>NW_024543090.1:15440000-16640000 GCF_018167655.1 Microtus oregoni
ACAGCCAGTTTGATCTTGCGCCATCCCAGATGGTTAAGTTCAGCCAGATTGAGCACCACACAAATGCCGCTCACAGCAAACATGAACACCAGAAAGACTGTCTTCTCAGTAGGTCTAGACACATAACATTCCACCTCCTTGATGCAGGGGTATCTGTTACACTCATACAACCCTGGGACACTAAAGCCATATAGAAAGTATTGGCCCACCAGAAACCCAATCTCCAGAGCATTTCGGAATACCACTTGGATGATGTAGAAGCGGGAGATACCTTCCTGTCTTCGGAGCTTGGACCTTGCTGCTGTGCGCAGCCCTGACGGGTGTGGAGTCAGCTCTTTAACCTCTAAGCAATCTGGTTCTGTCTCCTTGCTGGTGTTCTCTGTGTTCTGCAGCACCCCGTTCACAATGGCATTTTGCAACTTCTTATCTTCTCGCTTGCTCCCACCACTGCCCCCAACCCCAGTTCCTCCAGGTCCCCCTATAGACTCAGTGGGGTCTCTGTCCAGGGCTAGGAAGACAGTAGAGTACCGGCGTTCTCTCTGCTTGGCCGACTGATGCACGGAATAGGTGATGAAGCAGAGACTGGGGGTGCACACCATTATGATCTGGAAGACCCAATAACGGATATGGGAGATGGGAAAGGCGCGGTCATAGCAGGCCTGGTTACAGCCGGGCTGCAGGGTGTTGCACACAAACATGGTCTGCTCATCATCGTACACCGTCTCCCCCACAATGGCCACAATGAGTATCCGGAAGATCACCACCACAGTCAACAGGATCCTGAGCAGAGGAAAAGGAGGGGGGAGAGAGGTTCTCATAGGCTAAGTCACTAATGGCAAGTCCCTGATCTTTACTTTTTCAATGTTTACCAGTCCTTGGACGAGGGAGCTGTCCACCCTTGAGTGGTACTGAACTGAGAGCCTGGAAAACAACTTTATCTCTTTTCTGTTTGGGGCTGGTAAGCCTGGTATACTTCATATTACAAAGATCTCTCCTCTGCAGAATTTCATACACTTTTAATGGTTCTTTTGTAATGTGTCTATTTCAGCTTTATATGAAGACTGTATAGAGACTCTAAGTACATCTTTACTCTGGCCAATGCAAGCAAAATCCATTACAGAGGATGTGTGTTTGAGGGTCTACGCATGGGGTGAGTATGTAAGTCCTAGTCTCAACATATAAAAACCTAATTGCCCATAGAAACAGTTATGAACGCAAAATTCACATGTCTATATACATAAATAGATAGCTGCAGGTAGATATAAATATGAATAAATATATATACATACATATGTGTATATATACATAATATAGATATAACTACCCACCAAAAGAAGCCAGCTCTGTGTGTGTGTCTCTCTCTCTGGCATTAAGTTTTACCGGAAAACAGAGTCTAGCTTAATAAATATCTGTTAAAGAACGATGCATCTGCTGTGATGAGCAAATCCATCTCCCCACTTGCCCTTCTCTGTCCAAATGCAATTCTGCCTTCCTTGTAGAATCTATTTAGGGAACCAGATGGAGACTGGTCCTGACTCTGGAGAGAAGGGGTACCAGGACTGAGTCCACAAGTCCTTTTCTGATGACGGAAGCTTGAACCCCTTCCCCCTGTGGTGCTGTATTGAGAAAGTATGGGGGAGCTGGTCGGGAGTAACTGGAGGAGGGGGGCGTCACTGGGCTTTGGGTAATCCCTTAATGCAGGCAACACTGGCACTTGGACAGAGGATGGGGAGGAGGAGGCAGAGGGCCGGCTAGGGGTCTGGGGGTCCTTAGAGGTAGGAGAAGGTATTCCCAAGGGCCACCCGACGGGCCCACTGACGGCTGGCTCGGTGCCCTTACCTCCCGATCATAGTGGAGTGCTGCTGCACCGCGGCTTCCAGCAGCCTCTCCAAGATGGTCCATTCCCCCATCGCTGTGCATCCGGAGGCAGCAGACAAAGACTGGGCAGTACCGGGCACGTTCCTGGTCCTGGCCCCTCCCCGGGCCGCACCTCCTGACCGGGAGCGAATTGCCCCCCAATTAATGAAGCAAACAAAAAATCTTTCTTAAAAAAAAAAAATCCAAGAGCCCCTCCCCCTTTTATTGCACTTGAAAAGGGTGAGTAGGGGGAAAGCAATCTAAGCGCGTCCGGACCAATGGGGCTCTTGGCGCGGTGCGGAGGAGCTGACCAGCACCTAGCTGCCGTCCGGGGGTCAGGTGGACTCCCGCAGTCTTCCGGCGAGGGGCGGGGCTGGGTGGCAGCGTGCAGGTGGCCGAGCTCCTGCCCGCGGGAGACCGGTCTCTGCGCCGCCTTCCCCGCGATCTTGCAGTCTGAGGGAGGGTCGGCGCACCGTCCCCGGTGCCTGTCACTGGAGCGGGCACCTGGCGCTACCGCTCTGCTGCGGCGCGCAGTGCTGGCTGCGGGGCTGGGGAATCCGCGGCCACCGCCTCTAATCCGCCCTTAAGTAGTCTCCGCCTGCGTCACGCCAGGTCGGCGGAGGGGAGCAGAGCGCGGCGTGCCGCTGTCGCCGAGCGTCGGAGCCCGAGGGGCCGCGGCCGCGCGCCGCGGGAGGGTGGGGGAGGAGGAGACGGTGTGGAGTCCCCCGCTGCGCCGGGGCTGGGGACGTCAAGGACTGCAGCGCCCCTCGGGGCTTCTGGGGCTTCCAGGTAACCTCACCTGGCCGCCGGCCTCCCGCTAGAGGAGCAGACTCGTAGGTGAGTGAGGAGGGAACCGAGTAGGTAGGTAGCTTAGCCGGTCCCCGCCTGTCCCTCACCTTTAGCTTTGGGCCTTCCGAAGCACCACTGAGATTCCTTTTCCAGATCCTGGTGCTGGTTGGGGGGAAGGGCTCTTCTTAGCCCTTACCGGGAGAGGACAGCCTCCGGCGGGAGTGCTGCAGAGGGTCCTGGCTTCGGTGAGTTGATCAGGAGTGAGGAAGATCTGCTGAGACTACCTGCTGGCTGACGCCTAACTGCAGGTGTGGAGGTGTTCTGAGCATGAAGGTCTGGGTACAAAGTATTTGCCAACCAAACAGGTGCCTAGCAGCGAGTCAGTGGGCTGGCCACGATGAGTTCCCATTTCTCCCTGCACAGATTAGGAGGCTGCGTTTTCAGTTGCACGTAACTGATGGGAGCAGGGGGTACTTTTCAGGTTAGCACGGTCCAGCCTGAATGTTAAGAACCCAGTATTCATCTAGCGAAACAGCAGCTCACAATCTCACCCGCACCCCCCCCGCCCCCCCCTCCACACTCCCTCCTTATTGAGCCTTTGCTTTTCTCCCTCCCTCAATGAACAGATTCTAGAATCGGTTTTTTAAATTTACATTTTGTTGTCACTTCCCTCTACAGCGCCCACTTAATTGGTCCCAGGAAAATTGAAATAATCACGGCAGGCTGCCAATTAGCTAAGGGTCAGTTTTAGGAGACATCAAAGTTGGGGGTGTTTCACATAAATACCCAAAGCACAGTGAGTAAGGACGTGTCGTCCTTTCGAAGATCTGACTGGGAAGGGGTTGCTAGCTGGTCTTAGGAATATAATGCAGCCGTAATTACCCACAGGGAGCACACACATGTGTATTATATAAGTTACACTAGGATGTGCTTTGACTCTAGAACAATTGAGTCAGTTGGGTACCGGGTGGCCCTGAGACTGAGAGGAAAGATGCAGAGTAGAGCCTGGAGTCTCCACACGTCCCATTCTGCATGCATACTGCTTACAGACGGAACCCAAGCTTGAGCATCAGTGGTATGACTGCACCAAGGTTGTCTCTTGGGGCTGACACTCTTAGTCCAGGGAAGCCGATCTTCATGGACAGCAGCAGTGAAGGAGTCCACCAGAGATGGAGAAATATGTAGGGTATAAAGGGAATGCTACCGTTAAGGCAGGGGCGGCTTCACCCTCCTGGCAGAAAAATATGCACGAGAATGGAAATAGAAAGAAATTTTTTTTTCCAGTTGGCTAACAGATGGATGGTGATTCCCTCATCTCAAACGTGATGCACATTCTCTTTGCTCCCTTGAGTCCCTGAATCTCATCTATGGCAGACGTTTTTGGAGTAAAGAACCATAGAGAGAAAATGAATGAGAAAGTACCAAGGGCAATCTCATTAACAACCTTTAAATGCCCCCTAATAAGCTACATAACTCAAAGTCGTCTTCTGTGCTTAGGTCTTGCCAAACCTTTATAGATAGTGAGTATAATGCAAATTTCAATCACTAGGCTATGACGGAATTGTTAACCAGCAGTTTATTATTTTTAAATATGTTTCAATATGACACATGGAAGACACACATGTACCATTGGTAGATAAACACTCAAAACACTTCTACGTAGAGCCTATGATATATTAATTACTTTGTTTTTAAAGCTACAAAACTTATTCTTACCATATTTTATTTTATTTGTCAAAATTTTAGTTGTTTACTGCACTGCAATAGACAGAAGAAGCACAAACCCTAATTTCTGTGTGAAACTGTATTAAAATACAATTAGGAAATTGAAATTATAGACAGCAAAACTTCCACGGGACAAAAATAACTGTAGAATATTCATCAATTTAAATTTCATTATTTTAAATTCCAAACTTTCTTATTTTCAGAGATCAAAAGCCTGTCAAGAGAATATGCAAGAGGTGCACAGATATTTAGAAATAAAATGCAAATGTCACTCCAAAGATTGGGACTACAAAATCCAGAAAAGATCCAACTTTTAACTACTTTTATTTTCAGAAATCATGCATAAGTGGTTAAGCACATCTATGTTTGCCTTCCTCTTTTGAGCCCAATCTACACCATTTTCAATGAATAATTTGTCTTGATTGTTCTGCATTAAATATAAAGAGGTTTTATATACAGCTGGACAACTCTGAGTTTCCTCGGGGCATTATTTCATCTGTCTGGTCTCTGACTTCTCAATTCCTCTCTGATTGTAGCTACTTATTTAAGTCAACTGTGAAGTTCCTCCCATTAATTCTAATTTGAAGATCATTTTATAAGACTAGAGCAAGGGCCTCAGATGGTAATCAAATATAGGACACATAGAATTAATCTTAGTGTCCAGTAGGCCGCCTGGGTAGGTTAAGAATACAGATACCAAACTGCCAAACCAGATTGCTAAATTAAAGTCTGTGGAAGCAAGGGTCAAACTCTTGTCAACTAAAATTTGGATAACATTTACATTCCATGCTTGCTAGTATGGGAATGAAACCCGGAAGTCAGGAAACCTCTCCCCATACTTCACAGATCTGAAAACAGACCTATCTGTGACTTGGTAAGTGAAAGTTCACAGGGACTGTACATGTTATAGTGAAGGTGGATCTCCCGGCTTTGGCCCTATTCCTGGACCATAAATCCTTAAGGAATAGAGATCATAATTAATGGCACATTGTTTCTTAGCATACAATGACAAATATGGTGTTCAGAGACTTTAGGAAGACTGACATAATGTAAAATGGTGAAAACCCCGACCTTTAGAGTGGTTTGGATCATAGAGACGTAGGTACCTGTAATTATGTAAATCACAATGACTTCTGGTTTGCTCTCTTTGTGAATCCCCGTCTTAGCAGCTGGCGATGCCCATTGACCAAGCAGGAAAAGCTTTATCTCAGCTGGAAGGAAAAAGCTGCAAAGACTAGCAAAGGGTGTGGTAGGCTGTAGAATTAATATTCTGACCCAGGAATGGAATGCAGAGTTACTGACAATGATAAATATTACTATGTGGGCATGTCTTGATGTGCGTTCATCTTTATATATACTTGAAACCTCATTTCCTTCAACCACAGGTTCTACATGAACTTGTAAACAATGCAGCTTCAAGTATCTGGTAACTGAAATTTCACTAAACTCCATACTCGTAAAAATGAATGTTGTTCTTTTGACCTCTGCTTTACTAGAACATTTGCTATTGGGAGAACAGAGGGCATGTATTCCTCGTGGTCTTTAGCACTGTGGAAATCAAACATTTGTTGGAGGAGTATGGTGAAGACACTCAGGCCAATTAGCTCTTGTGACCTGGGAGGGCTACATGCTCCCTGATTGGAGGTCATCTCACTTCTCCTCTATGATGTAATTGTATTTAAGACAGAGAGGAAAAGGGGATCCATTTGGCACATGGGACTTTTAACACATTAGGGGTGGCCTGGATTCCTCGGGGAGAAAGCCTTCTTGCTAACTATTGGTCCCTGCTGTTGTCTTCTCTATTCTTTGCCTCCTCGCTGTGGTCCTGGCACTTGCTAAACTAACCCAGGGACTGCTGCAGCAGCAAAGCTTAGGCTGCAGCATCAGCAGCATCAGCAAGGTGGCCTTGGAAAGCTGATCAGAGCTCTGCATGCATCTCTCCTGGGAAGCACAAACATCTGCAGCCTCCCAGGATCCATGTGATGGGGAAGACTCTATTCTGTGTGGGATTGGTCTCAGGGTTACAGTCTTTCACATTTCATTCACGAGCAGAGTTCACTGAGATTCACTTCCCCCAGTGGCCTGCATGCATCTGTTCACCAGTGAGAACATCAAATTGCCTTCTGAAGGGATAAAACTAACTTGTCTTAGGAGACTTAAAAGCACATAAATGGCGAATGGAATTTACTCGTTGGTGCAAAGTGACGTCTCCCTTTTTATCTTTTGTGTTTCTTCCATATGTTTAAATCTCAGCCCAGATTTTTAGGGAAATGCTTGCCTTGAGAGATGTACAAAATTTACTGTCTCAAAGGGGAATAAAGCTGTGCAACCCACTGATCATAAACAGCCCTAAATATGGCCAGAATCTGTCGCCATCCATGAGCCCAAATTCCAAACTGTGACTTAGCCTCAAGAAATCATGTTTCTAACTGATGGTCAAATCTACCATCTTCCTCCTGCTAGTCCTTTGAATAAAGAGAATGTACGTAAAAAAAAAAGCACAAATTCCCCATTTCTCATTCACCTTGTATATAAAATAAATATGCCTTGTGCAGTAATGTCTCAGGGATTAACGCAATATGGCATTGTGGCCAAGGCAGAAGTGTGAAATCACAGCAAATAAACTAACACTCCATTAAGAATCAAATCAGTCCTGCTGACATATAATCTTTCCCGTTTATGTCAAGTCGTGATTCCCATTCACATTGGGAGCTTCCCAGGGAGGCTCATTAGACCCGCAGGAAGAGATTTCTTTTAAGTTGAAGCTATTCAGAAGTTATTCAGCGACAGTGCCAAAGAGCCATCCTGGTGTCTGGGTCCCCGCCTCTCCACGATCTTTTTGTCACTGTCCACCCAGAGCCCCAGCCATGCAGGCTATAGCCAGGCTTCCTGCTGGGTTTCCAGTCTGTATAAAAGAGATGAGGAAATTACAGGGGAAATGCATGTGGGTAGGGCCTGCCCTTGAGAAATGGTCGGACTGGGAGAATATTTTTTGGTTGTCATATGCACCTGCCTCTGCCTCTTTTTTTTAAAATTTTTTTATAAATTTATTTATTTACTATGTATACAATGTTCTGTCTGTATATATGCCTGCAGGCCAGAAGAGGGCACCGGACCTCATTACACATGGTTGTGAGCCACCATGTGGTTGCTTGGAATTGAACTCAGGGCCTTTGGAAGAGCAGGCGATGCTCTTAACCCTGAGCCATCTCTCCAGCCCCCCGTGCCTCTGCCTCTTTTACACCAGACTGTGGTGCTGAAAGTCAGACCTGAGAGTTGAGTTCTTCCTGCTGCTTTATTGGAGCTTCCCGTGTGATAAGGTGGGGTAGGGAGGAGTCCGTAGAGGAAGCATCTCTAAGAGGAGATATGTTTAAGCCCCATGTGGACTCTACTGGCTGCCTGCTTCTTGACTTCCAGAAGTTCAGTCAACATCTGCTTCATCAGGGTTCCGGAGACTCAGTGTTGTTTAGATCGGAGATTGCTTTTGACAACCAACCAGCTTTCTGCTCTCTCCTAAGCACCGGCAGCAAAGACTGCTGTGGAGGGCCTCTTGTTTCTGCAGATGAGTCAGACTAGCGACAGGCCACTTGCCACTCAGCCCATGTTTAGTCTAACCCAGCGGTTCGCAACCTGTGCGTTGTGACCCCTTTAAGGGGATTACTTATCAGATATTCTGCATAACAGATATTTACATTACGAACCATAGCAGCAACATTATACTTATGAAGTAGCAGCAAAATAAGTCTCTGGTTGGGGTCACCAGAACATGGAGAGTTGTATTAGCAGCATTAGCAAGGTCGAGACTCTTGGTATAAACTCATCATCAAACTGATCCTTATTATAGACTGGACTAATACCCCATGTTTGGGACTCACCTTGATTCCATGTCCTGTTGATCCCGGAGTCTTCCTTCACCACACTTCATCCACTCCCACCCCTTACCACCACAAAGGGAAGTAATCCAATAAGGGAACACACACGGAGTGTTAATAACTGATAACCACTTAATGTATTATCCCTCTCAGAGGAATTAGCCTTATTTAAGTTGCAAAGCCTTCATCCAAAGAAATGAACGTTTTGAGGTAGCTGTTCAAATGCTATGCTTTAAGAAGCGAACAGCTATTTGGGAGCGAGGGATATCTAAGCCTTTCCAAATGGTATACCACAAAAGTACTTGCTTCATTTATTGATCTATAAAGGGTCTAACATGTGAAAATACGGGAATTACACAAATGCAATGATTCTTATATTTGCTACATCTTAAGATCACCAGGGTGTTTTAAAACCCAGTTGTACCCAAGCTATCCTCCAGACCAATTAAATCAGCATCCCCGGAAGTGACATCTATGCATTTGTATTTAGCTTATTCTGACTCCAATACTCAGTCACATTCAAACCTACTGCAATAATGTACACTATTAACTGCTGAGCGTGATAGCTTTTAACAAACCCAGTGAAGTGGGCTTTTTCCTCACGGTAGCAATGGCTGCTACTGGACACAAAGCCAGAATTTCATTCTGAAATGTGTTCATGTGGTCTGTAAGTACTTAATGTAATCCACACAGGCTAAGTAGTTAGTTGCTAAACTGAAAACACCCATCTCATTTTATCTCAGTCCACTCCTGGCCATCTGCTCCCCAGCATTTCCATTACAGAGCCATGTGTGTATTAATGAAATGATTGCATCCGATTACATCTTTTATTCAGAGCACAAGAACAGTCCACGAATTTTCTTCGCCAGCATTGCTGTTTCTGTCATGAAGTCAACAATTAAGTTATTCTGTATCATGCAGAGGTGGGATTGTTGTTTCACTAAGGTAAGAAAGTAAATCAAATACGTTGCAGCTGATAATAAAATCATAATTTTGCTGCCTAGCAACTGTAGCATAGAAACGTCAATCAAAAGTGTAACTCCATTTTCAAATACCCAAAATATAGTTTATAGTATTGATTGATTTGTTCTAACTGATGTAAGAGAGAGGCAATTGAGCTAGTCACTTTGTTCTCTCATTTCTCTCACATCTCTAGAACAAGATAATCAGAGAGCCACATGCCTGGGTTATATTACTGTGAAGTGGTTTGGTTGAGTAGGCATCAGAACGAACAAAGATTGACGGAAGGTGACTGATGGACAAATAGCATAGTATTCACTCTGCTAACTAATAACCCTCCTTCCTACCTCCCATTTCTCAGGAACATATTTTTAACAATCAATAGATGTTCCCAAATGTCTATTATATGTCTGTATTTATGGATTCAACTGCATTCTCCCAAATCGCTAATACTTGACCTCTGCCCATGTGGATTTCTGACCTTCTCATTCAGGCATTTGTTCAATGAGACTTACTCATTGATGTCTGTGTGCCAGGAAGAGATCACAGTGAGCAGAGCAACATGGTCTCTTGACTTCACTGAATTTAAAATCTAGTAGAAGAGACATCTGCATTTTAACCAAATAGCAATGAATCAAATAATCTCAAATGCCAAAGTTTAAGTTTAAAACTGTGGTTAAAAAAACTCTTAAGTGATAGCTCTGAGATATACAGCCTATGATGTGTAATGGAGCAGGGAGAGGCTGACCAACTCTGTGGGGACGGGTTGGGTGGTGAAAGATACTCTATAGCTGGGATCTAAAAAAGCAGTAAATGAAACTCAAGCAGAAGAGGAAAAAAAGCAGCATTCTAAGCTGGAGAAATAACAAAACAGGCCTCAGGTAAGATACATCAGCATATTTAAAGAGCTAGGTGGTCTCCATGGCTTAGCAACCAGAAAGAGTCTTGAGACAAGACTGAGGAAACAGGTAGGCATTAATTCAAGCAGAATTTAATATGCTAGGCTAAAAAAAGCTTACATGTCTTTGTTAGTAGTCATATATATCATTTGAAGGCATGTAAAAAAAAGGAAGGATACAATTGAGTTTACTCGTTAAGGTTAAAAAATAATTATGTGTAAATGTATGTGTCTCTGTGGGTATGTGCATGTGAGTGTACCACTCTCAGAGGCCAGAAGAGGGCGTCAAATACCTTGGAGCTGAGGTCCCAGGTGATTGTGAGGTACCCCAAATGGATGCTGGGAATTACTTGACTCTTCTGTAAGAGCAGCACACACTCTTAAGCCCTGAGCATTCTCTCTAGACCCTAGAAGGTTTGTTCACTAAAATTTAGTGGGGTGCTCTATTTGCATTTCAGTGAGATTCGGGTGGAGAGATGCATTTCTTTTCTAGCTTCTGTCATCAAATAGTTGACAAGGAGCAAGTTAAGGAGGGCATGTTCATTTTGGTGCTCCCAGTTTGAGGCAATACTCGTCATGCTGAGAGAGACATAATGGCAGGATCTCTAGGCTGGATGGTCACTTTGCTGGTTATTCCTTATCATTTTTTTATTCTTTAAGATTAAAAATAATGATGTGTAGATGTATGTGACTTTCCTCAGTCAGGAAACTGGGAATAGATGAGAAGTGCTACTTAACTACAAAATGCCACCCCATCCTGAATCAGTCAGTGACTACTATATCCCCCAAAGTTTCCATAGCAAGGCTATGCCTCCCAAAGGTCCCACAACTTTCCCAAACAGTGCCATCTGCTAGCCAAATGTTTGAGCTTGTGCTTGTATATAGGGCATTCTGACCACCACAGAGAGTGAGCAAGAACAGAGTCAAAGAAGGAGTGGGCTACCGTTACTGCAGGTCCAGCTGCTTCGACTCAGTGTGGGTCCTCATGCACATGCCCGTCTCCCTTCAATGACCATGTCTACAGCAGAGAAGCACATCTTTAGATCTAGCAGATGATTACATCTTCCACCAGGTAAATGAGTCAGATGACTTCTCAGAAAACATCCCAGGTTTGTAATGTTGTTTCTTGATGTAGGAAACAAATAGACCCTCATTATACTGGCCTATGTAAACCACAAGTGGATACATATTAGCAGCAATTGCCCATTGTGATGCCACATTCAAACTTTTTCATCTTTACCCAGAGTAGACAAATCATTGAAGACAGCTCTCTGGTATCTATAAATTCAAGACCCAGCCAGAATGGCCACCCCAATTAAAGAGTTCAGACTTCTGTGTTCTTTCTCTCTCTTCTTCTACCCCTCCAATTAAAGTTCAAGTTTGCCTCCATTCTATAGGTCTGCAAAGTCTAGAGTGAAGTCTAGGTGGAGGATGGGGATCTTTATAGGAAGAAATACGCTGTGACATTAATATTTGGCAGTGTCTTAAGATTTATTGAAAGATGTAGCAACTGTTATATAGAACTAAAGAGTTCACCTACCAAGTAGGACTAACACAGCTATTAACAAATAATCCTCACGAGAATAAATGAAAGTTGTGTCTTTAAGAAAACACACACTTGCTCCAAGCATGGTGCCATAACTTAAGAGTGTTTCCGAGTTTCCTATTTGGGGGCTATCTTCAGAGCTCTTGCTAGCAGATAAGCCGAATCCTCATCACTTAAAATAGCTATTTTGCAGCAGGGCGGTGGTGGTGCATGCCTTAAATCCCAGCACTCAGGAGGCAGAGGCAGGAGGACCTCTGTGAGTTTGAGGACAGCCTTGTGTACATAGTGAGTTCCAGGACAGCCAGGGCTACTACACAGAGAAACCTTGTCTCAAAAAAACAAAACAAAACAAAACAACAAGTCACCTTGTTTTCTTTCTACAGGTTATATGAGCCAGCTTGTTTACCCAAATGTATTTACATTAGTAGATTCTGAAAATGCATGCTTTAATAGGTCTAAATTTTAAAAAAAATAAAAATAAAATGACTTGTCCATGCATTGCATAGCAGTAACTGTGAGGTCGGGTCCACTTTCCTTCTACAAGTTGGGAAGGTTCTCCATGCTGACCATTAATGCCCAATGGCTTCTAGCTATATACAAAATCAATCTTCTCTCCAGGAGATGTGTTTGCCACTACTGAGGATACTTATAAATACTTTCACCAGCTCCAGAGGGAAAAGAATCGTAATCATGAGTCAGCAAGTGGCAAAAGGACAGTAGCAGCAGGCAGCGCTGTCACATGACCTTCCAGGTGCATGAAGAGCCCCAGCGCAGTCTGGGGCACTTCACACTGTCAGATGCGTAGCTGGTGATGCAGCAGGGGAGATTTGCTGGTGGATGAAGGCATAACGCTGAATAGGTTTCATTCAAAGTATATTCCAGTTAGATATAGGGCTTGGCGATAGAGTGTTCAGGCCCTTAATTTCATCTCCAATACTACACATGTCCATAAGAGACACAAATATATAGGCATCTGCACACATTGTTTCTAGGCAAGCCTTAGGGTACTAACTTACACTTCATTCCCAGGACTATAGTCAAAGTGATAGTATTTATATTTACATATGTCATTAGATAGCATCTTTAAAGATTAAAAACATAGAGAAAATAAATTACCCCAAAGCAGAAGTATATGTGTGTGTAAAGGGGTGTTGAATATGACAAATATTTGGAGAGCATAGTTTGTGTTAAGAGAGGGTTGGATGGACGGTTAAGCTGATGCCTGCAATTAAGCATTCAAGAATATTTGGACTTCAAGGCTCTCCTGGGCCTTAGGGCAAGACTTCCATCACAAAAGAAACCACAGAGATGGCTTGTCGCCCTGCTCCCTCTTCCACAGTACTTCATGAATCTTGCCAACTATTGAAGAAATATACAAGTTCCCATACTCCTACTGAAAGGTACACACTACAGGCGTTTTTGTAATTTCTCAATGGAATACAAGATGCGTACTTAATCCCCAAGTACTTTTTAAGGATTGATATCTTACCTAATTCTCCTAAGAATCCTTGAGAAGGAACTATTGGTCATCACTAAACTTAGCAACAATACCCAAAGATTTATTTATAGCTGAGTACACTGCTGCGCTTCATCTCTCACTCACAGACATCTGGATGTCAAAATATTGACAGGATTAAGTGTTCGCTTTTAAAATCCTCTCCTATTGGCTTGTCCTCCGTAGCCTCTCTTCCCCATTATGTGCTTGGTTCTACACCTTGGGATGCTGCTCTTTACTGATAACTTCTTTGAGACCGCATTCAGGTTTAGCCAGTATAGTATCCTAGCAACAAATAAAAGGGTAGAAGGACCATGAGGTCAGGTGGTGACTCGTTCCTGCTTCGTGATGTTCCCAGTGAATCTCTGTGGCTTCAGTTTCTGCCATGCCCTTTGGACCTCACAACATTATGACAATTTTATTTTTCTTCCTGTGCCTTCAAACTGTCAGGGAGTAACATCTTCCCACTGCTGTTGTACCTTGGGTGTCTGAGCACCTGTCTCTTGTTGACTTCTATACATCTTTCATTCACTGAAAACTCTTTTCAGAAATCACACCTGAGTCACCCGGTTCCTGTGTGGCTCTGATTGATCCACTGCCATCCTTCCTTGGTTTATTTTTTTTTAATTGAAGGACTAACTTAAAAATATAACCTAGCTCCTCAAACTAAGGCCTAGAAATCCATTCATATTTTTAACCCATTCATCAAGTCATGATGACCCATCTACCTCCTAAGTATCTCTAAAAGCACTCGCCTCTCCATTTCCCTTCCTCCTTCATAGCTTATTGATAGAAACCCTCAAAAAGTACCTATTTATCTCCTGAGCTCTCCTTCAAACTCCTAATGGAATGGCATTTTTATAATGAGCTCTGGCCAAACTATTTTCCATTCTCTAGTAGTCCTTCAAGTCCCGTGAGTAGTTTAGACCATATATAGCGACTTCCTTAGGATTTGGCCCATACCTACACTCACTTGTCTACTTACCTTTCCTGTTTCCACACTGCCTTAATTCTTACCATAAAGAGCTTCCTATAGCTTCAAAACCTGGTGCGCTCTTCCTTCCCACACTCCCATGCGCCATGTCTGCCAAGAATGTCCATCCCTGTCCTTTTCCTCTGGCAGTCTCTGGCTCATTGTCCCTAAACCTCTTTTTTTTTATAACTTTAATGGGGTCTATAGCATTAATGAGGGCACAAAATGAACACACTTATTCTGCAGGTGGGTCTGGTGTCTTCTCTCAAGTTCCAGAGCATGTCCTGTGATGAAGATCTGGACAGAAATCTTAACAGAAATGGAGTAGGCGTGGTTGGGAGCTAAGTGCTTTTGTATAGCCTTAAATCCATCTGTCTTTCTTCATCTCTATCACTACCTGGTTCAGGTCACTTACCATTTTCCTGTGAATAATTCACTAGCCTCCTTGCTGACCTCCCTGCTTCCAGCCTCCCCCCTTCTAATGCACTCCTCATACTGCCGTGAGCATGCATTGCAAGCCTCACCCTTTCTGTCCATATTAATATGCAATTTAAGAACCCAAACTCTCTAGGACTTGTAATCTTACATAAGCTGGTTCATCTCTTCCAGATCCTCCTCTACACTCTGACTGGACTGTGAGATCTGCTCTCCCCCGATTCACCATGGTGCTTCTGGCCCAGGCCATTGTGCCTGATGCTTGATAACTCTTTCCGGCAGCTGCCTCCCCACCCTGTCTGCTCCTCTAGGTTCAGTCCTGGTGCACGTCTGAGAAGACTCCCCTTCTCCCACCTTTCTCCAGTCTTGGTTCCCTTCTGCCAGGTGCTCCTTCTAGCTTATCCCCTTTCATGCTCTACAGGAACACCTCTCACTACGACGCTACAAGCTTCTCTGATGCACAGTTTTATTTTGTTTCTCTTGCCTTGTTTTCATTTTACTTTTGTATAAGTCAGTGCCTAGTTCAGTCCCTGACATAGAATGGATGCTCAAAGATTTAAGAGTGAAGCTTCATAAAATAGGGCAGTGCTAAGACAATGATAGGAGAGAAAGATTTTGTGTCCAGATTTCTCCATGGCCAGTAAAATCCACATATCCGTCCCCCTGGAATGGCCTTTTCTAGGAATCTTTGCTGACCTTATCCTCTTCCTTATGGAGGTCTAGTGCCCTTTTAGGGAGGTGTCTGTTTTTGAAGAGAAAATGAAATATGAATATTATAGATTTAAGCCTAAATCCTTCCATTCAGTTATTGCTAGAGTGAAATGACTGCTTTTTTGAGTGCTAATTTCTCCAGTTAGAAGGCCAATAATATAACTGGGTTGAGTGTGTGACATATTGCTTAATACACAGGAAGTGCTCCATAAATGCCAGTCTCTGATACTTTTTGCCTCTTGTCAACTTGATAGGATTGAGAATCACTATGAGCATGTCTGTATAAAGTCTGTAATGACTTTTATAGGTTAATTTAACTGAGGTGCGAAGAACACATCCTAAATGTAGACAATGCCATTCCATGACCAGAGTCTCAAACTTTCATAAGAGGAGACTGCTGGCTGGGCGTCAGCCATCCTGACTGGGACTGTAGACACAATGTGACCAGTCCACTCCTGCCTCCGTGACTTCCCTGCAATGCACTGGAGACCTGTGACCCAGATAAACTCTTTCTCCAGTCACTTTGGTCAAGCATTTTTTCTCAGCAATACAGAAAGTAAGCCAATACCCTTCTCCCACACTCTGTACACACTAGCTTCCTGGTCACTTCTGTCCTTGGATTTGACGTGAAGGATTGTGCCTTTCAAATCCACCAGGGCGTAGGGACATGCTCCTGTTCATTTAGTGAATAAAATTCTTGATTTCACTGATTATCAACCTGGGATTTAGAGAGATTAAGTGACCTGCTTAAATCTTACAGCTGGGAAATGGCTAAGCCCCAAACCACGACCCCAAACTAATACATAAGGCAGTGTTTATTTTGTTCAGCTGCACGAAGTCATGGAATTAATATATTCCTATCTCAGAGCAAGGTCCTTGGGTTTATCAGGCAAGCGCTCTGCCCCTGCTCCCATCCTCTACCCTCCTTTTATGTTTTATTTTGAGCCAGAATCTCACGAAGGTGTTCAGGTTGGGCTTGCAAGCTTGGAGCCCTTACTGGTTCAGCCTCCAGAGAGCTGGGTTTCTAGAACTTGTGTTCCAGTCTTGTAACAGATTTTTCTTCCCATTCTTTTTAATCCCCTTTTTGTCTCTTCTGTTCTCAGATTTCACAATGGCATGCATTAGTGTGAATCATCTGCTTTATCAATGGAACTAGAGACTCAGAGGGCCATTTCAATTCAGAGAGAATCTTGCCTGCCTCCATTCTGGGAAAAGGCCTGCGGCTTATTTCGGATGGTTTCTTTCACTCTCTCTTGTTCTGTTGTTTCCTCCCAGGATTTCTCACGTGGATCTTAACTGATCCAGCCTGCTGATCTTCATCTTTTCTTTAATTCTGTATCTCTTTGCTCCACTTTCTTGGAAATTTTCTCATTTTTTTTCTATTTTTGTTGTGATTTTTTTTTTCTGAAATCATACTGCTATTTTCTAAGAATTCGTTTACACTGACTTTTCTCTTCCTATGGAGATTTTTTTTCCCTTTTCTTCTTAAAATACATTTATGTGGTGTGTGTGTGTGCGTGTGTGTGTGTGTGTGTGTGTCTGTCTGTCTGTCTGTCTGTACATATGCATGTACGTGAAGGCCAGAGGTCACATAGGTGTCTTTCTCAATCAGCATCCACCTTGTGTTAAGACAGGGTCTCTCACTGAACCTGGAATTTACTAATTTGGCTGCACTAGTTAGACAGTAAGCCCTGGGGAGCATATTGTCATAGCTCCAACACTGAGATTATAGGTACATGTCACCACACTTGGCTTTCTACATGGGTACTCTGGCTCTGAACTCAGTCCTCATGCTTCTACAGCAAGCACTCTACCATGTTGAGCCATGTTGTTAGCCGTGAGAATGATAAATTTTAAAGTTTACTTACCTTTTGCTGCAGTCTTTTCTGTCTCTAATTTTACGTTTACTTTGAACTCCACATTATACATCAATGGCTTTACTTCTCAGATATCTGCTTGTCCCCTCATTGCCTAAAGTGTTTAAAGCACTAAGAAAGTGGCTGGAAATGGACATGAATAGAACTACTGGTTTTGAGCTTCAGTATAAAGCCAGGGTGCTCCATCAGAGGAAAGACACCGGGATGGTACTGACAGTGGGAGATGCTAGTGGTTAGTGGTGTCTAGACAGTGGAAACTAGACATGATCCCTACTGTCTGGTATGGGAGAATGGTCTGTATTCTGTCAATTATATTTTAAATAAACGCTGATTGGTCAATAGCCAGGCAGGAAGTATAGGCGGGACAACCAGCCAGGAAGGAGAGGCGGGTCAATGAGAACAGAATTTTGAGAAGAAAAAAGCCCATTCCTCTGCAGTTGTGACCCCGCCACAGAACAAGCAAGATGTGACTGCCTTGCTGAAAAAAGGTACTGAGCCATGTGGCTAACATTGATAATGGGCTAATATAAGTTGTAAGAGTTAATAAGAAGCCTGAGCTAATGGGCCAATCAGTTTATAAGTAATGTAGACCTCTGTGTGATTTCTTTGGGACTTAATGATTGTGGGAACCAGGCAGGACAGAAAACTCAGACAACAAGCAACAACTATCTTGTTCATTGGACCACTGAATTAGAAACCCCAAGACAGTACTATTTATCTTTCTCTTGGTCTGATGAGAGTCTTCAGATAGAAATCCACTAGTCTACTTGGGCAGTGCAGGCTTAGATTCCAACATTCTGTGAGCTGTGGGTAGAGGGTGATTTCAATCCCTCTTCTCTTAGCTACATCTTTATTCTCGTTCATCCTTAATTCCTGCAGCTATTTCGACAGTTAGCTGTCAGTTATAATCAGCTGCCTGTCAACTTGTCAATTTCCTTTTCTTCTTGATCTTAGGAAATTATGCCTTGTTAAAATTGCTTTGCTATTGGAATTGTTGTGATTTCTGAAGGGAATGGGAATAAATACATGCATTCTCTGCCCTATTAATTGAAGTCTCAGAATTTTATTCTTCCAATTGATGCATTTACAGATATTCTCTAGTAAGGGGAGCCTAAACATAATGAGGCAAATGCAAACAAGGCCCCTGTTTGAATACCTGCCACATAGAGTGTCTGTGCTCTGCTGAGTTCTGGCCAGTTTGGAGGCACAATCTCAGTGGGTTCTAATATCAGCAGTGATTTGATATCTTTCATTCTCATAAAGAAATCTCTTGGCAATAATTATCAGGAAAAGCT
Organism: Microtus oregoni; assembly: GCF_018167655.1. NCBI lineage: Eukaryota > Metazoa > Chordata > Mammalia > Rodentia > Cricetidae > Microtus > Microtus oregoni. The sequence goes on from NW_024543090.1 coordinate 15,458,434, forward strand.
AATTTGGACTACATGCAATCTGTAGGTTGAGATGTAGTAGTAGCAGAAAATAATTTAAGTTCAAGAAAAAACAAGAACCCAAACCCAGTGCGCTGGAAATGAAAGAACAGCCTGGATTAATTGACTCACTGAAGTTCTGTGTAAACAGAAACCAGACTTCTGCTGTTGAACAGCTACCAGAACCTCGGAGACAGTGACTCCAGGTCAGTGGCACTGGCTGCAGTTTCCTTAGAAATCTGATTTTCTCTGTGGTCCTTTGAAAGCTGGGCGCTCTGGAGGAAGCCTAGACTGTATTCTGCACTTCCATCCACGCCCAGAGGCGTGCAGTGCCTCTGAAGCCACCCTCACACTTATAAAGGTCGAAAGAGCACACAACCATTCTCCCCAAGTCAGTGAGTGCAGCCTATGACTTCTTGACCCTCTCTCTTAAGTCTTGAATGAAGGCAGACGCTACATTCCACCGTAGGAAGGAGACTTTCTAATGTCAAGTAGACGACAACATTTAAAGCCCAGAACAGCTGAAACTTGAGTTCAGAATGGGAAGGACTCCTCCATTTTAACAGCTAAAGAAAGGGACTACTTGCATGCTGCCATGGTAACATCATCTCATAAAATGGTTCTCTTGAAGAAGACCTCACAGAAACATGATCAGAATACACAAAGATCCGGTACTGATTTGATAAACCAATGGTCAGAGTATTTCATTTTCTATCATATCCTAATGTTTTTAACTATAAAAATATACAAATAATTTTCAGTATAAAAGATTGGGATATGAAAATACATAAAGAAAACTATAGCCAGTCTTTCCCTACAGGTATGAGCTCTGTCTTACAGTTTTCTGTGCCTCTACAGACCCCTGTATTCATGAAGGAAGGCAGAAATGCAGGGTTGTTTGTGTTTTACACAAAACAAAAATAATTCCTATTAGAGATTTTCACTGAAAGGGGTGCACAGAGATACAAAGTATAAAAAAAGGAAGTGAAGACTGAACAGATTATGGGGGTGGAATATGTATCTCTGATTTTCAAAACTTTCTAATATAGGTAGAAGCCTGATGAGAGACATGTAGCGTGAACACGGCCAGAGAGGCACAGGACTTCAGATTGCTGACAGGCATGCATTAAATGCTTCAGGACAGGCACAGAAAGAATAGAAACACGGTGAAAACCATCTGACTGGACAGAAAACAGCGAAGAAAGGAGAAGAGAGCATTAGCTCCGTTAAAGTCAGTACCACTGGGCAGTGGTGGCACACACCTTCAATCACAGTACTCCAGAGGCAGAGGCAGGCGGATCTCTGTGAGTTCAAGGTCAGGTCTACAAAGCAAGTTTTAGGACAGCCAGAGCTGTTACACAGAGAAACCCTGTCTCAAAGACAACAACAACAACAATAATATCAGCAACTCCGTAGCTGCCGGTGCACTGCTGTATTGGGTGACTTAGAGAGCAGATACTGACTTCTCACAGTACTGCAGGCTGCCAGTTCAGGCCCTAGTAAACACTCTTTTCTTAGCTTACAGTTTTTTTTTTTTTTTGGATCCTCTTATGGTGGAAAGCGCTGGGAAGGAGAGAGAGTAGGACCCAGGAAGTGAAAAGGAGAGGTAGGGAGGGGTGTGAGAAGATAGTTAGATGCTGTCTGCAAATTGAAACAGCATGAGTCTCGCAATGATGACCCACCTTCGTGACGTCATAGAATTACAAATGCACTACAAAGGTCCCAACTCCACATGCCACCATGCAGGAAGTTAGGGCTCGGCACCTGTGCTTATTAAGTATTAATATTGTTTTTGTTTTCATGACAAAATATTTGAAATAAATAACTTAAAGGTGGAAGGGCTTACTTTGGGTCATACACCCAGAGTTTCCAGTCTAGGCCAGCTGCCCCCATTGCTTTTAGGCCTGTGGCAAGGCAGAAATAGCAGGGGGGAAGGGCGTGACTGGTGAAAATTACTCCTCAGCATCCAGGAAGCAGAGAAGAATGGAGAAGGACCAAGGATAAGACCCAATCTTCCAGGACACATTTCTAGCCACCTTCTTCTTCCCACCTTCTGGTTTCTGCCAACTGGCAAGCACCCATCAATTATGAATTCGTCAAAAAATCAATTCATTGATCAGATCAAAGGTTCCATGATCCAATCACTTCCCTACATCCTCACCTCTGAACACTGAAGACCAAGTCTTCAGCACAGGAGTTTGGGGCCAATAACTTATATTTAATCCATCCAGAATGTAAATTTGGATGGCTGAAAATAATGAGCATATTATGTTCATAAAAGTCAGCAAGGAGGAAAACCCAACAGAAAGTGTGCTAAAGCTAAGTAGTCTGGAATGTGCACACATTCATCTGTCAGTCTGAGACCGGAAGATCTTGAGTTCAAGGCCAGTCTGGACTTTGTAATAAGTTTAATGGCATGACTGGTTTCATAGTTAGACCCTGTCACAAACAAATAAACACAGTAATAGAAAGATTAATCAGCAACAGTAACCTGAGGGTGTCGGTCAGAAGGACAGAACTGAGTTTCTCTGCGGCATCCCGAAAAGTGCACTAAACAAACAATACTGACTCTAGAAGTAGCAGGATATTGTGACTTACTCTCGAGGGTGTATGACCTAGTGATCAAAATGGATGAAGATGCTATATAAGCCTTAGTAAGAGGAGATATGCGAAATGAAAAGCAGAGTAGGCCCACGAAACACTGGACGGTAAGTAGATACACCTCCCTTCAAAATGTTCAGTGGAAAAAGTAACTCTGCTTTATACTTGGGCAGTTTGTAGTAGGCATATGGCTAGTCAGAACAGTGAATGGAAGCTCCAGACACACGTATTTGGAGACCAGCCTCCAATCACACTGTAGTGCAGGAAAGAAGAGGGGGAAAGAAGAGTAAGAAGCAGCTCCTGCTGTGTTTGTTGTTGTTTCATGAAGCATCTGTTGTTTAGAAGTTGCTGTCAAATGTTGAAGATGACACAATAAAGAGAAACAAAGTAACTGACAAGAAGTCAGATGTTAATAAAACAATCGTTCACAAAAATATAAACTATTGTCATCAATGTCCAGGAAGGGAGGCAGGGGAGGGCAGTGTTACAGAGAGAGGGCTCTCTAGATGCACAGAGCAGCAGGAGCAACAATCTGGCAGGGGGACTGGCATGTAGAAAGCAGGGAGAGCCAGGGCTGGGGCTTGGGAGAAAGGTATGAGATGGGGCTGGAAGGGAAGACAGGCTTTCGTGGACCACAGAAGCAGGGTGGCACTGAGGAGGATTGTAGCAGGGGAAAACTGAACAGAGTTTTAGGTCACTCCTTATAAACGGTGTAGGTAGGGCAGGAGGGGCTGCAGGGGCAAGAGAAAATGCCACCAGTGACAGAGACGGAGACAGCCCCATTGGATCCTTGACAGTGTCCTAAAATGCCCCTTCTTCCCTTGGGCACCTGCACTCAGCCATAACCAGGATTCCTGCTTCACCAGAGAAACGATTTCTCGGAAAAGATGAGCTCAGATGACATAGCCTTGGAAATTTATTAAAAGGCATTTTAATATAGATCTTATGAATAAAGTTATTAGACAGAAAAAGAGACACACAGAGAGACAGAAACACACACATACGCACAGAGAGAGAGAGAGAGAGAAACAGAATAGAGAAACACAGAGACAGAGACCATGACCAGATGATGTGAGGCTCTCCAGAGAGTCACAAGTAGGTTTATTTATCATAGGCATATATAAGATTTTGGTGACATTATAGTTACACATAAAGGCTACAGAGGAATACTTCTCTCTCTCTCAACATTTCTTGAAGAGTGTGGTCCATCAAGGTTAAAAGTTAAGAAAAGTTATTTTCTTTCACGAACAAAGCTGTTAGGTAGACTTAGGGAAATAGATTTAGGGATACAGGGCAGAGCCTGAACCTCATCCACCTCAGTCCTAAGTAAGCACAGTTTATTTACTGTTTTTTAGTAACATATATTGTCTTCTCAGGCAAAGTAAGATCTTTGAGTTCATGTTCAGGGCAAGCAAGCCAGACCATTCTCATGCTCTCTTCCCATGTCCATATAATTTTCCCTATCTTTCTATTCTGCCTCAAAAAAACTATGGGAATTACAGTAACTTTCTACAATGGTCTAAGCCTGAGGAGGAAAAGGGGGAAAACAGAAGGAGGTGAAAGTCACTGACAGAATTACAAGATATGTATAAGGATAATTGAAAGAACAGGTGACTTGCTGAGAAAAAGACAGCAACGATGAGTGCCATGCATGACAGAATGAACAGACAATCACCATTGAGAGAGTCGAGGAGGCCTGAATGTGACCAAGTTTATGAAGAAGCTTATGAATTTGGTTTTGGACAAGTTGAAATAAAAGTGCCCTTGAGATATTTAAGAAAGATTCAGGAGGGTTGATAAATATGAAAGTTTGGAACACAAAGGTGGGAATTAAAGCCAGGCAAACTGGTCAATGAATTTTAGGGAAGAAATACCACATGGTTCATTCTTGGTGCTGAGAAGTTCCCTCAGGACTGATAGGAAAATGCTGGCCTTGCAAGATCACAGAAAAGCTGCAGTAGAGAGTAAAATGAAGAGTGAATCCAGTAAAGACAGAGAGATGGCTCAGCCGTTAAAGGCTAGGCTCACAACCATAAATATAAAGACAGTCTTTCTACAGGAGACAACAGTAAGCCGTGACCATATGAGCCCCACAAACCCCACCTAGGTAACCCTCACTGCCCACTTCCTCCATGATTTTAGTTCTGTTGTCTAATGATCAAGCTGAACCCCATGCACCTCCCCTAGGTAGCAACATCCCCAAAAGCCCTATCCCTGACCACAACCCCCAGGAGAACTCTGTGAACCTTCCACAGATTTCTGAGGGTTTGCAGCCTTCTCTGTGGGAGGCTTGCCTCTGTGCTCAGAGGCTGTATCTATCCTAAGGAGGACCACTTCTGTTACCCTGGTCACACATTAATACAGAGTGACTCTAACACTGAACTCCAAGCACCATGCACTGGTCCAAAGCCTGGCAAATTGTGGTATCAGCAAACAGATATCCAGTTGTCTACTCAACAAAGGTGGGGTAAATATGCATAAGAAAATCACCACTGACTACCTAACTCCAGATGTCTAAATCCCACTGCAAAAAGACAAACAACACGAATCACCAAGTCAACATATCTCCTCCAGGAGACAGTATTCTCACAGCAAAGCTCCCCCACAAAAAAACAACTTAGAGGACACATGAGATAATTATTCCAAAATAGCAATTATAAATATATATGAGGTACCCAGGAAGGATATGAATAAATGCTGGGACAAAGACCATGAAAACACAAACAGCTGAAAAATATAAACAATTCAAGATATAAAAGGAGAATTTATAAAAAGAGATAGAATTTCTGAAGAAAACCTAAACTGGAATAAAACTTGAAAAAAGAATTCAATAAACAAGCCGGGCGGTGGTGGCGCACGCCTTTAATCCCAGCACTCGGGAGGCAGAGGCAGGCGGATCTCTGTGAGTTCGAGACCAGCCTAATCTACAAGAGCTAGTTCCAGGATAGGCTCCAAAACCACAGAGAAACCCTGTCTCAAAAAACAAAAAAACAAACAAACAAAAAAAAGAATTCAGTAAACAAAATTAAAAGTCTAATGCAAGACCTCATCAATGGAATGGATCAAGAGAAAGAAAGAAGAGAACATTGAGGCTTAAAGATAAAGGAGAGGGATTGGGTGACTCAAGAAAATGATAAACTGGAGGAAAACCCTCGAGGAATCAGCAAGATGGATGTCTTCAGAGACCTTCCGGTACAAGAGAAGTGTTCACAGAATCCAGTGAAAACCAGACTGCACTGGACGGGACAAGATGTAGAATAAAGGGAAGTCACAGTGGAGAATTCCGGCAGTGAAAAGGAGGAAGAAGCCAGTGGCTAAAATTGAATTCCAGGCTTAGTCAGAGTGCTTTCTTATGGAAAAATGAGTCTGCACGTCTTCGGCGTGAGACTCCAACGGTCCTACTTTCCCTTTGCTGTTGTGATAAACTCTGACCCAAAACAACATGGAGAGGAAAGGGTTTCCTTGATGATAAACTGGGCTACAGGTTACAGTTTATCATCGAGGAAAACAGGCAAGAACTCAGTACAGGAGCTTGAAACAACGCAGATGAGAGCTGCATGCTGGCTTACACCCCAGACCTAATTGTCTAGAGATGCTGCCTGTAATGTGCTAGGCTCTTCTGCACCAATCAACTGTCTAGAAACACCCTTCAGACGAACCCACTGATCAGGCCCAAGAAGGTGATGTCTCCATTGAGGTTTTCTCTTCTCAGGTGTATCAGGCTGACAGCTGAAGGTATCTGTCACTGACAAAGTTTCTTTTTATGGCTTCTGATTTCTTTTTTTGAGGTTGGAAAAGGAAAGTCTTAAAGAGCAAGGAAGATGAAGGGGGAAGAGTGGAAGTCATGGTTCAAAAGGTTAAGAGAGGAATTTTTTTTCTTTTTTTTTATTGAGAAAAGAAGAAAAAAAACATAAAAAAACAAGTTTCCAACTCCTCCCAGCCTCCCATTTCCCTCCCCCTCCTCCCACCCTTCTCTCCCTCCTCCCACCCTTCTCCCCCTCCGCCCACTCCTCTCTCCCTCCCTCTCCAGTTCACAGAGCAGTCAGGGTTCCCTGCCCTGTGGTAAGTCCTAGGTCCTCCCCCCTCCGTCCATATCTAGGAAGGTGAACATCCAAACTGGCTAGGCTCCCACAAAGCCAGCACATTAAGTAGGATCAAAACCCCGTGCCATTGTCCTTGGTGTCTCATCAGCCCTCATTGTTCGCCATGTTCAGAGAGTCCGGTTTTATCCCATGCTTTTTCGGTCACAGTCCAGCTGGCCTTGGTGAGCTCCCAATAGATCAGCTCCACAGTCTCAGTGGGTGGATGCACGCCTCGTGGTCCCGACTTCTTTGCTCATGTTCTCCCTCCTTCTGCTCCTCATTGGGACCTTGGGAGCTCAGTCCAGTGCTCCTGTGTGGGTCTCTGTCTCTATCTCTATCCATCACCAGATGAAGATTCTATGATGATATGCAAGATATTCTTCAGTATTGCTCTAGGATAGGGTCATTTCAGGTTCCCAATCCTCAGCTGCCCAAGGAACTAACTGGGAACCTCATCTTGGGCACTTAGGAGCCCTTCTAGGGTCAAGTCTCTTGTCCACCCTAAAGTGGCTCCCTTAACTAAGAATTGTGGTTCCGTGCTCCCCTATCCACCTTTCCTTTATCCCAATTCTCCTGTTTCCCCAGGTCCCCCCTCCTTCCCTTCTACCTTTTCTCTCCCTATCTCCCCTTACCCCCATCCCACCCCACCCCCAAGATCCCATTTTCTCCCCGGCAATTTGGTCTACTTCCCTTAGCCAAGAGGATAACTATACGTTTTTCCTTGGGTTCACCTTCTTACTTAGCTTCTTTAGGTTCACGTATTGTAGACTCCGTGGCCCTTATTTATGGCTAGAAACCAATTATGAGTGAGTACATCCCATATTCATCTTTTTGGGTCTGGGACACCTCACTCAGGATAGTGTTTTCTGTTTCCATCCATTTGCATGCAAAATTCGAGAAGTCATTGTTTTTTACCGCAGCGTAGTACTCTAGCGTGTATATATTCCATACTTTCTTCATCCATTCTTCCATTGAAGGGCATCTAGGTTGTTTCCAGGTTCTGGCTATTACAAATAATACTGCTACAAACATAGTTGAACAAATGCTTTTGTCATATGATAGAGCATCTCTTGGGTATATTCCCAAGAGTGGTATTGCTGGGTCCAGGGGTAAGATGATTCCGAATTTCCTGAGAAACCGAAACACTGACTTCCACAGTGGTTGCACAAGATTGCATTCCCACCAGCAATGAATGAGGGTACCCGTTCCTCCACAGCCTCTCCAGCAAAGGTTGTCCTTGGTGTTTTTGACTTTAGCCATTCTGACAGGTGTAAGATGATATCTCAAAGTTGTTTTGATTTGCATTTCCCTGATTGCTAAGGAAGTTGAGCACGACCTTAAGTGTCTTTTGGCCATTTGAACTTCTTCTGTTGAGAATTCTCTGTTCAGTTCAGTGCCCCATTTTTTAATTGGGTTAATTAGCATTTTAAAGTCTAGTTTCTTTTGTTCTCTATATATTTTGGAGATCAGACCTTTGTCTGTTGCGGGGTTGGTGAAGATCTTCTCCCAGTCAGTAAGTTGCCTTTGTGTCTTAGTGACAATGTCCTTTGCTTTACAGAAACTTCTCAGTTTAAGTAGGTCCCATTTATTCAATGTTACCCTTAATGTCTGTGCTTCTGGGGTTATACATAGGAAGCGATCTCCTGTGCCCATCTGTTGTAGGGTATTTCCCACTTTCTCTTCTATCAGGTTCAGTGTGTTCAGGCTGATATTGAGGTCTTTAATCCATTTGGACTTGAGTTTTGTGCACGGTGATAGATATGGGTCTATTTTCATTCTTCTACAGGTTGACATTCAGTTGTGCCAGCACCATTTGTTGAAGATGCTTTCTTTCTTCCATTGTATATTTTTAGCTCCTTTATCGAAAATGAGGTGTTCATAGGTTTGTGGGATAAAATCCGGGTCTTCTATACGATTCCATTGGTCGACTTCTCTGTTTTTATGCCAGTACCACACTGTTTTCATTACTGTAGCTCTGTAATAGAGTTTGAAGTCAGGGATGGTAATGCCTCCAGAAGATCCTTTATTGTATAGGATTGTTTTGGCTATCCTGGGTTTTTTGTTTTTCCATATAAAGTTGATTATTGTCCTCTCCAGATCTGTGAAGAATTTTGATGGGATCTTGATGGGGATTGCATTGAATCTATAAATTGCCTTTGGTAGAATTGCCATTTTTACTATGTTGATCCTCCCAATCCAAGAGCAAGGGAGGTCCATCCATTTTTTGGTATCCTCTTCAATTTCTTTCTTCAATGCCTTAAAGTTCTTGTCAAATAGATCTTTCACTTCCTTGGTTAGATTTACCCCAAGATATTTTATGCTGTTTGTGGCTATCGTGAATGGTGAAGCTTCTCTGATTTCAAGAGAGGAATTTTGATATAGCACTAGCTTTTGCATATTTACCCGGTGTGGGCCAGACTCATAAGCTTCCCATGTTTGGTCCCTTTATAAGAGCACTAATAAATTTTTGGTGTTTAATTCTCTTAGGTTTTGAGTCTGTGTCTACTCTTTACTGTAAATCTTTCTCCACACTGCACATGTAACAGACCTTTATGAAATGATGAGCAAGTTCTGTATAGAACTACTGAAACCACCTAGAGCCATTCTTCAAATATGACGGACACTGAGCTTATAATTCATGTTCCTAGAGAAGCTAAATAAGAAGGTGAATCCAAAGACAAACATATAGGCATCCTCCTGGATATTAACCGTCATCAGGTGGTGAAAGGAGACAGAGACAGAGACCCATATTGGAGCACCGGACTGAAATCTCAAGATCCAAATCAGGAGCAGAAGGAGAGAGAGCACGAGTAAGGAATTCAGGACCACGAGGGATGCACCCACATAATGAGAACATGGGGATGTTCTATCGGGAACTCAACAAGGCCACCTGGCCTGGGTCTGAAAAGGCATGGGATAAAACCGGACTCGCTGAACATAGCGGACAATGAGGACTACTGAGAACTCAAGAACAATGGCAATGGGTTTTTGATCCTAGTGCACGTACTGGCTTTGTGGGAGCCTAGGCAGTTTGGATGCTCACCTTACTAGACCTGGATGGAGGTGGGTGGTCCTTGGACTTCCCACAGGTCAGGGAACCCTGATTGCTCTTTGGGCTGACAAGGGAGGGGGAATTGATTGGGGGAGGGGGAGGGAAATGTGAAGTGGTGGTGGGGAAGAGACATAAATCTTTAATAAATAAATAAATTAAAAAAAACAAATATGACGAGCAGTGTTTTCGAGGGTGGACTGTGAAGACATGGAAGGGACAATATCGGTAAAGCAGTGAGAGACCACTACTGGTTAAAATATTTCTGGGGAAATAGGATGGCGGGGGAATGGGTGACTCCACTTAAGAAGTGACCTGCTGCAGGGAGGAAGAAGACTTGTTCATTGAAGATTCTCTAATGAGATGGTCAGGGGCTCTGGATGAGATTCTTGGCTCTCTTGTATCGAGTACATTTCCAGCACCAGGAGAAGACTTCTAGCTTTCAGAAACGGAAGGCGTTCTTGGTTACCCCACTGCCAACTTTGAGAGGTCAGTTTTTCACCTACCCAAAGATTTCCTCAGGTCCCACACAGCTCCCCCCTTCTCTGTTCTTTCAATGCGTAGATAGGATGGGGTATAGGGAACCAGAATAGGGCAGCTTTCTAACTAAAGCAGATGTCTTGACCATTTCTTTCACAAAAGGTAGAGACCTGGGTTCAGCTGACCACAGCATCTGTGAGGTTTGTTTCACCTCTCCTCAGCTTTCTTTCTCCCGTGGCTTTATCTAAGACCTTTCAGGAAAACTCTCACCTTACTGTGAAGAGTCAAACTCAGACCCAGCAGGAGGTGTTTCTTTCCTTAAGATAGAGATCTGATCTGCCTTTGGTAGAATGGAACATAGAAGTCATATTATAAACTACTGGGAGACATGAGAAAGATCTGCAAAACCATTTGGAACCTGGGTGAAGGCATAATCAGAGCCCATTTTACTACCATCCATACTTTATATGTGTCTAAACATTTTTCTGATGAAATGGTTTTTAAGGAAGATCACAAAACTATTATTACTATTTCCCTGTTGTTTTCAAACTTTTTACCAAAAAGGCAGCTTATGTTGTTGCTTTATACATATGTGTGTGTGTGCAATAACAGAGCCCCATGACGCCCTTATCTTCCCTGTATGCTTTTCTACTCTCTGCCCTCTTCGGTTGATGTTTAAGATGTTTGGAACCTGGGCAACTGATGCCAAGACATGGTCATTGATTATGTCCCACAATTTGAAAATTACAATTAGAGAGAGCATCAGATCATTAGTCAAATCTGGTCCGCAATTAAACATCTCTCTATGGACCTGGGTCAAGAGAAAAGTAGCCTTAGGAGGAGGGATGGAGGGGAACGAGCAGTCATGAAATTCTAGCCTCCATTTTTGGAAAAGTCAAGGCCTCGTCTTGGGGGCAGGTGTCATCAGGGATTGGTGAGAAGCGAGTGCTTCACAAGATGTCGGTTCTGTGAGTGAGGAGCCACTGCCCATATTTTCATCCATTTGTTCCTAGAGGGAACTCAGCATCTAAGCAGCCACCTGTCCTCTCTGGCCTTCTTGGCCCTGCTAACGTGGAGTTCATCTCCTGTCTGTGTGTGTTTCTCCGACTTGCCCAGGTTGTGAATTATATCCTGCTCTCTCTCGTCCTCTTCCTCATTCCCCTTATGGTGATACCCCCCACCAACCAGTGTGATTAACATAAGTTTTATCCACCAGAGGGAAGGGACAATACATGCTGAAAATTGCTCAGCACGTAAATCCCATTGTAGCAAAGGTCAGGCGAAGCCAGAAGAATGCAGACGTCTGCAGAAGTCTGACGTCTAGAAGAAAGCTCTGAAGACATTTAACTGTGGTACTTACAAGTGAAGTATAGAATCTGCATTTAATGAATTTTATATACTTTATATTCTGTGTGTGTGTGTGTGGAATCTTTGGTAACTGAAAAATTATTTACATTTGGATAAACTACTCCTTCCACTCATAAATATTATTTTGCTGAGGAGGGTATTGCCGTTCCTCCAACTGCAAAAGCTGTATTTCCTTCAATATTAAGGTTAATGAAGGCTGGGGCCCTATAATCTACATGAGTAGGTTAATTCTCATGTGTCCTAGATAGTTGAGAGATTTGGAACTTCAGCTGAGGGGAGATACACACATTGCCAAACTGGGCATGCAAGCATGCAAAGGAAGCAAGAGAAGCTGTGTGCAATGCACCTCTGTACCTCAGCTTCCCTTTCAGCGGAGCCCAGATGTTGAGCAAGAGTGCCCCCCTCTGCCCCATGCATGACGGAGAAAAGCCAGTTCATAAGCTTGAAACCATTCTGAAGAAAAGCTGTTGCATGATTCACGCTTTGATTATGTGATAGTCGGAGAGAGGTTTACTAAAAATTAGCTGAGCTGTTGTGACATTGCAGACAGGACTTTCAAGTGTTAAGTGTATTTTAGAAGTGAGGATGTGACACAAATCGATCTCCTGCCTGCATCCAGGATATGGATGTGAAGTTACTATTAAAAATGTCTTCATGAACACGGCATAAAGTTTGAAGTTTCAAAACATCACAACTAGATGAGACTATTCCATTTGGTTTGCTTAAAACATGCTTTGCCCAAAAGCAAAGGAAGATAACCATTCTCATGACTTTCTTCCTCATTCAGGCTGCCTGAGTGGAAAAGATGGATGCTAGAAAAAACAGCGCAAAGGGGACAATGGTTACCGCTCATGGTAAAGGCGTTATCATTGCCTGCAAATGTTTAGATGGTTCCAGGTTTCTTTTTTACTAGAGGTTGATAATCTATAGTTTGAGAACCATCTTCCTGGCAGGCTCAGTTCTAGACACTGCTGGAAAACAATTTTTAAAAGCAGAATCTAGTAGTAGAGACAGAAAAGATATAGATTAGTGAACATGGTGTTTTAATGATGAACAATGTGAAACTCTAAATCATTCAGAACTAACTATAGTGACATAAAGGAGTAACCAAGCCTGAGGTAGAGAGGATTGGCTAGTAGGAAGCAATTTGGGAGGTACCTTATTTTGATTTTGGTGCTGACTATTGGATATACACAGTTGTTTGAAACCATTGAATCATGGGCGCTAAATAGGTTCATCTTTAAAGATTTTGATTTATTACTTCATTGAGAGTTTGTACAGCGTGTTTTGATCAAATTCAGCCCCTCCTCCAACTCTTCCCAGTTCCATCCCCTTTCCTACATGCCCAATTTTGTGACATTTTTATTTTAAAAATCCATCAAGACCAATTTGTGCTGCCCAAATGTTCTAAGATGTGTTCTCTTTCACGGAAGTGTGATCAATTTACCAGGGGCTGTCCTCATAGAGGAAATGGTCTCTCCCGATAGCTAACAATTGCCTTGGTAGGAAGAGATGTGGTATAAATGCTCCATTTAATGCGGGGCATTTTGCAGTCTCTAATTTTCTATGCCGTGGCTATCTGTCGGTCTCTGTGTTAATCACCACTTACCGCTACCAACACAAGTTTCTCAGAAGAGGTTTGGTTGATGCACTGATACATATGTGAGTATAATAAGTCATTTAGGAGCTGTTTTGATGCTAAGTCAATTTAGCAATATAAGAGTCATAGGCTCTCCTCTAGGGCTTGTCACATGTCTATCCCATTCATTGTACCAGTTATGGTTTTCATGTAGTGGAGTGGGATGTAAATCCAATCCAAAAGCTCTCGCACACACATGCACCAAGAGCTAAAAGGAGTTACCCTACAACAGGGCAACACCCTGATTAGACACCAGAGACTAACAAGGAGCCCAGTCCATGGAATGGATTGAAAGAGCACATTTTGTGGTATACAAATTATATCTCAATCAAGTCACAAATCACAAGAGCTCTGAACTGAGCTAATATGAGAGGCAAAGCGATGGAGATCCAGTTGAGATGAGTGCTCTCAAGAAGACTTTCAGCTGTGGGAACTGTTAGGTTTATGGCTAATGCCGTGGTCTGAACTCCTGCACCAGCCTCCTTGGGCCAGGTAGAGTGAAGACCAAGTCACTCCTGCTTGCGGCCATGTGATCCAATTGAACCCAGAAACAGGACATTTCCAAAATCTGAGGATTCACAGTAACCAGCTAGAGGGCCCTAGTCCATCTGAGACAGTATGATAGCAAAGTCCTTTCCCTTTAAACCTGCGAGAAAAGTTCTTGTGAAGTGACCAGGTTTGCCCGTCATCATTTCTGCTTCCTTCACATCTGTATGTCTGTGAAGCCCACCGACTCTCAGGGGATGCTGCCCGATTCGTGACTTACTAATACAAGCCAAGTCAACCATGAAATTCAACCGCCACATTCCCAGGGGTCACACTGGGAAAGGTCACTGGTGCCTTTCTTAACTTTTCTTTCAACAGAGAGCAAAAGCTATCATTTTTAATAATATAAAACTCATCATATGGACATAGCATCAAAACATGTATCTTGGAACCCAAAGATGAGTGTCAGTCACCATCAGAGGAGTACCAATGTGCAGTGGGTGGCCGTTGATATAGAGACTCACAACTGGTTGAAGCGCAAAGAACAAGTATCTGTGGAATGCTCAGACATAAAGTTGACATCTATGTTATAGCCCCTCCCCTTGTATCCAAAGAAAGATTATGGTTACACTTAATCTGGATATACACCACCAAGTTTGAACTGTACACTTCAGATGGATGAATTGTGTGGTGTGTGAATCGTGTCTCAACGATGTTCTTGTTTTTAGATGGCAACATAATCCTGTAGGAGCCAGAAAAGTAAGGAAACTTTGGCCACAAGCCAAAGCACAGTTGGTTGGGTAAACCCCTTCATTTTAATTTTCTTCATATCATATTCACCTGTTAAACCAACAAGATACAGCTAGGGTAAATTTGGAGCAACAGTTTCACTCACAGGGCAAAGGAAAATCTAACTGTCCCCACTGAAAGAGCAACACGATTTCCATTTCTGTTCATTTATAACCCTGGATAACCTGAAAAACTTCCTTAATTCAAATAAAAATCATGAGAAATTGCCATACTGATTTCCAAAATGGCTGTACCAATTTGCAATGGAGACATATTCTCTTTACCCCACTTCCCCAAGACCCAGCAATACCACTTTTGGGTATATACCACAAGAACATGTTCTCAGTTATGTTTATAACAGCATTATTTGTAATAGCCAGAACCTGGTAATGACTTAGATGCCCCTCAACTGAAGAATGGATAAAGAAAATGTGGTACATTCTCATCCATGGGGACCCACTGATGGAGGCTTCCATCCAGCACGGGAGGACTGCAGTCAGCATTTGATTGTGTAAGCTAAACCCCATTCTCTTCAAGTTTGGAGATAATTTTAATTTTTTTATCTTCCCTATGGTGATTTATATTTGGAGTGAATACCAATCAGGTTCTTCTTGTTGACTCCTTCATTTCTACCAACCTACAGTTTTCTTTTTAAAACTAGAAGGTTTCTACTGTATTTCAATGAGGGAGTTCCCTTCCATGCATTAAAATCAAACCAGTTATTACAGCACAATGGGATTAACACGCCAGGGTAAAGGATACAAAAGGAAATGTGGCTACCCCTTACTGCAAGATTTAGAGTTTTAAAATAAGTTCCCTTCAATTTGAGAGGAGACTCACAGTGGTGTGAAAAGTGCTTTCTACGTGGAGATTTCAAAAGACCCAGCTTAGATTAAAAAACAACAACAACAACAAAAAAAAAAACCCGAATGCTGTATGATGTAAGATCATAGTAATTACCAGCTGAACTTTTTGTTAAGTCCCATATCATGACTTTACATTTCTCCTTATTTTATGAAATTATTTAAGTCAGCTTCCCCTCTGAGAAATGAAGAAAAACCTAGCTCTACAATCTTGGTCTTTAGTCTAGGGACACTGAACTCTAACTGTTCCTTGTTGAGGTGTATTAAGCAAGGTTCCCAACAGAAACATAACGTCCATGCACATGTGCACACATGTCTGCATTCACACACACAGTAGGTTTATGACTGGTTTACATTAGAAGGGCTGGGCCATCTGTACACTGAAGACACAGAATATTTGGTGGGTAGCTGCTCAGTCCATGAAGCTAGGTTCCTTCGAAGTTCCAATCTGGTGTGAGAAATTTGGGTTCGTCCCGGCAAGTCATCCACATTGACACTGTGTTAAAAGTGATGTTTAAATCTAATGCCAGTGGGAGCAGCATATGATATGTTTGGGGGATTGGATGTAGGACCCTGCACATGGTAGGCAAGTGCTCTACCATTGAGCTACATCCCAAGGTCAACAATGAGCTTTAAAAATCACCTGCTTGATGTTAACAGCAACAACAAAAACAATTTTAAGATGGCTAAATTATTTGAACAATCAAAAGAAATATGAATATAAACATCCAACAAATATTTCTTATCACCATCAGATAAATGAGAATTAATAACATAACTTGACTTCATGCTGCCCCAGTTGAAATGGCTGTTATGAAAAATAATAATACTGGCAAGGTAAATCATAGGTGGGTCTGGTAGTTTGAATATAATTGGCTCCTATAATTTCATAGAGAGTGGCACTATTAGGAGGTGTGGCTTTGATGGAGTGGGTGTGGCCTTGTTGGAGGAAGTGTGGCACTTTGGGGACAAGCTTTAAGGTCTTTTTCTCAAGCGTCACTCCATGCGACAACAGTTAGTCAACTTTCTGTTCCCTGCAAGATGTAGGACTCTTCAGCTACTTCTGCACCATGCCTGCCGGCATGCCGGCATGCTCCCATCATGATGATAATGAACTGACCTCTGAAACTGTAAGCGAGCCACTCCAATTGAATGTTGTCTCCACAAGAAATGCTGGTCTCTTCACAGAAACAGCAACCCCAACTAAGACAGTGGGAATGTGAATTATAACCCTGATGGAGAACAGTGTGAAAGCTCCTTTAAAAACTAAAAATGGAACTGCCATGTCATCCAGCTATGCCCACATGAAGCCAGTCTATCAGAGATCATGGCATGACCATGTTTGTGATGGAATTATTCATAATAGCAGTGATACAGAATCAGCCTGGGGAATCAACCACAAAGGGATGGATAAAGAAAATATGACATGTAAACACAATGGGAATCCATCTGCAGGGAAGTGGATGAACTAATGTATATTAAGTAAAATAAATCAGATATAGAAAGATAAGTACCACATGTTTTATCATATGTAAAAGCTGAAAAAAAATAATCTTATTGAGGATTAGTGATGAATTGAACTGTGGAGGGAGAAAGTGAAGGGAGGCTGGATTTGACTAGTATGTGCTGTGTGCATATGCTGAAATATTATTCAGAATTGTATTAACATATAGGATTAATACATCTTAATCAAAACGAAACTAAATATTGAAGTATATTCTTATCTGGATGACTCATTAGCACCTTTTGTCATACTGAGAATTTAAACTTCTTACTAGCGTGTGAAGACCCCATGTGACCTGAATCCTAACACCTTCCCAGCATCACCTAGGTCTCCCTCTTTGGTCCTCACTGCTTCCCGGCAGTGGTTGTCTCCTGCTTGTCTGTACACAGCGTATCTTTGAGCATGTTCTCTTTACCGTCAACTTTTCCCACTACCCTGGTCTTTTCTAAGAGGTATTTTCTGACCATCTTATCCAACTAGATGCCTCCTGTGTGATAGAGTCTCTCACTGAACATTATTCCTTCTCTAGAGCTCCAGATATTTGTTTATTTGGCTATTGGCTGCTCCCTTGCAACACTCACGCATGGGCACTCACGCGCGCGTGCGCGCGCGCACACACACACACACACACACACACACACACACACACCATACCATTGGACTGTAAGTCAAACAAATGCAGTGGCCATATCTATTTTATCTCTAGGACCTACTAGAAGAAATTCAATAAGTATGTATTGGTTATGTCAAGCAACTGAGTCTTTTGCCTAGGTTTATACCCAGTTTTACAGATATTTTTTTTCCTTCTCTTCAAGACATTTGTACACTTACAATAAGACAGTGACTCAGGAACTCCTTATGGACAGAATGAGTTCATGGAGATAGCATGTTCTCTGGTTTCCAGCTTCCCTTGTTGGGGAATAGATGCACTGGGCTGCTGACAGGGTGTGTACAGTCTCAGCTACTAACTAGCAGCGTGGCCTAAGTCAAGCTGATGCCTCTTTAGGTTTCAGCTCTCATCAGTCTCATGGGAATAATACTGGACGCTGACTGGATGCTGCTTCTGTGTATGACTCAGACCCCAAGCCTTGCCAGAGACCTCCCTGGAATGTTTGCCGGTGTCACCTTCAAAGGGAGTTTTTATTTTGTTATCCCAGTGGCTGGTGAGTTTGTAGAAGGATCTTAATATTGCCATGGCCAGAATATGGACGGAGCCTGTATTAGTCCACCAGGACTGCCCCAAGCAAATGCCCAGCCTGGACTACTTAGAGACCATGTCTCATGGAACAAATGAATGAACAAACAAATGAATGAATGAATGAAAAAAGTGCCAGTAATTTTGACTTGGGCCCTAAAATAGTAAATCAGCTCCGGTGCCCTACATAGTCTATTTCCTTCAGGAATTGTTTTCTTTTCCCTAATTCTACTGTCTTGAATATTTACAAACACGTCTACAGAAAGGCCTATTTCTCAGTTCATAAAATAAAAAAATAGTATTTGGAGGTATGAAAAAGTACTAACAACAGCTTTTTCATTATAATCTGGGAAAAATATAAATAATACAAGATTCTGTATATAGCATTTTAATAGAATCCATTACTATAAACATATAAATTATTTTACCCACACGAAGGTACTTTTTTAAAAAACTATGATTGCTTTGGTACCTTTCTTGAGCACAGTTTTTGAAAGAGTCATCTGTCCTAGTAACTTATATCTAATTTTCAAGCATAGATAAGAATATTAAAGTGTAAAGTAAATCTATATGATTACCATTTTAAATACAAATGTCAGACACTAGTTCTTAAAGCTTCTACTTTTAACAAGAGACAATGTACATCTTATGTCTACTTATAAATAGAAATACCAAGAGACCAGATCCTAGTAAATTATGTAGCATTAACTTATCAATACAATATTTAGATATGGAATTTATAATATGTACGCACCCGACCTGAGAGGTGAAGGAGACAGAGAGGGCCTGCATATGCATGGCCCAAATATGTCTTCTTTGTGATGCCCAGCTTTCAAAGCAACCCATTTGTGCTACAAGATAGTGCTAAGGGAGAAAATCTAAAATGACATTTATGCCTTATCTAAAGAAAAGGCCACTGAATCAGATTACTGTGCATGCATTATTGCAGAAAATACCTTCTTCTTGGCTAAATATAGAACCCCTAGCTCCTTAAGCACAGATAATATGATCTGATTCAACTTTCTGTCTCCTGACCCTCCTTCTGAACCTGGATCAAGAGACATAAAATTGATGCACATAAAGATAAAGCGATGACCTTGGATGGTGACCACAGCGCAGTCTCCTAAAGATGTCTAAGGAGCCCGAAGTGCTCTAGATTTTTAACCCAGACGTCCTACAGGGCAGAGAGTGACAGAATGGGAATACCCATGATAAACTATGACCAAAGTTAGAAAATACGCTTTTAGGAGCAGTATCACATCAGGTGTCAAAACATCTGAGTTCCATCTTAAGTCTTAAGGCGAGCTGTGTAACACTGGTCCAGGTGCTTAATTTCTGCATCTTGATTCTCTCAGTATATGAGGTTTAATTAAGCCCATCAAACACTCTGTGAGCTCCAACAGTTCATGCACAAGATAATTTGAAAATGAAGAGACTTTGAGATTCTGCAATCAGGTTGGAACCTACTTTTCACAATTAGATTTCCTAAAATTCTTCAGTTCTCATTAGGAAGCATTATGTCTGGTCCCTTAGCTTCTTTCCCATTTGCTCCTGCTGGGGCTTCCTCCCTGCTTTTCTTATCTAATTCTAATTCCTTTTTTTAAAAGATTTATTCATTTTTTAAGTTTATGTCCATTGATATTTTGCCTGCATGTATGTCTATGAGGAAGTTCCAGATCCCCTGGAACTGGAGTTACAGACAGTGAGGAGCTGCTGTGTGGGTGCTGGGAGTTGAACCCAGGTCTTCTGGAAGAGCAGCCAGAGAGCCTTTCACCACTCAACTGTGTCTCCAATCTCTGCCTAATCCTAATTCTTAACAGACATCTGTCCATCAGCTGAAGTCCAAGGTCACGAATGTCTGGGGTTTGCATGTGACCAGTCTAAGGACAGAAAAAAAAAAAAACAGACCCTGGTAGACTCTGTTCCCAGTGTTCTTCCCAGCATGCTTTACGGTTCCTTAACTTCTCCTTGCCTCTGACTCACATCTTCACTTTACTTTCTCCAACAATACTCCAAGATTGCAGAGAAATGACCTGGCTTAAAGTCTGTCCTGTAAATCTTTCACCAAGTGAACAGAAGTATCTGGCTTTTTCTCCTTATTTTGAAGATGCTGATGCTCAGTGTCCTAAATTTGTTTAGGGAAAGTCTTCTTAAAATTTCTACTTGTGGTCCCTTTTCACTTGTGTGATCCTATAGCTATGTAAAGTAGATAGATATACAAATCATAAAGATAAAACATAGGGGAATTTATTTTAAGATATTTCTTTGACATATTTATGTGTATATATATCATATACCACTTATTAAAGATGAAAGTAATTTTACATATTAACAAGATGATTGTGCTTATTTATTTTTATATGAAAAATTAAATCTTGGCTGAATTTTTGGTACTGTAGGACATAGGCTATCTTCAGTGTTTTCCAGAAGTGACCTATATTTTGATTTTTGCAACAATCAGTTTTGACAATGCCATTTTTCATAAATAGTACAAAATGGCAGACGTACAATGAGGACCATTTCAGAAATTGCTGGAAGTTCTGTTTTATTCCCAGATCAAAATTCCTTGCTTTAATAATTTTCAAAAATAAAACTTGTCAGCAACTCAGACTGCAACTTTAAAAATCAAACATGTTTACATAATACAGTCCAACGATATGGTGACTTGATACTTATGTGCTCAGGACAGTAGAAAAATATTAAAGTCTATAGTCAGTAATTAAACTGCTATGTTTAGACAAGAATAGGAAACTTTGTATATACAATGAAAACAGTACATTCATAGTGTACAATAGTCTTAAATCTGAGCTGTTTCAGGCAGTGTTTGTTGGTGTTCTGTGATATAAGGCACAATGTGAAATATGTACAATGTGTACTCAAAACCAATGTTGCAATGAAGTCATGTGATACAACACTGGCAATGGCTGTTACATACACCTTGGATTCATTTGATATCTTACTTGGAATTCATTTGGTCATTGTGCATTCATAAGCTCTTTACTGATCCAATCTTTTTTTACAACCTTCATATACGCAGGTTCAAGAAACTAAGGGATAGTGGGTATATGCAACAAGACAAAGCACCACCTGCTAAGTAGACTTTCTCGTTTCTTACATAGCCTTCAAAAAGACATCTGGAGGCTGGAGAGCTGTCTCAACAGTTAATATCCTTACTATCCTCTATAGAGGACCCTGGTTTGATTCCCAGAACCCACATCGTGGCTCACAACCATCGGTATTTCCAGTTCCAGCAGATTTGATGATTTTATGCCCTCCTCATACCTCTGAGGGCTCCAAGAATGTTCATGGTACACAGATATACAGGCAGGCAAAACCCTCATACACACAAAACAAAATAAATAAAACTAACAAACAAACAAGAAACCCAGACAACTGAGGAATACAACAAAACAAGAGAAAAGGATAATTTAAAGTAAACTTTGACCCTCTTTTTTTTTAACCAATGTGTGTATTTTCTATAAGGTTATAAAATGTGCAAAATGTGCTAAAACAATTTTCAATACCAAATACAGTAACTAATTGTAGATAACTGTGTTGTTCATCTTCTTTACTTACATCTACGGAACTAAACTGAACAACTAAACCACAGAACTAATCTTGGCTTCTCAGATTCAAAATATATTCATGATTCTATTCCAAAACACGAAATCAAAATATAGTGCTATGTCTCCTAGTTCAATGTCACATGAATTTGTTGGGCAAACTTTGTGTTGCTCTAATACGATGATGGTCAAGGTACCTGAACAAATGCCTCCCCCATCCCTCGTCTAGGGTCCCAGACACCTTTCCCATCCCGGTACTTCTCCCACAAGAAAAAAAGACAGTCTTCTGTAGGTTGCAAGTCCTGGTCTGATTTATTTATAAAGCAATAAATATTTGAAGCACAAACAAACTGCACGTGTGTAAACAAACTGTACAATGACTGATGAGAGATGGGGGCGGGGGGCTCAGAGGATTCCAAGAAGCACAACACCATCATCCTGAATGGAAGGCAGACTAAGAGGGGGCACCTTAGAAGCACTTGCGATGGACAATGGATGGACCTGCCTCGTCATACTCTTGCTTGCTGATCCACATTTGTTGGAAGGTGGACAGAGAGGCCAGGATGGAGCCCCCGATCCAGACAGAGTATTTACGCTCAGGGGGAGCAATAATCTGCAGAAAGAAAACAAAACCATCAGTGTGTTCTGAAGTTCCCAACAATGGAGCAGGCAATGGGTTTGGGGTCTTCCCAGAAAAAGCATCACAGGTTAACTAACTGACAATAAACAATTTATGGAGGAAATGTTATACCATAAAGCAATGTAGCCATCAGGTCTAGCAAACTTTCCTGTATTTCATCAGTTCTCTACTCCTGTGCACTAGAGAATAATATGGCAAAAATCTAAATGCATGAAGGATAGCTCAAACCTGGGGCCTTTGAAATCTGTAGGTAAGTTTAGTTATCCCCTCCCCCACCCTGTGTTTCAAATATTTACTTAGATTTGCTATTTAGAAGCAGTCTTAAAGGTTCATATCTTGGGCAAAGTGCTAGAAATAAAAAGTCAGGAATAGTGTTAGCGCTAAATAGAAACCTTCGTAAAAGATAGGAAGCTAAGATACCAGAGAAGGAGGGTGGGAAGCTTGGGTGAGAATATCACGACCTGCCTTTGCCCTCCCACTCACAAACGCTTTCTACCTTAATCTTCATGGTGCTGGGAGCCAGCGCAGTGATCTCCTTTTGCATACGATCAGCAATACCAGGGTACATGGTGGTGCCTCCAGACAGGACGTTGTTGGCATACAGGTCCTTGCGAATATCGATGTCACACTTCATGATGCTATTGTAAGTGGTTTCATGAATGCCAGCAGACTCCATACCTAGGAACAAGTTCTTTCTAAAGTATTCACAACAAATCCAGGCTAGGTGGGAAGGGGAAGGGCAGCATGCCTCTGCGTTGGTGAGCTGCCACCATTCATATCTAAAGCATATGTTCCCCCCACAGCACACTGCGGGGAACAGGTGGGGAGAGAGGTCTCTAAAATGTGCTAATAGATAATTCAGTACAGAATGCCAAGAGATAGACAACTGTGTTCAGTGCCTGTTTGGAGTGAACACACGCTGCAGCCATCAGACGTGTAGAGATCTGTGGCAAAAACGATCCCATGCGTTTAAGTGAAAATGAACCTATTTTCTTTGGTTTTGAGATGAATCTCTGTAGCCCAGGCTAGCCTTGAACTCAAGGCAATCCTGCTGCTGCCTCAGTTTCTCAGCACTGGGATTGCAGGTATGAGCTACCACACCTGGCTTATACTTTTAACTTACGGACTAACATCAGATTCCAGCTTCTTCTGGAAATATGTATGTAGGAAAGATATTTGGTGACATCAAGTATCCAGTTACCATAATGAATAGAGTTGTGGTTTCATTTAACGGTGAATAACTTAAAGTCTAGCCTGTTGATAATGGGACTTGCTGGAATTAATTGGCCGTCTTGAGTAATTGGGCATGCGCTATTCAGTGGCTGCTCAGTCTCATTCTCTGCTGTGGGGTAAACTCGGTGTAACATCCTCCGTTTTTCACTAGATCAGCTATCTCAGTCTTTCTCTGTACTGAGATATCAGGAGGCAAGGCTGAGCTGGGTGAGATGCCAGACTGATTCAAGAACCCTGCTGTTGTTCTAATTAAAATGGATATTACTTTGGAAGACTCCAGAATTTCTAGAGAAGCTGAATTTCAACACCAGAACCTTTCCCTTACCAATGAAAGAGGGCTGGAAGAGTGTCTCTGGGCAGCGGAAACGCTCGTTGCCAATGGTGATGACTTGGCCATCAGGCAGTTCATAGCTCTTCTCCAGAGAGGAGGAAGAGGCCGCTGTAGCCATCTCATTCTCAAAGTCCAGGGCGACGTAACACAGCTTTTCCTTAATGTCACGGACAATTTCACGTTCAGCTGCAGAGATAAAGAGTTTCATAGTCAATCTTGGAAGAAAGAATCGATTGTGGGGAAGAAGATGGATCCACCAAGGAAGCAAAACCAACAGGTATACGTTGTGTCAGATAAGACACACATGCGCATGCGCGCACACACACACACACATACACACACACTCTCACTCACCAGTAGTGACAAAGGAGTACCCGCGCTCAGTGAGGATCTTCATGAGATAGTCGGTGAGATCCCGACCAGCCAGATCCAGACGCATGATGGCATGAGGTAAGGCATAGCCCTCATAGATGGGGACGTTGTGAGTTACGCCATCACCAGAGTCTAGAACAATGCCTGTTAGAAAAGACAGAGGAGAATGAAGCTTTAGCCACAGTAAAACCTGCTTCTGTTTGGATACAAGAAACAAGTCTAAGCATTGCTCTGGACAAAAGCAGATTCCTTAATGTGAAGAATAAAAAGGACCATAGTGGATGGATGCTAACTCTGAAGGCAGCACAGCTTGTCATACTAAATATCATAGTAGAACAATTTCCTGAGGACACTTTCAAATGGCCATCCCTCTTATCAGGCATTAGCATGTTATGTAAGCATCCAGGCACGTTTTTCTTGGGGCCAATCTAACTTAAAATGTGTCTCTCTGTTTAATTCAGATCCCAGAGGGGAATGTGCCCTTGACTATGTCTGCCCAGGGGCTGTGAATAAGGGAAAGAACTAACTCCATAGGCTATTAGATCTTACAATAAATATTGTCTGAAACCAACCTTGGAATTATTGTTACCTCTTCCTCTTGGCACAGACACCTTGCTAGAGAGGGCCAGGGAGGGGAGCCTTCCTTTGTCAGGTGAAGATTTGGATTCATAGCAAAGTCAGTGAGTTGAGAATATGCTTAAGTGTTTACTGTTCCCTAACCCAAACAAACCTGTGGTTCTTCCAGAAGCATAAAGGGACAGCACCGCCTGGATGGCCACGTACATGGCAGGGACATTGAAGGTCTCAAACATGATCTGGGTCATCTTCTCACGGTTGGCCTTGGGGTTCAGTGGGGCTTCAGTGAGCAGGGTCGGGTGCTCCTCAGGGGCCACACGGAGCTCATTGTAGAAGGTATGGTGCCAGATCTTCTCCATGTCGTCCCAGTTGGTGATGATGCCATGCTCAATGGGGTACTTCAGAGTCAGGATACCTCGCTTGCTCTGGGCTTCGTCACCTACATAGGAGTCCTTCTGCCCCATACCTACCATGACACCCTGTAAAAAAAGAAAAAAAAATGAGGACATCATGTTCCCACCAAGACAGGAATATAGTCCAGGCCTTACTAACTTATATCCAACTCCCAATGCAACAAATAGCTATAAAGTACTAGAAATGGTAACGGTAGAATTAGAAAGTTAGCCATAGTGGTTCATGCCTATAATCCGAGTACTCAAAAAGCTAAAACGGGCTGCAACTTTAAGCTCAGCTTGGGCTATAGAGCAAGTACCAGGCAAGCCTGGGCTATAGTGTGGGACTCCACCTCCAAGAGTTAAGATATAATCCCAATTTCAATGTATCATTTAGAATCAATGTTATGCTTTATCTCCACACAAGGAAGTGTATCTCAGTTAACTGGATTGCAACTGTGGAGGAAAGAATAAAGGGGTTTTATTGAAGAAGCAGAGTCTCTTGGTTTTGAAATAGCATAATGACTTCATTAAATTACTCATCACTGATGTCACCTAGGAAATAGACTGCTATCTTTTAGAATAACTGAACCAATGATGTCATCACAGCTTCTGGTGCTCTTAAGAAAAGATTTCGACACCCATCCGGTGTACATAGGCTGACAGGCTGCTATCGCTCAGATGAAAAGTCAAACCACTCAGAGCAGCCTGGAGTGCCCTGCACTGTCCAAGCCTGAGGACTTCCAGCTCTGCTCCCTGGCAGCTTGTCTGGCCAGGCATGCGACAAACCCAGAGAGCATGACATTTCTTTTAATAAACAAGGTGGTATGTCACTATCACCATGGCACTTGCTGCTTCAGTCACAACTGGCTTCTAAAAATGCAACACCCAGGAAAGTCCATGACAGCTCCGGAGAGCTCTGTAAACTGGCTGCGAAGAGAGAAGAACGGAGATCGGGTACCGCTTAGTTCTGAGTAGTTACATTGAGGTAGTTGGCTGTACTATCTGAACTAAACTGAATGCATAAAGGGTGGGAGGAGGGGGGCACAGAAGAAATCCACGGTTTGAGAGACAGAGAAGACACAGCAGTTGGAAATCCACAGGCCTGGAATGACAAGCTGATGGCCTTTCATAGAAGACAGCTGGACCCATCAACAGGTGTGCCACTGCCGTGGACTTCTTGGTATTTGGAGGTTGGCAAGGGTTGCTTGAAGTGGTTTGGATTTGTTGCTGGATGAGGGAACTGACCAAAAGGGTCCAGAGTGTGGCCGGGACCAGGCTAGAAGGGGCAGAGTGTTACCTGGTGGCGTGGGCGACCCACGATGGAAGGGAACACAGCCCTGGGGGCATCATCTCCCGCAAAGCCGGCTTTCACCAGCCCTGAGCCGTTGTCGCACACCAAAGCGGTGGTCTCCTCGTCGTCGCACATCCTGGCAGGGCTTCTGTGTAATCTGTGGGTTAAGGACAGGAGAGGGGCCCACACTCAGTGCCTGAAGAGCCGGCCTTCTCCTTCAGAGGAGAAAGTGACAGGGCACAGTAGGGTTATTGGACTGTAGAGTGGGGAGGCAACCGTAGTCTCCCGTATGCTCAAGACATAAACAAACAAACAAAAAAATGGTTGGAAGAAGCCAGGAGACTGTCAGTGTGGCTGAGAGAAGGCTGAAGAACCCACCCAAGCTCTCTGGCGGAGAGGCTCATCCTCCACCCCAGCTGCAAGGAGTTACAGTCCTAATCACCCCGGTGTTTTAATGGCCCAAGGGCTGATTCGAGCCCTTTCAGCTTTCACCATCTCCTCAATAGAAAGCTTATTCTCCCTCCCTAACCTCACCCCAGGAAGGGGGGAAAAGTTCTAGAGATCAGTGACCCACAAAAGCTCCGGTGGTGGAATGGAGTTTGAGGAGATCCCAAACAAAACAAGCCAAAACGACACCAGAAAGTTTGCTTCAAAAAGAAAAACAGCGTGGGATCCACAAGAGCACAAAAGGACAGTCCCGCAGGAAGCAGGGGTGGAGCAAGGCTAGGACTCACCGTGCTAGGGGCGGGCTGGTTTCTGCTGGGCTGGCGCTGGCGGCAGGCACTGGGTGTCTGTTGCCTGGAGCGGCGGCTTTATAGCACGCTGATGGACGGGGTCAGTTGGAGCAGCCGGGGGCAGGGGTGGGGGGCCCCTGTTCTGCCACCTTGCCTTATTTGGTTGCTTTAGCACCATCTAGGACCGCCGAGGCCATTCTTGGAGCCAAGGACAGGGAAGAGGATCAGCCGGGGGGCTCCCAGACCATGTAAGGAAGGGGAGGGGGCAGTCATAGCAATGGCCAAATAGGGAGCTAGGGAGGGGCTGGACGGCAAGGGGTTGGGGGCAGGGGAAGACTAAGTGACTCCAACGAGCCCCTTCCTCCTTGCTGGGGTGGGGGAACTCCCTGGTTGCTGTGTAGCCAGCCAAGCCAGACTAAGAGACCATAAGTCACACACAAGCAAGCCGGAAGACTTGGCACGCTGTCCTTGGAGAAGGGTCCTGACAGCTGGACTGGGGCTTCAGGGAAGAGACAGCAGCTTCTCATCTTCCAGTACTGAGAGACAGAGGAGCAGAGTCCCGGGCAGTCTCTTGGCACAGAGAGCACCTTGGTAGCACATCTGAGTACCTGGATGCAAAAGAAGCACCTGGGCAGGGTGCCTTCTGGTCTTGGTTAGCCTGAGCTGGGGCTAAGTTCACCTAGGTGGGAAAGCTAGAATTTACCAATCTTGGGTCCACCCCAGTCATGGGCCTGAGCTGGCAGGGAAAGGCTGAGAAGGATTGCCTGAGGGTCTGTCCGAGTCCAGCCCTGAGGACAAATAGCCCTCGTCCACTCTGTAAGGGTTTTGTTCAAACTCAAACTTAGCATTTAGGCAAGAAAGGGGTCCTCTGCTTTCAAAGTAAACGGAGGCACCGATACCAAAAATCAGTGGCAACACTTGCTAGCAGATAGATGGGCACCTTTAAATGGGGGATGAAGTTCTCCATCCCCAGTAAACAGGTTTTGAAAAGCAAACACTTTTGTGGGGAAGATCATAGCCACTTAGGGTAGGAGAATTTGCCAGTTCTCCTACTCAAATGGCTGTGGGCAAAGAGCACCTTCAAACTCGGATGAGCTAGAAATGAAGCATTCCAGGCCCCACCAAGCCAGGTTCACGGTACAGCCCATGGTTAGCATTTACAGTAAAATGTGCAAAGCATTGCTACAAGCGAGTGTCATCTCCTTCGTGGGGAACAGACTTGGAAGGGCCTGTGCCTTTTTCAGAAAGAAAAAGAAAGGTAGCCTGAAGTGAGGAGGCGGGGCGGTGTAGGAGGTAGAAGGACACAGGTCACTAGCTTGCCCTGGAGTGCCCTGTCTACTTGGTTCTTGACTAGTGCCTGGACTTTTAATGCTTGTGCCTTTCCTTCAGTTCACACCAGTTAAAAATAGAAAGCTGGGCACCGGCATCTCTGTCTAGAGTGGGCTTGGATTGATATGCTGAGGAGGGCTGCTGATTAGATACTACTGTGGCCGGGGAATGCTGGGTCCTCCCCTCAGAGCTTCCCAACCATGTTTGGGATGATCTGGGGATGAAACGGCGGCGGGGCAGCCGGGCCATGGAGACAGGGGAGAGAGCCGCCTGCCTGAGATCAAGCCCCGCTGTGCCATCAACGGTTTACAATGAGAATGTCCATTGACATGATGCAGAGGTCAGAGAACGGAAGAAGCAGAGTGATTGATGGGCTTCAAATCCTGCCCCCATCACTACATACTGTACATTTGGTCTTGGGCAGGCTAACTAACTCATTGAGACCCCATTCCCAACCCCTCAAAAAAGAAGCACAATAACTCAGTTCTAACAGGGGTTATTGAGGAGTGTCCCAGTAAGAGACAAGCAGTTTAAGTCAAATATGAGACAAATTAACTTGAGCCATTACCATTCAATAATGATACTTTTAGAGACGGCAGTAGCTTTCTGTTTTTGAAAAATTGGGTCACTGCCATTCATTCCTCAATTCAGCAATGTTCCATTTATTATGAGAGAAAATTTAGTGATGAATAATACACAGCAGGACTCCTCCTCAGTGGTCATTGTGGAAGTCAGAGACACTTAATGGTATATGTTGGGAGGAAGAGGTGGTCTCATTCTGCCATTAGAGACAGGGGCAGGGGGCATCTAAAAGGAGTTTCAGAGATAGCCTTTTTGAAATGACAGTTTCACGTAGATCAGATGGATCCCAAAAAGCTGGGTAGCAGATGATGACCTTGAACGCCTGACTTTCCAACTTCTCCACCCAAGTGCTGGGATTCCAGGCACGGTCCACCAGTCACCCCCGACTTAGCTGTTTCTAAGTAGAATGGATCTGAAGTTCCTGAACTTGACTGAGAGAGTCCCTGCTTGACAGTGGCTGATGGGAGAGCTCTATGGTCGCTTTGTATGTGCTGAAGTTCTCCGGAACTGGGTACTGTGATTTCATCTGATACTTCGCAATACTGTTAGGGCCACCTACTCGCACTGAGTTCTAGTGAAGTATGAGTAAATTCAGTGAGGGACAGTTTTGGGAGACAATACTCATCTTCAAGATATTCTTTTTGCTTTTTGAGACAGGGTTTCTCTGTGTAACATCCCTACCTGTCTTGAAACTCCACTCTGTGGAGCTGGTTCTCCGTTTCCACCTTCACATAGATTCTGGGGTTGACCTCAGGTCTTGCACAGTGGATACTTTATCTGCTGAGAATTCTCACCAGGCCTCCGTTAGTCCTTTATCATTTGAAGCAAAATGTATTTTCATATACATTATATAAAATTTCATGAACCTTATACAAAAAGGAATATTTTTTCTTGAAGTTTTTATGGTGAAAATATTCAAGATCTTTTCTTCCAACTTTCTGAAATATACTATGCATTGTCTATAGTTACCCTACTGTGCAGCAACACACAAAAACTTAATGCTGTCCTAGTACACGTTAGTGAATCTTTCCCACCCCTCCCCAGACTGTACCCTCTCCAGCCTCTAGTAACTACCACTTACTATCATCATCTATGACATCATCCTTTGCAGATTCCGAATGAGTTAGAGCATGTGGGGCTTGTCTTATTTCACTTAACATAATGATCTAGTTCTAATTCCGTCCATGCTGTTGTGAATGACAAAATTTCCTTTTACACACACACACACACACACACACACACACACACACACATATATGTAGAAACACTCTTGCACACACACACACCACACTTTATTCACCAGTTGCTAGACACTGATTGTTTACATTTCTCAGCTCTGGTGAGTATTATTGCCATAAAACACTGTTGTGCAAACATCTCTTGAACATACAGACATTATTGTCATTGGAAATAGATCCCCTGGGGAAGGGTGCCACATCATATGATAGCTGTAATTGAACGTTTTTGAGGCACCCAAAACGGTTTCCCTTCATGGCTGCACTAACTTACATTCCGTCCAACAGTGGGCCGGAGTCCTTTTCCTAAATATCTTTTGGCTTTTTGATAATAACTCATTCCAAATGGGGTGAATGGATCGCTCACAGTGGTTTTGATTTGCATTTCCCTAATTTGTGATGCTGTTTCCCTAGTTATCCATATGCCTGCTGGCCATTAGCCATTTATGTATGTTTTCTTCTGAGAAATATCTATTTGAATTTACTGAAAGTTTTTTGCTTTATTTAACTTGGCTGTTGAGTTCTTCTAGTTCCTCATATGAATGTTAATCCTTTGGCAGACAGAGTTTGCAAGTATCTCCCCCGTTCTATAGGCTGTCTTTTTTACTGAGAATTGCTTCATTTGCTGTACAGATGCATTTTTAGCTTTTAATCCTATTTGCCTTTTTTCTTTTATTTCCCATGGTTTTGTCCTTAAAGATTTATAGCGTTAAATATTTACTATTGTATCACTGCTTATTTCCACATTTTAGAAACACTAAACTCTATTTTACATATTTTAAAGTGGAAGTTAATTAAGTTGATAAGAATCTTCAGTTTTTCATTTAACACAAATTTTCAGTGATTTATTTCATTTGGAAACTGAGACAAGTGAGTGCCATAGTTCAGTACTGTTAAGTACACCCGTATTAGCATGCTGCCAGACTTCTAATTTTACTTATTCATGCTTTATTGTAACTAAGATGATTTTCAAATTTAGGAATGACTACATCCCGAAGTTGGAGAGAGTCCTAGTCCTCAGAATCAGGGACTGTCACCTGAAGTCACAAAGACAAGCAAATAGTAGAGAACTACAGTGAGACGCCAAGTGAGCCTGGTTTCAAACCAGCTTTTCATGCCTTCTGTTCTCCTTGGTTGCTGCTTTTCACAGGGGGATGTTAGGAGTGCCTGCCACTGGGCTGCCTAATACAAGCTTGAATTCTGGGATTCCACCCTGGAAGAAAAAGGAATCTGTATTTAGTGGGACCTCCCCTTACTGCTCAGGTGAGCTTCTCCTCTCCTCGGTGCCTGGCTGTGCTTCCCCATCCCACAGAGTTTTGCTGGATGTAGCCCAAACTGTCGCTGTTGGCAGCCAGAGTCCTGCTTGGCTGACCTTGAGTGTCCCAGTGGAATAACAAAGCCAGGCGGGTCCCCAGGGCTGTGGAGGGCCAGCAAGGTCCTTCCCGGCACAATAGGCCATGAGGGGGTGAGGGGGACGTGCAGTGCAGGCTAAAGGGACAGAAGGTGGGACAGTTCCCTGTGTCCTTGCCTGGGGGAAACCTGTGCCATCCACCATCTGCTGGGCTCTGAAAGGGAACAGCCCAGCCTCCTCCCCTGCACGGGGGATTTGCAGTCACTTATCTCAGCTGTTCCTCTATTTGGAGGTGTTTGCAGTATTTGGGGAGAAGACAGAAACAGACCAAGCCACACTTAATTCCTCCCCACAAGCTGCCCTACCCCTCCAGTCCCTCCCGCATTCCACGTGCCTTTGAGAAGCCTGGCAGAGGCCTTCTCCCGACCACAGCAGGGTAAGGGGGCCAGCCTTCCTAGACATTTTTATCTCCTTACACACTTGTTCATCCTCATGCCCTCTGGCAGGGGCTCAGTTTCAATTTTCATTAAAAAAAGAAAGTGCTGTGCCTGGGAGAGGTGCAGCCACCCACACGTCCTGGTGCCCAGGCCTGGCTAATCTTCAGGGCTTACTGCTTGTGTTTTATGCAGCCACCAAAGAGATTAACCTAGCTGGGACGGCATTGTGACCCTAAATCGATTCTGGTCTTGACAGATTCCGAGATTCCAGGAGTCCTTGCTTTCTGACGTGATCAGACCGATTGCAGTGAGCCATTGCAATAAAAAGTGAACCATGAATAAAAAGATTCAGACAAGACCAGGAGGAAGGGCAGGTGGGGCATTGATGGAGATGCCCTTTGGAGTCATGTGGGCTTAATTATCTAAGGATACGTTTTCATTGGCCTATGCCGTGGTAGAAAGCAGGGAAATCAGAAAGGACTTCAGCATAGCCTTTCTAATTCCATAAAACGAGTGTGTCCTTCAAGCCTCAAGTGCTCACCCTTGGAGGTTCCTTCTGGGAAGGTGTCCTTCTTAGCTCAGATCTGGCTTGCTCCACATATTAGCAGTGAAGTCTATTTTTGGAGTTTTGGCTTTTCAAGTGTTACCTCTCTACAAACCTTTAGGGGGAATTTCCTGTCCAGCTCTAATCCCAAGAATCATACCATTTAGCAAGCAACGGAGCTCGCATTGAGTTTATGGCTCCTGAAACAACAGGTGTAGTTCATGCGTTAACACAAACCAGGATGGCTGTGGTCTATTGCACGCAGCCATCCCTGGTGTTCTGCTTTCTTTCTCTTCCACGTTTTACTTCACTGTATTCTCATCTATCTTTGGAAGTTACTATAGATCTTTCCGTGGGGCAAAAAAAAAAAAAAAAAAAAAAAAAAAAAAAAAAAAAAAAAAGCAGAAATAGATGGGCTAGAAAAGAATGACTTAATGAATACGGTGATGGAAATACTTGAAACTGGAACTAGGCTGCTCATTTCACAAGTCGTCGCTAGTCAGATACAAATCATAAATGCATACAAGCTTCTTCCGTCACCACCGAGCAGATGGCACCTAGTGAAAAGACCCACTGCCCACATACCACAGTATCTTTTCTTTTCCTCTTTTAACATTCAATACACAAAATAATGGGTTTCGTTGTGGCATTTTCATACACGGTTGGTTCTCCTCTCGATATGGTAAGTATAAAGCTGCTGGTCTAGATTAACCTTCCTCCCATTATAGAAATATTTGCTTATTGCAGCGGATGAGAAAGATTAAAAAGAACAAAATCAAATGACAGTTCTGGGAGAATTGTAAAGATCCGTCTTACAACTTCCGTAGAAGGAAACTAGGGGTGACATAAACGCCATTTGGCCTTGCCTTTTGGATCTACGCACAGCTGCTGGGCTGAGAAGAGACAGGCAGCCTCCTAGCCTGGTGACTTGGAGAATGCCCACTTGTTCTTCAAAGGGAGATGTGCAATGCCTGGAATGTGCCTTAAACGCATTGCTTGCTCCTGCCATTAAAATCTAAATCATCTCTAGCTAACAGCTGAAACCAAAGAATGCAGATGAGGGAGCAGCGTCTGCCCTTTGGGATTATACCATTTGTATCTCCTTTGTATATTTCAGTTCAGCTGTTGGGCTTTTTCAAAATGGCAATCTGAAAACAATCAACGCTCACAGACAAAACTAAGCTATATATATGTATGGTCCCGAAGGCTTTGTCTTCCTATGAGGATTCAGAAAGCTGCTATTTTACAGATATTTAGAGACCTGTATTTCGAAACTCTTGGTTAAGAATTTAAATGGCGTTTATTTTTATTTATCTCTCTTTCTTTTGCAACTATCTATATTGTGTTTTTGTTTGCAGTTGTTTGTTTGTTTCAAGACAGGGTCTCACTATGGAGCTCTTGTTGGCCTGAAACTCACTATTTGGTCCTGGCTGGGACCTCACAGGGATCTGCTGCTTCTGTCTCCAAAGAGCTAGGAGCTAACATGTGCCACTAGGCCCCTGAATTTTACTTACATAATATGACTTCTGGTTTTATGTTTTTATGGCTTTCAGGGTCTCCATTGAGAAGACAGGTCTGCCTTTATGTTACTTGGCCTTTTTCCTTTGCAGCTCTTAATATTCTTTCCCTTTTAAATTTTGTGTTTTGATTATTATGTGGCAATGGAACTTATTTGGAGTCCAGTCTATTTGGTGTTCTGTAAGCTTCTTGTATCTTCATAGGCATTTCCTTCTTTAGGTTGAGAAGGTTTTCTTCTATATTTTGTTGAATATATTTTATGTGCCTTTAAGCTGTTATTCTTCTCCTCCTTCTATCCCTATTATTCTTAGGTTTGGTCTTCTCATGGTGTCCCAGATTTCGTGGACATTATGTGTTATAACTTTGTTGACTTTAATATTTTCAGAGCTAAACAGATAATCTCATCAGAAGACTCTCAAATGGCCAAAAGACATTTAAGGAACTGCTCTACATTCTTAATCATCAGGGAAATGTAAATCAAAATGACTCTAAGATATCATTTTATACCTGTCAGAATGACTAATATCAAAAATACTGAGGACAGCTTATGTTGAAGAGGATGTGGAGTCAGGAGAACACTTTCCACTGCTGGTAGGAGTGTAAACTGTACCGACACTATGGAGATCAGTATGGCAGTTTCTCAGAAAATTGGGAATCAATCTACCTCAAGACCCAAAGATATCACTCTTGGACTTATACTCAAAGTATACTCAATCATGCCACGGCACACGTCCTTAACAATGTTAATAGCAGCATTATTTGTAATAGCTAGAACCTGGAAACAAGCTAGATGCCCCTCAACTGAAGAATAGATAAAGAAAATGTGATACATTTACACAATGGAGTATTACCCAACTGTAAAAAACAATGACATCATGAAATTTGCAGACAAATGGATGGAGCTAGAAAAAAACCATCCTGAATGAGGTAACTCAGACTCAGAAAGAAAACCATGGTATGTACTCACTCATACTAGATATGGATATTAGATGTAAAGCAAAGGATAAACAGACTACAATCCACAGCTCCAGAGAAGTCAGGTAACAAGGAGGACCCTAAGAGGGACATGTGGATCACCCTGGGAAGGGGAATTAGATGAGATCTCCTAGGTAAACTGGGGGCAAGAGAAGGTGGTAAAGGGGAGGGGGAGGGGGATAAGAATATGAGGGAACAGGATGGTTGAGGGGCTGAGGAATGGAATTGGGCATCAATGAAAGAGATACCTTGATAGAGAGAGCCAGGATGGGGCTAGGGAGAAACCTGGCGCTAGGGAAGTTCCCAAAAATCCACAAGGATGACCCCAGCTAAGGCTACTAACAATAGTGGAGAGGGTGTCTAAACTGGTCTTCCCTTGTAATCAAATTGGTGAATATCCCAACTATCATCATAGAGCCTTCATCCAATAACTAATGGAACCAGATGTAGAGGTCCACAGCCAAGCACCAGGCTGAGTTCTGGGAATCCAGTCAAAGAGAGGGAGGAAGGAATATATGATCAAGGGAGTTCCAGATCATGATGGAAAAATCTACAAAGACAGCTGAACTAAGTTTGTAGAAAATCTTGAATCTAGACAGCTGTGGAGCCTCCATGGGACCAGATTAGATTCTCCATATGTGGAAGACAATGGTGAAACCTGGACTATCTGAGGGGCCCCTGGAAGTAGGACCAGGAACTATTGCTGGTGCATGAGCTAGCTTGATGGAGCCCATTCCCTAAGATGGGATGCCATGCTCAGCCTTAATGCAGTGGGGAGAGGCTTGGTCCTGTTCCAACTTAATGTGCCAGACTTTGTTGACTCCCCATGTGAGCCCTTCCCTGCTGGGAAGAGTGGATGGGAGGTGGGCTGGTGGGGACTCAGGGGGTTGGGAGGAAGAACTGTGGTTGAAATGCAAAATGAAATTAAAAAAAAAAAAATCTGATCCCCAAGCTGCCGGCCCACGCTGATAGATGGGGGCAAGGAGGGCTGGTGGAATACAACAGGTTGTGAATAGAAAACTAAAATTTCTAAGCAGAGAACAAGCACGTGCTTGGGATTCCAGCACTCGGAAGTCACCATCTCTGTCTCTTCCCCTAAACTAATGCAGATCACTGGCTTTGGACCAAGCCTTCATTGTTTTAATGTCTACAATTAGAGGCTGAGCAAGGCATTATGGTGCAGGAAAATCAAGAACTTGGAGGCTAGTCTAGACTACATAGGGAGACGCTGTCTCTAAACCAAGCCAAACAGCAAAAAAAAAAAAAAAAAAAAAAAAAAAAACCTTTTTAAACCAAATATTCTGCGTCTGAAACATAGACAGGTGTTGCCCAAGGACTAGCCTTTGCTTTTATTTGGTAGAGGGGAGTCTTAGGCAAACTGTGCTCATGCATAGTCTGTGAGGAAGGGAGCCTTGCACCTTCCAGTAGCTCCTGTGTTCTGACACCTTCGAGAAACATCCATAACTAAGACCTAAATCTTAAATTCTAAAACACTGTTCTGTGGTTTATAAAGTCCATTCTCTTATCAATTAGCCCTTATCTGACTAAATGTTAAAAGCTAAGCTTTAAGTCTGCCTGCTCTCTCTCAGGGAACGTACATACGTGAACGTGAGAAAATCAGTTGTGGTGAAAGGGTTGTTGGTTCTGCGTCCTACAGTGCCCCATGCAGTGACAAGGGAACTCAGAGCCCCTGACTCAGCTGCAGCCGTGGAGAAAAGTTTAAAGAACCTGAAGAAAGGCCTTGAATGAACAGAGGTTTCTTTCCAGAGATGTCTGTTTGTTAGGAGAGTCCTATTGTCAGGGCATGTGCTGTTTCAAGAAAGTAATTTTTTTACAACCCTGATCACTTTGAATATCATTTAAATTCTCAGCATCAACTATGAAGATGTCTAAATCTCAGCAGCGAGTTGTAGGCAGAGGTCTTCAAGTATTTTCTCTGGTAAACTGAGGATCAATAAAACTCCGCGTCCCAAACCTTCATTTTCTGTCAATAATTTGACAAAGTGTTTGAGATGAATAGAGCACATTTGTTTACATTTATTGGGAGTGTGCGTGTGTTCATTTGTTTACATTTACTGGGAGTGTGCGTGTGTTCATTTGTTTACATTTACTGGGAGTGTGCGTGTGTTCATTTGTTTACATTTATTGGGAGTGTGCGTGTGTTCATTTGTTTACATTTATTGGGAGTGTGCGTGTGTTCATTTGTTTACATTTATTGGGAGTGTGTGTGTGTTCATTTGTTTACATTTATTGGGAGTGTGCGTGTATTCATTTGTTTACATTTATTGGGAGTGTGCGTGTGTTCATTTGCTGCCATTCATGCGTGGCAGTCAGCGCATAGCTCTGTGCTGCCGTCCATGTGTAGCGGTCAAAGGAGAAGTCGAACAAGTTGGCTGTCTCCTTCTACCATGTGGGTTCTAGGGAGCCAACTCAGGTTATCAGGCTTGGCCACAAGTGTCTTCACCCAGAGTCCTGTTGCCTGACTAAAAGATGAATAAAGACCTTCACTTGAAAGATCATTCTCAGGACAATCAAAATACAGATGCTTATCAAGCAAATGTAAATACGTGAACACGACTCAAATCCGATTCTGTGGTGAAGTGATGTATCTTTGAGATCCAGATGTAGTTTGTGCAGTCGATTGAAAGCCAGATGTGGTTAATGCAGTCCACTGATTTGACTGATTCTCAGCACATGGCATGTCTAGACACCGCATTGCACCGGCTATGGAGGGGGCGCTGGATGAGTGAGACAGAGCGTGAACACAGGTCAATGCTTCACACAAACAGTACTTAACACGAATGTGTGCCGCACATGTAAAAGAAGCATTAAGCCAAGGGTAGGGAGCTGGGATATGGAAAAGAGTTTTTCTCATTAGACATTCTAGGAAGGCTTCATAGTCTATATAATTCGAATTATGCCTCTAAAGGCTGGTTGAATAATAGTTCCTTCCCAATTCTAACCCACATCAACTTGGCATAATTTTCCATGGGAGTCAGAGGAAAGGACACAAGTGCTAATGACTAGACGTTTCAAAGACAAAACACGAGGAGAAGGAATTACTGAGTAAGCTTTATCATGTTATACTGTGTTTATAAAATCATTTTCTACCACAATCAGTTTTTATTTAAAGAACACTAGTTTCTGTAATCAAACCCACAAGATAAGACCGTATATTCAGGACAGTGCTTTACTCGTGTATGAATGGAAAAAAAAAATTAAGTTTAACATTCCAAGACCAAGACAGCTGTTGATACATCTACAATGTCGACTCAACCTGATAAACTGAAGAAGTGTTATGCAAAGTTGATAGTACAGCTAAAGTTTCCACAAATTCAAATTATATATGTATACAAACATATTTATATGCAAAAAACAGTATCAATATGTTATATATCATTGCAGCAACAGCTTTTCCAAAGTCCGTGGTCATCTGAACAAAATTGATAAATCATCCACTGCATTCTGATTGAAAAACAAGCAATCAATCATTCCAAAAACAGAAAGCAGCACAGTTCGGGTACTGCTATGGCACGTTTTTGTGGTGTTCTGTTCTGTTTTGTTTTAATTAGCTTTTGGGGGCTGGGGTGGAATGGCATTTCATTTCATTTTAATAAATAAAGCTTGCCTGAAGATCATAGAGTAAAACAGCCCGATGGTCAGCCTTACAGACCAGGCAGTGGTAACACACACCTTTAATCCCAGTAGACATACTGGTTGCCATAGAAACCAGGCAGCTCATGCCTTTAATCCCAGTTCTAGAGAGGAATACAAGATGCGAGGAGACAGCTCTCAGACACAGTCTCATTTTGCAAATCGCCATTTTTGCACTGAGGTCAAGATAAGAGCCTTGACTGTTTTGCTTTTTGGATCTTCAGGTTGAACCCCAATTTCTGTCTCTGAATTTTTATTAACCGAGCTTCATTGGAGAGATGGCTCAGCAGTCAAGGGCAATAGCTGCTCTTCCAGGGACCCGGAATCAATTCCACGTCCCATGTAGCAGCTCAACAGCAGTCGGGAGCTCCAGTTCCAGAGGACCCAGCACCCTCACACAGACATACATGTGGGAAAAACACCAACGCACATGAAAATGAAAATAAAATTAATTTCCAGACAGCATCTGGAAAGGAAATGTTCTCAGGTCAGATACAGTGTGCCCACCACCATGCTTATACAAACAGGTGTACGGTACCTTCTGTCCTGCATCTGCACTGCAGGGCATGACTGCAAGGCAGTACTTGAGATTTGACTCCACATCTCCAGCAGAGGCTCCCAGGATGCTGGGACAATGCAGGAAGGATTGTGTAGGGCTTCTCCCGAGTAGTGTGGTACTGTGACCACTTTTCATGAACACTAGCTAAAAGCTGTTATTTTTTTAATTCCCTTAACATGAAAGTCTGAGACCACTAGATTCACGCAAAGACCTTCAAGGGGGAGGCAAACAGGACGCAGCTCTTGCTAACTCTCAACTAAAGCCTGCCGCCATTGACTGGTGAGAGTTCAAGGAAGGAAGCAGGTATTGAGTACTGCTGCAGAGTCTTGGACCAGAGTCAAAACACAGCATCACGAGCAAAGCAGAAGCGTATATGCTACTGTGTCTTAAAGAGATTTGCTTTTTCAGCGGATGCTGATTGACCAGTGAGACCACATCCCATTCTTCTGAGACGACAGTTCTGAGGTTCCTTGTAGAGTTCAACCTAAGTGTTACTGATAGCTCTACCAAGTGACCCTTGCAAATGGAGAGTGTGTATATGTATGAGCACATGTGTGCCTATGTGTGTGTATGTGTGTATGTGTGTGTATGGGTTATGTGTCTGTATGTGTGTCTGTATGTGTGTGTGTATGTATGTGTGTCTGTGTGTGTATGTGTGTGTATGTATGTGTGTATATGTGTGCATGTGTGTGTGTAGTGTTTTAGAAGACAGTTGCATCTTATTTTTTACAAATTTCAAAGCCAAACTGAACCTGATCGGAAGTGCTTCCCTACTAACCTGAGTCATCTGCCATGGCTGATGGAAATTTTCCAAGAAGATTTCAGTATCATCAGTCTGTAGAAACCTTTGTCTGCTGGCGGCTGCCTCTGAACTCCAATATGAATAAAGTTGGTATGGAGGGAAAAGGAGGAAATGACTGTATTTTTCATCTTCTACTGAGACACTATTTGAATATGTTTGCAGGGACGTGTATTCATCTCAGGAACTGAAGAAGGGAGGAAAGCAGTCTGACTTAGGCTCCTCTTGCTGAATGTCAAGCCTTATTTTTGTCTTGTTTACCCAATGCGAAGCCTGCACAAAAACCTCCATGTACTTGAAGAAAGACATCGCCACTCTGAGTGTTGGTTCACATCGTTTCCACCAGTTTGGTTATTTTTAAACCTGTTTTCAACTTTCCTTTGTAATTGAACTCCTCTTCAGTTTTTCGTGTGCAATAAAATGTCTTGTAGTCAAATTGATTGAATGCTGTGTTTCCGGTCAACTGAAAGCTACGTCGGCGGGAGGCTCGAGCCCATCTAGATACTCCCACACAAAACTGCAGAGATAGTTGCTACTTCAGAAGTTCGTTCCAGAATGTTCTGATTTGGAAAAGTGACTCTTGTGATGTGTCAAAGTGTAGATGACAGATTTAGATACTGGGCTGAACACTCTCAGGACAATCAAAATACAGGATTCTACCTGAAACATGATTTATATGAATTCATTGTTGGTATTCACTGGACACCTGTTATCTGGATGTTCCCCTTTAAGGTTGAGTATAGATCAAAGTTCTGGTCCCAGCCCAGATGGGAGCATCCTAGTCCTCCCAGTGCCGGACCCCAGGGAATAAACACAGGGAGGAATGAAGAAGGTGAACTGTGTAGGAACCTGGGGCTTGGGAACCAAATGCCAGTGAGTTCTGGGTTGCCTCATATGTCCTGAATTAGCAGCAGGTACAGACAAAATCAGCTCTAAGAGAAATCGGTTCTCTTAATAAAAAGATCAAGCAAAGGGTGACCCAATGGTGGAAAAGCCATTTTGGCAATAGCTGCCCTTTCATGACAAAGTAATGGGAAAACTATGTTCCATCCATCGCTTCAGTCAGTGTGGGTGTAGGCTCTTCCCATTGTCTATCTGGAGGCGTCAGGTTTTGGTGCTCAGATATCTCTGCCATACCTTGTGGCAGGGGTATTTCATCAGATGCTGATCTCCACTTAAGACAGCATTACTCTTCTCCCACAGAAAAGTGTCGATAACCTCCAGTCTGAGACTTCATGCTCCCCTACCATTCACAAGATGGGGCTGTGCAAATTGCAGGCGGTACTCCACATATGGGGTCAGCAAGGTCCAAAGGGGTGCTGAGCTTCCGTCAACAAAGAGACACAACAGGAATGAAGCCAAGGGGAACTCTTGACTCCCTACAGCCCTTACCCAGCTTTAGAAAACAGGAGTGTGAAGTGCAGAAACCAGAGGATCCTCTTCTCTCCCCCTGTCTGATTTCAGTAGTGGGGAGCTGACCTCATGCCCTCACCTGGAAGCAGCAGAGCCCTATGGGTCAATCTTCTGTTCCCTGCCTCCCTGTAGACAATGGAGTTAGTTCCCATTAGGGAACTAAATTTTATCCCCTTTTGAAGAAAATGGGATGGCAGGAGTCAGGACCTAACTTTCCTCGGACAGGTGTCAGTGAGGTCAAGGGGAGCTGAACTATCTCTGCAATGAGATAGTGTGGTTAGGCACTCTACTCTGGCCAAGATAGAGTCAGAAATCTAGACATGAACACTGACCCAGCTCTCTGTAACTCAACTGGAGAATTTCCTGCTAATAAAATAAGGGTGTCATGATGCAATGTCAAGACTGTCAGGATATAATTTTAAAATTTAGTCTAGGATTGGGGATATAGCTCTGTGGTAGAGTGTGTCCATACCATGTATCAGACCCTGGGTCCAGCCCCTAGCACTACAGTGAAAAATAAAATATAAAGAGAAAAGACAAGCAATAGGCAGCCAGCATCAATACAAATCTGATGCTGTAAGTATCAAACAAGAATTTTAAAGATGCTACTCTTAAAAATATTTCAATAAGCAATTATAAATTATTTTGAAATAAATAAATAGAAAATTATAGCAACGAAATAGCAGCTAAATAGATAAGATATAGATA
This sequence comes from Microtus oregoni, assembly GCF_018167655.1. NCBI lineage: Eukaryota > Metazoa > Chordata > Mammalia > Rodentia > Cricetidae > Microtus > Microtus oregoni. Next base: position 15,500,726 of record NW_024543090.1, read on the forward strand.
GATAGATAGATAGATAGATAGATAGATAGATAGATTTATATGACTATATGTAACAAAATAAAACAGGAGCTAGCTTGGTCAGTGACATGCTTGTAGCACAAACAAGAGGCCCTGAACTTGAGGTCCAAAACCCACAGCAAAAGAAAGCCAAGTATGGTGGTCGTGCCTGTAAAGTCAGTACCAAGACTGCAGGAGTAGGAGGATCCCTGTGGTTTGCTGTCTTGGTGTCCTAGTGCAGAGAGCCCCAGGGATCTAGTGAGAGATCTTGTCTCAAAACCTAAAGTGGACATCTCCTAAGGAACATCCGTTGCTAACCTCTGGTCTACACAAGCATGTGCATGGTCTACACATACATGTGCATCGTCTACACACACGTGCATGGTCTACACACACATATGCATGGTATGCATACACATGTGTATGGTCTACACACATGTGCATAGTCTACACACACATGTGTATGGTCTACACATACATGTGCATGGTCTACACACACGTGTATGGTCTACACACATGTGCATGGTCTGCACACACATATGCATGGTCTACAAACATGTGCATGGTATGCACACACATGTGTATGGTCTACACACACATGTGCATAGTCTATACACACATGTGCATGAGCACACATTTGCCAAGAACATGCACATCTACACCCCAAACGGACAGAAACAAACAAACCAATACCTAAGCATGATCACTCACAATTCTAATCTCAGCAGTCAAGAGGTTGAGGCAGGAGGGTTGCCATCATTTCAAGACAGCCTGGACCATGGGATGAGTTTCAGGCTAGTTTAAAGGTTTTATCTCAAATGAACAAACTAATTAAACTATGGGAAAATGAAAAAATAGAATCAGTAAAATGAAGCACAGATCAGTAGGATTCATGCAATATGAACAGAAAAAAATGCACTAAAAATATAAACAATCCTAGGAACTGTGGCTTAACAAAAAAGCTAACACTTGTCATCATGGCTGAAATTTTCTTACAACCCCATAAACACAAAGGAACTCTCCTTAAGGCACACCATCATTAAACTTACATCCAGGTGACCTGGAGAACAACAGAGCGAGATCAGCCCTGCAGTTTCTGACTGGGCATGTCTGGAATAGAAGCATGAGATGCCCATTTCCCAGAAACTCCCAGACGATTATGAACACTCTGACTCATTGGAAGGCACATGTTTATCGAGATATCATTTCTACCTCCTCTTTTCCCCAGCCACTGTGGCTGATGCAAACATCTGGACAGAGAAAAAGTACAAAGCAATGAACAAACTCACAGAGGCCTAAATCTCCCTGTTGCCTCTGTCACTTAGCAACCATATGATTGTAACTAACTCTCCCTAAACTTGAATTTCTCCATGAACAAAAGAAGAAAAGCTGCTTTATTTACTAATAAGGCTGCTGCTATGCCCAATTTTAAAAGTTTATCAGCAATAAATGCATTATCTATATGACGTTAATTTAACCCCAAGTCCCTCTTGTGAAGGATTACTTCTCCCATTTATAGATGAGAAAGCTGGGGTTTAGACATATGACTTACCTTTACTTCAAATTGAAACCTGTTAGAACAGGCTTAGAATTTAGACCCAGGCATCCTGACTCCAAAAGTCACGTGTTAACTACAAAACAATACTAGTACAACAATGAGTAGCTATTTATGGTAACAATCATATTAGGGATTAGAAATGCCCGGGATTCCAAAACTTTCAGAGAGTTTCTTATTTTCAGCATATCTATGACATAGGATGTCTGTAACATGACAAACTGGCAGTTGTGGTCAATGTAAGCTCATCCTCCTAGACCAGATTTCCCTTTGTGTGCTTCCAGCATCCTGAAGTGGAGCCATTCATTACATCTTTACCTCGGCCACAAACCCACAATTTCTTGGAGGACAAAGATCCAAAACCTGAGCTTTGTCTTCTAAGGTGATCATGAAATAAGAAAAGCAAGGGCTGTTGCAAGCCGGGTTTCCATAACTCAGGAGGAGAAACTTTGGACCCGCGCAGACACATACAGTTTCCTCCAAGCCTGCAGCTCAGGTCCTTGTTTTGCAGATTTGAAGAATGAAATTCACAGACAGCTGGAAGGCTGTGCTCAATAGGGAGTTTTTTTTTAAGGTGATAGATGACTCGGTGGGGGCTTACTGCCAAGACCTGGATTTGATTCTCAGTGCCGAGAGGGTAGAGAGAAGTAATTACTATATGCTATTATTCTCTGACCTCCACACAAGTGCAGTGGCATGCACGCACGTGCATGCACACACACGTATACACACACGTATACACACACACACACACACAGACAAATGTAAACAAAATCAACAAGAGATTTCCTATTGAGAGAAAGCTAAAAGAAGAAACATTGAAGATCTATTGCAGAAGGCAGCATTCTGCAAATCAAGTACAGAGACTGGGGAGGGGATGCAAGAGATGGTGACCATAAAGGTTAGATGACCTCCCATATAGGAAGGGGCCCTGGGCAAGGGAAAACCTACAGAGCCATGCTGTTGAAGCTTTTTACTGAATTTATGGCCAAACCTAGACAAAGACTGAGATAATTTCTATTGAGATTGGTTCATTCTCTGAACTATTGCAAGGTGAGCCACATGAGAGCCCATGCTATCTACCCTTGTCACCCTGGGCCACTCAGGGAGATGATCATGTACCATTCATGAGCTGCTTGCTTAATTAAGGAAGCTAGGAGAACGGCTGAAAGTTCTCTCTGTCCACCTCTGGCTTCTACTTTGTTAGCTGCTGCCCTTAGCTGTCCGCTGGTCATTAGCGCTGGCCGGTGTTGCTATCTGCTGACTTTGAAGGTGTTACCGGTCTCAGAACTAGGCAGCATCTGCGAGCTGTTAATTGGGCTCTGCTTTCTTTGTTCTCCTCTCTATGCTTGTAGTTTTACTACAACAGGGTGCTAACACCTTTCACGACTACCAGGACATAGCTGCAGTTTGTCTTGGTAGCTCCTATCTGGCTTCCTGCCTATGGAAGTAGTTTTCTTCCTGGGATAGGTAGATGCCAATTATCCTATATCTACGTGGGCAGGGGTACCATCAGCTGCTACCCTTAACTGAGTCACTATTGTCAGTAGATGGTTCTGGGGAAAAGAACATCAATTTTCTTGATGGGTAGCTTCTGGTAGGTTGACTGTGCTTCAGTGGATGGCCCCATGCCCGTGAGTTCATGGGCAGCACAAAATGGACTCTGTGGGTTATCAAAATGATACAAAGTTAAAAGGAGATGTGCAGGGGAGGTTTCATTTGGGAGGCAGTATTAAGGGGAGGGCAAATAGTATTTAAATACATTGTATGCATCTATAAAACTCTCAAAGAACTAGTAAAAATATGATGTTTTAAAATGTTTCAATTCATATAATTAACTGCAGAGAAGGGCAAGAGCAGGTGAAAGGACAGCCATGGTCTGTGACCACTCCACAGGGAAGCACTGGCACCTTCCGGTCTGCCAGTACTGGAGATATTCCCAATGTCCCCCCTCTTGTGTGGAGAGCTTGGCTATCTCCTACCCTGCTGCAGGCTCCTTTACTTGCCATTGCTAGTGTGCCTGACCTCATCATAGTAACCTTACCATTCCTTCTAGCTCTACCTGCTTTGACCATAACCAACATCTTTTGCTATGGCTCTTCCTCTGCTTCTTGTGCTGACCTAGTGCTCCTCTTGTTATCTTTTAGTGAACTTGTGATCAATTATGTCTAGTGCACCAAGTAAAATTACCTATGATTCGTAAAAATAGAATCTACCACTTATGTTATTGTAATCATATGAATAAAATAATGTATGGGATATCTGGCTTAAAATGCATATCATCACAGCCTATGTAGCCTCAAGGACCCAACATGACAAACACAGTGCAACAAAGCCTTTCATTTAGAGAAAAACAAAGTTATACATCTGATCTCTTTGTTGTATTTTCATCCATTAAAAGCCAACCAAATGCAACTCTCTACCACATATTTTTATTGGCAGAAGACAGGTTCATGTAATGACACCTCATGAAATAGGTTTGATTGTGTGGCCATATCCTTGGGATCCCAGATCGGTTACTAGCAGAAAACAATGTGGCAAAAACCAAAGTTTAAATAAAACAAAGGTCAAGAATTACCCCCATATGAAGAAAGTGGGGCCAAATTCTGGTGGCCAAATTCTACCAACTTAAAACGGGCAAATGCATAGAAAACCAAACGAAACACATTCTTTGAAGCAGCAGGAAGCGAGAGGAACTCTTAAATGTAGCCAAAGAAAAGGGCATGTCAGCCTCAAGCAGGAAAGGAGCAAATGTGAAAGCCACAGGGAGTATGGTAACAAGTAGAAGGAAGCTTCGGCTGAGTGGGAAGTGAAGCTAATGAGTTCAAATGTTCTTGCATTGGCAGGGACGTGTGAAAGAATGAACATGTGTTAGTCTATGACAAGTCAGAATAAAAGTTACATTACATTGGGAAGCCATAAGAATATGAGTACACTTGTAATAAGTCAACAGAAGGGAAGAAATGAAATAATGAACCCACTGAATCAAATATGAGGATGGAGACTCACACCTACAATCCCAGCTACTCTGGAGGCAAAGGCAGAAGGATGTAAATTCGAAGCCAGATTGGATAGACTAAGAAAACTATGTCAAGCCATGAGCCAATCAATAAATCAAAGAAAGTAAGTAAATAAACCTGTCATCTATAATCTAGGAAAGGCTAGACAAAGTTTAAGATGATAAATACATTACTAATACTTCTATGTTTCTTTCAAAAATGCTTAGGGAGAGAAACATCTTAAGCTTGGGTTTTTGGGGAGATTGAAAATACTTACATTCTCCGTATCATCGGTTGAGTACCACTCAGTTTCAGTTGTACATCAGTACTCAAACTGCATCTCATTTAGGGGCATTTGTAGAATTGAGAGATTGGGGTTAGGGAGACTCAAAAGCTGCATTATTATAAGCGGAGTAATAATCCAATTGAAAGAGAAAGATTGTCATACTAGATGTGGTGGTTTGAAAGAAAATGGTCCCTAAAGGGAGTGGCACTATTAGGTGTGGCTTTGTTGTAGCCTCGTTAGGGAAAGTGTGTCCCTGTGGGAGTGAGCTTTGGTCTCGTCTCCTGTTCTCGCCTACTTCCAGTGTCAGAGATCCTTTCTTTATGCCTTCTGATCAACATAAAGCCAGCATCATGTCTGCTTGCACGCCACCATTTCCCACTATAGTGACAATGAACTGAACCTCTGAATCTGTAAGCGAGCAACCACAATTACGTGTTTGCCTTTATAAGAATTGCCACCATCATGATGTGCCTAAAATACCAAGGTACAGAAAATTTGGGAGGGAAATATAAAAAGAGTATGATGTCATAACGTTATCATTCTGTAGCTGTGAAAGAGTACTGGAGATAAACACATGAGGAAGAGGATCGCTTGGGACCATGGTTTCTGGGACTTCTATTTTACCATTGTTTGGCTTAGTAGCTGTAATAAAGCAATAAGCCACAGTGGAGGAGCTCAGAGTAAAAGAAAGGTATTCACCTCACTACCATTAGAAACAAAAAGGAGCCAAGGGACATGGGTCCTGATATCAAGTTATTACTCTGTGTGTATGTGTGTGCTTGTGAAAGCTAATTCTAAAATTTCATAGGATCCCAAAGAACTAAGGCAAGCAAAGATAACTTTAAATAATAACACAGTTGGAGTGACAGGTTATTGAAATTTATTATAAAGCTATAAAATGAAGAAAGAATATTGATGCCATATTATTAGACAAATAGAGAATCTAGACAATATTGTGTGTATGTGTGTATAAATATATGTATATATGCAAACATACTTGATCTGAAACACATGTCACCTCAAACAACACTGAGGAAATCATGGCCTTTTAAATAAATGGTTCTGAATCCATTGGATAGCTATTTGGGGGGAAATGAACATTACAGCATTATTATCTACATAAATCAGCTCTAAGTGAATTATAGATAATGACTAAGTTAAAGAGTTACGCTCCTAGAACGTAACACAGAGTAATATATTTAAGCACAGATTTCTTTAACAGAAAATACTCTCCTGACTCAAATGAAAACGACAAACAGAACAATGACACATTGACTCTGAGAGTCACCCAAGAGACCAAAAAGGTGAGTGACATCGTGGGGGAGAGGAACTCACAGCGCTATCCATGCAGCAAAGGGACTCCGATCCAGGATAGACAGGGGATGCCTGTCAATCCTTAAGAAACAGACAAGCCCGCATGAAGACAGACTGAAGGATTAGGAGAAGCATGGCTCCAGAAACTGTCCACACAGCTGTGAAAAGGGGGTCCTTTCAGCCTTTCCCCCTAAAACACGGATGAAAGACTCTGGGAATGAATGTACTTGGCTTCCTGCTTCAGGAGGCACCTTACAGAACTAACCCACTGAAATCATCTCTTTTCTTGGGAGAGTGTGAAGTTGAGCTGGGGGCAGAGCTCAATGGTAGAGACCTTGCCTAGAATACATCCTAGCCCAGGGTTTTATCCCTAGCACTACATTGTAAGGGGTAAAGTAAAAAATAATAATATAATAATAATAATAATAATAAATTTTACTTAACAACTAAAAATAAAACTGCCAGCTATGACTTAGGATTATGTTTCCCAGTCATTGCCAACACTTGCCAACTGCTTTGCCAATCTCCTAAGGCCATCCCAAGTGCCAGGGAACCTGTTGTCAAAATAACCTGCATAGATGAACTCTGTCCTAATCAAATCCCTCAGATTTCCTTTATTCTCCGGACATACCAGGAGCCATCCAGCTTGTCCACTTGTCTCCTGGGTTGCGATTTTATTATCTGTTTACTCCCAAATTAGAAGGTCCCCTGCTGGAGGTCTGTCTACACAGCCAAGGAACACATGAAAAGCTATTCAGTTTCAGAAGATAGGAAAATTCAAACCTGGATTATAGTTACTATGGACCCAGTATAATGGCCAAAGATTTTAACAGCATTTCCTTCTTCCTTTTTGCCTCCTCCCCTGCATTCTACAGTCAGAACTTGGCCGCAAATATCATCTCCGATTTCCCTTGTCAAATCGTACTTCTCATTTCCTTTTTTAGTGTCTGGTACTCTTTCCCTTTTAAAACATCTTTCTAGCATTAGACCAGTATGATTCCTTTCTGGGCCATCATCCCTGGAAGTCACTGCCCCCACCCGCTGTCATCTTCCAAGTTCACACACATTAATTACTTTTTCTCTGCACACAGGAGCCATGCGAGGCTCAATCAAGTGACGGTGACATTTTCTTCATGGCTTTTACTCTCTCTTAAAATGTTTTTATTTTATTATTTTACATGTGTAGGTGTTTTATCTGCATGCATGTCTGTTCATCACATGCCTGGTTAGTGCCTTCAGCGGCCTGAAGAACGCATTGCAACCCCTGGAACTGGAGTTATAGATGGTCATGAGCCACCATGTTGGTGCTGCAGATGGAATTCAGGTCCTCTGAAAGAGCAGCCAGTGCTCTTAACCACTGACTCATCTCCTCAGTCCCTTGCTTATCCTTTCTTGCTGATTGATTTTGAAGAAAGTGGATTTTCAATGATGTGGGAGTCTCCTCTGTGTGCTGCGATTACCATTAATGAATAAAGAAACTGCTTTAGACCTATAGCAAGGCAGAACTTAGGTAGGCAGGGAAAGCTAGGCTGAATGCTGGGAGGAAGAAGGGCAGAGTCAAGGAGACGCCATGGAGCCACCACCAGAGTCAGATATGCCAAAACTTTGCTGGTAAGCCACCGCCACGTGGCGATACACAGATTACTAGAAATGTGATAAATTAAGATGTATGAGTTAGCCAGTAAGAAGCTAGAGCTAATGGCCAAGCAGTGATTTAATTAATACAGTTTCTGTGTGGTTATTTCATGGCTGGGCAGCCGGGAACGACCAAGCAGCCTCCAAACTACATTTCAATAATTTTACTTTGCCTCTTTTGAAAGGACAACCTAATCTATATTTTGATTAATAAGAGTGTTTGGCAGAGAAAAATATTACAAGTTCATTTGACTTTGCTATTTCTGATTTTGCATTTACAACATGGGCAGTCTTTATAGTCAACCCAAGGACTGGAAGTATGAGCGGTGAATTGTGGATGCTTTGATGAGCATCTCCAGCTTCTGTTCAGTTACACTAAGAAAGAAGAGTGTAGGTGTAAGTCTATCAGGAGAAGAAGAGAGATGGCACAGCTTCTGCTGTGGGCTTCAGGTGACTTGTGTCACCCTGTGATACACAATGGGAACTGTTTGAGCTCTGGGGGCGGGGGAAGGGGGTGGGAAACTTCAAGGGTATCAGAGACTAGGGTGGACCTGCCACTCTGCCCTGCCTTAGAAGTTAGGGACACACTCTTGTCCTTTGATAATTTACGGATTTTTCTCTCGCAGAATCTGAGGTGTGAATATCATCTGCCAGATGAGTTTTGAGACGTTTGATTTAGTCGATAGCATGGAAGAGAAAGAAAAAGCAACCAAAGGTCTTTTCATTACAGTGTCAGCAAGTTCTCAAAGACCATGTCTCCAATTTCACAGAAATGAAAAGAAAAAATCAGATGCCTTGATGCCAGAAGAGAAACAGCAGGTTTATAATTAGAAGTACTTCTGGAGATCTGGCCACAGCCATGTGTGACATGATACACTTTCAACACTGCATAATGCACCAGGAGACAAGAAGTCCTCCTTGCAAGAAGGCCTGAGATCAGGACATCCTTGGGTATTTAAATTAGGAGTTATGAAGTCTGGCAGTTTAAAAACAATATTTTGATCAAAGTCAGTTGATCCTTTCTGCTGGCAAGGGCTGGCTTGCCAGTGCCACTACTATTGTTCCAGCATTTAGTTTCAGAAAGCAAAGAGAGAGCAGATTGCTCGCCGGCACTGAAGAGCAGGTGACTCCTGGGGAACTTGACAGTGCAGAGATGGGTGAAGCAGAAAGCTGAACTGTGTTTACCAAGTTCCCTTCTGCAGGCCACTAACTGTTGGCTACCCTAGGTTTCTCTGCCGGGAATTCTGCACTGTGCAAGCACAGGCACAATTGCCCCAGGAATGTAGAACAGAAAAAGAAATTGTGACAAGCTGGAGAGGTCAGGGAAGGTTTCCCGGAGAGGATAGTATCTGACCTTGAGGTCTGGGTGGAGTTGACTAGAGGGAAGGAAAGGATGTTTCATCCCAAATAAAAAGTGCTAGAAAAGCAAAGCCATGGAGGTGAGGTTTTCACAGGAAACTGAGGAGGGTGCTGTGGCAGAAGCAGAGAATGTTAGACGTGTAGTTTACGAAATGCATATTCCAGCTCGGCAAGAAGAGACAGGCAGGAGGAAAGGAAGGGGAGACACAGAGAGGCAGGGGAGTTTCTCATAACACACTCCTTCATTGAAAATGTATTGATATATTAAATTATATATAAATATACGTAAAATATATAAATTAAATATATATTAAAGCTTTTTTATTATGTATACAGTGTTCTGTCTGCATGTATGCCTGCAGGCCAGAAGAGGGCACTAGATCTCATTACAGATGGTTGTGAGATACCATGTGGTTGCTGGGAATTGATCTCAGGATCTCTTCAGGAGTAACCAGGGCTTTTAATTGCCGAACCATCTCTCCAGCCCCCCAAATGTGTGTGTGTGTGTGTGTGTGTAGGGGGCAGGGCTTGGGAGATGGCTCAGCTGTGAAGCTCACTGGTTGCTTTTCCAGAGAACTCAGGTTCAATTCCCAGCCCCCACATGGCAACTCACAACTCTCCCCAACTCCAGTTGCAGGGGATCTGTCACACTCTTCTAGCTTCCACAGGTACTGCGAACACAGGATGCACAAACATACACGTGAAGAAAACAAGCATATGGCATAAAATAAAATTTTAAAAATGGGGTAGAGAGAGCTTGGTGAAGGCACCTACAGTCAACTGCTGATCTCCACATGCTTGTGAACACACGTGACTGCACACACGTGTGCCTGTACACACACCTATGAATGAACATGCACACTGCACATATACAAAGGAAAGAAGAGTAAAAGACACAGGAAGGCTTGGCTCGGCTCCAAATGTAACAACCACAGTATTAAACACAATACCCACATGGCTCTCAGACCTCACCACCATCTTCTTCAGTCCTTGGTCTTGGCTGCTGTGCTGAGTTGTCTGAGAACACTTGGTTTGTGGGGTTTATTGTCTCTGTGATATGAATATTTCCTCTGGGGCCAACTTCAAGTCATCACCCGCTTATTGAACAAACGGTGCTCATGTCTAAACCCTGAGCCAGCTCTTGGTCACATGCTCTACAACCGGTTCCTTCTTTATTTTCCAGACAGTGCTTCTCATGAGTCCCTATTCTCTGGCCTTTGTAAGTATGGATTTGCATTTCATCATAGGACTGAAGCCATGAGAAAAGGTTGGCAAAACAAAACAAACAAACAAAAGCTAAATGACTCTTATTAGAACTGCAGGGTGCTCAACTGTGTATTTTATCATTTAATGTATTGGTGCTTGACTTCCATTATCCATAAAGTCAAGTATTCTAGCAGTACTGGGTAATGTTATAAACAAACATGTCTGGCTCCTTAGAATCACTTTTATATCCTTTCTCTTTGAGGCATGCACATTCCCAAGCACTCTACATCAGTCCATTGATAACTTTAGTAAATATATAACTATCTGGGTATCCCAATTAGTGAGGCAGAAAGGGGAAAATGATGTCACAAGTTTGCCTTTCCAACAGGTTTCTAGATGATGATGGTGGTGGTGGTGGTGGTGGTGATGGTGGTGGTGGTGGTGGTGGTGGTGTGTGTGTGTGTGTGTGTGTGTGTGTGGATAATTAGAACAACACTGAGTATAATCATCAGATTAGATGCTGGCTGGAGGTCATGGATGCCCACCCCTTACAGATTCTAAATTCTCTAGCTGTTGCAAAAGGTTTGGCATTGCCACTCCAACATCTCTAGAAATTCAATCGAAGCCATCCAGCCCTTTACCTCTGACACTATTGCCATGGCTTGGCTAAAATGCATGCCTGTGTCCATTCTGGCAAAGTTAACTTCCATGCTCCTCACCCAGGGCCATCAAAGCATTTCTCTTGCCACACCTCATTTCCTACAAAACCCCTGTACTCCCCGCTCCTGCTGACCTCCTAGGCTGACTGCTCCTGGGTTCTCATGCCAGTTTTCACAGTTCCCTTTGCATATCCACATCTTTAATTGACTCTATTTCTAGGGTGTCATTTTCCTATTTGTGTTCTCGTGCACATAATAGCTGCTTCCTTCTTTAAGTGTAGCAGTTGTGACTTTTCTCACTGTTTCCCCTGCTCTGAGCCAGGTGTGGAGCCCGCAGAAGTCACCTCAGAAAGACGGCACTCAAGATCCCAACCCGACTCTCCTGGGCTCTGGTCTCTCTTCCTCTCTAAGTCCTTCCCTGACTGACCAGCCTCTTTCACACTGCAACCTTTCCTTGTTTGCAGGGTGCCATAAAAGAAGTCAGCAGCTTTGGGTTTTGTAGAGAGAAGTTAAAGCTCAACAGTCTTAAGAGACCAGAGATGGCCCTCTGCCTCACTTTGAATATCATGCTCACTTACCAGATATGTGTTTTCAGGTAGGATATTTTGCCTTTTGGAAGTGATTTCTTTTTTTTTTTAAATATTTATTTATTTATTATTTATACAGTATTCTGTCTGCTTGTATACCTGATGGCCAGAAGAGGGCACCAGACCTCATTACAGATGGTTGTGAGCCACCATGTGGTTGCTGGGAATTGAACTCAGGACCTTTGGAAGAGCAGGCAGTGCTCTTAACCACTGAGCCATCTCTCCAGCCCTGGAAGTGATTTCTTGCTGCCAAACACCTGAAGCACTTGTAAGATTCAATGAAGTAGTTCATAGGAAAAAATTAATAAGATTTCAATGGTGTCATGCCCAGAGCAAGGCTGTTCATATACAGCTTAAGAGAGTTGCAGAAGCTCCCTGACTCACGGCTTCCTCTTGGGTAAATTATGAACAATAGTACCAGGGTACCCACTGCATAGGGCATTTCTGACAACAAGGAGAAAGTGAACTACATACAGGTGTGTTTAAATGCTTGACCCATGGAAACATCTCTTCCCAAGTCTCTCGTCCTCCACTAGGTCAGGACTCCTGAGGTCACAAGAATGTCCCTTGCTCTGGACACTTTCGCTTTGTCCACCATCCTCTGCTCCTGTTCCCGTAGGCTTTCTTCCCTTTCCCCCTTCTCCTGATACAGCTCCATTCACTCCATTGACAATTATAGCCTGGATTCTAATTGTTCTTAATAAGAGCCTGGAGTCAGATATTAGAGGGTGAAAGCTCAGAGATCAGAGAAGCAGAGCAGCCAGTCACTAGAGAGACCTTTTAAAACCTCTACCAAATCCTCAGACCAAAAGGGAGATCCCGTTCTCAGACTACACGCTCGGATTGCATCCTCAGAATGCACTGTGTTTTTGTCTCTTCCTGTCTTATATTCCTCTCTCTGTACAGTCATATCCTTCCTGTCTCCACCTCCTTAGTGCTGGGATTAAAGGTGTGTCACTCCCATGTACTGGGATTAAAAGTATAAACCAACAACACTTGGTTCTGTTTCTCTTTGAGACTGGATCAATCCAATGTAGCCCATCGTGGCCTTGAACTCACAGAGAAAGAAATCTCTGCCTCTGTCTCCTGAGTCCTGGTATTGATTTTTTTCATTTCCCATTTTTTACTGTTTTTATTGAACTATACATTTTTTCCCATTCCCCTCCACCTTCCCCCCTCCCCTACCCCTATGCTCCCAATTTCCTCAAGAGATCTTCCCTTTTTCTCCTTCCTAGGTGGATCCATGTATGCCTCTCTTAGGGTGCTCTTTGTTATCTAGGTTCTCTGGGGTTGTGAACTGTGTAGGCTGGTTATCCTTTGCTTCATGTCTAATATCCACTTATGAGTGAATACATTTATATTTGTCTTTCTGGATCTGGCTTACCTCACTCAGTATGTTTTGATTTTTGTTTATTAGATCTAGATGAGGAGTCCTGGGATTAAAGGTCACCATTGCCTGACCTCTAGAGGCTTAGCTCTGTACCCTGATCTTCAGGCAAGTTTTATTTGCTAAAACACAAAGTATCAGTACAGACAATAAGAGTAGAGTTTGGACTACCATTCAGCTCCCTTAAATCAGGGCAAAGGGAAAGACTCTGAGTTGACAGGTCTGTGCAGATAAACACACAGACTGGTGACCACTTTTACATTAGCTCCTTACTGTTGTTGAAATTACCGTCCATGGAACATGTCAAATTAAAAGACATAGTCACTCTCTCAATGCTCACAAGAAACCAAAAAGCAAACAAATAAAATCACAAGTTATAGGCTCAATGTCCTTTATTTATGGTTAGAAACCAATTATGAGTGATGTTCATCTTTTGGGTCTGGGTTACCTCACTCAGGATAGTGTTTTCTATTTCCATCCGTTTGCATACAAAATTCAAGATGTCATTGTTTTTTACCGCTAAGTAGTACTCTAGTATGTATATATTCCACACTTTCTTCATCCATTCTTGCATTGAAGGGCATCTAGGTTGTTTCCAGGTTCTGGCTATTACAAATAATGCTGCTATGAACATAGTTGAACAAATGCTTCTGTAATATGATAGGGCATCTCAAAACATATAGTCATCCTCCTGGATATGGGAAGTAGACAAGATTGCTGGGCAAAAATTGGGAACTTGGGGGTGGAATGGGATGGGGGTAAGGGGAAACGGGGAGAGAAAAGTGCGTAGGGGAGGATGGGGGAAGCTTGGGGGAATGGGATGGTTGGGATAAAGGAAGGGTGGATATGGGAGCAGGGAAGTATATATCCTAATTAAGGGAGCCATCTTAGGGTTGGCAAGAGACTTGACTCTAAAGGGGCTCGTAGGTGTCCAGGGAGATATCCCCAGTTAGTTCCGCCCACCCTTCTCCCCCTCCCCCCATCCCTTTCCCCCTCCCACCAACATATCAGTGCACCTGCACTCAAACATGTGCACACGCGCACGCGCGTGCGTGTGCACGCACGCAACATACACACACACACACACACATCACTATATGTGTAGATAGTCATTATGAAAAATGTAATTTTCCTACCCTTCCAGATTCTCAACCCAAATGTCAAATAAAATCACCTGGGAAGATTTTTTTAAAAAGAAAAGCTTAACAAAATATAACATCCTCCTCGGTTCAATTAAATCTGCATTTCTGGGCATTCACATTTTTATATACTCCTCGAAGATTCTAAGATGAATTCTGAGTTCAGAGTTACCTGGTGGGAGCAGCAAACATCACCTGTTAGGTAGAAAGAAAGAGTCCAGCTCTGCCAGAGGCCACATTCTCACTCTTTCTTTGTTCTTCTGCCAAGGTCTTTAATTTCCCAACGCACCCTGCCCTCTCACTCCGGAGTCTCACAAAGGCCTTCTACCTAGAACCTCCACCCTCTTCTTTCCTCCATCCAGGTCTAGTTCATCCAAAACTCAGCTCAAGGACAACTCACATATGACTTTTGCTAGGATAATTATGGTGACTGTGATATTTTAAGTAGATAATAGAATTGTTGTGTGATAATATAATAGTTGATTAGTTGCATAGTTCCATTTTACTTGGTGTCTTGCTAGAAGCAGGGGTTCTCAGTGTGATGCCAAGAACAATAGCAGAAGTATTAGCAGGGAACTTGTCAGTGATGGAAGTTCTTCATATGCACTGAACAAGATACTCTAGGGGTGGGCCAGGCATTTCAGGATTTAATCAGCTCTTAGGGTGATTCCAGCAAACACTGAAGTTTGAATGTACCTGTGATGGAGTCTCAGTTCCTAGATGAAAAAGTGCCATGTCTTTTTTATTTCCACTGCTGCACGCCTCACGATCCTGTGAGGAATATATACTCTATAAATATTTATCAGATAAATGATAGCATGGTAAAAGAATCTGGTCTGGAAAGGAATACGAGGGGCTTAGATGGGATGGTGGAAGGATGGAGGGGAGTACATGGGACATAGATGGGCTGGCAGAAGGAGATCTTATGGGATATTAAGGAGAGCTAGGGCTAAAGCAGAGGCATTAGTCAAACAAATACAATGTCTGGAGGAACAAAAGAACTATGGCATTCTCCTGGAGGCACAGGAAGACTCTGGGAAGGCACCAAAGGTGGTGGTGGTGGTGGTGGTGGTGGTGTGTGTGTGTGTGTGTGTGTACAAAGATGCATATGACAGCATTCCTGAAAGAACAATAAAATGGACAAGTACAGCGAATGAGATTTGAATGAATGGTGGAGCTGTTTGGGAAGAGGTGTGACTTTGTTGGAGGAGATATGTCGCTGATGTTGGGATTTGCGGTTTCAAAGGCCCATGCCATTTACAGTTAGCTCTCTTGCCTCTTGCTTGTGGGTCAGATTTAAGCTCTAAGCTACTGCTGCAGCGCCATTCCTGGCAGCCTTCTGCAATGCTTCCTGGTCATGTACTCTAACCCTCTGGAACTGAGAGCCCCCAGTTCAACAATTTCTCCTATAAGTTCTCTTGGTTGTGATGTTTGTCATTGCAATAGGAAAATAACAGAGACAGAAGCTCCTGAAGGTCTGGTCTTAATGAGGTTGTGGCTTATGGTGTTGACTGCTAAGTGGGCATGGACCTATTTAATTTCTCGTCATAAAGATTATTGACTTTCTGATTGTGGGGGCCATTTTATTTCTGAATGTGAAGAATGAATTTTTACACTTATTCAGTATGTGTGTGTGTGTGTTTGCATTTGCGTGTGTGCACAAGTGTTTATGTGCCACTGCACACATGTAAGTCAGAAGACAACTTCTACCTTTACATAGATTTCTGGGATCCAACTCAGGCCATAAGGCTCAGCAGCAAGCATCCTTAGCCACCGAATCATCTTTGCAGTGCCCGTATGGAGAAGGGTTTATAATAGATAAGAAACAAATAAAACCTCATATCTTTTATCCTGTCAATAGGGTATAGTATCTTGATCTTGATTCTTGAAAGCATATAACCCATATCTGGTAATGGTTCTTATCATCCTAGGATTCTGGATGGAATTGTATTCTTGACCTGCCACCTCAGGGCCTTTGTTCAATCATTTCCCCACTCTGTGTCTGACAGCAGTCTAGAAACTTGGTTTTACAACCTCTTCTTGGCTCCTATTCTCATACCAAAGTTCCCTTTTGTTGAAGCCAGAGCTGCTTATTGTTGACTGCCAAGGGAAAAACATTTGTTTCCACCTGCAAAGGAGGAGTCCTGCTTTTCTAGAAACGACAGTGTCAGAATGTTAACCCCCTCCATGGTTCAAGGTCACCAAGAGAGACAAGACTCACACAGGCACTGGAGGGATCAATGTTTCATTCGCATAAAGGCGTTACCGAACCAGCTCAGCTTCAGCAGTGGGAGCCCACCCCCACCCCAGCAGCTGAGACAAGGTGCTGATCTGTCTGCTTGCTCTTCCCACACGTCAGGTGAGGAACCCAGTTCCCTGCTGCCAAAAGCTGCTACACTAGTGGGGGTGCCCAAGTACCAATTAAGGTGTGGGCTAAATAGAGGAAAGGAGTATGTAATAAGGCAGGGAATAATGTTCTCACACAAGCCATGAGTCAAACATGTTTGAAAAACTCTTAACACTTGGTAAGAGAAGTGTTCTGGATCCCAGGCTCATTCGTGTGTGATTACAAAGAGGTCTTGAGAAGTTTAGTGTTGAAGGAAGTCCTTGGGATCATTCCATTTACTTTTTTTTTTACATTTTACTTTAGATTTATTTATTTATCTATTTGTTTATTTATCTTACATCCCCACCACAGTTTCTCCTCCCTCCCCTCCTTCCAGTCCTTGCCCCCTGTTCTGTCTATACCACCCCCATCCACACCTTCTCCATTTCTGTTCAGGAAAAAGCAGGTCTCCCATAGATATCAATCAAACATGGCATATCAAGTTGCAGCAAGAATAAGCACCTCCCGTGTATTAAGATGGGGCAAGGAACCCATTATGAGGAGCAGGGTCCCAGAAGCCAGCAAAAGAGTCAGAGTCAAACCCTATGCACACTGTTAGGAGTCCCGCAAGATCAAGTTATGGAACTTTCCCATACATGCAAAGGGCAATCACATGCACGCTCCCTGGATGTTGGTTGAGGTTCTGTGAACTCCTATGAGCATCGATTAGCTGATTCTGTGTGTTTTCTTGTAATGTCCTTGATCCCTCTGGCTCCTACAATCCTTCCTTCCTCTCTTCAACAGGATTTCCCAAGCTTGGTCTCGTGTTTGGCCGAGGGTCTCTGCATCTATTTCTATCAGTTACTGGAAGAAGCTTCTCTGCTGACAACTGGGCTAGGCACAAATCTATTAGTATAACAGAATATCGTTAGGCATCATTACATTGACTTTATTTTAGTCATGTTTGGCTCTATCCTAGGTCTCTGGGCCACTCAGCCTCTGGGTCCCGGTGCTCCAGGTGGTGTCTGGAGAGAGCTTACTCTCATGGCATGGCTCTCAGGCTAGAACAGTCATTGATTGGTCTCTCCTTAGTTGACTTCCCAGGGGAGGCTTTACCCTCTCTGAGGAGGAGATGAGGGCGTAGGGTGGGGTGGGGAGAAGGTGTGGGGGCGGGAGGAGAGGAGGGTGGGGAAACTGAGATTGGTATGTAAAAAATAAAATTTAAAAAACAGGTGTGCTTAATAGATTATGGTTTTCAGACTCTTCAGAAATCTTCTGGACATGACATTTACAGTGTTTAATGGGAAAAAAAAAATTCTTGTGATAGCTAGAAATGCCAGCAGGACAGACTGTAGGTTGAAGGTTATTTGGCTGGTTTGGTGTTCTAATCCATCTACTTTAAGTCTTGCTTGTTCATGGGAGGTGACCAGTTCAGGCTATATATGGGCTGTTGCAACGAGTCTTAGCTGGGGTCATCCTTGTAGATTCCTGAGAGTCTCCCTTCCATTCACTTCTTTCTTCACATCAATTTGTTCTTTGTCTCATGTATATTTGGCTGAAGGGATCACAATTCATATGCTAACATCCCAGGGAATTCACCCAGTTTTCAGACAACCCCACATCTGGTCTAAATTGAATTATTATTGCCATAGACTGGGTTTGGATTTGGTTTGTTCCTGTTTTTCTAAATTTTTGACTTGCATCATTAAGCCATACTTTGTACTCTCCTAATTTTTTAGGTAGACCCTTAGATATATAAATATTCCTCATAGGAAAGCTTTCAGAGTGCCCCCGAGGTTTTATTGCGGTGTGTTTTCATTTTCATTAAGTTCCAGACATTTTATTTCTTTCTTGATTTCTTCTTTGACTCATTCCTTATTTAGCAATGAGATGAGTTATTCAATCTCCATGAGTTCGTGTATTTATTAGAGATTCATTCAATTTTAAGTTTTACTGTATTGTGGTCAGATAAGATATATTCAGTTAGTTCAATCTCTTTGAACTTGTAAAGATTTGTTTTGTGTTTAGGATGTGGTCTGTTTTAGAAAAACCTCTGTGTGGTGCTGAGTAGAATGTGTTTTCTTTGTTGTTTAGGTGAGATAGTCTGTAGACATTGCTAAGTCCATTTGATGTGTGATGTCAATTCATTCTGATGTTTCCCTGTTTGTTTGTTTGTTTTATCCTGATGACTGGTCTTTTAGAGAAGGGGGGCATTGAAATCACCAACTATGAACGGATTGATGCTAATCTGTGTCTTTAAGTTCAATAGTACAATTTTATAAAAGTGGGTATACTTGAGTTTTGTGTATTTATGCTTAGGATAGTAATGCCTTCTGGTTTAACTGTTCCCTCAGTTAAAATTAGAATCCCCTCTGTATCTCTTATTAGTTTTAGTTTAAAGTCTTTTATGCCACAGATTAAAATAGTGAGACCAGATTGCTTCCTGGCCCCATTTGATCAGAATAACTTTGTCCATCTTTTTATTCTAAGACTGTGCCAAGCTTTAAAGTTAAAATGTATTTCCTATAGACAACAGACAGATAATTTTCTTCCTTGAATCATTCAGCCAGCCTGTGTCTTATGATTGGAGAATTGAAGACCATTAATATTTAAAGTTATTATCTCAAAATGTGTGTGTTAATTGAGGATATTGTACTGTTGGGTTTTGGTGGTTGTTTGTGTTTGTAATGATTCTTAATTATGGCTTTGTATTTCTTTCCAGAATCTCTCTGTTATGCTCATTCCTCTCTTCAGCCCCAAAATATTGCTTCCTGTATTTTCTTTGGGTTTAGTGTGGTGGATATAAATTTTCCTAGGCTCCTTATATCAGAGAAAATTTTTCTTTCTCCTTTAATTATGGCAGATAGTTTTGTGGGGTAGATTAGATTATTCTGCCTATCCTGATCTTTTAGAATGTGGAATGTATTGCTCCAGACTTTTCTAACTTTTTTCCCCATTTCCAAATCAGCTGTTATTCTGGGTTTTTCTTTATATACAACTTGCATTTTTCTCTTGCAGTTTTATTTGTTATATACACTTAATGTTTTAACTATGGTATGTCATGGGGAGTTTTTTCTCTGGTTTGTCAATTTGGTGTTCTGTATGCTCTTTGTATCTGTATGCCTATTTCTTTTGTAGTTTTGATAAGTTTTCTTCTATGGTCTTGTTGAAGAGTTGGTCTATGTCATTAACTTGGGATTTTTCATGGTATCCTGCATTACTTTTATGTTGTTTTGCTGTGTTTTCTTTAATTTCTTGCTTATTTGGTCTAGATCTTCTATATTATCTTCTAATTCACTCATTCTACTTGTAAGGTTTTCCTTTGAGATTTCTAGTTGAGTTATTGGATTTTTCAATTCTATTTTTGTTCCAGCTTGAGTACTCATCGATGTTTCTTTCTCCATTCTCAAGTCTTCACTATTTGCATCAGCCTTTTGTCTGTGTTTTCTCGGGCATCATTCAGCTACTTATTTCCCTCAAATTCTTTCTCTTTTATTTCATTGAGCTATGTCTTTATGTTCTCCTTAAACTCCTTGAATTCTTTGATGAAGTTTATGATTGTTCTTTTAAATTCTGTGTCATGGGATTCATCTAGATAATTCCCATTGACAAACATTTCTACAGGACTGGTAGGTTTTGAAGAAAAGATACTGGTTTGACTTTCATGTTATTTTTACTTTTGCAATGAGATCTGGACATGTGTACTTCTTTTGTTAGCATGAAGTTTGTATGGATAGAGCAGGTTGGGGCAGCAGAGAAGGGCCTAGAAGTTGGAGATAGCTTGGGTGGAGTGAAGTCAGGTGGGCAAAGTGTACTGGCCTGATGTCCAGAATGTGCCTCCTGGTCCAAGCCTGGAGTGTGGGAGTAGATCTTGCTGAGTAGAAAGGATGGATGCAGAATGGAAGGGACCTGTGGCTTAGGGAATAGGCAGCGTAGGTTCTGGGAAGGCTAGAAATTGGTTGCAGTGTAGCTAGACTAGAATGATTTGGATTTGGGATCTGGGTTAGATCTTGTGGGTTGTGAAGGGTTTGTGGATGAGAAAGGTTAGGGAGACTCACCAGACTTGATCCTGGAGGAAAGTGTGTGGGAAATCTGGCTTGCTGGAAAGGTTGGGTACGTATTAGAAGGGCAGGTCCTGGTGAACTCCTAGAGGCTTTAATGAAATATTCAAGACATTGAAGAAATAAATTGATGAAGACATGAGAACATGCAAAGAGCTGCATTTTAAAAAACACTGCTTAACCTGAATGGAATCTATGTCAGTATATATCTATTCAGTGGAGAGCATTTGGTAAAGCATAAAGCTATACGTCACCTCTTTGTTAGAAGGCTTTGAAAATATGGGATGGATTGAATGGTTTGACTTAGATTACGCTGGAGAATACACACTGTCTTAATTCTACTACCTGACCAAGGTCATATAAAACACTGTGACCAAGGTGACTTATAAGAGAAAGAGTTTACTGGGGTTTATAATTTCCGAGGGATAGAGTCCATAACCACTGTGGAAAGGAGCATGGCAGCAGGCAGAAGGATGACACTGGAGAGGTAACTGAGAGCTCATGTTTTGGATAATCATGAGACACACAGAGAGAGAAACACTGGGAATGGTACAGGTCCTTTGAGACCCCAGTGACATACCTCCTCCACAAAGACATTGCCTCCTAATTGTTCCCAAATAGTTCCACCATAAAGACCAAGTATCCAACATATGAGTCTATGAGAGTCTTCTCTTTCAAACCACCACACAGAGCTTTGCAAACAAGAAATGGTGGATGTGGGCAAATCATTTCTGTTTCTTCTAACAGTCCTTTGGCTCTTTGGAGAGAATTTCACATCCCATTTTTCTTCTATTTACTATTACGATAAATATCTCCCCCGTTTAGGTATAAAATAGTTTGAAGTTAAGTTGTTTTGCCATATGATCTTATTTCTGGCATGCTAATTTTGGTTGATATTTTTGGGCTTTTAGTGTTAAAACCTGAAATAATAAAAGCCACCGCCTACATTCTACTACAGTTATAATTTTTAACTTAATGCTGGTGCTTTAAGTTGACTCGACATTATTTTAACAAAATTTTATTTCCTCTTGTCCTATTTATTTTCTCTTCATTGAATCAGATTCTGAAGTTAGTATTAAAAATCAATGCATGGATAGTGAATTTAGAAGCAGAGTAATCAGCCTGTTTTAACAAGAGGGGGAAAATGAACACCGAGACAGGAACTCAAAGCTCATGTTTTGCAAATGTATCTTTCAGCATGCATGCATTCCAAAATGTTCAACTACGTCTTCCTGCTAGTGTCATGGTCATTGGTGCGAAGAGAAGATTTTAAAAACAAGTTACAGTTTATATGCATAGTAGGCAGGTTGTTAACCACTACAGACTGATTTTTTTTTTTTGCATTGAAATTTTCCTCTCCTTTTGACAGGGAAACTGAGTTCACTAAAAAATTAAAATCATTATGGGATGGAGAGATGGCTCAGAGGTTAAAAGCGTATAATGCTCCTTCAGAAGACACAAATTCAATTCCCAGCATCCACGGCAGACATTTTAGCACTACCTCTGCCTCTAGCTCCAGGGGAATCCAATGCCTCTGCGGACACCTGCACTTGCATGCGGTCCTTAGACACGGATACTCACCATACACATTCTTAAAACCAATAAGAATAAAGAAAAATTCAATAACTATCTGAATATGATGTAAGAAATTGGGCTTGCTCATACCAAGCAAGCTGAACTGAAGTTAGGTTTGCTTTCTAAGTCTCCTGAGTTTTAAAAACATGTTTTTCATTTCTATCTTTTTCTACTTTGTAGGAAAACATTTTGGTGTTTGTAGTTAAGCCTAGGACCTCAGACATACTCACAAACACAAGCTCCGGCCGGCACTCACTTTTACCTTTCATTGATTCCCCAAGACATTCAGTCTTTGTGGCTTAGGATTCTATGAGATGGTTAGATTTTTTTTTTTTTTATTACTTAGCACAACTTCTTTGACTCTTTTAGACAATACAATCCAATTACAAGTGAGGTATTTTAAAAATTAAACTAAGTTTTTCTCAAATTTGTTTTTTCATTTGGGGAGGGATGCCTTATGTTATCCAAAAACTGCATTTGAAATAAACACAAAAAATAGTAACTAATTGGTTTGTGAATAATTTCTACTTCTTTCAAGGTGTAATCATCTGGGTGTCTAATACAATGCCCACTAGTGGGCTACCTTTCCTCTCCATCATCCTCCCAACATGCATTGAACATGAACGTTTTTGAATCAGAAGGATTTCAACTGTAGAATACACTATGGACCTCATGAAAGGTATTGGGGGAAGCCAGCCCTATAGAATGTGTGTTGTGGGGTTAGAGGATAGGTCTGTGGTTGACAGAACTTCATGCTCTTCTAGAAGACCTACGTCTGCTTCTCAGCAGCTTCTGCTCTCCTTGGGCACTGTACTCACCTACACATATCCATATGATACATAATCAAGAATAAAGTGAACTTTGGGGCTAATGAGATGAGTCTATAATTAAGAACACTTGTTGCTCTCGCAAAAGACCCGGATTCCATTCCCAGAATCCATATGGCAGCTAACTCCAATTATTTGTGGCTTCAGTTCCAGAGGATATGATCTTCTGGTCTCTGCCAATACTGAATGCTTGTGGTATACAGATATACATTCAGGCAACATACATCCACACACATAAAAATAAATAAATAAATAAATAAATAAACCTTTGAAAGTGTATGGTGAGAGATATATTGTTGTGGGACAATTGTTTTACACTGTAAATACTTGTTTCTTTGCTTGCTTAATAAAATGTTGATTGGCTAGTAGTCAGGCAGGAAGTATAGTTAGGGCAACTAAGCAGGAAGTAGAGGCAGGGCAAGGAGGAGTTCTGGAAAGAGGAAAGAGTCAGTCTGCCACCATTACCCAGACACAGAGGAAGCAAGATGTGACTGCCTCTCTAAAAAAGGTACCAAGCCACATGGCTAACACAGAGAAGAATTATGGGCTAATATAAGTTATAAGAGTTAAGAAGAAGCCTGAGCTAATAGGCCAATCAATATATAATTAATGTAGACCTCTGTGTATTTCTTTGGGATTGAATGACTGCAGGACCTGGTGGGACAGAAACCTCAGTCAACAATGTATTAGAGAACTTATGTATGTTATGTATTATGCATTATAAAAGTTACACATTAGAGTGTAAATGGAGACTGTGCCTTTGCTTTCTGGCCACCCAGGCCCAAATAATACACAGAAACTATATTAATTACAAAACTGCATGGCCAATGGCTTAGGCATATTTCTACCTAGCTCTTGTATCTTAAATACATCCATTTCTATTATTTTATATTTTACCATGAGGCTCATGGTTTACCGGTAAAGTTCTGGTGTTTTTCTCCCTCGGCAGCTACATGGCATGTCTCTGACTCTGCCTTCTTTCTCCCTACATTCAGTTTAGTTTTCCCCACCTAGCTCTATTCTGCCCTGCCATAGGCCAAAGCAGCTTCTTTATTAACCAATGATAATAAAACATATTCACAGCATACATAGGGGAATCCCACATCATTAGAGAATCTAGAAAATACATTTTTTCTCATAAAATACAAAGACATTGTGCAGAATAGTTTTTGTCAACTTGACACAAGCGAAAGTCATCTGATGTTAATTAAGAAAATGCCTCTGTAAGATTGGTTTATAGGTAAGACTGTAGGACATTTTCCTAATTACTGATTCATGAGTGGGGGCCAGCCCACTGTAGGTAATGCTCCCCTGAGCTAGTGGTCCTGGGTTCTATAAGAAATCAGGCTAAGCAAGCCATAATGAGCATCCTTCCATGGCCTCTGCAACAGCTCCTGCCTCCAGGTTACACTATGTTTGAGTTCCTGTCCTGGCCTCCTTCAGTGATGGACTACAATATAGAAATGCAAGCCAAATAAACCCTTTCCTCCACAAGTTGTTCTTGGTCATGGTGTTTCACCACAGCAACAGTAACCCTAAGACAGATATATACAGCATACTTTCTCATCAGCATTCTGACATATACTTCAGTGTGCTTCCCCTCTGACATCTGTGTGGGGAAACCTCTATTACAGTACGGATATTGCAGCCTCGCATCCCGATTAACACATGCCTTCAGCAAAAGCACACCTTTCACATAAGTGATGCGGCTTTCACAGCTTGGGTGCCATTTTCCCTTCTTTAAATACGTATGTGCAAATGAGAAGGTTAGTGTGATGATACCATGGGAAGTTTAAATTCACAGGAAATTCCCAAAGTAGAGAAAGAGCTTCTAAACATCACATGTGCACAAGGTCACCAAGTATAAATAGTAGTTGATTATAACTCAGTTTTCCTTGTCTTCAAAGTCATTTTAGTCATCTCATAAATTAAACTGGGTCCTTTTTGTGTTGGCTCTTCTAATTTTAATTATTTAGGACCAAAGCTTTCCAAAGTGCAATAAACAGGGTAAATATAACATTTTGAGAAGAATTCAACACAGATCCTAACCACAAGAGAAAAATATAAGGCAGAAGAGAAGGGATAAATAGGATTAGAAGATGGCATAGCCATCTGTCAGCCTCCCAGAGGACATGTTGGTTTTCACATTAGTGTTTGCTTTCTTTTTCAATGCTTTGCCGGGCAGCATGTTACTCGGTTAGCATAATTCAGGTCCAGGAATAGGACGTCAACTGATAATAGTTATACACCTTTAGATACCTCTTTTCTATAGCCTGGCCTATCTACTAACAGGTTTGGGATAATGGGTTTCAAAGAAAGGGTGTTACAATGGGAATCACAATATAATAAAAAAAAATAAACGTTTTCCTTTTATAATGTTCATTGTTCAGAAGCAAGGTAAAAGCTTCTGTAGATGAAGTCCCTAGAGGAAATAAAGACTTTAGTCTAGCAGGCAATATACAGAATGACTTTCAACTTGTCCTTGGTGAAGTACCAGGAAATCCGCATCACATAGAGTAATCCACACTCTTTAATATAGCCGACGGCAGTGTCTTCAAGGAACAGCAACCCACAGGTGCTGGAACTAAAGGACAAACTGGGAACCTGCAAAATGTGGGCTACTGATATTTGAGGGCCCAATCCACAGGACAGTGACAACCCTGTGCAGGTGATCATGGGTTGTATAAGAAAGCAGGCTGAGAAAGTCATGGGGAGCAAGCCAATAAGCTGTGTACCTTTATCATCTCTGTTTTAGTTCTGGCCTTGGCTTCCTCTGCTAATGGTCTGTAGCCTGTAAGTCAAGTAAACCCATTCCCCTGTATGTTGCTTTTGGTCATTTTTTTTTTTTATCGCAGCCCAAGAAACCTAAGACAGATGGTCTATATCTAGTTAGACAATTTAAGAAAATAGATGGAATAATTTGTAAATAATAGAAGCTTAATTCTCACAGTCCTGGAGAACTGCAAGATCAAACTTGGCCCTTGTAGCCTCAATGTCTAGAGAGGTATCAGTCTCTGCTCTATAAACAATGTCCTTTTTCTGCACCCTTTGGGCTAGGATGCTCATTCTCAGTCTTAAGAAAACAACACAAGTGTGAGGGTTGGACCCGTATAACAATGGGATACCTCCCATTGGCCCTCCTCTATACTACTTCACTGGGCATCAAGTTTCGGTATCATTACTTTGGAGGTACACCATTATTCTGACTACAGCAGAGAAGGAAGGTTTTTGCATCCACCTTCAACTAGGCCTAAAAGCATTTCTTAATTCTGGGGGAATTTAAAGATAACAGTGAAGTAATTTTTCTTAGACTGAGAACCCATCTTTCAACTTTAAAGGCAATCAAGGAAAATTTGGTACCAGCCCCCCCCCACTCTGCTTCATTACAAAACCATTAGCAACCGATCATTTGTTGAGGGAGCGACAGCAGCTACACTGGCTTCATCTTCATGGTGCCAATCACCACTGCCTTTTGTGCCTAGGTTTGGTTGCCTTTTGTCTCTAGGCATCGTATTTTCAAGATTCGCTCTTTTGGTATGTATTTACTTAAATGCTATCTTCGAGCATCACAGCACATTTTACTTGCTGGTAACTTCCTGTCTCCAACAGGTACCTCGCTCTCCTCTTTCTTTGTAGCTGGGAATGTCACATACTTCATTCCATTCTCCAGAGACAAAGAGATGAAAAGGTTTTTTAACGTCCATTTTCTTTGTAAAATTCTCTCTGTTTGACGCAACTTCTATGTAATACCTTGCTGTTTCCTTAAACAATTTCTTTTTAATTGATTTCCTTCCAAAACTGTGGGTAATCACAGATGGCTGGAAATAGTGGAATGCTATGAAGGAAATGGAAGTTTTTCTCTTCCCTTTTTAAAGATGATTATATTCTAGAAATGGCATCTCTTTTACTTTCCAGATATGAGAAGGAAGGAAGGAAGAAATAAAGGAAAGAAGGAAGGAAGGAAGGAAGGAGAGAGAGAGAGAGAGAGAGAGAGAGAGAGAAGGGGGGAAGAACAGATAAAAACAAACCAACTACTCAAGAGAAGCTAGGGTACCCAAGCATCATTTTCCCATCTTCAAGAGTTTGATGTGTGTGAGCATTTGGGGATCAGTAGATGATACAGTTGCCACTGAAACTCATGTTGAACTTGCATCTCTGCTGTGAAGCATCAAGGATTAGGTGTATTGGGGATTGAAGTCATGGCAATATACACACCAGGCAAGGGGTCTACCACTGAGTTACACTCCCAGTCAGCCTCAAATCTGGCATTTCAAAGGTGATTAATTAGTGTTCTCTTCTTGTATGGCTTCCTCTCTTTGTGGGATGATGGATTAGTCAATTAAGGGGTAAATGAGTTATTATAAGATTGAGATTACTATAAAATCCAGTTTGTATCTGTCTCTTGTATGTGATGCCTCTTTCTACCTTCAGAATCTACAGGATCCTAACCAGCAAGAAGATCCTTATCAGAATTGCAAAGTGATTCAGAAAATAGTCCAAGACATTAGGCACCAACTGTCAACTCTGAGCAACACCAAAAGCTAGAGGACAACATCCGGCAGGTGCCCCCAAACAGAAATATGATGGCTTCTGGTTATGTTAATGGCCCCTGGGGAGATGTTAACTGGGGTCTTGTTTAGGTTCTAAGACTTGCAGAAAAGAAAAGCAGGTGAGAAGAATGAGAGCTGGGAGACTGAAAAGATGCCGAGCATCAGGGCACTGGCACTTCTCCAGCTCTGATCTGCTCCTGTAGGAGGGCTCTAATCAGGCCTTTGTCTGCCTCCCTCCCGAGATGCCCAGAGGCCCCATCTCAACAGCCTTCCTGCAGCAGCTCTCTTTCCTTTCCAGGCTGGAGTTCCAGACCAGTGCTCTCTCCTGGGACATTGCTGGGCCCTCCACAGTTGGTGTAGCTGGATCAGGAGCTGGCATCTGAACAGTGTTTTGGTAACTTGATTATTGGCTATGCCAGGAACCCATCTCTCAAGCAGCATCTCTTCTCCTATGCCATTCTGGGCTTCGCCCTGTCTGAAGCCATGGGACTCTTCTGTGTTATGAATGCTCTCCTCATCCTCTTCACTGTGAGGCACTGTGGGGTAACCCAGCTGTCCCTGCTGCTTTGACTCCTTGCCATTCTTAGTGCTGGAGTGTGCTAAGCTTTGCCATTAAAGGTATTTTTCTGAAAACAAAACAAACCAACCAAGACAAAACCAACCAAAATGAGAGAGAGAGAGAGAGAGAGAGAGAGAGAGAGAGAGAGAAAGGGAGGGACGGAAGGAGGGAGGGGGAAGGGAGGGGGGAGGGAGGAAAGGAGGAAGAAAGGAAAGAAGGAAGAGAGGGGGAAAGAAGGGAGGGAGGGAGGGAGGAAAGAAGGTGAAAATGAAAAGGCCATGGGAAGCAGGTCATTACACCAAGCAAATGACCTTGGCTTTTGCGCATTCTATCAGTTCTTTCCAAATTTGAGTATCTTTTCCATATGGGTACAGCATGTTTTTCTCTTGGTGGTCAAATGTTAGCTGTATAAGTTATCTTCCAAGAGCTCCAGGAAGGATTAATCATAGTTGCTCAGGACTAAAAGAGTCCTTAACAGTTTGTCTTGAAGCTGGGTATAATAGTGCATGTCCTTAAAGCCAGCAATTCTCTGAGGCAGGTGGGTCTGTGTGTAAGTTCCAGGCCAGTCAGGACTACACAGGGAGCAGCCAGGGTCTCAGAGTCAGTGTTTTTACAACCCCCCCCCCCCCAAAGTTCTGGTTCAAGTCAAGACTGCCGGGATTGAGACTCTGCTTGCTCTAAAGCTCCATTGGGCACCTTTTCTGTAACCATTTCAACTGGGAGGGAGAAGAGATGAGAAATGGCAGGTTACCCCACTCAGGAATGGATGAGCACAGCTTCATGACGGAGAAAAAGGCCATTGAAGACAAGGAGGGGCTTGGGACAGGTCCAGGGTGGGCAATAAGAGGCTGAAAACCTCTATGCTTAGGGTGTACACTGAGGACTGGTGATGACTAGCAGAATGGAACCCCCCAAAAGAGGCTGGGTCACAAACTAGTAGCAGGAGAGGCGTTTGAGCCATGGGAACCCAGCAACTGCCTTCTTAATAGGAGGCAGCCACTGTGCAGATGCCTGCTGTGCCTCCCTCTTGGCTGGTGGCAGTCACAGCTGAGTGGCGAGTCATCAGTGCTGGGCAGCCATTCATCCTTTTCTGATGCCAAGTCCCTAGTCATTTTCAAAAGAAAACAAAAGCAAAACAAAACCAAAAAAAGCCCAAGGAGAAAGTGAGCTTTCTGTCCCTTCAGAACTCACGTGGTGGGTGAAGCCATTGTTTGTTTTACTAATGAAGCAGCCACAGATTCAGTGCATTGTGGGCTGGATGTGCTCAGTTACTGAACAACTGTTGGCCCTCATTGCTGCTGTCACCGGCGATGTCTATGGTTCGCCTGGTGGGGATGGGCAAGACTTTGTCAGCATCCTTTGCTCGCTCAAAATTCGTTCCCAGAAGCCAAATGAGCACTTTCACTCATGGAAGAGGCCAGAATAAGCCAGCTCACCAATAAAAACATGTCTGTGCCTGATGGATTCCCCTCTGTATGCTGTGAATACCATTGGTTAATAAAGAAACTGGCTTGGCCTGGTAGGGTAGAGTAGAGACAGGCGGAGAAGACTAAACTGAATGCAGAAATGACTCCAAGATAGCAGGATGTCTCAAATCTCATCCCAGCATGAGTGAGAGTGTATGCCCTGGACATCTGAACAGCCTCTAAGCAGCTCAACAGGTTCCAGAAAGTCCTTCCTGGAAACGGAGACTGCCTCTCTGTAGTCCTTACTACCTATAAGGTCTAGTGAATCTGCTCCATTTCAGGTACTTTCTGAAGCTCTTGAGTTGTTTGTTTGCTGACTTAGCTACCTTCCCTAAAGGCACTGTCCCTTAGAACAGTGGTTCTCAACCTGTGGGTCAGGACCCCTCTGAGGACTGACTGAACAACCCTTTCATGGGGGTCACAGAAAACCATCAGAAAACAGATATTTATGTATGATTCCTCACAGTAGCAAAATAAAGTTATGAAGTGGCAATTAAAATAATTGTTTGGCTGGGGGAGTTGGCACAACATGAGGAACTGTAGTAATGGGTAACAGAATTAGGAAGGTTGAAATCCACTGCCTTAGAAAACCTTGTGTCTTAACAAGCTTCACTTTAAAGTGGAAGGTTTTATTCTGGAGGAAAGAGCAACACAACAGGGGTCTATGAAAAGCATTGTGAAGCAGGGACGGGCTTGGGAAGCCAGATGTGACAGCAGTATCAGAGATAACGCTGACCTTGTAAGGTGAGGAACTTGTCAGGCCAGTGGGAACATGTTTTTAGCAAGCCACATGCTAACACATCACCACTTGTACTTGGAGAAGAGGGATGTGCTGGTTCATGATGGACACTCTGAACCATTAAGGTGGGCTAGCACTATTCAGCTGTGCTCCTATGTCACATGTCCCAGCACTTGGTTCATAGCCCTTGGTGTGTATGACACTGCCTTCCCCTCCCTGACCCCATGTTCTATCTGGCTTTGCTCTGACACGATGCCATTTTGCACTGCCTACTAGGATCAACTTGGCACTTTTCCTGGTCCTTCCCTGATGCCTCCACAGTCTGATCCTGTACCTAGGAATAACTAGCTCATCTAACCTTGCTTGAGATGCAGGACATTATCTATGTGGTAATGGGTGTTGGTCTCTAGATCGTGGGTCCTTGGCTAAGAGAACAAGAATGGATTGATCTCACTGAACCACTGAACTTCAGCATTCTTGTGGAAATATCATTTCAGAATTTGTCAAATGAAATGAATCTTTCATTATATATTCTTTACAAAGGAATTAGGGCTGTCCTGAAATGTTGAAAACACTAGAAATGAGGTGTTGTCTAACTGCGTATGTAACACTCGCTACATGCAGCTATTTTAATGATCTAAAGTTAAGTTCAGATTTGCTCTGACAGTCTTGCCAGCCACATTTGTGACATGGGTGGACAGGGGGCAGCACACGCAGGACATTGCTGGCATTGCCGGGTTTTCCCCAGTACGCATACTGCACAGGGAAAGTCATTGGGCATGCTACAGAGAAGAATGGTACCATCAGGTCTGTGACGTGAATGGCCGACTCCTTTCAAAGCAGAGGATGGTGTTGGGGAGGGAAACATTGGGTCAGCTGACCTTTGTGGAATACTGAAGATATCACAAGTCTGATTAGCAACTTGGAACATTCAGAGAAAGACTAGATAGACTATGGGATGGATAGAAAAAAGAACACCCCTCAGTTTACATATTTGTCCAGTTTTTTGGCCTTCTCTCTGGCTCTGTCCCCTTGAACACCCTGGGCCAGGACCTCAATGCTGCTTTCCCCTCTTCCGTATTCCTGTTTCTCTCCTTCATGCTCACTCACCAGGGCCTTCCCTCACCAGCACAGGTGGTTAGGAGGTGGGGGCCAGTGGCTGTCAGAGATGCCAGTGTCCAGAGCATGCTTGCACTGGTTAGCTTTTGTCAACTAGGTATAAACTAGACCTAGGAAGAAGGAATCTCCGTTGAGAAATTGCTTCCAGTTAGATTGAACTGTGGGCATATTCATTGGGGTGTTCTCTTGACTGCCAATTGATGGAGGAGGGCCCAAGATGCAGTGGGCAGTGCCACTTCTAGGCAGGTGGGCTGGCGCTGCATGATACAGAGACCTGAATGTGAGCCCGGAGGTCAGTCAGTGAGTAGCATTCCCCTGTGGTCTCTGTCTCAGGTCCTGCCTCCTGGTTCCTGTCCTGAGTTTCTGCCTCAGCTTCCCTTCACGGTGGACCGATAAGTCAAACAAACCCTTTCCTTTCCAAGTTCCCTTTTGACAGTCTTTTATCATAGAAATAGAGAAATAAACAAAGGTAATACCATAGGCCCATAGGCAGAATCTCTAGTGATAAGTTTTTACATTATTTTTCATGAATTGAGAAAGCTGCCATAGTGCTCCAGCGCCCAATAACTAAAAACATTAGGAGGTGACAAAAATGATTTTTGAAATGCATTCAGTAAGGGGTGACCAGAAAAATTCTTGGTGACTAAGTTACTCAGAAAGTTGAGTAGTTCAAATGTCTCTCCCTCCGCCCTCCGAGTCTGGTAGGAATCGTAATGCTACTGTATAATGTGAAAATTTTCAAATAGAACTAAACCCAGGTCTATAAATACACATGATTAAGGCTTCAAATATAGCAGTGCTTTCTTTTCATGGGGGCTATTTCTGTGTGGTGATTGCCTGGCTGATATGCAATTTCAGAATACAAATGGCTTTTCTCCATAACTAATGGGGAAGTTGGCCGGGTGCTGCACACCCCAGGTCCTCTCTGAGAAAAAGTCTGTTCAGCTATGCCGAGGACTCTTCTGGATTATGTAAGCAGAGTGGACAAGAAGCAGTGATGTGACTGCACTTCCCATTAGGATGAAATAGTCTCTGTTTGGTTTGTTTCTGGTTCTAGAATACTGGCCCTTCTGGTCATAAATCATACAATGGTCAGCCACAAACAGGAGCCCAGGGCCTATTGCATGCTAAATTGAATAGACTGCAGTGTAAATCAGGCATAAATGCCAACAGGGTCTGAGTCTAGATTCACAAGCACTTAAAAAAAAGTTTAAATAAGAACGATGTAAATTCATTTATAACCACAGTGATTAAAACATAAAGGTGTGGCTTCAACGGAACCACCGACTCCTACGAGCAAAGATGGTCCAAGGAGTTGGTCATCTCATCCCATCCCATACCAAGGGGGGACTGAGGACCATGTGGACCCTCAGTGTCATGGAGCCACCTTTCTAAGGTCATCACAGCCAACAGAACCCCATTCTCGGTCAGTGCTCAGGCCACGTTTCATCAGTAGGATGAAATTGTGATATTGGGTGTGCTTTAAATGGGGGTGAATTTGGTGTCAACGTGCAAATACTAGTTCCCTGTCTCGTTCTGTGACTTTGACAAATAGCATTTAGAGAAGTTGAGCTTTGAAAAATGCCAACATCCTAGGGTAATTGGAGAGATAAAGCACTTGAAAGCCTGGTGTCTGTTATATAATACGTATTAAATACCAAGTGGGCAGGAGACATTTTCATTTGACTAGAAAGTCGTTCTTTAGTCTCAGTGATATCTGACCTTTCTGGTCTGGCTTCTGAATGCTCTTTTGGGGAGCATTTGGATGGCCTTTCCTGACTGCCCATGTTAGGCTAGAGTTAGACCAGGTGTAGAGAAGCCAAGCAGCAGGGTCGGAACACAACCAGGTGGTGAGACTCTAAACTTTGTGTGAAAGAAACAGATGCGAAGCAGTCGCTCGTTAAGATAAAGGGATAAGTGGGGAAAGAGGCATACACCAAAACCACCTCACAAGCCCAAGCCCAGAAAGAGCTAGACAAGCCAATAAAAGTGAAACTTGAAGTCTCTGCTCTAACACAGTCTCTAATTTTATATTTTTAAATTCTTCCTCTTAAGCATGGTCCCTAAAGTCATGAGCTTTAGACCCTGCCTGGGCTAAGCTGCTCAGGGACAGCAAGAGGAACTTGGAGCCCAAGGCCACCCTGAGGTTCCATTCCCACCATCTCCCAGTGCCTGCCAGGAGCAGCAGACATTACAGAGAAGGATCTGTTTGCGGATGTCTGTAATGATATTTCATTTGTATTTTAATAAATAAAGCTTGCCTGAAGATCAGAGAGTAAAACAACCCCACTGGTCAGTCTTACAGATGAGGCAGTGGTGACACAAACCTTTTAATCCCATTAGCTACACTAGTTTGCAAGGAAACTGGGTGGTGGTGGTACACACCTTTAATCCCAGTCCTAGAGAGGAATATAGGATGGGAGGAGACAGCTCTCAGGCTCAGTCTCATTCTGAGGATCCTGGAGGCAGGATCGCCATTTCAGACTAAGGTAGATGTAAGAGCCAGTGGCTGGCTGTTTTGCTTTTCTGACTTTCAGGGGGAACCCCAATTTCTGTTTCTGGGTTTTTATTAATCGTGCTACAGGTATCTCTGGATTTCTTGTGGTAGAGAAGCCAAGCACTTGTAGTAAATGAACTGGGCATAGTGTCTTTCCTGAAATTCCAGGAATCAGGATGCCAAGGCAGTATAATCCTGAGTTCAAGGCCAGCTTGGTGTACAATTCTGTCTGGGTGTTCACAGGCTATGTAGCGAGACCCTGTCTTAAACACCAACAAAAGTCCCATCTCTGCGCGTTCTTTAACCTCTAACAGCTGTTGGCAAATCCTAGTGCACAGCAGCTAACTTCAGAAGCTTTTTGGGACTGTATGGGTTACAAAGATAAAAGCTGTGTTTTTTTTTTTTTAAATAATTCATTTTATATGTTAGATTCCCTTGAGCGGGGGTTAAAGGTGGATGTGAGCTTACTGACTTGGGTCCTCTGGAAGAACAGTCCTCTTAACCTCTGACCCATCTCTCATGCCCCCAGATTTTATTTATTTTTTTTAAACCAATATGCTATTACTCTTTATTTATTTGAGTGCAGAGGTAAGAGAACTTTTGGGAGCTGGTTCTTTCCTTCTCCCTTATGGGTCTTGGGAATTAAGACGACGTGGTCAGGCTCGGCAGCAAGTGCCTTTATGCTCTGAGCCATCTCACTGGCCCTCACAGTTGTTTGAAGTTGTCCTGGTTATTAGGGCTGTGGAACTGAGATGTTAGAGTGTATAAGGCTGTGAACCTATAAGCCCAGCATCGGAATGTTTTCTTCTAGTTATTACTGATTAGATTATCTGACACACCGGCTTAGAAGCTCAGGAGACGGCAGTAAAAGGGGAAAGTAAGTCTCTGGCAGTCACAATGTGACAAAGACAGCAGCGTTCAGAATTTTCCTGGCGGGGGTGGTCTGGAACCTCCAAATATTCCAAGCCTTGGAGGGAGCTGCAGCTCAGGAAGAAGGTACCACTAGGACTAAAGTGGCTCTCTCCAGGACAGTGAGCCAGCCTGGGCAGCTGACAAAAGAGTCAGTCCTGTGCAACATTTTGAATACAGTGCCAGGAGCCTGTGTTTATACAGACTGAAAAAAATAGAAGGGACAGAATAGAAACAGTGGGAAGCATCCAGGTACTAGAAATGCCAAAATATCTCAAGGAAATAGAAGACAGGATAAGAGTTTCATCCAAGGATTAGAGTTTGCTAACACACACACACACACACACACACACACACACACACGTGTATATATAGAGAGAGAACTAGAGTTTTCTTATATATCTAAATCAATATGTGTATATATATGTATAAATGTATAAATAAATTAAAATAAAAAAGCAAGCAAGCAAACAAACAAAAAACCAGAATGGTAATTATGGAGAATGAAGTAGTGGAGCTAAAATCAAAACTCTGTAGATGGTTTACATCATGTAGGACAGAGCTGAAGGAGGGCATTGGTGTGGGTAAGAGAAGCGAGTAAAACACTGAGCAGCCCATAAAACCAGACAGCATCTTTAAGGAGCAATGGAAGAGAGACAGAGGTAAGGGATAAGATATTAAATGATGTTTCTCAGCACTCAAAAATGATACACCACCACAAAGAATTCTAGACATAGTAAAGACACCTTTCAGATTCAAAGGTGAAATAAAGACAACTCCAGAAAAAAAAAAAAACTGGACAGTATCAGGGGTACATATACTTGTACTGAAAAATAAATGAGGGGATGCAATTCCTCCTAGAGAAAGAAAATGATCTCAGAAGCACAGAAAGGGTAGGAAGAAGAGGAGCAGGCCAAATACATGAAACTGCATGGTAGGTAAACGCATGCTAACTCAGGAAACAATGCTAATAGCTACATTTTAACTGCAAGATGGACAACATCTACAAAAGTTTTTGTTGAGATGACATTTGTATGAATAGTAAGGGAGGAGGGGCCAGTACAGTCAGCGTTGCAAAGACTTAACCAGGAAGTGAAATGGGGCTAATTCTTCAGAAGCCAGAGTAAGTCAAAAATGCCCTAGTGATCTTTGGGATAACTAGAATATAGTAGAAGTAAGGTAAGGAAATGGAGGAATGAAAAGGTACTTTATATATGCAACAGGAATAAGGAAAGAGAGCAATTAGGAAACACTGAAATATCCAAAACATCTAGATATAGAAAATTATTTACAGTTAAATGACCTAATCTATTTGAAATACAAACATCGTCTGATTGCACAGACTGTTTGCAGAAGAGAAATTTTAACTATAAGAACACAGAACGATCCAAAGAGATGAGCAGAGCTGCTCCGGGAGGAATCTAAGCAAAAGAAAACTAAATTGGTATAGTTAGATTATCATTACAGTAAAGTACAGTTTGAGGCCAGAAACACTGCAAGAGTTAAGTCTATTTCCTGATTATAAAAGCATTTCTAATTGGGAAGGAATTATAATTCAAAATCTGTACATATACATAATAATATACCCTAAAAAGAGGGACAGCAAAATAAAATCATGAAGAGAAGTGTGTGCACTCATGACCACAGAGGACTTTCGTGTGCTCGCATTCCCACCCTCCCGCTGTGTATGCGCGCATGTGTGTGTCTATTTGTGTGTTTGTGTGTGCATGCGTGTGTGCATGTTTGTCCCTCTGAGTGTCTAACAGAAGGCTGCTCTCCACCCAGGCGTTTCTCAGGAGGGTTGCATTTGCAGCAGGAAACCTTGAGGGAGGAGGAAATGCCTCCCACTGGGACGGAGAGCAAACTTGTTTACTCTGCTGTAAGGGCTGAGGGATCCCCTGCTTCTCACAAACCGCTCTCCTCATTCCTGTGGGATCTGGGTAGGGAGAGAAAGTGACTCAAGCACTGATGCTCACGCTGCTATAAATGACACAACCCCCTTGACCGGGCACAGCCCCCTTGACCGGGCACAGCCCCCTTGACTGACAGGGCACAGCCGCCTTGACCGGGCACAGCCCCCTTGACTGGGCACAGCCACCTTGACCGGGCACTCGGGAATCTTCTGTCAGAAATGCACAATTTATTAGCTTAAGAAGGGTAAAAGAAATCATACTCCAAGCCAACAGTATGCTGCACACAATAGAAGAGGCCTCGATAAAAAGGCATGGGAAAGGTAATCAAGAGAGCAGGGAAAAACATATATGGTATAGGTTTATGAATATATGACTTTAATTTACAGGCAAGAACTGTAATTTAAATTAAAGGGAGAATACCAAATAGCAAAGGAAGCCTATCCATTAGGAAGATATCATAATTTTATAGTTCTTTGCTTTCAATAACAGCTTTAAAATGCTCAACACAAAATCTGGTAGGACTAGAATAATTGATGAATAAATCTGCAATCATACTGAGATTTAAAAAAATATATTTTGGGGGCAGGAGAATGGTTCAGTTGGTAAAGAACTTTTCCTACAGCATGAGGAACTGAGTTCAGATGCCTCAAACCTATGGCTTCTTAAAAACTGAGGTTGGCAGAACATCCCTATAATCCCAGCATTAGAGATTGGACAGGAGGATCCTGGCAGCTTGCTCAGCAGCAATCTTCAGGTAACATGAAATAAAAATCATTATCTATTTCAAAGGATTACCACTCTTCAGAACGTGCCCTCTGTTACGAAATGAAGGCAGAAATGTGTAATAAAACGACAAGACACTTACAAATTGAATAACAGCCTTCTTAAAAAGTGAGATGTTTGAAGGTAAATCCATACAATACAAAAGTAACCATTCGAAAATGAGTTGTGCACAGTTGACTTTGGGGCCAAAGGGAGCTTGCCTGTTAAAAATACATGCTGGGCCGGGCAGTGGTGGCGCACGCCTTTAATCCCAGTACTTGGGAGGCAGAGGCAGGCGGATCTCTGTGAGTTCGAGACCAGCCTGGTCTACAGAGCTAGTTCCAGGACAGGCTCCAAAGCCACAGAGAAACCCTGTCTTGAAAATCAAAAAAAAAAAAAAAATACATGCTGGGCGGTGGCGATGCACACCTTTAATCCCAGCACTCGGGACAGAGGCAGGCGGATCTCTGTGAGTTTGAGATCAGCCTGATCTACAAAGCCAAGGCTATACAGAGAAACCTGTCTTAAAAAAACAGTACCAAAACCAACCAACCAACCAACCAACCAACCAACCAACCAGACAGACAGACAGACAGACAGACAGGGGGCTGGGGAGACAACACAGTTGGTGAAATGCTTTCTGCAGAAGCTTGAGAAACTGAATTTGATCCATAGCATCAAAAGCCAGGGGTGGTGGCAGAAGCCTGCCATTCTAGCACTAGGAGGAGGAGACAGGAGGATGCCTGAGAGCTAGCTGGTCAGCTAATCTAGTTGAACTGGGGACTCCCCCACGTAGGCAGATCTCTGTGAGTTTGAGGTCAGCCTGATCTACAAAGTCAAGGCTACACAGAGAAACCCTGTTTCAAAAACACAGTACCAAAACCAACCAACCAACCAACCAACCAACCAATCAACCAACCAACCAACCAACCAGACAGACAGACAGACAGACAGGGAACTGGGGAGACAGCACAGTTGGTAAAATGCTTTCTGCAGAAGTTGAGAAACTGAGTTTGATTCATAGCATCAAAAGCCAGGGGTCGAGCCGGGCGATGGTGGCGCACGCCTTTAATCCCAGCACTTGGGAGGCAGAGGCAGGCGGATCTCTGTGAGTTCAAGACCAGCCTGGTCTACAAAAGCTAGTTCCAGGACAGGAACCAAAAACCACAGAGAAACCCTGTCTCGAAAAAACCAAAAAAAAAAAAAAAAAAAAAAAAAAAAAGCCAGGGGTGGTGGCAGGAGCCTGTCATTCTAGCACTGGGAGGTGGAGATAGGAGGATGCCTGAGAGCTAGCTGGCCAGCTAATCTAGTTGAACTGGGGACTCCCCCACATTCAGTAAAAAAACCTGTCTAAAAAAAATAAAAGTGGGGAGTGGTAGACGAAGATATCAAATACCAATCTCCTGACCCTATCTTCGTAACTTTCCTATCGCTGTGAAGAAATACGGCGACCAAGGCAACTTCCAGAATAGTTCATTGGGGCTTATAGTTTCAGGTTAGTTTGTGATCGTTGGGGAGAACATGGCAGCAGGCAGGAAAATAAGGCACTGGAGCAGGAGCTGAGAACTTGTATGTTGTGACAATCAATAACCATGAGGCAGAGAGAACTTACCAGGAATTGTGTTCCCTGTCATGATGATAATGGATTGAACCTCTGAAACTGTAAGCAAGCCACGCCAATTAAATATTTCCTTTATGAGAGTTGTTGTGGTCATGGTGTCTCTTCACAGCAATAGAAATCCTAAGACTTATTCTTACTTATGAATGCCCAGCCTTAGCTGGGCTGGTTTCTAGCCAGCTTTTCTAACTTAAACTGTTTCTCTTCTTCTACATTTTGCCTCTTAGCTTTTGACTTTCCTTTGTTCTGTATGTCTTTCTTCCCTTCTTACTCCATGGCTGGTTGTGTGGCTGGTCCCTGGCAGTCTCTACTCCTCCTTTTCTCACTCCTCTCTCTTCTTCTCCCTCGATTTCTCCTTCTATTTATTCTCTCTGCATGCTAGCTCTATCTATTCTTTCTCCTCTCTAGTATTGACTATTCAGATCTTTATTAGACCAATCAGCTGTTTTAGGCAAGCAAAGTAACACAGCTTTATAGAGTTTAACAAATGCAACATAAAAGAATGCAACACATCTTTGCATCATTAAATATTCCACAGCATAAACAAATGTAACACACCTTAAACTAATATTCCACAACACACACATATACAGGTGCATATCTTCAAGGGCTGCCCATAAATACTTTGCCTTAATTGTTGGGAGTGATAATATACGAGTTTCATGTGTTCCCTTTTTCTTATATGCATAGTGACATATGAAAATCATTATAGTGAAATGTGAAGGAAAGTTCCTAGAATTTAAACAATACACATTATTATTATTGTTTTTTTGAGACAGGGTTTCAATATGTATTATTTTTATTTATGTGTATGTGCCTGTATGAATTCATGTGCATCGTGTGCATGCAGGAGCCCCTGGAGGCCAGAAGGGGACATCAGGCACCTTCAGATACCCTGGAGCTGGAGTTCCAGGGAGTTGTGAGCTGCATATGATCTTCTACAAGAACACGAAGCATTCTTTACTGCTGAGCCATCTCTTCAGCCCATGAATTCTCTTTAAACAAGTTCATTTTGGTCATCTATTTTTATCACTCAAAGTCAGTATTTGATCCTTTTCCTTTGGGAAACAATCCAAAAAACTCCAGAGAAACCAGAAGATGAAAATGCAAATGCCAGTTTCAGCAAAACCAGAAAAGAGCTAACATCTGTATACTCCAAAATAGGCAAGAAGAGCTGTCAGAAGCTGGAATCCAGCACAGGGTGGCAGAACCATGGCTGAGAAGTCAGGAGATGGGGTTGAGACCCAGACAGGATGGTAAGAGGGAGGTTCGTGGCCTCGGATATCAGCAGATGTTTGCTTGCTGCAAATGTGGGCTGCCCACCGGGTATCAAGTCACATCCCTATTCACAGTGGTTGGTCCAGAGAGGTCTCCTTAACTCTGTTTAATTCTAAGCCAGTGTGGAACACCAAATGGAGCTGCACACAAGTAAGCCATTTGTTCAGAAAATTGTGGTCACAGAGGCCTTTATCTGGTGTCTTCTATACTTACCCTAAAGGAACTATCTAGGAAGAGCCAATCTCTCCTGAAATTAAGTCAAGAATCAGAGTGGGAAATGTATTGGCAACAGCAGCCCCAGAACTTATTTATGTAGCTGAGAAAGAACATCTTGCTGTGGATTGTTTAACAAAGAGACTCAGGCTCTTGGTGACTTTAAAGCCCATGGGTGCACTTTTCAACTCACATGAACAGGTGCTGAGTTTGAGAGTGAATGCTGACTGGTGGCTGAGCCAGTAAATGGACAAGTAGTTTAAACCATAGATCTTCGTAGGTGCGATCTGCCTCCTTACTGAACTCATGTTGTTTATAACCTGCTCTGCCACTGCTTAAATAAAACATGACTTTTAGATAATTAATTAGCACGGTGGTTTCTGTCCATTATGTGCTTCTCATGTCTTTTTCCAACCAAAATAAATAATTTGGCTTTCACGTATTAGTATAAACACTGTTAATATCAGACCATCTTTTCTACAGAAGTCTTATTTCCTTCTGGTCTTTGTAATCCAGGCTCCTCTGGTATGCTAACCATGACAGCAAATCTTTAGTAGGCTTGCCTACTTAGGTGCAAAGTTCGAGTGCTGCCTTTTCTACTTTGACCTGTCTCAAGAAGTGCATGATAGAGGGGTATTTGCCTAGGTCTCAGTTCAGTTAATTGTAGTGTCCTAAACAAACCACTGAAGATCTTGGTGTTCTTATTCACAAACCACTGGAGTTGCATCTGGCTTTGTATATATTGTATATTGTATATAGTTTTGTATTAGGCTTAGAACTCTCTTATTTAGACAAAAGGGAGAGGTGTTGTGGGAACTCCTTCAGCCAATAGCCTTTAAGATACCGGCCCACTTTTGGTGTGGTCTCATGTACTATAAATGCAGATGAAAAGCATGTGCAGCCCCTTTTCTTCTGCTGGATTTGGTTCCAGTTCCCAGCGTACACAGAGGACTGTGGATCGCTATACTCTTACTGTGAGTTTATCCCCAAATAAACCAACCTTTGTTATATTCTATCTCAGGCTATTGTGGAGCTCTGTGGTATAACTATATTGCCTGACACACACAGGTGACTCCCAGAGCCTTTACTAGCTTAGCTTAGACTGCAAGACAAAGGATGTATTGAACACATGTGACATTAAGTGAGACTGAGAGGAAGAGAGGATCACAGCAGCAGTTATCAACCATGAGACTTCAATAAGTCATGCTAAGTTTAAATATCCTCATGGGAGGAGATTACATCCAGATCCCCCAGTTTTCTTCTGGCTAACCCCTACTAGTTGAGAACAAGAGAAATGAAGAGTTGGACTATGTTAGAAACATGAGCTCTTCCTGTACAATGGGTATGTGGAAGGAAGGGTTGGTGTGAACATCTGGAGCGCTGCATTAACATGTAAACAGACTGACTGCTCAGTAACCTTCTCTTGAAGACCCACATGAAGGATGCCATGGTACCTTGGCCAAGTATCATTAAATTTGCATACCAAGGATACCGCTAGTAATGCCACATATAATACTTGATTATAATATTTTATACAAACCATTTCACCTCAAGTTTCCTCACTGAAAAACATATTTGGGCTTCATTATCTAGTGGGGGAGTACACATTCTTATTGATGTAAGATAATGGCTTCCAAGCCAAAGACTGAGGAAACAGCTACATAAGATGGCTTATTAAAAAACAAAAGCAAAAGTCCTTTGGTCTAACCTCAAGCTTGAGAAATGCTAGATTGGAAGAAGTTAAATATTATTCTTTACAGCAGGCCTTTTCGAAACCTGTAATTAGCTACTAATGCACTGTGATTCTGTAAAAGGGAATAATTAATTTTGATGCCTGTGTGCTTGACCATGGAACATTCTGTTCGTAGTATTTTGTAATGGTAGCATTGTCTGTAATATATACTTGAGAAATAGTGGGATCAGATATCATTGCATATATGGGCAAAAATTTAACCTGTTACCATGGTATGATCTGAGGGATGTTCCGGGGACTGAGCTAGGGTTTGTTCCGAGGAAGGAAAACTAGAGCATCCACAGCTCCTAGATCCCATTTAATTAAAATCCCTTGGGATGCTAACAAGCACCAGTGGATGAAAAGTCTCACGTGTCTTCATTTCCATCCTCGGCTCAGCACAGCTCCAGTTCCATTATCCTTAAACATCTATTAACATGATTGCTTCATAATTACCAAGGCTAACCGCCAAGCACTTTGCCAGGAAGCAAGACACTGCTTATCTTTAAATGCTCTTCTGGCTTGTGCAAAATGGTCAGTAGGCTTTTTTTTTAAAACCCTTTATATGCCCTTAATTGAAGAAACATCTCTAAAACTACTATCTGAATAACTACAAGATAAGAAGATGATAGCACATGGAAGACACAAATCAAAGCAGATGAACACAAAATCTGCTCTTAGAGTGGGACAATACCAGATTCAGCATCTACAGCAATTATCAGCCACAGACGCTCCATATAGGAGAAGCATGGTGGGACCTATTGACTTCCTTCCGGTCACACTGTGCCGCTCGAATTTTAATTTCAGAACAGCCTATGCTGCATGTTACCATGGACTCACACAGTAGTAATAGTCAATAGACTTATCTCTGAGGAGTCCCAAAGGTCAACTGCCTCCACGTGTCTGCTTCATCGCCCATCCTTTGTGCTGCTCCATGGACAGGAGTCCCGCTAAGTGCTGAAGTCACAGTCTAACTGGCAATATCCCACACAGTCACAATGGTTTGGGAGAACTGGGAGAGCGAGTGGCATTTACCAAGAATGTAGGTTATTAGATATTTTCATACTCAGCACACAAAAACAAACAAACGCCTGAATTTTTCATCGTCTTATAGATAAAATCAGGGCTCAGAGAGATTATGTTTGCCTAAGGTCAAGCCAATGCCTAATAAATAACTAGGTAAAACCTGAGTCTGCTCTCAGTGAGTCCCAAGTCTGTTTTATACTACCCATGCTTGTTCTACCACAAACAACCTGCTTTTTTATAGATCACAAATGAGCCATTTATATAGTTTCAGTATGAAGCAAAACATCTTTTTAAAAAAAAAACTGGGAGGGAATTCCAGTGGATACTGAAATTTGCTTGCAATTAATTTTCCATACACTTTTACACCCCAATATCACAGGGGGAGCAGGCAAAAGGCTGCTTTAACGTGACACAAAGAACAACTAGAACAGTTACTGGCTTCGATACTTGAGACATCAAGTCATCATTTCTTGAGGAAAGCTTTCTGTTGTTTAGGCAGTGAACCCACCCTAGGCCAAGCATCCTGAAGGCAGCCACTCCCTAGGTCAAAACTCCTAATTCAAAAGAAGAAGCAGAAGTATGCTAGAATTCTCTGACCTTTGGTCAGGGTGGAGTGGATCTACCTGTGTGGGCCTTCTTAATGTCCAAAACACCAAGTAACCACACCCTAGGTCAGGGTGTGTAGCCACACCTGTGGACAACTTTGAACAAGTTAAAACTCTCTGACCTTTAGAGCAGGTGGAAACAGGCTCACATTTTTGGGCCTCCATGATCTTTCCATCCTGTAACTGATTCTCCTCTTCCATCACGCAATTCCTATTAAAAAAAAAAAATCCCCATTTTCAGCACTTAGGATAGTTTATGTGTTCCTGATGGAACTCTGACTGGTTCATAAAATGTTTAAGTGCAACAAAATTGGTTTGCATGAAGTTTAAAGTGTTAGTCTTCTATCGATCCTGTCTCCTGGGAGGCTAAGTCTTGGCTACAACAAAGCAAACAAAGTCACAGAACCAATAGGCTGAGAAAGACCTTAAGATGTCTCCATGCTAACAACTGCCCAATGCAGAAATTCCGTGCAATGTCTGACAAGATGGTTGTAAGCTTCAGTGGATATCTTCAGTGCTGGTGTATTTGTTAGTTATTGTAGCAATACTGCTGTGTAACAAACCACCCCAAAACTTGGTGGCTTAAAATAACAGGCATTTTCTTTCTTTGTGCTCATGGGCTTGGTTAGCACTACTCTGAATATAAGTTGCCGAATTCTGGCACCATCTGGGTTCAAGGCTGTTCTATGCATCTACTGTATTTCCTCTTTAGTCTAGACACCACCTGAATGCTTTTTTTTTTAAAAATATTTTTACTGAGCTCTGCACTTTTCTCTGCTCCCCTCCCCTTCAACTCTTTCCCAAGGTCCCCATGCTCCCAACTCACTCAGGAGATCTTATCTTTTTCTAGTTCCCAGAGCAAAACATCTTAACTTTTATCATCACACTAACTTTAAAGTCTTACTAATATCTAGACCTTTCTAGCCATTTGGCTGCATCAATGGAGGTCTTTACTCTCTACTGTTGTAACGA
Organism: Microtus oregoni; assembly: GCF_018167655.1. NCBI lineage: Eukaryota > Metazoa > Chordata > Mammalia > Rodentia > Cricetidae > Microtus > Microtus oregoni. Next base: position 15,545,596 of record NW_024543090.1, read on the forward strand.
ACTTTCATAACTCAGTGTTTGAGGAAGAAAAAAGCCTGACTACGTTGACTGCCTCATTTCATCTTCATTCTTGGGGCACACACACCTTTCTGTCTCTTTAAAAAACAGGTTTCCAAGCTATGACATATTCAAATATGAAAAAGTTTGGAGAGCTAGGGAAACACTGGTCACATGACTTCAGTACCCATCTGATGCAACTCCAGACTAAATGGGGAACTCCAGAGTCGCTGCAGCAATCCAATCACTCATGTGTTGTCCTTTTAGACTGTGAACCAGGCACATCCTCAGGACTCTGAAGTTTGATTCTACTGTTTCCTATTATTAAAGAGGCAGGAAAGATAGAGAGGTGGGGGGGGGGGGAGGGAGAGAGAGGGAGGAAGACAAGACAGACAGACAGCAAATCTCTTCCAATTGCTATAAAAATTCACGGGTTCTGTATCAACTGCATCTCATTGGCCTTCAGAGTGAATGAACAATTTAAAATTGAACCCCCAGTGACATTACCATCTTTTAATTCCTTTGACTAAATACTTGGCCAGGGTCCACCATGATTTAGTTTTACTGTGACAGAAAGAGCCAGTAGAAAAACAAACAAACAAACTACAGTCATCTAGGCAGACAGTGATACATGCCCAGTTGGGCTTGTTTTGGTTTCTAGTATTTAATTCATACCTACTAACAGGTGGAGGGAAACATCTTTTCCAGGAAACACCATAATACAGCAAAGCTGCTTTCCTTCCCGCACAGTCTGCTAGTGTCTATTCAAAATGAAAATAATTCCATGAGTGCTGTTCCCCATACACAGGCCCGCGGCACCTGTTTTCAAAGTCTTGTATCAGAGAAATTATGTAACCGGCTATCTGGCTTGATCCTTACTCTGAGAAAATAGGCCAGGGTTTTTTGCTAGGTATTTCTTTCTAGCCCTTCATCCTCTCCTCAGAGACTTACACTAGTGTTATGGTGCAATAGCACACCCTAAGCCGAGAATGTGGCTCCTGCCTGGTAGCTGAACAAACTTTGTCACTTAAAATGTAAGTGACTTGACTTTCTGGGTTTTACTTCTTTATGTGTTAATCATTTCTTTGCACTCTCAGGATCAGAGGGATCGCAGTATGGTTCTTTCTTTAAAGGTTCCTTGGATACGGTCAAATCTATGGGCACTAGAGGGGAGACTTGTGTAAATGTTCCCTCGGCAACTCTAGCAGATCAAAGTGGAGAAAAGAGAACTAATGGTCAATTCCTGCGTCCCACGTCCACAGTGCAGGCTGCCTTCTGCTCCTGCCACCATGCCCAGGGTCCTTATCGGAAGAGGTCACTTGTCAGAAACCATCAGTTCCATTCACTGTTAGTTCCAGCAGCAGGCTCACTCACCAGGGCAGCAGTGATCTGTGCAGAGGCTTCTCGAGCCACAGAGTGCATGGTTACCAGGGGACCTGGCTGGAATACAGATTTTGGTAAACAGAGAACTTCTACATCTCTTAGCAACTTCAGTATACCACCAATGCTGCTGGCTGGAAGACCACACTTCTGTAACAAGGTCCTAAGACATCGGCCTCCTCACATTTGACCAAGAGAGTTCAAAAGGGCACAAACACAGAGCTGCCGCGGCAGGCGGCCTCCACACTGTAGGCGGCTTCCGCACTGCACACAGGAGTTAAGTTCTCTCACTCCTACTGCCCAGACATGGGTCCTGCCGACAGTCTTGGTCTACTGAACGATAAATCCTGGTTCTGTTGCTCCAGCCTTATCCGGTGCCACAGTGTTGTGGAGAACCTATCCCGTGTCCAAGGTTCCAATTACTTGGGTCTAAAGTGGGCCCTACCAATAAATAAGACTCCAATGGACAATCAGGCATGTCCAACTTGTTGACATTGTACCAGAGTTCATGCTTAAGAGCAACACAATTGGGCTGGAGAGATGGCTCAGGGGTTAAGAGTACTGGTGACCGGGGTTCAATTTCCAGCACCACACCTGTAACTCCAGTCCCAGGGAATCCGCTATCTTCATCTGAATTCCATGCATGTGGTACATAGATATACATGCAAGCAAAATACCTACGTACACACAAAATGAAAATAAGCAAATCTTAAAAAGAACTATGCAATTAAAAAAAAAACCTGCAAAACACGTGAAAAGTTTTAAGTAAGCTTCTGATTTTGAATTGGGCTGCATAATAGTTGCCCTTGGCTGCATGGTGCCCATGGGCCACACACACCTGGGTGACTAAACCATTTTCAGGTCCAAGGAAGAAAATTTGTTCATGTTCTTTGACAGACTGCAAAGACCTTTACCCCATGGCTATTTATGTCCTTACGGGAAGAAGAGTGGGAGCAAGGCTCCAGGCTCGAGCGCCTGACAGTGCGCAGCCTACCCACCGGGGACCCGGTTCACAGGTTGCTGAACAATACTCCAGTATTGTGTGGCCTTTTTTCTAGAGACACTTACTAAATGTGTGAGTTATGCGCTGGGCTGAGGTTTGCTGGCAGTATGCATGCCAGTCTAGCATCTACAGGCCCCAGGTTTGATCCCACGCAGGACATGAGAGAAGTTTAGCAGAGTGCAAGCAACCCCAGTAGTAGGGAGGTGGGTGCAGAAGATGGGGAGTTCATAGCCGTCTTTAGCTGCACAGGGAGCTCACTCAGGAGAACCTGAAGAGAAAAAGGGCAAGTACGCCTTACATATTCTATAGAAAATTATTTTAATGCAGGCATCATTACAGATACCTTCAGCAATCAAAATTATTCTCGTCTGAATGAACAAACAAACCTGGAGTTTATATATTTACAAATTTAAAAATATACAAAATAAGGAAACCAGCTAATAAAAACAAGGACAGAACATCAGTTGGTGTCATTAAAGTCATATAGCGAGTGTGAAAATAATAGTTTATAAATGGAATGTCCCAGGAAAGGCTTCCGTTAGCTATTTGGTCTCTGCGGGGACAGTAGCAGCATCTTCTTCTGCTGCTGCAGACCCAGGCTCGGAGGCAGGAGCAGTGTCACACAGGGCAGAGACGTCTTCCATCTCACTGGAGGCTGTCTCGGTCTGACTGGAGCACTCAGGCTGAGAGGCTGGGGTCTCCTGACTCAAGCTGGCTTCTGTTGGACTGGGTATGAGGTTAGCTTGAGCAGCTGTGGTTTCTTCTTCTGCTTCCATTTCTGTTTCTTGATTCTGAACTTCCTCACCTTCTTCCACCATTGCAGGTGGTAGCTGTAAGAAAGTCTAATAACAAAATACCATAGGAATGTGAGTGTCAAGAACACTGGCTTAGAAAGCTGATCAAGCTCACATATTCCATCACTTTCTTACTACACAGCTTCTGCTACAGTTTTCCAGGCACTGCTAGCCATCTGATGTGACAAATTCGACACTTTTAAACAATACCCTTGATTCAGCTAATGGCAAAGAATATCTCTGTGTCACATGTAAGTAAAAACCTACATGAACAATCCTGAGAGTTTTAGTGAGAGGAGTGTTTGACACTGCTTCTGAGAAAGCACAGTGGTTGGTTAGCATTACCCGCCACATCAGCTCGAGGTTCAGCTTCACTGAAGGTGTCTGTGAGGAGAGCCAATTTTAAGAGCAGGACATGGTGGGGAGTGAAGGGCGGGCAGGGCTCAAGCCTCCAGCTCATTCATCTGGAGCAGCACAGCCATCCATGCCTAGCTTTTCCTCAATGCCTTGGCAGCTGGGGCCAAGCAATAGCTTCTTTCCTCCTAGATTTTGCTTAGCTAGTCAGAAATTTGAAAACATTTTTAAAGTACCACTCAAGAGCAATGGGCACTCAGGGCAGAGCTAAGAGATGGAGATAAACAGACTTGAAATTGGTAAGGTACTAATTTCCCCAAATTGACCACATACAATTTCACTCCTGGAGACAGTGTCTCAATTACAGTGGGCTTTGAAAGGGCTAGAAACTGGCTGGCTACGTCTAGGTAGAACGGGTCATTTTTGAAAAAGAATGGAATTAAAATATTCATTTTGCCCCATTTTAAGATCTGCTTATTCGAATTGACTATAACCCAGGAGCACGGTGATGGTGAAGGGATGGACAGATACACCGAACTGTGGAATACAGTGGAGTACAGAAAGAACACTCATGTACACAGTCGATATTTTGGGTTTACTTATTATCATTTTTTTTGGACTAAGGTGACAAGTTCAAAAGAGAATAAAATAGTCTACTGAGGAAATGGCATTATATGATACAAAATCCACATATGGACGAATAATATAATAAAGCATGGAATCTTGCCAGAATGAACTCAAAATCTATCCCACTTGCAAACACCACAACCCGAACTATAATTGGCAGAGGGTAGTCTTTGTCAACTGGGGCTAAAGTATGTATTTTTAGGACATGAAGAATGAATTATAGGAAAGTAATTTTACATATTAGATATAAAATTCAAAAGTCTACTAAAAGCTTCTTTAAAAAAATTATAAAAACGTGTTTGATAAGGATCCTGTAGCTGGAAGACTGAAAACCTCCAAGAGGTCATTACAATAATAATGTAAACAGACTCACCCCAAAGAGGATATTTAGGGGGCAAATAACAACACAAAATGATGCTTAAATGAAGAAAATGAACCCCCCCCCAAAAAAAAAAACCTCAAGCTGCAGTGGGCTCACTACATCAAGTGTGGGTAAGGACGCAGAATGAGCACACTCACATGCTTCTGGATACAACAGCAAGCTCTATTTCAAAAACTGCATGTACCAGATCAGCCAGCAACTCTCCGTGGATGAAGAAGTGCAACGTTTTACACAACAATTACTTTGTAACAACCCACAATAGAAACAATAAAATGATAAAATGCCTACCAATAGCTGAAAGGAAGGGACCATTCTGTGAAAGCAACAACTGGAATGGTCAAAACAAAACAAAACAAAACAAAAAAAACAAACCACGGAGAAACAGCAGACCAAAAAAGTATGAGTGCATATTGGATGCTTGCATTGGTGTGACTATCTAGAGAGCAGAAATCACACCCCCATGGGTTTAGAGGACAGAAGCAGAGTGACATGGGAAAAGTGGGGACAACAGTTATGCTCAGTATCTAGATTAAGGTGATAGTTTTAGGAGGACACACATATATGATAAATACAGAATGTATCAAATTGCATACTTTGAGCAAGTGTACTTGATGCCAACTTATTACTACAGAAAGGTATTAAAATATGAGAGCTACCTGAGTTACAATATCTGACTGTGCATTCTCCATAACAAATTAGTAGTATGATCCAGTCTGCAGTTAGAGAAAAGAGAGTCAACTCTGAGCACGCTCACCTGATGATAATGATGGGTCGTCTGTATCAAATGCATGTACATGTTGTACACAAAGTTCGCCATCTGGGGCATATTCTTTATCACCTGCACTTCATGAGGTGGTCTCTCTCCATTCTGTAAGGAAGCAAAGAGGGAGTGAAGTAGCTAGTGAAGAAAACCCAGCACCTATCATTCCAATGCAAGCCCATCTCAGAATCTATAAATAGCACTAGGGTATGGAGGATATGAAATCCCAAAGTCAGATCTGGAAAGTACTTCATGAAAATCCATGAACGAATGTAAGACAACAGAGTTGAGAGTCATTAAGTTTTAAGACAACTTTGGGCTGGTAAGTAACATAAGAATTTCTGTATGGGAATTAATATCAAAGAATCATTAAGATAAGACCTCATAAATAAATAAATAAATAAATCAACATAGTCTAAAACAGTGATTCTCAACCTTCAATCCCCCACCATAAAATTATTTTTATTGTCACTTCATAACTGTAATTTTACCACTGTTATAAGTCATAATGTAAATATTTGGTAAGCAGGATATCTGATATGTAACCATCAAAAGGGTCGTGACTCAAAGGTTGACAAACACTGCTCTAAAAAGCAACAATTTCCATTACTGTCAGGAATCCAGAGAGAATCTACAATTATTTCAGACTGAAAATATTAGAACTATTTTTCTATTGATGTTTTTCTGAAGCATTTATTGTGAACACTTATTATCAATATGTAGCCTGTCAGCCAGGGAAGTGGGGTTCAAACCCTGTTGTAAACCTCGCAGCATCTGCCAGGCTCTGCCCCTGCACACAGCCCTGACCCGCAGCACCCTGCCAGCTCGATTCTGCAGGCCTGCAGCACATGAGGGGACTCTAATGGAGCAGTGTGGAGAAAGCTGACAGCGAAGCAACTGTTTCACCGCTAGAGCAGTAAAACAGAGAAGTGAATGTAGACCTGTCCTTCTTCAGCCGCCTCCGAAGATGGGCACTTTCCTATTCGCCATCACTGATCACACGCAAACTCCTATCGTTTCCTACTGTGGGGATGGATCTTGTGGAAATCTAAGACTGTGAAAACAAGTTTTCCAGGACAAAGAACGCTACCTTACAGTAGCAAGCACATAATAGTGAGTCTATAAGAGTCAAGTGTAGAGCCGCAGGGCTTTTGTGACGCCACCCCACAAGCCCCACTCCATTTCCCTCAATTTTCTCATAGCAGCATTTTTTAAAAAAACAAAACAAATAAAAAAGCAAACAGAAATGTCTTTAAAAAGAAGTGGTTAACATTACCACAAAACAAACACACTAACTTATTTTGTTTGTTTTATAGGACTGAAAAATAAAAAGTTCACTGAATATATTCAAAACAATTTCATTTAAAATTCAATTGACCTCTGGGACATTTCAATAAGTGGAAAAAAACAAAACAATAAAACCCAAACTCTGTAGCATGCTCTAAGAAAAGAAAGTAACAGTAATCGTGCGTCTGCGCCTTTGTGTGCAAGAATGTAAAAATGAACTCCATTTTACTCTATCCTAGAGGAAGAGTAGTGAGAAAGAGGAGCAGGGAGGGGGAGAGAGAGGGTTAAGCTGCATGTGTTTTCCTGCCCCACCACCCAGGACGCAAGCTTTGTAAGAACTAAACTAGATGACTGTTAACTGACAACAGATGGACGAGAGGAGGTGTTATGAGGTGATTACAACAGGAATTCTTGAGTCACACTGCCTGCTTACAAGTTCTGGCTCCTCCGCCTACCCGATGCATGGTAAACTGTTTAACTTCTCCCATTCTTATCTTCTGCACATGTACAGTTAGGATAGCAGAAGCTCCTGGGCAGCTGTGCTACTGAGACCAATGAGATGATGAATGTGTGGAGTTCATTTCTGAGATGCAGTACGTTTCAGTAAGTGTTGGCATATATTAGTTTTATAGTTCTTTGATGTAAGGAGCATTTCATATTGGTGACAGGGTATTCTCGAAAAAGTGGCCAACTATAAGAGAACTCCACAGTGATGAAAGGCCTACCTTTCTGGAGGTTGGGAAAGGTTCTGTTGGAATGATATGCAAATGCAGAGGGCGAGCAGTGAGCTGGCTGAAAGCAGGAGTCAGTTCAAAACAATTTTGGAAGAGGGACACTCTAGCGAAGATATACAGCCCAAGTCTGGCTCTTGACATGGCTACCACCAAACGACGGACATCCCTTTAGGAAACAAAAGAATTTGCATAGTTTGAAATTAATAATGTATCTATGCAGCCTTTTCCTTCTTTTACATAATCCACTAAATAGTCTCATTATAAGTTACTGCAATAAAAACATTAAGGACTTAATAGGCATAAAGCAAATTAATGTATATGATCAGTAAACCAAGTAAGTGAATGAATGCTTCAATGATACCATCTTTAGTGCGTTTGTGCATTTGTGAGACAGACAACCAGCGCACTTGTCTGAAAGGAGCCCTATCCAGAATCATAGCGGTTCAGGTGACAGTCACCAATTACCACATCACCATCACTATGACAATTACCTTCTTCCACTTTTTTGCCTAGCAAATTCCCAGGTTCTATCAAATATAATTTTCCTTCCTAGAAAATTGACCAGTTTTACTTTAGAGAAGTAATTCCTCTCGCTTCTCTTCACATTCCTAAAGCAGAGGTATGCAGAGGTCCAAACACTGGTAAGTGCTAGAACTCCTTAGTAGGAGTTCTCTCACAGAAACAGAAAGGAAAATGTAAAAATGCCATCTAGGAAGAAACGGAGTGTTGGAGGAAGGAAGCAGTTTATACTATTACTGTGCTGGGTTTCCGTGGCACGTCCAGGAGGCTCTAGCTCTGCATATAAGCAGACACACAGCACTGCACGTCCTTCTGTGAGAACACTGACTGCAGTCTTTGGCTAAGAGGCTTTTATAAGTGTCAGCTCCACAGAACATGAGAAGAATGCAACTGAAGTTTTGGGCACATTCAAGTAAAGGAGTCTTCCCAATTATTTGAATGTGTCCCACACTGGGCTCCAAACTGCTCACAGGTAGAGATCATAAAAGCTAAATTTATTTCTATATATCCAGAAGCAAGAACATTGCCAAATTACAGATGGTTAAAGGTGTTTCTAATCAAAAAATCCAGAGATGCACGGCAATGCTGAAACCCCTTCTTTCTAAATCTCCCATTCATAATTGTTTTTAGTTTTCAAAAAATCACACAGTAGTCACTACAGAACTCAAGTTAATGAATTAAAAAAAAGGGTTTCTTTTTATTGCACATGACTGGGTGTTTTGTCTGTAGGACTGGTACCCAGAGGAAGAAGGGGACAGAGAAATCACATATTCACACTTGAAACTCGGAGGTCAACAAAGACGGCCATTCAGACAGCAGTTACGTCAGCTAGGAAAAGAAACTGTTTCAGGAAAGACCTAACTCTATGCTTGATATTTCAATAAGCAAAAGTAAGCTAACTTTAACGCTATCACTTTGTAACAATTTCTTAAAACATTATTGTCTTTGCTTACTCTTCCATAAAGGTTATCAGTCTAATAGAATCTGACCTGAGGCCCAAAGAGATCTGGACTTAATGACAATTTATGAGAGCTTGGAGAACCTTCTCTTTATATTCATCTAATAAATTAAGACAGTGAACTCAGGCTCTCCTGAGTTTTGCTAGTAAGTCACATGAGATGAAGATTTATATAAAACCAAATGGCTGCTTTGTAATAAGAAGATATTACTCCCATAAATCTCTAATACATAAATACATCACAGAAATGATAAAAATAGGCTATTGTTTGTTTGGACCATTCTTAATCCTGGGAGAACAAATGGCTCCTTTATCCTCTCATGAAGCTGAAAGATGGTAGGGAGAGAAAAACCAAAGCCTTATTCACTGAAAAAAATGCTCCTGAAGAGGCCCCTTCTACCTTAGCTTCTTTGGTTCCTGACACTGTTCCTACCAGATCCAAGACTATTGAGATCCTACGGCAACACCTTCTCTCTGCATGTAAAGAAATGGTGAAGAAGCTGCAATTACTACAGTTATGAGGTGATACTTGGTAGGAACAGCACTGATAAACTACACAAGGGGAGATGTTATTACCACAGAGACTACTACAAGCTGCATAATCATTACTTATAGAAAGCAGCTGACAAATTTAGAACGATGTTGTCCCTGACTCTCCAAAATGAAACAGACATAACTTTTAGGAAGAGTATAGCGTCTGAACGTCACGCACCTCAGATGGCCCACAGCCCTGGTCCGCACTAGAGAAAGGAGGATGTAATCGTTCTGCTGACCTTGGAATCTATCGACAGTTGTCACCTAGGAAGAAAAGGTGGGGAATGAGCATATTTTCAAAAGTACAGCAAGGCATTACCTAAACAAAATGCTGGAAGCAAGCATCTTACCTTTAAAATTATCTCAGAAAAAAAACCTACCTGCATCAATTCTTGCTTGGAATTAGAGCAGAAGCCAGTGAAGCCACTAAAGCACAGGGAGCACCCTGGGTCACGCCTTCCTGTCACTCACACTCTCGTCTGCTGCACTTGTCTACCACTGCTGACAATTAAAGACCTGTTCTTGCTTTCTGTCGTTAGGCTGCCAAGCCCCAGAAGGCAGGCCATGTTCAGCTGATTAAGTGGCCCCCAAACACTCAACAACTCACTTATTATTCCATGTGTGCCCCCAGTATTTGTTCATAGCATTCTTGTCAAAGTGAAAAGGAAATCTTCACAGTACTTTTTATTCAGCTGGAAAGCATCCATATGAATAGGGAGAGAGGCTCATCAAGATTCTAGCCACCAATTCTAACTCTTAGGCCTTCATCCCTGCTCTATGAATTCAACAAAGAGTACTGATTCGCCTACAAGAATTACCAGTACGGTTCCTCTCATTTTAGGAAGTCTATAAAACATTTCTTTGGCCTTCACAGAGATACAAATTACGTACAACGAGTTCTGACATACTACCACCACAATGCCCACCACCCCGGGCCCTGCTATAAACAAGCAGGCAACTTCCCAGCTTCAGGCAGTCCCTGATCTACTTACTTCATTTTCTGCTGGCTTTGAGCAAGCACAGAAGGGGAGCCCAATAGCATAGGCTTCTGTGTTGTACATAGAGATGTTCACTCTGTCCTGCTGCTGAGCAGCCTGGCTTCCGTTAATGAACATGCTTGTTAACGGACACTAGAGTTCTTTTTACTTTATGGATACTTAGAACAAAGCTACACTGAGTATTCAATTTGTTTTTGTGGACATGGTTTCATTGCACAAAGTGGAATTGTAAGGCTATGTTAAGTGTATGCTTAACTCAATAAACTGTCAACCTATTTCTTAAAGTTTCTGAATCCATTTATACACTCACCAGCGATGACCCAGTGCCCAAATTCCAGCTGCTCCACTGCCCAACACTATCAGCTTTTATAATTTTAACCATTTTGTGGATGTGTTGAATCATCATATTGTATTTATAAAAATTTAATTTAATTGTATTCAGAGACTCATGCAGCCAAAGCTACAAATATAATAAGAACTGGGGATGGCCTTGAAGTTCTGATCCTCTTGCCTCCACCTCACCAGGGTCAGGATTCCAGGCATGCGCCACAGTGCTGTGTTCATGTGGTGCTGAGTATGGAAGCCAGGGCTTCACGAATGCTAAGCCAGCACTCTGCAGACTGAACTGCTTCATTTACGTCTTCCTGACAGTTAATGACGATAGTGACAACTAGTTGTTACAGGGCAGGGATGCTTTAGTGGCTATTTTTAATCTTCCAAGAAATATGTCCTGTTCACTAGACCATTTTATAGTAGTCTGTCTTATTCAAAATGACTCTTATTAGAACTGACCATTTTGAAGCAAGTCTTATGTGTAGACACTATACATGAAAATTCTGTTGCCATCCTGACCTTCTAGTAAGTTAGCTTGTGAGACAAAGTGGAGCAATATAAACAACTTATAAATAAATGCAAACCTTGCCCAAAAGGTGAATATGAAACATATTACACCCATAAACTACCTTGTTTGGCCTTCCGATCAATGGATTATTCCCGCATCGCCTATTGATGATGTCCCGAATAAGGTGCTTTTGTCCATTGTACGTTGTCAGAATACTGATCTTGTCTGCAGGGTAACCAAGCAAGCACATGTACATGAAGAGTGCCACTACATACTCTGCTTCTCCAAGGTTCTGTAACGCAAGCACAGCCACACTGGACATTAAGTTCCCTATTTTCTACTTCATAACAGCTGCAAGAGGCTTGCCTATCTATCACCTACTTATTTTCAGCACATCTGAAGTGAAAAGTTAATAACCTGGATAGAAAACCGAAAGTTTTTGATAAGTTGAAGGAAAGACTTGTTCTAGGTTAATATTGATAAAACCCTGATGTCTGTAATATATTTGTAGCAGAGGACATAGAGGTAAATATGCCTGGGGCCATAAGAATCATGATATATAGTCTGTACAACATACTATAACTGCAGATGTGGAACCAAATATTAATATTAAGGGGTGAGTTAGCTAGGAGCCCATACAATGTCCAGTCTAACTGGATGTCCAAGTAGCAATATTACAACTGACTGCACTGTGCAGAGCTTTTCCAGCCTCTCCTGCCTCCTGACGACTCCTGTGAGCTTGGTCCCCCTGTCTCCCTTTACCACCTGAACTGGACTCATCAGGTGAGATGTGCTCTCAAGCTGGCAGTCTGGCTTACGGCTAAGTTCGAGCTTCTGGGTAAAGATGGGTGATATGGAGCTTAAAAGCAAGGGCTTTACTGAACTTCAAAGTGAGAAATCTGACCCAGAGCTACTTAATCCAGCTCAGCAGTGACCAAGTTCAAGCATCAGACAAGAAAGTAAAACAAGAACACAAGCACATCCTGAAAAGAAAGCACAAAGATAAGAAGCTGGATTCCAGGCAAAGGCAAGAGGAAAATTACTGGATGAACTTCAGAGACACCATTTATATTCAGGTTCCTGGTGACAGACAGCCTCAATTATCTTTCATTTAAATTCTCTAGTTCTTTGGAAGACAGGAGACAAAAGAAGCCACATGACTGTAAATCTCCATTTTCTATATTGGTAGCAAAACACATTTATCTAAGGATGAGCTCCAATATAGATAGAAGAGCAAACCAGGGGCCATAGAAATGACCTTATGTAATAAATGTTAAGACTGAATAAAATTCAGTTTTGATTCAGGTATTTTTGGCAAGATCAGTGCACTGAGTTCTCAGCAAATAGAAGACAATTCTTTATTTATGTGAGCAATGAATATCGCTTAGTTCAGCACACTGCTTGAGTCAGATGTGAAGTTTAACAGACAAACAAGTATACTTAATGAACATTTTAGAAGCTGGGCCAAGTAAGTCAAGGTTGCTTCAACTTAGGGAGTTTTATTCATTTTTCATTTATTCTCTCAGACACTGATTTTTAAAAATGTATTGTTTAAATGCACATTGATCATATTGGGGAAGGTTAGGATTTCAATACTTCAGAAATACATTTAACCAATAGCAATCATCATTTGAGAATACCCGTATTTCTTGATATACTGAAAACTCACCCAGAGATAGAATTAACAAGTAAGGAAACAGATGAGTAACCTGGATACCATTTCAGATCAATACCATTTGGTGGCTTAGGCAGGACTCAGAACCACTATATAATGAAGCTATCAAGAGACACCAATCAACTCCGGAACTCCTTCAAAGGTAGGTATCAGAAAACATGTTTCTACTTTGAATAAGGCTCTAAACGTGTTAGCATTTAAAGGTCACATGTGTTTTAAGTATATGAGAGAGTAACATCAGTATTTCTCATGTGTAGAACAGGAAAAATCTGATAACTGATTTAAATTACTTATTTTCAAACTAATTTGTAGTGAAAATATTTCAGTATTTTAAGTCTTCATATATGCATCCAACTTCTGGTTAAAAATTATTAAGGAGTGAGAACAGTGTTTTTTTTCTACATATGACAACTTACGCTTCCAATTATTTTCCTACTAGAATTGCAAGATCAAGTACTGTCTGACTTTGTGATTAACTACTAGTAGGGATTTACTTATTTCTTTCTAGGTGAGGTGTTTCTCTTTTCTGTTGGTGTAATATTTTTAAAGGTTTATTTTTATTTTATGTATGTTATATATGCTCGTGTGTGTGTGTGTGTGTGTGTGTGTGTGTGTACACACACACATGAGCACATGCTACCCACAGAAGCCAGAAGAGGGCACCAAATACCCTGGAACTAAAGTTATGGATCACTATTAAGCTGCTTTATGGATGCTGGGAGATGAACCCTGGTCCTCTACAAGATCTGAAAGATCAGCTTCCTAGCTGCTGAGTCACCTCTCTAGCTCCAAGAGTATTGTTTTTTTTTTTTTTAAAGCAACTGAGTTCTAACAAATTTTAGTTAGAAACGTCAATATATTTAATTTACATTTATTTTTTCAAATCAATTAAGGGTTTTCTTTATTATTTTTAATTTATTAAAAAGAAGGCCCTTTCTTACCACATCACTACATACTTGTCAATATTTGCTTTTAGTACTTTCTACTGAGTTTTTAGTTATTCTTTGTGCATCTTTGACCCTTCTGAAACTGACTGCGTTTGTGTGGTAAGGTGAGGTTGTAACCTTTCTTTTCCTCCATGGCTGCCTACATGACTCAGTATTGCTGAATTTCAGGTACTTCAGCTGGGCAAATGCAAGACAAACTCCAGTGTCACGAGGTGTTACCTGATAGAAGTAAGGGTTAGGCTCCGATTCTCCCACTCCCTGGAAGTCTTCCACATTGATGAGCTGGAAGTCATAGAGCAGGCCAGCATTGGCTGTGCTGAACTCTGGCAGAAGCTGCACATGTGGTAAGTTGCCTAAGTTCTTGTAGCGCCAGTTGTAGAGGTTACACAAGCTGTCCCAAGACAAAGAGCCCCCGAACACAGAAGATTAGCAAGGTGGGACCCTTCAGGATACAAAAGGATATTTTAAGGAGCCACAAATTTTCGTTGCCAAGTTTGTTTATCTTTTTTAGCAACACTACTTTGGCAACTTTAGGCTACTTGTGGAATGAAGATGTTCCAAAAAGGATGGCTCTCCTGTGCTCCCGTGTAAGCACTGCTGCTACGTCATAACCCGCAAAGCCTGTAAGTGGGGACACTGGAGGACCTGGGCGGTGGCTGGCATTCCTTATGGAGTTAAACCACAGTTTTACTCTTGTTTACTTTTGCTTTAGGTTTTATAATTACATTAAGGCCATATCTTTTGGAGAGAGGATGGAGTGAAGCCCCTTTAATCCTTAATATCAATTAATGAAGAAAACAACTGACTTGGTCAATATATACTTTATATAATAGGCAATAAACATGGTTTCAGATTTGTAGTAGGTAGATTTATAAATCTTAGAAGAGGCTAAATTTTATGTAAAAGATGTTTCAGGGAGCCTATATTAATTAGTAGTGAATCTTCACCTTGCCCTGGCTCTCCCTTGAGCATCGAGGTCCACAGTAGGGACACCAACCCGCACAAAGCGAGTGAAAAGAGACTGCTCCATATTTGAGTACTTCTGAAAGGCCATGTTCTTAATGACTGGAGGTAACTGGTGGTGATCACCGATCATAATCCATCGTTTCAATCGGCTGAATCCATCTTGAGGGTTCTAGAAATGAAAATTGAAGAAACACCAAAATACTGTAATTAATACATTACTAACAGGGTTCTAGCTTACCAAACACAAGACTTATTATTCATCACATGACTTCATTAATTTACAAATTCTCAGCCCTCACCAGCTCCATGAAGGAGCCTATCAAATGCACAAGATGAGTTAGTTGGCAAAGAAGCAAGGGTGACTGGGGCTATTGACTGACAGCAAGAGTGGGTGAAGGTCTGAGAAGGCCTTCAACAGGGTAATCAGAAGACACCTTGAAGGTTAAGGTCAGCATTATGCAAAACATAAATAAGGAGAAACGTGCCCAGAAACATAAGTGGAAAGATGTCAAAGTGAATACCTGGTATCAAAAGTATGACGAGAAGTTTTAAAGATCTTGAAAGTAAAAACCATACCACTAATAGTTTTGTATACTATTAACTTCATTTTCTTACTCTACATGCCCCCCTGTTCCTGGAAATATATCCTGCATCAGATATAATAAACATTAAATTTTATATGATAATTTATAAAAGCAATTTGACAGCTAAATTTATATGTAAATTAAGTACTATCTAGTATTTTTTTGGTAATTACACATTTTGTTTTAACACTTCAATAATAAAGAACATATAGCAAAAAACATTCTGAAAATACTACTACTTGGTTTTAATTTTAGGCATACAATTAAGAAAAGCAATTTCTCCAGAGAACACTAGAAACAACCATAGAAACATCTCTAACAAAAACAAAAAACCAAAAAAAAAAAAAAAACACCAAAAGAACCCCACAGGTAATTCATCTTCCCTCCAAATAACATAATAATGTAATTTTCTTGATTAAAACTCATCTTTTAAGCCGGGCAGTGGTGGCACACTCCTTTAACCCCAGCACTTGGGAGGCAAGAGGCAGGCACACCTCTGTGAGTTCAAGGTCAGCCTGGTTTACAAGAGCTAGTTCCAGGAAAGGCTCTAAAGCTACAGAGAAAGCCTGTCTCAAAACAAAAAACAAAAAGAAAACCCAACTCATCCTTTAAAAACCATATAAACTGTGTATATAAAACTGTGTGTGTATGTGTATATGTGTGTGTATATATAAACCATGACTATTTTTTATTTCTATTATTTTTTGAGACAAGGTCTCATTATATAGCTCTAGCTGTTTTGAACTCACTATGTAGACCATAGTGAGCTTCTGCCTCCCAAATGCTGAGGTTAAAGGTGTGCACCACCATGCTTGGCTTAAACCACAGATTTTAAAACATCTCTCAAAGGGAATACAAAGCCATGAGTAGATCAGAGAAAGAGTTTACAGGCTGAAAAATGGGACAACAAAGTGAGAGCACAAACCGCAATAACCAGCATCCTAAGTACAGCTTAGAATGCTGATGCCCAAGATTCTCAAAAATCTGTCTCTGACCTTTATTTCTTACCTGTAGAAGAAGAGGTATGAAGGTTTCTATCTCCAGAATCTGAGCAGCCTCTTCCATTAAAATGTTGTCATACTAAAAAAGAAAATCTTGTCAAACTGAAAACCCAAGTAGTTACCACCTTAGGCCTAAAACTGGTCAAAAGCCTTAATAATTTCATAGTAAAAGAACAATGTATAACCTATGCAATCTAGCTCACATTCTGACAATTCTCCATCGCCCTTAACCTCACAAGGTGAATGTTTACAGATCTGTAAAGTGAGGGTTTTGGTGAGTACTGCTAGCAGTGACAAAGACTCTGAAAATTCAAATTTGTGATTCAATTATTATGTTCCATTTTAACTGAGTTGTAACCTCCCCATTTGTCATACAGTAAGTCATTTTAATATCTATAGTGATATTTTATTTATGTTTTATATTAATAAAGCTTGCTTGAAGGTGAAACTAAGCCACTAGAGGCCAGGCAGTGGTGTCACACACCTTTAACCCCAGGATTTGGGAGACAGAGGCAGATGGATTTCTGTGAATTCAAGACCACCCTGGGCTACACAAGATCAATGCAGGAAGAGATCCAAGTGGTGATGGCTCACACCTCTAATCCCAGTTCTAGGGAGTCACACGCCTTTAATCCCAGCACTGGAGAAGAATGTAAGGCGGGTGAGACAGGAACTCGTGCTCTTTCAGTCTAAGGATTTCTTCAAGTTAAGAGTTCTCTAGTGGCTGGATATTTTGCTTTTCTAATCTTCAGGTTGAACCCCGATATCTGCGTCTAGGTTTTTATCATCTGTGTTACAATATCTCATCTGACGGCATAAATAAAGTCATTGTACTGAACAGACAGTGGGGCTGGATACACGCTTACTATGTGAGTAGTGTTTGTAGATACATGTCTCGGGGAAGGATTCGGAAATACTACTTTCATAGCTTTTAGATCTGTTTAAACATTTATTTTAAATAAGTGATACCCAGAAAACCTGAAACCTTAACTATGATGATTTAGTTAGACAATTAAATGATAGATGCTAATTGGAAGACATTACTCAAAAATTAGATTTAGCTTCATTAATCATTTAAATATTACATTATCACAAACTTCTGAAAAAGAGCTTTATAAGTGAATGAATCCCCAAGAAAGAAGTCTAGATCATCACAAAAGAAAAGAGTGAGGAAATGAAGACCCAATGAGATGATGCCTTAAGATGGAAGTCTTTACCTTGAAACCCAACTTCACCAAATCATGTCGCTTCAAGGCAGCATGAGTACAGGTCATAGCAATGATTTTGGCTTCTTTTACCAACAGGTATTTAGATCTATCCAGTCCACTGCGAAGCAGTTCCGAGGCTCTGAATTCCTACAGAGTGAACACCAACAAGAGACAATGCTAGACTAACAGTTCGTGTGTACACAACCACAAGCCACCTAATCAGACAGTTCTTGAGATATTGTTAATACAATAAATGTAAACCAAGCCTAATAAACCATAACAAAATAAGCTAAGCCTAATGAGTTAAATTCCTTTTGTTATTTGGTTGCCAGTTGAGTTCAAATAAGAGCTTATATTCAAGCTATAATTTGGATCTTTTTGCTTATAAAGTACTGTATTTACATTATAAAAAAGCGCTGAGTAAATATCAATTATCAACATACCTGCATTATTCAAAGTCCCTCTGAGAAAAGAAAAACTATTTAATATATTCCTACCAAACAGCAAACAACTGGTTATACAAATAACAAAAGACTAAAAAGCCAGCTAAGAGGATGAATTAATCTAGAGATTGGCAACAGCAGGGAAGTCACTGTTACTACTAGAGTAGGAAGGATAAAAAAGAGAAGGGCGTGTCATCACAGCCCAGGGACTTGGGCTACCCCACCAGCTGGAACTAACTATAGTAGGCTAACCTAAAAGCAGAGGGAACTGAAGCTGGAAACTCTGAACTATCTCCCCCTCCTACAGCACCTCTCAGGACAAGGCTGGATCTAGCGAAAAGGCCGATTATGAAGGCAGGGCCATTACATCTTCAAGGATTGGAGTGAAGCTCAGCTGTGGCAGAGGAGGGTCAGGTACAACAGTATCAGGGCACCAGACCTGAACATTACACACACCTACTTTAATTTTCTTCCTTAACATTTTGTTTCTCAAATAACTTAGGCATTACTGATTCAGGTGAGGTGCTCTGAATACCCCTCCCTGCACTCTGCAAGAAGGCAGCTGCTACTATGTACTGAACACATTTTTATCCTATGATGTTTATGTAATAGCACTATAATTTTCAGGTGTAAAATTGTTATTATCCTATATATCCACCTACCTACTTTTAAGTGTTAGTATTTACCAACTATGTGCCACATACTAGGAAATGGGATGGAAGCATATTTAGAAAATAAAATGAGGACTACTGAGAAGTCAAGAACAATGGCAATGGGTTTTTGATCCTACTGCACATACTGGCTTTGTGGGAGCCTAGGCAGTTTGGATGTTCACCTTACTAGACCTGGATGGAAGTGGGTGGTACTTGGACTTCCCACAGGGCAGGGAACCCTGATTGCTCTTTGGGCTGATGAGGGAGGGGGACTTGATTGGGGGGGGGAATGGGAGGCGGGGGCGGGGAAGAGACAGAAATCTTTAACAAATAAATAAATAAATTTAAAAAAAAAGAAAATAAAAGAGATATAAAGTCCCTCTTCTTTGAACCTGGAGTGACACCCTCTACATGTTCTTACTAAGAAACAAACTCAAAGATGACTGTTCAAAAAACTGCTACAAGGAGTGTTTGTCATGGGGTCCCCAAAAAGGGGGTACAACTGGCTCTCAGTCTTCTCTATCTCCTGTGTGTAATCATGGTTCCTGCTTCACTTCCATATCAGGATAAAGCATCCTGGCTAATATAAGAACTTTATTTTGTCTGTTGATCACGAGGAACTAAGAAATGGCATGTCTCAAATTCCCATTCAAAGAACTACAGTAGTTTCCCGAGAGGCTGTGATATCAACAGCTCCATTGGCAGAGTGCTTGCCGACTGTGTACAAAGCGTGGGGTTCAGCCTCATTGCTGTATAGATTAGCCGTGATGGTACACATCTGCAATTCCACTGCTCAAGAGGTACAGGAGAATCAGAAACATAAAGTAATTTGCAGCTCCACAAAGAATTTGAGATGAAAAAGAAAAGCAAATTCTAATGGAAACATTGCTTTCTTAAATAAAAGGGACATAACTCATTTTAATTCTTGCTTATTTCTTAACTAAAACTCTACCTGGCTGAGTGTGGGAAGGCAGAGGCAGAAAGATTTCTGTGAGTTTAGGCTAACCTGTTTATTTATGTAGAAAGTTTCACGCCAGTCAGGGCCTACAAAGGAAACTATTTCTCTCTCTCTTCTCTCTCTCTCTCTCTCTCTCTCTCTCTCTCTCTCTCTCTCTCTCTCTCTCATATACACACACACAGTAAATATTTTCAAAACCTTTTCTTAATCTAACAATTTGGTTTGCAATATCTGACTATTTAATTTGCCTCACTAAAAAGATAAACAACAAACATTTAAAGAAACATTAAAACAAGTTGAGAAGTGAGAAGCCTTACTTCAAGCTGAGTGAAGATTTTCTTAATATGCCTGAAGCACCCTTCAGCAATTTCCATATCTTCTTCATAAGATCGCCCTTTAAAGATGGGTTGAGGAGCATTGGCAAAATACTCATGGAATGGGAAGAATGTGGCGACCTCTGCGGCGTCTGGCGAGGTGCTCCCTGTGTTTTTCACTCTGCTTATGTATTCTTCCCAACGTGACATTACCTGTAGGAAAACTCGAGTTGTACTTTGCTGGCTGGGTTATAAAGCTAGTGAAAACAAACTAAACAGTCTGACTCTAAAGCAGACTACTTTGCAAGACAGTGTAAGTTTTTGTTTGTTTCACAAAACCCATAAAAATCTCATTTTGAATGCACTCAAGTGGTTTGGGCAGGTTGACCTTTCTCTCATATTTATAAAAATTTTCAGTTATAACATTTCTACAATACACAAACCACATGACTACAATGAGAACAAGTAACATAAAATCAGCACTAGTCTATGATTATATCTTAATTCACTTGGAGTTCTTAGTGATGCAAATGACTTACCGTTTATTCATTTATGTGGTTTCTTATTTCTCAATGGTTTTCATGCTCAGAAAATTATCTTAACAAAATCACAGCCTTTTGAAATTAATAAGTTCTAAGTGATACTTTATTTCTATGTGTTAAAAAGAACAACATGCTTTCCCTTGTTAGTTAATAATAAAATTATGTCTTTTATACTTTGCTATGACTGGGTAGGTAGGATATTTAGTTACATTATTTAGTGAGGCAGTGAGAGAATGAGAATAGCAAAAAAGAAAGAAAATGATTTCAAATGTAGTAATATAAGCTTTAATTCAGAGTTACTAATAAAGAAAATTGAACCATAAAATATGAAAACACAGGGCCTGGTGAGATGGCTCAGGATAAAGGTGCTTGCTACCAAGCCTTAGCTTGACCTCTGGAGTTCACAATGTGAAAGGAGAGAACCAACCCACAAAGCCATTCCCGCACAGACAAAATAAATAAGTAAATGCTAAAACAAAAACAAAACAAAAATCCCCAAACAAGTTGAAGTAATAATATGAACACAGAATGTTCCTAATTGTTTTGGAAATGCCATATATTATAAAAAACAGCAGTAACATTTCAAAAGAAGTCTCCAGAAATCAGGTCACTTTCCACTTGAGATGATTACTATCAAGTCCACCCCTTGAGTCCTACCTGGTACAGGAAGAAATAGCCTGCAGTTTCACAGGTATATGAGGCATCCCCTGGAACCCCCAGACTCTTCTGTAATCGCTTGACTTCTTCTAAAAGTTCTATTCTTCGAGCCAGGACATAATTAACTCTCCCATACCTAGAATTATCAAACAAGGAAGAAGGAAAAGCTGTAATGAAGAAACTGATGAAATCTACCAACAGATTTCAAGAAGCATCACAGAAACTATAAATGATTAGAGAGAAAGAAAAAGAAAGCCCAGTTTAACTTATTTAATTATGAATGGTGGATAAGTTAAACTATAAGTGTTATATCTTGGGCCACACTACAGGGAGGTTATTTAAAGTATAACTGAAGATCTGGTACTTATGTTAACAGTCTGAGCAGAGAGAAAAATCAATCAAGCAAGCTATCAATTTTTTTGTAGCTATATCAAAACTTCCATATATGTTATAGTGCATCCTGGAGCAGACCACTAGGCTAGGAACACAGAGTGGACAGACTGCGCACTTTGAACAGCACTGCTCTGCTTAACTATTCTAAAAGCAGAATATTTCAGATGCTTTGAAAAGTAATTTAAAAATGCATTCTGTGTTATCTGTATTTTCTAGTGGACAGTCTGGCACTCAAACCTAGTTGAATGAGTAAGAGTTTGGGAGTTGCTTGTCCAAAGATACAAGGCAATAAACCTAGTAGAAACAGAATTAGACCGAGTCTCTACACACTCTTTGCACAACACCTCAGTGTCTGAAAGATGAGTAAGCAGTCTGATCATGTGACGGCCCTGACAAAGGAAGAGTCCTGTCTCTGAGTTTCTAGGTCTTACAGTGTGCAGAGGCTCACCTGGAGCAGCAAGGAACAGGCGCTGCTATATACTTATATTTCCCCTTTCTTCCCTCCTTTCCCCATAGTGTTTTAACCCAGGCGGGCAGATATCTAGTCTCCTCTTTCTATGCCTCCCCAATCACAGGGTCACACGCTACCATCATTACACTAAGAAAACAGGTAGGTGCTCTGAAGAACGAAAAGTTGAAAAAAAACTTAAGTTGTATGTGGATATGATATGTAACTTTTTTCTGTTTGCTTATCCATAAAATTTTTCTACAGTAGACACTTTGGTAATAGCCAAAAAAATAAAAATAAATAAATAAATAAATAAATAAAATCTAAAAAAAAAGGAAAAGAAAAATCAAGGAATGATTTTAAAACTAAGTTCCACTGGACTGCAATTTTAAGCATTCTCTTAGTGTTATGTTCACTGAATTCTGAACAATATGTAGTGCGTAACTCATCTTAGTTTTTAAACTTATATAATTAGTACTTTGTGCATGCATGGATGTAAGGCAAAGGGCGGCTCTGTGGAGTCGGTTCTCCTCCCACCACAAGGGCACAGGCACCTGACCAGACCGGCAGGCTGGCGTCTTCAGGTGGGAATCACCTCACACATTATCTGAACTACTCTACTGTACAAACGGCCTTGATGTGAGGAAACACCTATGGGAAGATTTCACAGGGATCACCAAGTGATCCAACCCAAGAATCTAGTGCCTCATTGACTTACACTGTGCTGTTCTCTCTGTGCAACACTAACACTTTATAAGCTAAGTATTTGGTGAACTCTGAATAAACATAACACAGAGATATAACATGCTTTTGATGTCTATTATCACTTTAGGTCAATGGTCATATTAATCAAACAAAAGATACACTACACCTATTAATTGTGCTTTTTATCTGAATTTCTATATAACTGAAATGAGTTGTTATAATTTCTATATAAGTGAAACAAACAATTACTTGTAGAAAAAGTTAGATTTGCACAATTTTATTCCACTTACAATGAGTAATATTAAATTATTAAATACAGGGATAACCACGAAGCTAAAGTGCACCCTGCCTATACTTTTGGGTCAACCAATATACAGATTAAGTAAGTAGGTGACACTAGAATCTTAGGAATCAAGTTTGGATATCCACATCTCTTTCCTCGGTATTTTTTTAAAGGAGGAAAATGTTGAAAGTACTTTTGTGTATATTTCAACGTTCACCTCCATTCTCTTACCTGCTAAAATCTTTCTCTGTCTCCAGCTCTTCTTCTCCATGACCCAGACGCAGGAGGTGCCTCTCATCTATGTCTAAAGCCATGATTTTCTCAAACAGCTGGTTCAGAGCCTGGTCAGTAGGGCAAATGGATGACAGTGAGTTTAAACAGAACAAACACTAGTCTCTAGAAGGGGACGGTAATGTTCAGTTACATTAAGAATCAAAATCCAAACTGAACAAAGCAGGTTTAATATGAGGCCATGTATAAACTTTTAACAAGATTACATTTAATAATGAATCTTGTATTTGCATTATGTACACTTGGTCAAATGAATAACTGGAAATTATGAAAACTACCTACACTTTACATCTCTATGTCTAATTTATAAAAAGAGAATGTAAGGCACTAGTTAAGGGCTAGTTTCTCCCAGTGGTGAGTTTCATTTCAATACCAACAGTATTACAAGTGCTGGTGAGGATGGAAAATAACTCAGTAATGCAGAGAAAGGGCAGTGAGACGTCAGGGCACGGGGCGTGCAAGGGCAGATTCGCTATGTGGGCCAGAGAAAGAGCAAGTAAATGTTCAGCTCTCTCTATACAGTGACCAGAGAGCACTTTCTGCTATAAACTGCTCTGAGGAAAACCATTTAGAACCCACTTCTCTCTTCCTCTGAAAAGTTTATGTTAAGGGTTCTCTCAAATCCTAAGACGTTTCTCCAACCTCTGTGGGTAGGGAAAAGTTTTGAATAAAGGCAAAAAAAAAAAAAATTCAGCAAGGTAAAAGTCTGGTAATTTGGGAAGATACACTAAGTAAAGGCATCATTTACAGCATTAGCCACTGGTCAGCCTCCATCCTCAGTTATCACTAGTCCAAGTCTGCCCCTCCAGCTAATATACATATTCAGGCTCCAGAATGTTATATGTAGCCTTTGCTGCCCAAACTGTAGCAGATCCAAGAATGGAAGGCATTGCTTTTTTTTTGTAAATTTAAAATTCCCATTATCTGGCTTTTCATACTGTTCAAATCTCAGAACCAAATCAATTGGACTGAACTCAATCAATTGTACTGAACCCAATCAATTTGTTATCCATACTAAGAACTGAGGCAGAAAAATTATATATTGTAAATTCAGAAAAACTTCAAGATTTCCTTTTGAGATAGTAAGTATTGGAGAAGTGCTTAGATGAGGCAGCCAAGTGAACACCCAGTAAATAAAACAGTTAACAAGTCAAATGAAAATCAGCCCTCTGACAGACACCAAGGTGACTGAATTCCAAAGGACATCAGCCTTAGCAACAAGGGCGTCTTTGGTGTTTCTGCCACAGACCTTCTCCAGTACTGCTATCCAAGCCCATCCTAAGTAGCCCGCACAGTAACAGGTCCTAACAAGGCACAAGACAAAGCTTAGTCAGAAATGCTGTGAGATAAGGCATGACTTACTGTTTGTGCACCTTAAGAGCTTTCTAACAGGACTCTACACTAAACTTTATTAAATAGAAAGAAGAAAAAAGCCCTAGAACTTATTTTATTGCATTTATTCAGGTGGGGAACAAATTAACTCTTCCCAAATCAATAAGTAAAAGAATTCGGCATACTGTACAAACTACCACTATGTAAAAATTTCAGAACTACGGTAAGTATGCCAGATGAATGAACTGTAGTATTACTAAAAGTAAATAAAAATGCAAATCAAACAAACAACAGAATGAATGACAATCCAGAAACTGTAGTTCACTGTAAACCAAAATCTCTAAAGATGCACCAACTGCAGTCACCGGCAGACTGAGAGTTAGCTCCCCCAGGTTAAGGGGAAGCAGTTTCACCATGGGTGGGGATCCTCTGTGAGCTGCTGGTCAAAGTTATGCCCCAGCCAATGAAGAATACTATTCTTCACTGTCCTGACACCTTCAGAAGGATTAACAGAGCACACAACGATCTTTTGTGTAACAGAATCACATGTACCTACTAAGGTATTTAAACAGTCTGGTACTCACACACTTTAGATCTCTGAATCTGAGGAATACTCATTCTATTAAACAAAAAGAAATACTAGCAACAGGGTAATTAATGCTTTCAATCTCAAAATGAAAAGTCCTGAGTATGGGCATGTGCATGCACACATACACTGACAGACAGACAGACAGACAGACAGACAAAGACACATGGAAAGTCAATTACCTGATTAGAATGAGTGACAATTAAAGTTCTCTGTTCTGGAAAATTGTGGTAAATGTTGGATATGATCTGGACCGCAACATCTGTTTTTCCTGTACCAGGTGGGCCCACAACCTAAGAAAAAAATGATAAACTCATATCAAAGACTAAGTTACTACATTATTAGAAAATAGAAATAAAAACTTAGAAAAAAAGAAAAGAAAAAGAAACTTCACGGGGTGGATTCAGTAATGTAAAAACAGAACAGAGGAACACAACCTTAGAAATGCATACATCTATGGAAGAACACCAAAAAGTATAAATTTTATATCACTGATCTCCAAGGAGAGAAAAATATATACAGAAAAAAGTGTTTGATTAATGGTTAAAACTGTTAAGTCCCCAAATCCTGTTCAGAAAAAAATTCACTTTAAATAAACAAAACCAAACCAAAAACCAAAACAAACTTAAATAAAATGATGAGAAAGAAGTATCACATACTTGCAAACTCTCGGACTGTATCAGATTCAGACTAAAAGGCAACAACCGAAAGCTAAAAGAAAAGGTTGCACATACTTGGATATTAAACACACTCAATGCAGACCTTTCTCTGTAAAGGGCCAGAGAACAAACACCATTAAAGACTATGCTGGCCAAAAACTGTTGCAAATACTTCTGTGGTTACAGGAGGATAATTGATTTAATAGAGATGGCCATATTCTAATATGTGCATCTATCAACACCAAGCTGAGCAGCAACATCTCACGTATAGAATGCTGCAATTACTTAAAAACACTCAAAACTCAGCCAGCTTTGCTTACCATTGTCAATCCAGGTTGCATCCCAGCCCGGATGGCCTCTATCTGTGTATGAGTGAACTGTATTGTATTTCTGCAAACAGAGGAGTAAATAAAAGTTTGTTAGATATGTAACAACATTTAGTGAAAACTCAGACAACCATGAGCAGAGAAGCTCAAACATCTACTTGTTCTTATTCCCTGACCCCCAGAGAATAATTTTTACGAACTGCAGTTGTTTCCAATACACTAAGCTTATTGTAGGCCTCATCTGGCCAGAAGAAGTTCTAGCTCCCAAATGAACCGCCCCTGCAGTCCCAGCACAGACCCCGAAGACCATTACACAGGAGCTCCATGCTCACATGCCAGTGGTTGTGTAATGCTGACTGTTAAAGTGCCAGAGAATGTTTCTTTTTGAAATGTGACTACAGAATTATCTAGAATTTCTCAGCTACTCAGATAATTGACAGAACTGAAAGGAAAAAGCCCCAACGTTTGAAACAAAAGTATCCCACCCAAAAGAGAATTTAAAAGCAGTTTGTTAACTAGGCTAGGTAGTCAAATTACCGTTTGGGCTGGTTGTAAGGATAAGGGCCTCTATTAGGAATAACATGAGGTTCTACAATTAAGGTCTTTGCTTCTTCGGTGTCCTCTTCTTCCCCGTCTGCGTCTTTCCTTTTCTTCCCTTTTCCGCTTCTCACAGGGAAGGTTATTCTACAAGAGCAAAGCCCCCATTCATCTTTAAAATAAGAAATGGTCCAAACTGAGAAGGGGAGTGGGCATGACCCCCATCCTTAATCCAGAAGCTACCAGCCACTTGAATAGGAAATATTAGTATGGAGTCTCACTGGGTTTACAAACCTCACTTTAGGGTAGACCCATGCCCAGCAGTAGATGGTGCCCACAAAATGAATTCAATGGTATATCTGGTTTTTTTTTTTTTTAACATTTTAAATCTTACTGGTCTTTTGCTCATATATTATGGTTCCAATTTTGTGTTTATATGGTGTGTCTGCACATGTTTTTCATGCTTTTCTTCTTCTTCTTTTTAAAATCTGTTTGTTTTATCCCCTACCCTCCTTGGCTGGTTTGCTTTCTATAGAGAGAGAAAGAAGGCATTGGGTTGGAGGGGTAGGAGATGGAGAGGTTCTGGGAACAGATAGAAGAAGGGAACTGTGATCAGAATACAGTGTATGAAAAAATTTATTTTCAATAAAAAAGAAATAACTACTATCTTGTATATGACATTGTATGGAGAATAAAAAGATGTATAAGAAAGATTTGTGATTTACTTCTACATAAACTATAATAAAATAAAGGCAGATTTATAATTATTAAAATTGGAGTTAAGCCTTCTGTTTGGGGAAAAAGTCATCCAATTAATGGACAAATCAAAGAAACACTAAATACTTGTCATATGCACTGTAAAGTGCATTGGTGTTCACATATTCTGAAGACTTAAGAAGACTGGTTTAAAGAACAGAGACCCTCAGAAATTCACAGCCAGAAAGAAAAGACTTCCCAGAAAACAGAAGTAACAGCAAAGGCCAAATACAAACAGCCAAGCATTGCCAGAGCACAGAATACAACAGAAAAAAAGGAAGGACAGATAGACTGGAGTCTTGTTATAGCGTCTCTGAAACACCAGGCTTAAGACCAGAGGTTCTTAGTCTGGAGTTAGAGGCCAAAGCTTTCAGCGAATTTCCTAAATTAAACCAAAAAAAAAAAAAAAAAAAAAAAAAAAAAGAAAAGAAAAAGAAAATTCCTCTATGTGTACTTTTCCCGTTCTTGCAGTACAGACAGAGGCAAAGGTTGCCGAGAACTAATGCGGAGAAGGAGTCACCTTACAAGTAAGCAGCAGAGAGTAAACGGCAGACTCACTTCTCCAGTGAGGGAGTGAACGGCTCTATGTAGGAAAAGGCATTGGAGATTTCAAGGGCAGAGGCAGGAAATACAGCACCAGCAAGACTGAAGGGCCTAGAGAAGCAGTCAAGAGGGACACAGAGTGTTCCTAACAGAATCTATTATATACAGCAAGAGTTATGAGCATAAACAGATAAAAAAATAAAAATGGGAGGCAAGAGAAATGTTTCTGTAATTAACAGAAGTGAGGGATGAAAAGAAGAAAACGAGGTATGGGTATTATGAAAACTATGTTGCAAGTATGCTGAATTATTATTTGTATTTAATAGGTATGTGGAAGTTGTGTGCTCTGGTTCCCAGCTAATGAAGGTGCAGGTATCGTTGTGTAGTCGTCTCTGATGTTCACGAACATGCTCCGGCAGCTGCCAATGGCTCCAAGCAGCTCACTCGATTTCTACTCAACAGCTACAGCCCTATTTGACATTAATATAACTCTAGTTTGAATACATATTGAATATCTCTCATTTAAAAACATGAAATTGAAAATGTTTCAAAATCTTAAACATTTGGGATACTCAGACAATCCTCCAAAGTTTCGAATTCCGGAACATTCTGACTTTTAGACTTTCAGATTAGGAATGTTCAATTGGTGATGTCTATGGAAATATTTCAAAATCTGAAAAAGCTCCAAACATAAAATATTTCCTGCCTCAAACATTTTAAATAAAGGATATTCAATCTGTATTTAAAATCTGCAAAAGGCAGGCAGAGTTAAAAGAAAAGTTTAGCTTCTTAGAATCAAAATGAAGCTCAACATCACATGCCTGTATTACCAGTTAAGAAACACACTAGCCTATGTGTGAGATGTACAGGCATGTGTCTTTAGTCAGCTACTATATTTATATAGTTCTTTCCAAATCAAAGACACTGATTTCTTTTGAGACATGAAGCTACTTTTAATGTGGTCTTAAAATAGCTTCTGTACTGAGTCAGGAATAGATTCAAATATAATAGTCTTATCCCAGTGATTATTACAGCAAATGTAAGGACTGCCAAAATGAAATCCAGACACAATGCTCCAAACTCACTTAGTCAACAGTGCTGATGCTAGCACAGATGGACCACAGAATGGCTGCCAAAGCATACCCATACCTGAAAGGGGGTGTTTGTAGAGCTGGGTCGTTCACAGTCACTTTGACATTATGACCAGGAAAGCTTGCTTTTAAATGTTCAATGGAGAGAAAGGTATCATTGAAATCCAAGGTAGCAATCTGATTGGGCATTTTTGAATAATGGGCACTACTTGGGTCCCCATAACCTAAAATGATGTCATGCAGCCAGTCCGGTACCACGCAGTCGGTATTCATCAGATTCCGAATAGTCTCCAACACAGCCTGCCAGTAGGAGGACAGAAAGCTTCGTGTCAGTTGACATCTCAAACATTTGCACTCCCCTGGAATGCAGAGCTGATGGCACCAATCCGGAATGCCCATGTGTTTCAAGGCAAGCAGCTATTTTCTGCTGACAGGTGCTTGGCAAGACTGAACCAACAGCTATATTTTCAGCTGATACCATACACTGAGTTAAACAAAAGAACTAAGTTAGCAAGAACAGTTTATCCACTAAGAATTCGTTTAGATAGAATGACATAAATGGGTTTGCCACTTGACTCTTCTTGAGCATGATGAAAATAAGATTTATGTCAAGAAAGAAAGAAAGAAAGAAAGAAAATTACAGAAGAGGGCCTTAAAAGCAAATGATTCCTAATAAATTTGAGATTTTCCCTCTCAATAGTATATAGCTCTTCCACTGGTGAAATGCAGAAATACTTACAAAATCAGCATTGAGAGAAATAAAAAAGCTGTCAATAATAAAAATGACAAATAAATTGAAGAATTAAAAAACTGGCACTAAGCTAAGCAGTGGTGGTGCAAGTCTTTAATCCTGGCACTAGGGAGGCAGAGACCTGTCTCGAAAAACAAAACAAATGCAAACAAGAACCGGGACTACAATAAAAGGGTACTACAGGAGTTAGCATAGACACTGTCAAAACGAATTAACAGAGCCAAGAACATTTTTTTAGACTATCCAAAAACCATTCTGATAAATATGGAAATTAGGAGGCAAGGCCCAATTTCAAAGTACACAGTAACCAAATAAAGTTTTTTAAAACTCAGGGACCTAGCACAGTTTAAATATGGCATGGGTGAGTAATGGACAGACAGATCATTGAGTACATTCATACGACACTGATGAATGAGATGATAACTCTGCCATCTAAGGAAATTGTAAATGTAGTAGAGATGAAGGAAGACAGGGACTACGACAAGTAGCAGAATGTGACAACAGTAAAGAATCCTACACACTACAAAGGGAATATACTACAGATGAGAGATGGATGATGGGGAGATGGGCTTGATACCAGGAAAAGCTTCAAGAAAAAAGTACCATTTTAATTTAGTGCAACAAATCATTTCTGATTGATTTCATCATTAATGGAAAGTTACAGAAATGTTTTAAGCAGCAGGATATGAAGTATCAGTGTTCTAGAGAATTAGGAAATACACATAACAGAATTATGAAGGGACTAGGGCACGGTGGCCATTCCAATGGTCCAGGCAAAAAGTGGAAGACCCAGATTAGAACAGGCTGCACTCATTGGAAAGCAAATAAAGCAAAGAACCAAATGAGGGATTCTCTGCCAGTACACATACGGTAAACATACCACAAAGGCAGGTCATGGTCCCCTTGTTTGCATCAGGACCTGAATGCTTCTTTTAACTTCCTGTTAGGAAAATCAAATTGGATTCCCACCAGCAATGGATGAGTGTTCCCCTGACTCCACATCCTCTCCAGCAAAGGCTATCATTGGTGTTTTTTGATCTTAGCCATTCTGACAGGTATAAGATGGTATCTCAGAGTTGTTTTGATTTTCATTTCCCTGATGGCTAAGGATGTTGAACATTTCCTTAAGTATCGTTTGGCCATTTGAGATTCTTCTGTTGAGAATTCTCTGTTTAGTTCTGTACCCCATTTTTTAATTGGATTATTTAGAATTTTAATGTCTAATTTCTTGAGTTCTTGATATATTTTGGAGATCAGTCCTTTGATTTGGGGTTGGTGAAGATCTTTTCCCATTCAATAGGCTGTATTTTTGTCTTACTGACTGTATCCTTTGCTTTATAGAAGCTTCTTAGTTTCAGGAGGTCTCATTTATTTATTGTTGCTCTCAGTGTCTGTGCTACTGGGGTTATATTTAGAAAGTAGTCTCCTGTGCCCATGCATTGAAGACTACTTCCTAGTTTCTCTTCTATCAGGTTCAGTGTGGTCGGATTTATACTGAGGTTTTTAATCCATTTGGACTTGAGGTTTGTGCACGGCGATAGATATGAATCTATCTAGTGGGAATGCAAACTTGTACAACCACTTTGGAAATCAGTATGGTGGTTTCTCAGAAAATTGGAAATCAACCTACCTCAGGATCCAGCAATACCATTCTTGGGCACATACTCAAAAGATGCTCAATCATACTACAAAAGCATTTGTTCAACTACATTCATAACAACATTATTTGTAATAGCCAGAACCTTGAAACAACCTAGATGCCCCTCAACTGAAGAATTGATAAAGAAAATGTGGCACATTTACACATTAGAGAGTACTACTCAGCGGTAAAAAACAATGACATCTTGAATTTGCATGCAAATGAATGGAATTAGAAAACCCTATCCTGAGTGAAGTAATGCAGACCTAAAAAGATGAATATGGTATATACTCACTCATAAGTGAATACTAGCTATAAACAAAGGACATTGAGCCTATAGTTCAAGATCCTAGAGAAGCTAAATAATAAGATGAACCCAAAGAAAAACATATATAGATCCACCTAGAAATTGGAAACAGACAAGATGGCCTGACAAAACTGGGAGCATGGGGTTGGGGAAGAAGTGAGGGTGAAAGGGGAAGAGGAGGGAAGAAGGGGTGTGTTGAGGAGAACTTGAGGGAATGGGATAGTCAAGATGGAGGAAGGACAGAGATGAGAGCAAGGAAAGAGATATCTTGATTGAGGGAGCCATTATAAGGTTAGCAGAAGCCTGGCTATAAAGAAATTCCCAGGAATCCGTAAGGATGACCCCAGCAATAGGGGAGAGGGTGCCGGATCTTGATTTGCCCTGTAGTCAGACTGATAAATATCTTAAATATCATCATTGAAACTTTATCCAGCAATTGATGAAAACAGAGGCAGAGACCTGCATTGGAGCACTGAACTAAGCTCCCAAAGTCCAGTTGAAGAGTAGGAGAAATGAGAATATGAACAAAGAGATAAAGACCATGATGGGTTCACCCACTGAAACAGTCTACCTGAGCTAATGGGAGCTCACCAACTCCAGCTGGACAAGGAAGAAACAAGCACAGGACCAAACTAGTCTCCCCTCTGAATGTGGTCGACAGTTGCATGGCTGGGGCAGACTGAGGGCCCCTGGCAGTGACACCAGGATTTATCCCTACTGCATGTACTGGATTTTTGGGAACCTCTTCTTTTTGGATGGATACCTTGCTCAGCCTAGATATAGTAGGGAAGGCCTTGGACCTTCTACAAAACAATGTGCCTTACCCTCTCTGAGGAGTAGATAGGGGTGGGGTGGGAGGGTATGTGGAGGAAATGGGAGGAGGGGAGAAAGTGGGAATTTGGATTGGTATTTTTTAAAAAATCTAATAAATTAAAAAAAAATCATGTTGGGCACCTGTTAAACTTTCATGGTAATTACTTATATTTCTTACTTTCTTGATTGGTAGTTAAGTTCTTAACCATGTTTATTCATCTCTACAACTCCCATATAACTAATCACAACCTCAGACACACAAAAGACACTAAAAAGAATGGCAAAAAAAGAACTATTTTGTAGATTTCAGTCATGTGACTGAGATTCCCTTACTGAAAAGTGAGACTGTCCTAGGTACAGTACAACCTGGAAAGAAACCTCTCAAGAGATACTTAACTGAGTTGCTTGTGTGGAGATGATTTATAATTTTATAAATATACCTAAGGAAAATCATCTACCGTGAAACCGTGTAAAGTCATGGGTTATTTAAAGAACAGGTGTATGATTAGTGTGGCTACAGTAAAGTAAGTAAGGAGATGGAGGACACGATAGGGGAAGTCATGGGCAAATGATGATGTAACAACAGTGTCTTGGATTATTAAAAACTCTTCAATGTGATGAGAAACCATTAAAGAATGTAAAACAGGGGCACCAAAATATAACTGACATTTTGAAAGAACGGCAAAGAGGCTATGGAGAGAGAGTAACGTACTGGGAGGAGCAGAGGGGAAGAGAAGCAGGGATGTGGAATGAGGGTGACTACATACGGCATCGCCAGAGGTGGGAAGCCACTCAGCACTGAAGGACTGTTTGTGGAGCAGGAGGAAAGGAAGCGAGGGATTCCCACTGCATTTGTCTTCAGAGAAAGAAGAATGGAGCATAAATTTCTGCGTTTGAGAGCTCATGTATTTTCTTATATACAGCGACAGTGTGGGAATGCAAGAGAGTGACAGGACTGTGTCAGCAATGAGGCTTGGGGAAAAGAGCAAGGAAAGTCACCCTGCAAAAACTGGAAGTTACCAACATTAACACAACTTGAAAGAACTATAAGTGTTGCTTATAGTCCCTCCTAGAGACTTACACATGAGAACAGAAAAAGTATTTTCAGATCTTCCTTTACTAAAATTCTCCATCTAAACTATGAAAGCAAAAATTAGGAACCCCCAGGTCTTCCTGTTCCTAATGAGTGACGTGTGTCAAAACAATGTATCAGAGCATCATTCAGCACTTTTGTCCACATCTGTATTCTAAAGACATCTGGGAGTACACCTACTTTGGATCCACTAAATGAATGAACAGTCTTCCTCCTCATTCTGGGCCTAAACTGAGCACCTAATGTAAAAAAGCAAGAAAGGAACTGACTTTCAGGAGAAAACCTGAATTCATTTATAAATTTCCAATTTCCTTAAAGCCAAAACAGATTTAGCAAATGGATTTCCTTAAATGTCACATCTAATCAATATGCTATGAATTTAAGAATGCTCACAAAATTAAACAGTTAATGTTGTCTTTAAACTCCCTTACCCAGTATGCATGTGTTTCTATTTTAGGATTTCATTATTAGGATATCAGGGCATTTAGGTACAGAATCAAACTTACCTTAAAGTTATTCTCTTTCGGTTTCCTCCTCATTATGACATTGAAGGTGTCATACACATCTTCGGCTCCATTTTGTATAGTGTTGGTCATATCCTGTTGATACTGGTTGGGATCCAAAAACACTCGAAACGTCCTTGACTCACCTCTAAGATTGGGTCTGGGTTCAGGTCCTAGATATTGTTAAAGACTTTGTTAAATGAAATATGTATTTTCAACTAACTATCAAAGAAAGTTAAAAGTATTTCTCTTATAGAAATGATAAGCCATTAAACTTATCTCCAGTATCCCCCCACGACTAAACTTTCCTCTACTTAGACAATTTAGATTCAAAATTAAAAGCATATTCCCCTTTTTCTAAATTTTTATCATTTCTTACAACTCATGTTGTGCAGAGGTCAGAGGGATTACAATTGTGTGCTGTCATGCCTGGCCTACTTAGAAATATTAAAAACCGTATACTTTCCATTATCTAATATATATATATATAATTATATATATATATAATATAATATATAATATAACTTAAAAAGGCAACTCAGTTGCACATACTACTTGTGCACATTTATAAAGTACAATGGAAAATTCAATACGTTTAACACAGTTTTTTGTTTGCCGTTTTTTGTTTTTTTTTTTTTTTTTTTTTTCCCCACACCGGGGACTGAACCTAGGGAATACACAGCACCTGTTAGGCAAGAGCCCCGTCACCCATTACCTATTCTACAACTATGAAGTAGGCACTTCACATACAATCTTTTATGTTTACTACATAAAGCAACTAAAAGTAGCAACTAAGAAAGACAGCACAGAAGTGTATCACTCCAGACATTCTCTCGAATAAAATAGATCACTATACCATCTTCGATGACTCGCCCTTTGTCATCCAGCATGCCCTGGATTTCACAGCCTCTGACGTATACCAAGCCAACCTGCTCAATAAAAGGTCTCCTCCTGTCAAACTTAGTACCATAGGGCTTTGTGGGACGCACAGTGATTAAAAAGCATACGTCGTGTTTGCGGAGACCTAGTGAAACACAAAAGCATTTTGGCATATTAGAATTACATTGCTTCTGATCTTTCATTGGCAAATTCTTAACCTTTTTGAAGGAGAGAAAAAACATTAAAAATAAAAAAGTGACCAATAAGGCATTTTGGATTATAATATGATTATGTGTTTCCTACAGTTTTTAATATTAAATATTTCATAGCAGTAATTAAAAGGAAGATCTTTTTATATTAAAATTAGAAACTTCTGTGTCATGAATTAATTACTGAGTAAGACTTCCAAGTCATGTTACAGATCCAAAATTGGATGTTCATCATCATCCTTATTTTTAATTCTTATTAAGTAACCAAAAATATGGCTGGAATATAATTCATCTATATCATAGTCATCAAATTTCTACCATCAGTTTCACCTATCCATCACTGTCATTCCAAACAGCCTAAGTGCACTATCCTAAAACAGGTTAACTCAAGAATAACGCATCCAAGCACAGGAGTGCTTTAATCCACAGATATCACACACAGAAAATGGCTCAACACACAGTTTCAGACAGCAAACGGAATCTTTCTAAGTGAATGTCAAGAGAGGAGAGATTGGGGTCAAAGTCCCGGGGCTCTCCACTGGCTTCCCAGCTCCACCAATAACACTGAAACAGGAAGAAAAGGGACATCAAAGTGTTACAGCTCACAACATGGAATGCCACATCACTTCATCTTTGTTTCTTTTCTGACCTATTATTTTTAGCCATTGAATGACAAAAATGAAAATGTACATAGTCAGTCTACTTATAATCTTGGGAAAAAGATATATAACTAGATTAAGACATCAATGTGAATTAATGGCTACTAGGATTGGAAGCATCATGGCTTCTTTTTGTAGAGTTTGGGTGTAAACAAAGCTAAAAATAACTCAAATCTGGAAGGGCAAATAGATGCAAAGGGATTGAGGAGGCAATGAGAACTATAAGGAACAGTGTTCTGCTGAGTTATGCTGCCACATAACCTTGAGTCTGTACAACTCAAACATCTAGGTTTTAGAGACAAAGAAGAGGCCCTGGGAAGCCCCATCAAAGTAGGAGTCACTTTCTGACACCAACAGCGATGGCTGACTGAGTATCCCTCCACAATCAGAACATTACAGCAACAGACACCTTAAATTCACACTTAAAAAAAGTCTGTACTACCATGAGCTCACCTTTCTTCTCGAGCATTTGTAACCATCCTACCTGTGTTTTTAGAAGCAAAATCTAATATCCAGTTTCTATATGGGGTAATAATGAAGATAAGGCTCCAAACTTCAAATCTTGAGGGAAGGGAGTTCTAATTTTTTGTGGAAACATTTCAAAGCTATTCTGTATGTAAGACAATATTCAAGACAGTCCTCCCCTCATTTTCTTCTCACATGTTGGATCAATATAAGGGCTGAATATGGGCCCAGCCTTACAGAAGAGCATTGCTCTTCCCACTACGTGCCAGAGTGTGATTCACGCATCCCTAAATACTCCACAGCACCCTGCCTTGTCCACCAATATCCAACCATTCTATTTCTCAGTCTACCACAGGTCTATCGTAAAGGAGGGTGTGAGGGGGAGAAAAAGAAAAGTCACGGGGCTGGGGAATAAGTGAGAGAAAGCAAATAAGAAAGACATTTTTTTTTTTTAAAGTTTTCTTCAGGTACTCCAGGTAGTAGTTCCCAGAACAACGGAGAAAGGGCTTCATCGGGAGAGCATTTTTCCTTCCCCAACTTTTTACAAGGCCGACCTGTCATTTCTCATCTGTAAACTCCTGTAATGGGTCTTTAAAAATTTCCAGCCATTACTATTTCTGAGAGTGCCAATAAGTCACTTATTTTATTGCCCAATGTGTAAAATAGTGTTAGATACTTAGCACCTTAAGTTTCAGTGGGTAATAACTGCAAGACCCTGTCCAGAAACTAATGAATTCTCAAGGTACAGTAACCATAAAGGTGCACCATGTTCTAGATATATAATGGAACAGACTGGAACTCACAGAAAGATACAGGACTCAAAAAATCTGTTACAAATGATACCCAGTAAAGCAGCCATTTGTCAAACATTTGGCCAACTGCATTGCTAGACTCCTTCAGAATCCCCTTATAAGTCTAACATATGCTCCCCGTGGTTAGCGCCATGCTGGGAGCTATAATTTCTGGAAACTGATCCATTATGGCACTATCCCTTTCCTTCTGGCATCTGAAGAAGGTAGCAGGAGATTAAACCTACTGGCTGCTATTTCTTACCACAGCACAGCAAGTGGGAGCCCTCCGACAGCTGGGGTTGGGCAGGCAGGGAGGGGGTAGGGGGGATGATACAAAAGGGCCCACCACCTGGCGGTTCAGGGGCTGCTTCTTATATAGGTGTTAGCAAAGTTTTAACACTTTTTCACTTAATATTTTTGAATATAGCTTTCCCCAAAGCTAATTATGGAACACAACTCCCATTGCCAAAACTTTATATAGTTTAAAAAAAATTAGGAACATAAACAGTTTACTTTCTTGTCAATTATCACACAACCTCAAGTAACTCTAGTTTCACTGAGACTTTATCCATCTTTCTTCTTGTGGTAAAATAGTTTCCTTAGGATCCTCACTCCATGTCTCCTCAGCAGATCCCTCCTCCCACCTGCACTCTCCATGAGGTGTCTGCTTTCATCTTTTCAAAGTATCACTGTCTCTACTTACTCTACAAATGTGTGTGAGTTATATCTGAGTCTCCTTTAGGACACATTAATGCTTTTATATTGACTCTAAAAATCCAGAAAACATTATACTAAATTTATAATTTCCTCGCAGTTTGCTTTGCAAACTGCAATCTTTAGGACCCTTTGACAGTTATGATTTTGTTATTTAAACATTTATATACTTAAAATACTCTTATATGATCCTTAGTATTTTTACTAATTACAAAGATAACTAGAGTACTTCATAATAAATTTTATGAGCAAAGTTGAATAAAATTCTAAAAGGACAACATTTAGTAATAGTCTGCAATGCTTCTAAATCAGGGGTTCTCAACATGTGGGCCAGGACCCCTTTGGGGTCACATATAAGATATTTACATGACAATTCATAACAGTAGAAAAACTACAGTTATGAAGTAGTAACAAAGTAATTTATGGTTGGGGGTCAGCACAACATGAGGAACTACTAAAGGGTCACAGCTTTAGGAAGATCGCAAGTCAATGTTCTAAACGGGAAACTAGAAAAGAAATAGGTAAAAGGTACCAAATTACCTTCCCATTCATCCTTGATGTGATCTCTGACATTCAGATTGATGGTGACATCTGCACGGACTCGGGTCGGCCAGTTTTCACCAATGTTGGGTTTGGCAACCTCAACGACAGTAAAAGCCACAATGGGCTGAGCCATTCGTGCCCAACCACCAAATACTACACCACCATACTCAGACTGCCTGAAAAGTCAAAGCAGTGGATGATTACACAAACAGGAACTTTACAACCTGATACAAGTAAAACTTGGGGGATACATGCTTAGCTCACGGTCAAGTGCTAGCTAGCACTGGTTAACCAGGGTAGGGGCTCTTTCTTCTTAGAGAATGAACAGTATTCTATACTCTATACTGTATATATAGCCACACACTTCCTTTACTCCTTCATCTCTACACAGACACAGACTGTTTCCCTATCTTGCTGTTGACAACAGTGCTGCTAAGCGCATGAAGAACATGTATTTCTTCAAGACGGTGATTTTATTTTCTATTACTGGGGAATGTCCATACAGTATTCTATGACTGTACCATTATAGTCCCAAGAACATTGCATAAGCTTTCATTTTCTTAATAATCTTGCCAATAGCTATCTTCCTTCTTAACAAGGATGAGTGCCTGGAAGTCCATTTCCTGCGGAGTAGAGGCCTGAGCGCTGCTGGTTTATAGCTGTTGACCACCTTTATATCTTTATTACAATCATCCACTTAGGATGTCTGCCAATTTTTCAACTTAAATTTTTTATGTGTGTCTATGTTCTTATACTTCTGATATAAATCCTTAATTAGATATGAGTTGCAGGTATTTCTTCACACATCATAGATTTCCTTCTCATTTTCCTTTTTTTTTTTGGACAGAGACTTGTTACTTTAATGCTTTTCTACTCACTATTGCTATATCTTTGTGTTTGCTTCCTCTGTTTTTGATGTTATAATCCAAGCCAAAAAACAAAAGCAAAAGTAAAAATATTAAGAGCAATGTTATGGAAATCATCTGTTTTCTTCCAGATATTTCGTGGTCTCAAGAGTTAGGCTTAATCTGTTTGAGTTCACGTTAATGCGGAATGATCTGATCTTCTGGGCTCCACATGCAGATCTAGTTTTCCTCCTTGACTGTATATTCTCAGCACAGATGTCACATACGCATAGTTTTATCCGGGGCTTTCCACTGTTATCTATTTGTATAGGACTCTATTTTTTGGTGTTATTTGTTTGTTTTCTTTTATTTTTTTGAGACAGGTTTTCCCTGTGTAACAGCTCTGGTTGCTCTGGAACTCAATCTATAGATCAGGATGGTCTTGAACTCAAGATCCATTTGCCTCTGTCTCCAAGGGCTGGGCTTAAACGTGTGGGCCACAACTGGAATATGTCCCCACCCCTTTTTAGGTCTACTGCACACTATTTTGATCACAGTAGTTTCGTAATATATTTGAAATCAGGAAATGCAATGCCTCTACTTTCACTGTTCTGGATAGAAACGGCTTCAGCTACTCTTTTTCCCTACTGGAAATCTCCTAAGGCTTTTGCTCGTCTGGTGTCTCTTTCATTTCTAAAGTACAGTTCTTCTTAGGTTTATTTGATCCTTTCCTCTCTTCAAATAATTTCAACTATTAACATTTTATCTTTTGTTCTTTACATTCTTATACAATGCCTAAAATATATTTATTTATTTTAATTTCATTTTACATTCCAACCACAGTTCTTTCCCATCCCTCATCCCACCCTTCCCCCTTACCTCCAGGAAACTATTATTTAAAAACTTAAAAACGTGGAAGAATCTTCATTGGGATATACTACTTTAAGTCACTTAGAAGTATCTATCTAACTCACTTAAAAAAGATCAAAGGGGAAGTTGTGTTAATTGCTAACAACCAGCAGCAATTCCCAAATACGCATTCCTATCTCTGTTACTTTAAAGTGCATTCAGAACTAACTTTATACATTAGATGGTGCATTTGGAACATAAACTAAGGCAGCACTTTAAAACTTATATTTAATATTAATTATAAAAATGACATTAAATTACATCTACTATGAAGATTATGTGCTGTAACTAAACCTATACAACTTTATAACATTAGAGAAAATCTAAGAATAAAAGTTGTGCAATGGCTAGCACTGGGACAGCTCTTGAAGGCATGGCAGTATGCTTAAAACCTTCTAAAAGGGTCTCTACCACTTTTTACCCATGACAGTTGTGGATCTCATTTACTGTAAATGTACAAACACGAGTTTTAGTAAATGTACACGATGTGCTTCTACCATCACAATCCAACTTTAGAACATCTGTATCGCCCCTGAATGTTTTTGTCCAACAGCAGTTAGTCTCTGTACACCCCAGGCAACCACTAATCCGGGTCCTTCAGTCTTATTTCTTACAGAACTGAAACTTGAAGCATAAAAAGGTCAGACTTCTGCTACTTGGAAGCACATCACCTTTTACTGCTGTCCACATGAAAACGTGACCTAACACGTGTACTGTGCAATAGTGCCTGGGTTTCTCTCCTCCACCCTCACAGTGTGACCAGCCCTTGCAGCTATTTCTTCATGGGCACCAGTGACAAAACTTTAGAATGATTTATTATTTCAAATGGGAACAAACTAACTCCAAAAGCAACATTTTCTTTCTTATATCAAAAGATGAGTAATTTTAAAAGATCCTCTATTATTAGAGAATAAAAACCATGAGTAATTATTTGTTTTCTTTGTGTGTTTGATATTTAAATTAAATGTACAAGTGAATTCTATTTACTTAAATGCTAGTTAATAAATCCCTATTTTGCAAAATGGCCAAAATTAGGCTCTGAATCTAGGCATATAAATGCAAGGTAACCATAAATTGTAAAGGAATTTCTGCATCAAGTGTCCCCACAGGGTCTGAACAATGGGCAATAATTTCAGCAAAGCTGTGGGCAGGGAAGAGCAGCCAGTGGATATACAAATTTCATAATCCTAGCCTACTTACTGACTCAACTGATTATTAAGTCAAAAATACTTGTGTTAGGTTTTATAGTCTTATCCAGAATAACTTCTCACATAATAATTAAAAAACTAGAACTGTGTATAAAATAAAATATGGATGTGAAAAAATAGATCATAATCACAGTGCCTGTGGCCACTTTCTATGGTGAGGAAAAGGGAGAAGGCTGGAAGATACCTAAGGAGGTTCACACTCCAGCAACCATTAAGTTTTCCATACAAAGTCAGCAACACTGCATGTGTGTACCTACTGTGCCTGAAAGGTAATGAAGATTCACTTCATGACTCAATTTTATTAATAAGCAAATACATACTTTTAATATATGTGATTTATAATCATTGACTATAAACAGTGAAGGAATACTCCAAATCTCTAGGGTAAAATTCCAAAACTAACCTTCACCAATCTCATAATGCAACACTGTCTACCACGGCTGGAACAAAGGCTTTTCTTAAAGAAACTCTCCGGATAAAGTCAAAGATAGAAACAGAAGAAATCCTCATGTAAATAGACCTGTAGGTGAACCCTACCAGGTTAGTTCCAACGTGCTACTCAGAATGTTCTGAAACACCCAAGGCCCTAGACAGTTCCTTTGGGCACCGACTCACACTTCCCACTACAGTCATGGGAGCAACTGTGGAAGAGGAAATCTCCTTTCCTGTAAACTCCACCCAAGACTAACAGAGTGTCTCTGCCCTATACAGGACTGCTGGCCAGTACACATCCTCCCTCTTTACCCTGCTACTACCATCTAAGCGAATCTTGTCTACACTTCTCCCCCTCCCTAACTAAAATGACCTCTCCTCCCTTCTCCCCAGTTCTCCAGCCATACCTCCAGGTACTTAGACACATAGTTCACATTTTAATACCTTAGAAGTAAATTCACATTTCAAAACTTCTCAATTCGTGAGTATCTTTGACAGGTAACTTCATATTACTAAACGCACTGATTTTCTTAACAAGGCGTATCATTTTACTGTAGACACATTTCTTCATTATAAATGGCATCAATTTACTGACCATGGCTTCATTCTGCTGACACTGTCCTCGATGTCTTGTCTAATTTCGTAAGTGGATTCCAAGCGGAAGAGATTAAAGTTCCTCAGGAGGTAGTCATGTAGAGTTAGAAACTGCAAATTCAATTTGGGGAGAGCAAGACAGCCTGAAAAAGAAAACATCATTGGTGATAGCATTATTCTTTGAATCAGCCATCTGATCTAAATACAAAAACCATACCAGCTACTAGGGAAGCAGCTGCTGATGACGTGAAACACAGGCACGTCCTCACACTTCCATCTGCGCAGACACTAAGGCTAGACTAGCACAGGCTGCCTTTTAAAAACTGAGGGCACAGGTACAACTATTCATAAAAGTAATCTACATCAATATTTCACACACAAACTGTGCTTCTTAAATGTTCGCTGAGACACAACACTAGAACAGGCTCTAGGAACTTAAAAGCTCCTTCCCCTTCATGCCATCCAAGTCCTGAAGTGTGTAACATTAGCATAAACTCACAACGTGATAGATTACTATGCAAATTTAATTATGAAGATGTCACTTTGCCTAAAGAGAACTCCAAGCATTCCTTTGGGTAGACTTTAAGGGTCAAGGCGCTGTCTATGTGTTATTCCATCCCTTCTCTTCTCTGTCAGTGAATGAAGTCTTACCCTTATTTAGAGATCAAGTACTCCACAGCATTATCAAAGTAATCCTTAAAGCCACAATACATTTAACACACAAATCACGTTTTTGAAATCATTATTTACAGTACAAACAGTAATAAAAGAACTAAAAGAAATGATGTGCAAAATACTCATATCGTTTTTATTTGTAGATACTGACTTGCAATCTGACTCAGCATCTCTCTCTCTCAGGCACAGGTTGAAAAAAAGGTGTCTCATTTTCATTTAAAACAAAACAAAAACAAAAGTTAACACCTTGTAACCTCCATTGAATTAAAAATGGCTACACAGAAGGGAATAGGTTCCTTTGAGCATCCTTGTCTATATGTGTGGCACCTTGCTCTCATCTGGTCTCCTGGCTCTGTCCCCCTAGTAGCCCTTCCCTAATTAGTCCAGCCTCTACTTTATTATTACATGGATTTCTGTTTTAGAATATTTGTATACTGTGTGACGGTGCTTTTCTGTGATTAATGTAATAAAAAGCCAATAGGTAGCCAGGAGGTATAGGCAGGATTTCTGGAGAAAAAAAAGGAGGAGAATATGGGTGTGTAAGAGATGCCTGGAGCCTGGTGGTGGTGGCGCACACCTTTAATCCCAGCACTTGGGAGGCAGAGGCAGCCGGATTCTGTGAGTTCAAGGCCAGCCTGGTCTACAAGAGCTAGTTCCAGGATAGGAACCAAAAGCTATGGAGAATCCCTGTCTCGAAAAATCAAAAAAAAAAAAAAAAAAAAAAAAGATGCCAGGAGACACAGAGAGGAAACAGGAGGTGCAAGATGGAAGAGAGGTAACACCACATGATGGAACACAGATTAATATAAAAGGGTTAATTTAAGTTGTAAGAGCTAGTTAGGAACAAGCCTAAGCTATCGGCTGAACTTTCATAATAAGTCTCCATGTCATTGTTTGGGAGCTGGCCTGTTATATATGGTGTCCAATGTGGGGGGCATGTATTTCCAAATAGGACCTGAAAAAGCTTAAAAAGTTCCCAACACACAAACAAGGAACCAGATGAGGATTCCTAGTCCCAGTCTCTCAAGCTGGTTGCAGTACATAGAGACACGGCTCTCCACTTCTGCCTATGGGTTGGAGTCAGCCCCCAGAGCAATGTGCAGTGCCATGTGCTAAGCTGAGCCACGTGGCAAGTGACATGACAGTTTAAGATTTGTCTCATGTGGTCAGAGAATGCTACAGATGCTTAGTAAAGCCAGGTCCAGACACAGAAAAACCTCTATAAAAGTACAGTATGTTTAAACATGCTTAGAAGCTGAAGAAAGAAAATGGATATAGACAGTTATAGAAAAAAATAGTTCAAAAATAATCAAGTCTTTAAAGA
This sequence comes from Microtus oregoni, assembly GCF_018167655.1. NCBI lineage: Eukaryota > Metazoa > Chordata > Mammalia > Rodentia > Cricetidae > Microtus > Microtus oregoni. The sequence continues at coordinate 15,590,015 of NW_024543090.1, forward strand.
GAGAGTAAAATGATGTATTTTAAAAAGCTACATAAAGATGGGAAATTGGGCATCTGGATCCTGTATGGTGTTTTGTTGACTGTGAATTTTTTGAATGTTAATGAACAGAGAACGACAGTTGCTGAGAGACATTAAATTGTGGAAAGGACTGCTAAATTAAACCAGCCTATATACTTTAGGGATGTCTTAGCTTCAAATTGGAAGTTAGACAATATGTTGCATTGGGGGAGGGGCTCTGCTTTTGTTTCCACAGGAATGAAAAGCTATGAATTCCTTCGAAGTTAATCAAGATCATATTTGACCAGGAGAGACCTCCTGAGGATCTTGGCTACAGACATGAGGGGAAAGTCAAAAAAGACTACAAGACAGGTAATGTAGAAGCTAATCCCTTGACATGGGAAGAGCCCTGAGCCCTGAGACTAGGTAAGACATGATAAATCTTGTTGGTGATAGAGCCCTTATGACTTACACATAACATCCTTTCAGATGGGTGGACAGAAATTTATGTTACAGTTTGGTTATATAATCCAAGTGGATTTAAAAAAGTTGATAGATGCCTTTTATCTGCTCAACAAAAAACAAAAGCCATCTTTAGCTGACTTGTATAAATCACACATTCCACACTTTTGTGAATACAGACATGTATGTTACCTTTAAAAGTTTCTATGTTTTCAGAAAAAAAGGACCAGACACCAAAATAAGACAAGCAGCCCAGGTGATCCAGCTTCTAAGAAAGCCTGTTAGTTCCCCAAAATTTTGCATCCAGAGCAACTTCAAAGTTGCTAGCTGAGATGGCCCAGCCTCACAGACTATCCAGCCAGAACTTCAGACAAGTCTTACACTTTCCCATCACAAGACTGGACAATAGCTAGCTCTCTCACTTGACCATTATCCCAATAGTCTCAGGGTCACCCCCAGGCAGCAGGAAGCAGTCTACAGAACATGATGCCCACATTCCTAGGAGGTGGGATGGGTGGTTTTTGATCATTCAGTGGGTTATGGATGTTTGTCACTGTTTAGGGGGGTTGGTTACAAGTTGTTATTGGTCAAGATCAGGAAAAAAAGCTGAACAAAGGAGATTAAGTCAAGGACCTCAATCTGAAGGGGAAAAGTGGGGATACAGTATAGAAATGATGGGATAAAGGGGTGGATTATTGAATCTACTCTTGAATAACTATGAGTCCCAAATATTTTACACTGGTATCAATTTTTGTATACTGATTCAAATTTAAGGTTATTCTGCATATATGTTTCTATTTTTTTTAAGGTATTGTACCTATGCAGATCATTTAAAAACATGTGAAGTTTTAGCCCTTGCAAGCTATTCAGGATAATAAAAAAAGACAGGTTAGTAGTCATCTACAATGATTAAACTTATAGTCATGTTAGGTATGTTTTCAAGGCCAACAGAGATGTACTTTAAATTGATAGATGGCTTTCAAACACTTCAGAGACCAATAGAATATGACATTTAAAACGTTTAATAACATAAGGCTTTTCATTACAATGGGACATGTCTATTCCTGACAGCACCAATTTACTTCAAAAAAGATGATGGGGATCAAAGAAGTTCTATAATGTAGTCTGCTTTTCTTGTGGCAGAGCTAGCCATTTGGGCAAGAAACTGCTCTTGCCTCAACTGCTGAGAGTATGCTCTTTAAACTGGACAAGCAGGACACAAAAGAAAGCAAGAAAGCAATTGCCAAACTTTGCCAAGACAAGGTAGGTCAGTCCTTCAAAATTCCTGCTTCAAAGAAAAATCTCTCAGATATTCTAGACTTATGGGGCAAAGATGGATGCTCAATATTTTAGAGGAACCTTGGGTGACAGTTTCTATCATTTCTTGCTTCTGACATTTCTAAGGTTTTGGAAGTTGTTTGTTCTGCACTTCCTGTTTACTTAAGTAATATAGCCTTCTCAGTCTTTGATGGGGTTGAAGACCAGATAGGTTATAGTTACGATTTTCCTTGTTATCAAATTCAAAAAAGAAACTTACATAAGACATAGCTTCACTATATTAGAGTTAAAAGCTTTCCTTTTTATTTAGACAAAAAGGGGGAAATGTTGTGGGATACTTATATACTGTGTAAAGATGTACTGCTGTGATTGGTATAATAAAAAGCTGAATGGCCAATAGCTAGGCAGGAAGTATAGGTAGGCTTTCCAGTGAGAAAAAGGGAGAGGAGGAAAATCTAGGCATACAAGAGACACCAGGAGACACAGATGGGAAACAGGAGATGCAATATGGAAGACAATGCACATGATAAAATGTAGATTTATATAAATGGGTTAAATTAAGTTATGAGCTAGTTAGGAAGAAGACTAAGCTATAGGCTGAAATTTCATAATTAATAGGAAGTCTTCATGTTATTATTTGGGAGCTGGCTGGCGGGACAGTGAAAGATTCCTTACAGATTCCATTATTCTACTTCCCACTTTTCTTAATATCTCTTCTTCCTGTCTCATGATCCCTGCTCTAGTGTCTTGTCCTACACACACACACATACACACCCCTATATATAATGTAATTTCTATGTTCTATATATAGAAAAGAACAAGCCGTGCTTGTCTTTCTTTTTTTTTTTTTTTTTTTTTTTGGTTTTTCGAGACAGGGTTTCTCTGTGGTTTTGGAGCCTGTCCTGGAACTAGCTCTTGTAGACCAGGCTGGTCTCGAACTCACAGAGATCCGCCTGCCTCTGCCTCCCGAGTGCTGGGATTAAAGGTGTGCGCCACCACCGCCCGGCTCCGTGCTTGTCTTTCTGATTGTGCCTTATGTTTTTTTTTGGGGGGGGGGTGGGGAACAGAGGTTCGAGACAGGGTCTCTCTGTGTAGCTCTAGCTATTCTAGAACTCACTCACCTTGAACTCAGAGATCCACTTGTCTCTGCCTCCCTGAGTGCTGAGATTAAAGGTGTGCACTGCCACTACCACCTGGCACTGGCTTATGTTGTCTAATATAATTATTTCTAATTGCACACACTTTCTGAAGGTAGATTTCAGAAATTTCAGGAAATCTTTGGAACAGCAGCCACTGAAAGAATTGTGACTACTTTAGGGTCATCACTAGTATAATACCACTAGTACATTTAGGCCAAATTCTCTGCTTCAGTGTATTAACGGGTAGTTTTGAAACAAAACTACAGGCTCAAAAGGTAGTATATACACTTGGGAGATTAAGGAGACAGAAGTTCAAGACCAGCCTAAGGCATATTTCAGGTTAGTTTGCAGTGTGATACCTTGGCTCAAAATATTAAGAACAAAAATAAAAATTAAGAACCCCAAACATTTGTTACCAACTGCTGTTATGTAGTTTATTGACAGTCATTACAAGCCTTCACAAAGAACTTTAAAAATGCTCTAAGAGAGCGTTTGAAAGGCAAGTCTACTAAACAGTGACACAATGAAAACTGTACTTTCTGCATTCTTAAGCCTCCTTAAAAACAGCCTTGTGGTTTAATAACCATATTTTATACAGGGTAACATATCTTAGGGCCTAGTTACATTGAATACAAATCCTTATCCTAAGCATTCAAATTTCCCATTCTTTCTAGCTTCTAATATTAACTTCAGAACACAGAAAAGTAGCCCATGTACAGAGGAGTTGGCGTGCATTTTAGCCATATATGAAGAAATTAAGTTCACGCCACATCTGACACTCTGTATCCTTCACTTGTGTTCCTTTACCTACCTTCCCCAGAATAGTACTCAGTTGGGACAATGTTTTCATCCCATATAATCTTCTCGGTTGGATACAAAGGCATCTGATTCAGCTGCTGAATCTGAGAGATACGGCGTTCATGGCGAGACACCTGCAGGAAGGAACAGGTTTGTGCAGAACATGAGCAACACTAGGGTTTACCCAGAGCAACCGGGACAGGCCCACCGTAAATTCCTGCCTTTCTATTACTGAGACACTTCAAGGAGACTTCATTTTTCTCTTCCTGTTTTCCCCCATAAATCACAGAATAAGGAGGCATCAATCAAATGTACTAGCGCCAATCTCAGCTCCTCCATTTATAAGGAAGTTACTATAAGCTTCTTAATCTTAGTTTTTTCTTAGTAAAACAAATGAAGCGTCATGGTCTATCAGGGGTCTATGAAAATGAAATGGGATACTATAAACTGTATCAAACTCCGTGGTACATGCCAAGAGTTTCAGAACTGTAGCATCTATGTAAAAACCAAACAAACATCCCCAACAAAAATTCTGAATCCTGGATTTAATTTTCATGTTTCTACTAAGAATCTCACATAACCTGAGAAATTTTATAAATCCCCTAGTCTGAATCTTCTCACTGTAAAACGATAGGGTAAGCTGCACCTCCCCTGCAGTAATGATCTCTACATATGCTTAATACCATAGTTGTGCATCTCACACACAAACACGCCTGCTTTCTAATTAACAATGCCAAAATGACACTCATTTTTCTATGAGAAAGATCCCTGGGAAGGGTCTGTATTTCTTTTGTTCATAAAAACTTTTAGTATTGGTACCAACAGCCTGACTCAAAAGAGATTTTACATCGTCAGGAAAGAGCTCAGGGAATTTTTAGGAAGCATTTGCAGTTACAGACAGTGACAAGTGACTTGTAGGAGGACAGACAGAGATAGCAATCTAAGACACACTTCACAGAGTAAACATGCAAGATAAAAAGCATTTTCCACACTAGAACTAATTTAAAATGCTCCCCAAGTCTTGTCCCCGAATGACACTCAAACACCTGTCACCAAGCTTTAAACACCTGTTAACAAATAGTTCCTGGTCTCTACTCCCCAATTCATCTTCCCAACAGTGCAGGGTTATGTTCTACCTCATGTATTAAAAATATAAGCTTGGAAAATAAATCACAGAGTGGTACATCTAGTATGATTCAACATGTGTAAGAAAAATCAACAAATACATGCATATTTATTTATTTATTGCTTAGATACAAATGTCTGAAATAGATGAAAAGCCAATCAATCTTAAAATAGTAAAGAAAAAATACAAACAAAACAAAACCTAAAACAACCATTTTAAATCCTTCCCTCTCCACCCTAGAAAAAGAAAACTGGTCAGATCAAGGCTGGTAAGAAGGAGGCGGACACGCTCATCGGACTGTTAGTGGCAATCTACACATTTTGGAGAATAACCAGTCAGCCTCTTTCTCAATGTAGATAAACACATCAGATTACCAGTTTCTGGTTCCACATATGGGTGTACACACACACACACACACACACACACACACACTCTGCAGCAGTATCTGTAAAGGTGAAAACTATCAACAACTTAAAGAGCTAGTAGCTGCAACATTGCAACATTGCTAAATAGTCATCTGTTCCAGAAAATGCTGTACTGAAGGGAAAAGGTATCCATACACTGCAAAGTGAACTAAATTCCCAAAGAAAGTGAAATGAAAATCATAATTTTTTTTTTTAAATCCTGGAAGTACTTGAATCTTTGTTCCTTTGGTACTGGAGACCAATGTATATATAGCATTGAAAATATTGTATAATATTGTCTATCATTGAGCTACATGCTTGACTTGCATTTTGACTTACAGAAGTTCTAAATTGTAGCAATAACATGTACTCCACTATTACTCAGATAATTAAGTCATATATATACACAAACACGTATGTATATATATGTATATATAAAAACATACAAACACACACATAGGAAAACTTTAGAAGGGTGTAAGTGCAGAATTCTGAGTAACAGGGGAAGGCCAAGCAGATAAGTTCTTCACTCCTTAACTTTAACCACTGTGGAACTGTACATTTATGAAGTTAAACAATACAAACTCAAAAAAAAAACCCCAGCAACAATAGCATATTAGTCCCTGCTCCAACAAAAACTATGTTTCTATAAAGCAACACAAAACTAGAAAAAATGTAAGTTAAAAATAAAGCCCCTCATCACCAAAACTAACTGAAAAGTGCTCATAATTCTTAAGTTACTTAGGGATAATTAACTATACTTCCAAATTATTAAGTTTATATTATCAATATTACCTAATATTTGAATACATTACGTTTGAATAATCACCTTTTCAATAACCACATGGGCATGGTCATCCACAAGCCCTGTGTCTAGCCATGGTCTCTTAACTCTGTACCCCCAGAGTATCAGTCCAGTAACACAGAAGCTCATCTGTGATATAATGAATTTCTGCCATAAGGAAGCTTGAAGGCATGAAAAATGAGATTAAAGAAATTAAAGAAATGAAAAACAAGTCTGACCAAAATAGGTAGATAGGTAGGTAGGTAGGTAGGTAGGTAGGTAGAGAGATAAATAGATAAAGATAGACAGATAAATCAAATAATTCAAGTAAGTTAAAGTCAAGGTAAATTACTGAATCTGTATGCAGACGTCAGTATGTCAATACTGTTTATATTTCTATGAGGGATTCAAAAAGGCAGTAAAAGCCATGGGAGAAATACTGAGAACATTAATATTTACCAGCAATTCTAGAAGAAATTCTTTTTCAAAAGTTGTGTCTTCATTTTTAGGAAGCGTTGGCAAGAGGCAGAGGTATGATGCCACCTGGTGGAGTGTGTTTGAACTGCAGAATGGAGAATAGTTTATTCAGATCAATTAACTTTAGTTTGGAAACAGTTTTTCTTTTCTTTTCTTTTTCTTCCTTTCCTTTTCTTTCCTTTTTCCCTTCCTTCCTTCCTTCCTTCCTTCTTTCCTTCCTTCCTTCCTTCTTTTTTTTTGGTTTTCCGAGACAGGGTTTCTCTGTAGTTTCAGAGCCTGTTCTGAAACTAGCTCTTATAGACCAGGATGGTCTCAAATTCCACCTGCCTCTGCCACAGGGATTAAAGGTGTGCAAGCACACCACACCACCATCCCTCCGTTTTCCTACTCTTATCTTAAAAAGTAAATATAACCCCAGGCCATAAGCATCAAAACAGACAAACAAACAAAAACAAACAACAACGACAAAAACTAAAAAACAGGGGTTAAAACGTCTGAAGTATTTTCTGGGGACCTGAAAACCACTGAAGGACTCTGCAAGGACACCACTTTTTGCTTGGACCAGAGTCCAGCTAGCTCTTGATGTAGTGCCTCCTTGCTCCCACGGGGACTATCTAAAGTCAGTTACACTTAAGAACGACGTTGATGAAATAGAAAACATTTCTACTGAAAAAGTTACCAACACTGGACTCTTAGACATTTTAAAGCAGTATGTGACAAAATTCAAAGTATGTATTTTACATGTAATTTTTTTACGTGAAAAAAGATAAATTATCCTTATTTGTCTTTTATTAACAGTATTTTTCTTTTATCAACCCAAAATTTTTTCTTATGTCTTTTATATCAAGTCTCTCTTTTTCATTGCAAACCCCCTTAAACTGCTAATCTATTTTCAATTTTGTTTTCCAAGTCAAATAAATGGTCTAGCTTTTTACCTTGGCTAGGTAATGCACTGATATTCAACAGCAAAGCAATCAAGAAGGAGTACAATGGGGAACACTACTAGCATGCCTGAAATACCTACAAGATCCCTGACTGTTTTAAATACACAGGAAATAAGAAGTAAATAAGCTAGTAACTCTTATCTTCCAAAAAATACAGTAGTGGATATGTACTAGATAGTATTACTGATGCTACATATCTTAAAACCACAAGATTTTCCTAAGTTATACCGTTAATATCAAACATGAAGCTTTACTGGTTTCTGTTATATTCTGTTTATAACTAGCCAGCTTAATGCTCTGCTTAAAGAACAATGGCCTAAGTTATTAAAAATATTTTCACCCCTTCCCAAGGAAAAGATGGTTAGTTATATTTAAGTGACTCTTTCCTAACAGCTAGAGGTAAGCAGCAGTTGTGAGGCTGACCAGGGGCCACCACACAGCCTAAGGCAGTAGAAAAGGAATAAAAGCAACAGGGAAAAGAAAATCCCAACAGCCATGTTCTAAGGAAGAATGCTGTTCTTTTCATGTAGTCTTACCTGAGAGGCCCAAAGAACTTGACCAAGGAATCCCGGGCATCTACTTCTGCCACATTGGAAAGGGCGAAGTCATAGAGTTCGGGGAAGTGCGCAAAAGCAGCTCTCTAGAAAAGCCAACCGTCAACAGTCAACGCCTGTGCATCAACACAACCACCTGGGATTCCTAGGCCATATGGGGGATTGCATGTTGTTCAAACTCCATGGGTTTGTGTACTTTCATTTCTCTTGCTGTTGATATCCCGTGTGTTATTTCATTCTCTTGTATTTGTTGAGGCTTGCTTTTTGTCTTAGTATGTGAAATATTTTGGAAAAATGTGTGACTTTAGTGTTTATGAATACTATGGAGATATCTATTACATTCATTTGATTTGTGATTTCGGTAAGTAATAAATACTCACTACATCTTATGTTTATCTTCTATGTGATCCCTGCCTCATTAAACAATAGGGAAAGCTTCAATTGTTCTAGCAGGAAAACAACAGTATCTGAGGTTTGTGCTCCCTTTCCACCACTGCAGGGAGTGAACCCAAAAGCCTTGTGCATGCCAAGGAAGCACTCCACCACAGCGACACCCCTAGCTTTCTGTGACCCCACCACAGTTGACACGAAAATGGCATGCATGTTAGCTTCCTTTGCAGTGAACTCTAATATTTTATGACCAAGAACTAGCCCTAAAAACAAGTCCTAGGGATACTGTACTGGAGATTAACCCAAGGAGAAGTGGAAAATACAGCATGCTTCTGACTGATTGATCTCTGGGAAGATAAGACCTGGCAAGGGGCATCCAGACCAATCTGGAGTAAAGGACAAGGCAGGCACACTGTGAGGATCCGACAGACTGAAGTAACAGTCTTTCTCTTAGATCATGCCTCTGTGTTATAGAAAAGAACTAGAAGTCCTTCTATCAGGGTGGATGGCACAGAAGGTCACCAAACGTAGAGGTAGGCTTGTCATGAAATCGCTAGACAACTGCAAAGTGACCCTAAAACCAAGCCTGAGAGGAAGGGGCCTACACCAAGAAAAGCATGAGTCAGACATTTACACAGCGGCTTCAGTCACTCAAAGCGCAGAGGAAAGAGGACAAAAGCACTACTGCTCTGCAGAAGGCGGAAAGAGATGCCTGCGCTCACTCTTCTTCCAAAAAGACGTGGCACCTTAGTGCTCCATGTCACCCACCCAGTATTTAGGGAAGGTCTATAGCCGGTGAGAGATTAGGACTGACTATGAAAGAGAGTGTGAATTAAGCATGACACTGTTATTCTTCAGAGACACACTCTAAATTGACAAGCCAGGTGTGAGGATTAATCTAGAATGTCAACTTGATGGGGTTCGAAATGATCAGGGAAATAAATTCTGGATGTGTCTATGAGAGATTGTCCAGATTACTTTAGCAGAGGTGGGGAGACCACAAATATGCAGCGCCATCCCATGGGCTGGGGTCCTGGACTGCATAAAAAGGAGAAAATGAGCCTGGCAGTGGTAGTGCATGCCTTGTCTTTAATCCCAGCACTCAGGAGGCAGAGGAGGCGGATCTCTGTGAGTTCGAAGGCAGCCTGGGCTACAAGAGCGAATTTCAGAACCAGCTCCAAAGCTACAGAAAAACCCTGTCTTCAAAACCAAAACCAAAACCGATAAAAACAAAAGGGGGGCGGTGGGGATGAGCCATCACCTCTGCTTTCTCACTGCAGATGCAATGTGATTCCTGCCTCACACTCCTGACACTGAGTGAGCCTTCCCTGTCCTGATGAGCTGTCCCTTCTTTCTTTAAGTTGCTGTAGACGGCCGATTCACCAGAGCAGCATGACTAGTAACTGGTGTGCTGGCGTGGCTGCAGTCCCAGCACTCAGAGGCTAAGGTAAGAGGATTCAAAGTTCAGGCCAGACTGGACTACATAACATGACTATTTCTCAGAAATAGTAATCGGTGAACAAATGAATAAATAGAGTGACAGAAAACAGAGGGACTTTTGGGACCTGTTCGAGCTATACTGATAAATTTCACTCCTATGACATGTATTTATTGTAAAAATATTTATAAAGCATAAGTATATAAATAAGATATATGAAAATGATACCTAAAAGTAAAAATATGTATAATAATTTACCTTGGTTTTTTTTTTTTAGATTTCATTATTTATTTATTTTTGGTTTTTTTGGGACAGGGTTTCTCTGTGGAACAGCCCTAGCTATCCTGAAACTAGCTCTTCTAGACCAGGCTGGCCTTGAACTCAGAGATCCGGCAGCCTCTGCCTCCCAAGTGCTGAAATTAAAGTTGTGTGCCACCACCGCCCAACTATAATTCACCTTGTTATATGTATGAGTGTGTTTGTCTCCCTGCAAGCATCATGGCAAGCAGGGAAACAAACCTCGAAGAGACGAGAATAAAAACTTGGTTCAACCTGACTTAGTCAATTTGGATCAAACTTGTAGAGAGTGTAATCCCAGGAGGTTTATTGTAAGCATATTTAAACACAGTAGAATTTGCGGGGAGGGGAGAGGCAAGGAGAGGAGCAGAGAAAAATGTAGAGCTCTATAAAAATCAATTAGAAAATAAAAGAGAGAAAGAAAAGGTATACTGCATTTTATTTACCTGAAGAGATGTAATTCTGTCATAGTGAATTGTGGTCATCTCATTCTCTGTCAGAGCATTTCCAGTCTGGTCATTAATTTCAAAGCCAGTATAGAACTTCAGCATCTCTAAAAGCTGGAAGAATTCATTTAAATTAATATATTATTTATTAAAAGTAATAAAAAATTATGTCTTTCAGGGGTTGAAAATTTCAGAAGGTAGCATTACACAACAAATATTTGAGAACATACCCAAACATATTTAACTTATGTGAAAATAAAATGTGTTTTATGAATAAATTATTAAGCCTACTTCATACACATAGTCCACTCCTACTGAGAAATTCAACTGCAATCCCAATACAACAGAAGAATTTTGCATATTAGATCATCCTGCGACAAGGTCTGTGAGGGACTGCCTTAACTGATAATCAATGTGGGGCGGCCCGGACAACTGTAGGTGACACCATCTCTAGGCAGATGGGTCTGAGTTGTTTAAGAAAGCTACTTAACCATGAGGCAAAGAGCAAGCCACCAAGTAGCATGCCCTCACAGTTCTGCTTTGGTTCTCTGCTTACACTGTTGCCCTCATTTTAAGGATGGGCTGTGACTTGGAAGTTTAAGGCAAACCAACACTTTCCACTCCAAGCTGCTTTCCAAAGTGTTTATTGCCAACACAGTAAAGCAAACCGTAGCAGTATATCACTCATGCCTCCCATGAGTCTCCACGGTCATCACACCTCTTCAGCTTAGCTCATGATGAAGAGGCCTTGCTTTCTGCACATGGAAGCACATCCAAGGCACATTCTGGCTGCATTCACTTAAAGATTTACTATTTTTAGTCCTAACCTGTGACACATTATAGTCAATTACTAAGAGTTTATATGGCAAATCATTGAACAAAATTTTTGTTGAATGAAAAAGAAATAGAAGTGCTTAGTAAGATAAGAGATAAAGAGTATGTAACACACATAGAACCTGTATCTTAAATTTACTCTCACCAGAAAAACATAATTACAAATTAGATGTTTTCTTTTGTTTGACATGACAGGAAATCCAAAGTACCAACACACTGCCTTCCTACCTAAAGCAATAAGCTGAAATGCATTTGCCTTCCTACTCAATGAAGCAGACTGATGGAGGAAGGTCATTGGCTAATAAAGGAACTGCCCTGGCCCATTTTATTGGTTAGAAGTTAGGTGGGAGGAGTAAACAGAACAGAACTCTGGGAGGAAGAGGAAGTGAGGTCAGATTCAACAGCTCTGCTCTCGGGAGCAGACGCCTGAGAGAGACGCCATGCCCCGCTCCCGGCATGAAGTTCCGACCCAGGATGGACTAGGCTAGAATCTTCCTGGTAAGCGCACCTTGGGGTGCCATACACAGATGATTAGAAATGGGCTAAATTAAGATGTGAGAATTAGCCTGTAAGTGCTAGAGCTAAAGGGCCAAGCAGTGCTTAAAAGAATACAGTGTCTGTGTAATTATTTCGGGGCATAAGCTAGCCGGGCAGGCGGCCAGGGTGTTGGGGACGCAGCCCCGCCGCTGCCCCTATTACTACAGCAGACTGGGTGCAGGACTTTCCTATGCCATCAACTGCCTGTCACTGTTGTCACAGGCAAGAGCAACCATGACCTTGCAGTTAATACTTTTACCTGTTAGATCTCACAGTGGCTTTTCACATAAAATTAAAATATATGAACACATGAGACTACATTTCCAAAGCCATAATTTAGTTCAATAACAAAAGAACGTAGAGTTAACACAAGTTAGATAATTACTAGAGTTGTATAGGTGCATTCCAGTATGTATACAACATTCAAGTCAATATTCTAGAATTTTGCTTTGGCTCACGCCCTGGTATTTCCAGCTGCATAGTAAAGCAAAGATCAACTTAAGAGATCACAACATTCAAAGTGTCAGATCCACGAGAACTCACCTGGGAAAACAGATGGCCATCCCCTTCTCTGTGAACAAGACTGGAAAGGTAACAGTGAACCAAAAGGTGGGAGTCATCCAGGATGGTATTAAACCAGCGCCTCGTGGGGAGCAGAGCCTGGAAAAGATAAACACCATAGCATTCATTTTGCCTGATTCTCTGCAGCTAGAGATAAAATCTACTACTATTTCATACCAAGTGGACATCACAAATACCCTCCTGCATGTCCAAAGACACCTGGTATACAAAACAAAGGGCCTCATCCATGCTGTAAAACAAAACTAAAACAAAAACACTCAATGTCAATGCTTTTCCTTCTAAAAACAATGGGGGCACAACTTAGAAGATAAAAATAAGAGCAGACACAGGAAGAATCTAACAGATCATCTATCCTGTTTATAAGTTTTTAAGCAAGATCTACATGAAACTCTAGTATGCATTGCACATAACTGTAAAAGCAAAGCTCTTTTCCATTTCCTGTTCTTGCTTCCCTTATGACACTAAGAGAGACAGTGATGAGAAACTGAGATGGACAGCTTGACAAGTTATGAAGAACATCACTGAGGAGACAAAGTTACTCTGATTTGACACAGTGAGAGTATACATTAGTCACTGGTAGAGTTAGCAGATGATAAAATCCTCAAGAACGATTGTTAGTCTAATAGTTTTAACACTCATTTCAAACCAGGGGACATATTTTATTTCAATTTCCTACATTAGAGAAGAAAAGGAAATGGATTACTCTGAATTACATCAACTTATATCTGAACTTTCTGAAAGAATCCCATTCTTAACAATATGAAATCGTTAAAAAATCTAAATTTTAAAAGGCAAAAGAACCCATGCCAACAGGACAGTTAGCACAAAACCTCAAGGAATCAAACCCTGAGACTTCCTTGTCTACATGAAACCTTGAAATAAAAACAGACCAAGGGTCATTTCAAGTATTTCAGATGTATCTATAGCTTGATCTTCGACTTTTAAGGAATACATAACATGTTGATATATATATATATTTCTTACCTCTAGATCAATCATAAGTTCGATGAATCTTTCACAGTAATGAACTTTGTCCATAGTGACAGGCTCTAAACATGAGAGAAACATGTTAGAATTTTACCAAGCCATTTTGTGTGCTATTTCTTAAAACTGGCAGCTAATAAATAATTTAAACAAACTCATTTATCTTATTCTATGCAACTCAACTATGATTCAGAATAAGAATCTCACTTATTTTTTTTTTTTCAAGGCAGGCAATCACTATTTAATTCTACTAATATGAGAAAATGAAGAAATCTAGATTGGGTCTGAAGTGTATTTTAATAATCTGATGTGTAAATTATTTATAGCTTTAAATTAATTTCATGTGTATGAGTGCCTACAGGTATGTTTGTGCACCATGGTCTGCAGAGGACGGAAGAAGGCATCAGATCATCTAGAACTAGAGTTATATATGGTGTTCTGTCACATACATGCTGGGAGCTACACGTAGGTCCTTTGTCAAGAGCAGCAAGTGCTCTAACTAATGAGCCCTCTTTCCAGTCTTAATAACTGTAATGTTTTTAGAAATCAAATCAAAGGTAGTTTTCTTTTTAATAGAAGGCAGTTTTATATCTGGTTTGTTTCACTTTCCTCAGTATCATTATATATCAAACTCATAAGAATTCTCAGAAATAGACATAGACACACCATACACATATATATAGTATATACATATATAATATACATTATAAAATATGCATATAATATGTACATACCTACATATGATGTATATAGCCAACTTTGAAGTGGAAAATATATATAGCAAAGAAAAAGTATTTTTTTCACTGTCCATGTATGTCTTTTCATAATCTTAAAAGAGGATTATATTGGCTTAGAAAGAGCATTAACTTTGACATGAAAATGTCAGTGACATTCAGTAGGCTGCCTCTGGTGAACCTTAAGAAAAACATACATAGATCTACCTGGAAAATCAAAATAGACAAGATCGCTTGACAAAATTGGGAGCATGGGGGTGGGGGAAGGGTGGAAGGGGAATAAGGGAAGGAGGAGAACTTGAGGGAGCGGGATAGTCGAGATGGAGGAAGGACAGAGATGAGAGGAAGGAAACAGGTATCTTGATTGAGGAAGACATCATGGGGCTAGCAAAAACCTGACACTAGAGAAATTCCCAAGAATCCACAAGGATGACCTCAGCTAAGACCTTAAGTAGTAGAGGAGAGGGTGCCCAAACTGGCCTTGCCCTGTAGTCAGACTGATGAATATCTTAAATATCACCATAGAACCTTCATCCAGCAACTGATGGAAACAGAGGCAGAGACCTGCATCGGAGCACTGGACTGAGCTCCCAAAGTCCAGTTGAAGAGTGGGAGGAGTGAGAATATGAGCAAAGAGATCAGGACCATGATGGGGCACCAATTCCAGCTGGACTGGGAAGGAACAAGCATAGGTCCAAACTAGTCCCTCTGAATGTGGCTGACAGTTGCATGGCTGGGGCAGACTGAGGAACCACTGGCAGTGGCACCGTGATTTATCCCTACTGCATGTACTGGGTTTTTGGGATCCTATTCTTTTTGGATGTATACTTTGCTCAGGTAGGGAGGGCCTTGGACCTTCCACAAAGCAATGTGTTTACCCTCTCTGTGGAGGGAGGGGTGAGTGGAGGGAATGGGAAGAGGGGAGGGCGTGGGAACTTGGATTGGTATGTATAATGAAAAAAGATGATAGTTTGTTTTCTTTAAAAAAAAAATAAAAAGAAAAGAAGAGAATGTCAATGTACAAATAAAGAACTAAAAAAATTTAAATTTAAAATTAAAAAAAAATTTAAAAATACTGATTGATGATATTCATGAACATGATATACTATTGTTTTTGAAAAATTCATTTTTAATAACAGCCTTGGGAAATAAAATACTTTTTGGATGTAAGTTTTGTTTTTTCTTAATACCAGGAAATGATCTATCACTTACCCTCTAGAACCATGGTGTCAACACTGTTCCTAGTGACACACATTATTTAACCATTGCTTAGCTAAGACTCTAAGCAGTGACTAATCAAACACAGCATCCATAAATACCAATCCATAAACACTTAAAAATGCATTTATTCATTTGCCATATGCAGGAAAATGGAAGGTTAAATGCTGTAGAAATTTATATTAGTTTCCACCTACTGTATGAAAATGCTAATGGCAATTTTCTCCCCTGAACTTCTTCTCCAGTTAGTACCTACCCATTGCCCAGATGCCAAATCAATAGATTATAATATCTGGAGAGACAGTAAATATCTATTCTAGATAGTTATTTTCCATGTAATAAACTGAGGACAAGATAAAGCAAGCTGATGAAGATGGACACTAGATCCTGATTTTTTGACTTCATCCTTGGCCACAGGGCTCTTACGAATAAAGCCAGGTAATCAGATCATACAATCTTAGCACTCTGGATGACATAGCAAGAGGAGCAGAGGCTTAGGACTAGCCTGGATACCCAGTGAGCTTCAGGCCATTATGTTCTATAGAGCAAGACCTAACCAAAAAACAAACAAACAAAAAAGAACTCCCCAAAAAAACAAAAACAAAAACAAAAAAACCCTTCAAAGTAACCAATAAACTTAGCAGCCAAAACTCACAAATAACATAGAACGTATAAGGTCCTATGATCAATAAATGAAAGAATTTAAGAGGCTATGTTTAAATTAAATGCTTTCAAACTAGTACTTGGATGCTGTGCAAGAATTTTTTTGTTGTTCTAAAACTAAAAATTAAAACAAAACAAAAATAAATTCTGTACTCTACTTCTATATAGCTTGAAAAAAATGACAAAGGTCATGTTAAAATTAGAATACAAAGCTTGGTGCACAAGCTCTGCTCTGGCAGACAGAGGTGCATCAGTAAAACCCTTTCCCATAGTGCACTTGGCAGTCTAGTCTCTATACTTGCATGTATTATATGCACCCAAACCCTTCTCCAGTGATGCATGCAGCATGAAATCTGAAGGGAAGATACTTTAGGGGAAGGAGATAGATCAGCAAGATAGGGAGGGACAGGAAGAATGAGGGAGGGCAGTGAGAAAGGGAAATGAATGAGAATAAAAGTATATATGAAATTCCATGATGAGACCCATTACATTGTACACTAATTTAAAAATATTAAAGAAATATGGGTAAAGACGGACTTGAGCCATCTCATTTTGTAGTTTATTATCTCAGAAACACTACCCTGCTGAAATGTTATCCCCTGAAAACTCTATTCAGCACTGTACTATAAAACAGCAAGTGAGGGCTATAAACACCTTATTCACTATTGTCCCCAGCATCCTGCAGAGAACTTGGACCTGGTAAGCAAGTGCAAAATGTTTACTAACTAAATGAACATTTCAATAACCATGCTGGTGCCTCAATAACCCTCTAAGGTAATCCCAATGCTCAGGCTGGCAATATACAGGAAATGGAAATGGCACACATTTGCCATTACATCTTTAAATCACTAGGAGCAGCGTTTGGAGCAGAAGTGAGTAAATTCCAGGAGGGCAACTACACACTAATATACAGTGAGCTGGATAAAGGTGGCCACTTACCAGAAAGTGGGATGGACTTCAGCACGGAAATAAACTTCTGGATGAGCTGGGAAAGAAACCTTCTTTCTTGGTATGCCCTAAAAATCAAACAGTAACCCAATTATTTCTGAGTTATTAAAAAGCAAATTCAAACACTGAGCTGTCTAAATGTTTTGTCTCTCTGATATTGGGCACATAGTATCTCTTTGTAAACACACAGGAAGAAAGGAACAGCCTCATTACTGACCTGATTTGCCTATTAAGCACCTCCTCCAGTTACTTTAAGCTTCCATTTAAATTCAGGGCCAAGACTGCATAGAATGGTTCAAAATTGCATCTATGCTGTCTTAAAAGTCTAACGTTTAGGTGCTGGAGAAACGGCTTAGCTGTTAAGAACACTTGCTGCTCTTCCAGCTGAACTGGGGTTCAGTTCCTGGCACCTACATGATAGTTCACAACCACTTGTAACTCCAGTTCCAGATCTGATGCACTCTTCTGGCCTCTAATAGCAATGAATGCATGTGCTGCACCTACATAGATGCAGGCGACACACACACACACACACACACACGCACACACACACACACACGCACGCACATACACACACCACTTTTAAAAATCTCATATTTAACCAGGCATGGTGGTATATGCCATTAATCTCTGTACTCAGGAAGCAGAAGTAGGAGAATTTCTGTGAATTCAAGGCCAGCTTGGTCTACATGGAAAGTTTCAGGCTAGCCAGAGTGAGATACATAGTGAAACTCTGTCAAAAAAGAATAACAAAAACAAACAAACAAAAACTAATGTAGCTAAATTGACAGAAGCAACTTTATATCTTAATATGTTTACAGTACCAAATACAGTGAGAGTATCATAATGTTTAATTACTAATTAAACATTAGTCTAAAAATCCAATTCCTACTGCTTTCTGAATTGACCATCAACTGACAAACACATCAGGTATTGGATAGTTGCAAATGCTCCTACCAGAAATGCAAAGTAAGGGGAGTGATCACAGTCTACTTAGGAAGGGGAGATGGATCAATCAGTAAAGTAGTAGTTTTACAACAACCTTGAAGACCTGAGCTTGGGTCCCTAGCACCCATGGAAAAAGCCTTGCATGAGGCTGTGCATCTGTAATACCAGTGGTGAGAGGTAGAGACATGAGGATCCAGGGAGGTGGCTATACATTCAGTGACAGACCTTACTCAAAAAAATGAGGCAGAGAGCAATAGAGAAAAATACCTAACATCAGTCTCTGGCCTCTGAGCACACACATGTGCACATTGCAGATCTCTGTAAAAATACTCATAATAATCTAAATGAAAGCATTTATTAACAATTTATAATAGCATTACAAGAAGAAAGCAGGCAATAAATTAGGCAGTGTTGTGATCCAATGCCTAATGGGGAAGAAAGTTTTGCCCACATACTGCTCTCTTGCTTCTGGGTCCATCTTTTCATCATTCTTTTTAATCAAGTTCCAGAATTTTCTTAGCTTTGGTGTCTTTTTTAATTCTAATTCCAATCGTGCCTAAAAGAGAAATATGATATATACAACAATCAATAACACTAATATTTATGAGGATACTTAGATTGACCATTAGCTAGTCCCTTAATATATGATGACATGGGATCACCTGAAAATAATAAGATGAAGTGTGAAAACTAAGGAATGAATTGTATTCAATTATTATTCAATTCTGTATTTTTAATAAAAATAAGATAGAAGAAACTACCTTTAATAATCATTATTATAAGTTCAATAATTTATTTCTAAAATTAAGAATTTAAGGCTGAAAAATATAAGCACGAATGCTTATAAGCATTATCACTGAAATAAAATCCAAGTCTCCAATGATGAACACAAAAATAACTGTCAAGGTTGGATATGTATCTTGGTGATATATGCTTTGCTTAGGATGACAAATCTCTGGGTTCAACCCCCAATGCTGGGGTCAGGGCAGAGGATAGGCCCTGCCAAATGGAAATAAGTAGTAAATGGTTGAGCAAGGCCGAGCATGGTATACCAATATGCTCAGCACTGATTAAAAAAAAAAAAAAAAAAAAAGCAAGGTCCAGGTAAAGATCCCATCTCATCAAAGAAACAAAAGAGACAACAAGTGCCCACATGAGCACACCTTCTCCTGTGGTACTCACCACTTGTCAAGCTAGTTTTGTTTCTGCGTGTCTCACTCTATCTGTAACTGGTACTATAGTATTATTTTATCGGTCTCAGTCAACTGGTACAGATGATTGATTGGCCTGCATACCTGGCTGTGTACAGAGACTCACGCAGGAAATAGAATGTTGCATAAAGCTTTACACTTACTTAAACCTGGTAGCTTTCAGTTGATACAGAAGATATGCTAATCTATTACATACACATCATTTAATAAAAAGTTAATGGAAAGGCAGAGATAGCTAATATTAAACATGATCCAGACCTTCTATAGCTGTATACACATCCTAAGCCTGGAAATAAATAAAATTCAAGTTTACATTTAGCCTCGTCCAAATACATACGGAAGGATAACAATCACACTTTACTAAATTATCCTCTTTCTCTTCAAGTTCAATAAATGGCCCCTCATTTCACTTTACAATATTAAAAATTAAGTGGAGCATACATTAGGATGCATGCAACATTCCTTAAAACTGTAAAAGCTACATTTACAATAAGTTAATACACAATAAAATCCTAAGAAGGAAAGTAGATTTTAGCTGACACAGTTTTGTGTTCATGTTAAAGCCACTCAGTCTGAAACCACATGACATGTGACAGACACATGGAGAGCATTCTGGAATAGGTACTTACAGGCTGCAAGCCCATCCACATAGGGAGGGAGATAAGCTGCTGTACTTGACTCCTTATCAAGTCTACTTCCTGTTCAAAGCATGAAGAAAACAAGTTTATATATATATATATATATATTCCAGTATTTTTACCTAAGTTCTTATATATAGTTTATTTCCTTTTAAAGTCTTGGAAGAAAAACATGTCATCAACACTTTAAAATTGGTGATATTTTACTACTTAGAAGTTCAACAAGGGACTAGAGATGGTTAAGAGCAATTGCTGCTTTTAGAGAGGACCAGGGTTTGGCTCCCAGCATGCATCTTGAGAGGATCACAACAGTGTGTAACTCCAACTCCAGGATATCTGCCATCCTTTTCTGGCCTCTGTTGGTACCCACATACACATGGCACACACACATATACAAAATCAATCTTTAAAAAAAAAAATCAATATTTAAAATGGCAGTTTCCATTATTTGCAGATTTCATATAAAAAAACTCATTTATTAACAAAAATGTATTTGAAACCCCTAGATTAATACTTCCTGCAGTAATCACAAAGAACACAAAACAGCAGCAAGTTTAAGTTTCCCCAGGTACCTAACTCCCCTGAGGCTGTTACCTCTCTGCTTCAGTTCCAGTTATCATACACTAGCAAGTGTCTTTTCTGAGATGTAGTGTTACATTTTGATTATTGTATCTTGTTTGTGATTTAATCCTTTTATTATGGATCCCCAAAACAAGGCTGAAATACTATCTGAAGCTCATAGTTATAATATACTCAATACACTGCCCTGTCTTCTTTTAGATTTATTATTTGTGTGTGTGTGCACCTGAGAATGCCAGAAGAGGCCCCAAATCCCCTGGAGTTATAGACAATTAATTATAAGTAGCCCTACATGTAGTAATGGGAAGAGAACTCGGGTCCACTGGAAGAACACCAAAGGCTCTTAACCATGCATCTCTCCAGCCCTTACATGTGTGTCGTTGTGCACCCCCCCCCCCCCCCCCGAGACAAGGTTTCTCTGTAACTTTGGAGCCTGTCCTGGAACTAGCTCTTGTAGACCAGGCTGGCTTCGAACTTACAGAGATCTGCCTGCTTCAGACTCCCGAATGCTGGGATTAAAGGCATGAGCCACCACTGACCAGCCCTGCCACGTGTCTTACATAGAAAACATGTGTGTTAGATAAATTGCATTTAATAACAGTGCTGATGATGGAGAGCTTATAGATAATCAAAATAATATATTAAGTAGCATGTCTTTAAACAGAAACAAGCATAAAGGTTATGGCCCGAGTCAGGTGTCATCTCAACTTACTCTAGAAGAATATGGAAAGTTGCAGAATTGAATGGAAAGTAAATTTACCAAGCTATTGAAGCAATGATCCAGGAAGAGCAGGAGGACGGTCTGTTCATGGAGGGAGAACTCGCCATCAGTCTCAGCCAATGCTGCTTTCAAGATGCACTTAAAAAAGAACGGGAAGTGGTCTGGCTTCTTCTTAAAGGTCTGAAAGAATAAAAGTTCACTTTGAGCCGGGGTGGAGGGTGGGATGGTGCACACTTTAATCCCAGCACTTGGAAGACAGAGGCAAGTGGGTCTCTGAGTTTCAGGTCAGCCTGGTCTACAGAGTGAGTTCCAAAACAGTCAGAGCTACACAGAGAAACCCTGTCGCAAAAAACTAACAAACAAAAAACTAACAAATAATTCACTTAGAGCTCTTGTTTGCATTTTTCTTTCTTAAAGAAGTGCTGGTGGGTGTTTTAGAAATATATTAACAAAATTAAACCAGCTGGGCAGTGGTGGTGCATGCCTTTAATCCCAGCACTCAGGAGGCAGAAGCAAGCAGATCTTTGTGAGTTTGAGGCAAGCCTGGACTACAAGAGCTAGTTCCAGGATAGGCTCCAAAGCTACAGAGAAACCCTGCCTCAAAAAAGAAAAAAACACAAAATCAAAAAAAAAAATTAAATCATTACATGATTATTGTATATGTGACTAGAGAAGTAATGCATATGATAGTAGGTCAAATAGAACTTTTTTGACAGGGCTATGAGAGACCTAAAGCTAACAGAATAATGACTTCAATTCTCTTACTTATTCTTATGTACTTAGATAAAGGTTTATTCTCTCACTGAGACAGTGGGGCTGATCTATTGGGAGCTCACCAAGGCCAGCTGGACTGGGACTGAAAAAGCATGGGATAAAACCGGACTCTTTGAACATGGCGGACAATGAGGGCTGATGAGAAGCCAAAGACAATGGCACTGGGTTTTGATCCTACTTCATGTTCTGGCTTTGTGGGAGCCTAGCCAGTATGGATGTTCACCTTCCTAGACCTGGATGGAGGGGGGAGGACCTTGGACTTTCCACAGGGCAGGGAACCCTGACTGCTCTTCGGACTGGAGAGGGAGGGGGAGAGGAGTGGGGGGAGGAGGAGAAGAGTGGGAGGAGGGGGAGGGAAATGGGAGGCTGGGAGGAGGCGGGAATTTCTTTTTTTTTTCAATAAAAAAAAAGAAGATTTTGGAATATTTTCATTCCTTTAATTTGAACAAAACAACTACATCTTTGAGAAAACCTATGGTTTTCATGCTGTAGTTAATCTCTATTTCTCCTGCTCTATACAAGTTCTTGACACTTAGAATGCAAATAACATAAATATATTCAAGGCCTTGCTACTTATTGCCACACATAAGTGAAAGAGATGTTTGGCTATTCTAGTTGTTTCCGTTTTCTTCCCTAAACCAACCTCTACCAACAGTTCCCATGATACTAATGGCAGTTAAGTCCAAATGACCCTTATCCTCTGTTTCTTTCTCCTTCCAGGACTTTGCATGCTAAGAAAGTGCTCTACCACTGAACTACATCCTAGCTCCTGAGCTGCTTGTTACTGTAGTTAACTTACTACAACAGAAGTTTGTATCTCAAGTTCTGGTCCATTGTTCTTCCCCAACTCACATTATCCTATGCTCATGATTCTAAAGATACATCTTCAGGGGGCTGGAGAGATGGCTCAGGGGTTAAGAGCACTGACTGCTCTTCCAGAGGTCCTCGGTTCAATTCCCAGCACCCACATGGCAGCTCACACCTGTGTGTAACTGCAGTTCCAGGGGATCTGACACCTTCACACCAGTGCACATAAAATAAAGGTTTTTGTTTTGTTTTGTTTTTAAAAAGGTACATCTTCATTCCTGATCTCCTCATCACCTAATCTTTACATTTATCAGTTTTACTACCAGATTAAAAAGGTAATTTAAACTCTAACATTTAAACTAAAAAAGTCCACAGTTTCTTCAATTCCTCTATTCCTTTACAGTAAATGGTACCATCACCTATTTTCAGTTGCCTAAGTTTGGTAAGTTATTGAAAATTAGTACACTTCCTTAATGCTACATCAATTATCAAAACCAATCAGTTTATTATTTCTAAATCTTATATGTCCTCTGAATCTATGACAGTAGCATTTTATCCATATTGTTTTTCTTCGATTTCAGTTACCTGTATCGTCTACACTCTAAAATTATTAAAGGGAAAATTCTAGAAAGAAACAATTCATTTATTTTCAACAATACACTGTCCTAAGGAATATGATGAACCAGTGCTCTTGTGGCCTGGACTGACCACACCCTGGCCCACAGTCTACATAAGCTATGTGCCCACTAGACACTCTGCCTTCTCATTGAGCAGACTGATTTCACTTAACCCTTATTTTCTGTAATAATCACTACACATTACAAAAGTGATCCTGACAATTTAAGACTAGTATAGAATAATTCTATTAGTCACTGTTGAACTCTTACACTGCCCAATTTATAGATGGAACTTTATCCTAATTACTACATAGGAAAGTGTGTATGTGTAGAGAAATAATGTGTGTGTATATATGTATGTATGTGTATATATATAAAGAGATATGTGTGCATAAATACACACATATAAATTCATATACTACTCTATAGGAATGTGTGTGTGTAAAGAAAGAATGTGTGTGTATATATGTATATATATATATATAGAAAGAGATGTATGATATATATATATATTTATATGTTACTCCATAGAAAAGTATGTGTGTGTGTGTATAGAAAGTGTGTGTGTGTATATAAAGAGGGAGAGAGATATGAGTTCATATATATATATATATATATATATATATATATTTATATGCTACTCCATAGTAAAGTGTGTGTGCGTATGTGTTTATAGGTACTGTCATCTGAAGTGATATTTACTAGGGTTCTAGAATGCATTTTTGTGTAAAACAGAGGAATTCCTGCCCTGTTATTCCTTTATTTCAAACTCTAATCACTAAAGTGGTCTCTATATTTTATCAATTGGCAAAATTACTATCTGGCTTAAAAAAATTCTCTCTTCCTTTCTATAATCATTTGAAGCAATTTCCTGAGATCCCTAGGATATCTTGTAACACCTTAGGTTAACCTGTAAGCCCTACCTGCCCAAGAACCAGGTAACTTCCTGGGATTCTGGGAGCTGTAGTTCTTAGAAAACAACAGCAAAAGCCTTAGGGGAAAGTATGGCGACTGTATGGGTTTGTCATTAAGTAGCTCTGCAACATGTGTCTAGAGGCCAATCAGATGGAAGTCCCAGCAAATGGTCCTGACCAAAGTCTATCTTGGTCAGTATTTAATATTTAAATAAAGCTTGTTTCCAACTTGGCTCAAAATGATTAAACTGGTTTTTTTCTGGCAAATCTCAGGAGCCATAGTTTAACCTGAGCTCAAATGTGCCCTGGGATACAGTCAGTATTTGAGAGAAATGTCCATGTTTTAATCTTAACAATTCTAACTAACTTAATCTTAAACAATTCCTCACTTCGGAAACCACTTCATCGAAATAGATGACAACTACTATTTTTTTCTTCATTAAAAAAGAAAATCTACATTCCGAGTTAGACTCTGTTGAGCCGTAAAAGAAACGGTTAGCTCGTTAGTAATTTCCACATGGCAAAAGAAGTCCCAGGCTGGAAAGGAGGTCAGGAGACTAAACTGCAAATACAGCGCAGCACACATCAGCTTTCACACATCATCTCCTAGAGCTCCCAATACAACTTGTGCTTTGCCAGCTCCAAATGTCAGTCCCCGTTTCAATCACACAGAAAAACAACTCTACATTCTTATTATTTAAGTCCTAGAAAACCAGCTGCAAGTACTACAATCAGAAGAAAGCTAAGAGGACCTCTCAAACATCCATTCTTTGTCTCCTAGTGCTTTACTATTGGGTGATCTCCCACCCTAAGCTTAGGGATAGCTGCTATCAGGAAGATTCTGCTACTCTGTAATGCTTAAGGGGGCCAGAGTGAGAGCTGTGAAATAACTCAATTTTGTGTTTACCTCCCAGGCTGGGACATTTTCTCTGAACTTCTCATTCACCATACAGCAGATGGACATTAAATAGGCCTTGCTGGAAACTTCTGGAGAATAATTCATCCAGAGGTAATTTTCAAGATATTGACTGTAAGGAGATAAAAAGTTGCACAGAATATTTCATTAGTTATCACAGGCATTGTACTGCATACGGCACCTGAAAAGAAGATTATTTCTACATCTTTCACAGGGTTCCCTGTACTCCACACCGGTGCTTCTTCTGTAACCTTACATCTAGAAACCATGGCTCCATGAATGACAGACTGCACTCCTAAGCAAGAAGATGTCAATGGATGGTTATGTTCAAATCTTTATTGGTAACTTGAGTAAATTTAGAATCACCTAAGAGACATACGTTTTGGTGTGTCTGTGAGAATGTTCACAGAGATATTAAATGAGGAATGTAGACATCTTGGACTGAATGAAAAAAGAAAAAGTACAAAGTGTGCTGAGCACCAGTCCTCACTTCCCCGTTTCCTGACAGTGGAGGCAATGGTGACCAGAACTACAGCTGCTTTTACCTCCATGCCTCCTCTACCAAGAGTGAACAACTGTACCTTCATCTGTGAGTTAAACCAAACCCTTCCTTTCTTAAATGGCATGACAAGTACTTTGTCATGGTAACAAGAGAATCCACTCATCCACTCATCAACCAACTCTGAATACTCCCTAACCTGAAGGCTCACACAAGTGAAAGTAAAACCACTCCACAAATATTAACTATAAACTAAAATGATTCTCAGAAAAAATGACTTATAACACGTTGTCAAAAAGAGGCTTCATAAAGCATAATTTAAAAGGTAATTCGCTGGGCGGTGGTGATGCACACCTTTAATCCCAGCACTCAGGAGAGGCAGGCAGATCTCTGTGAGTTCAAGGCCAGCCTGGTTTAAAAGAGCTAGTTCCAGGACAGGCTCCAAAGCTATAGAGAAGCCCTGTCTTGAAAAACAAACAAACAAACAAACAAACAAAAAAACCCAAAAAGGTAATTCAGTTTCCAAGTTAATTGACATTTTCCCCTCTCGGTACTAAAAATTCTTACCATAGTCTTATGGATAGATGAGTAAATTACTTTAAGTATTTCTGACTTTCCAAACATAAGTTAGACAGTGCTTTGAGCTTTGGCATCAGACACAGATATCCCACATCTACCAACCACTTAATTACATTATTTTGAAAACACCTGTGACTTCTGTTTGTCCAGCAATTAGAGGATAATGCCTCAATTTCAGAGTGACTATGAGTGATGTGTATATAAAACATTTAGCACTGTTCAGCTTAAGACATGTTCACAAGCATGCTGAACAGTACTTCTGTTTTCGTTTTTACATACTAGCCAAACTAGATATAGCCTATCTTCTTACACCTTCATAATCAAAAGTTGTATGTAAGCAAGGCATGGTGGCGCACACTTTTAATCTTAGCACTCAGGAATAGAGGCGAGTTCTAGGTAAGCTTGGTCTATAAAGTGAGTTCCAGGACAGCCAAAAGTACATAGAGAGATTCTCTTTCTCTGTCTTTCTGTCTGTCTCTCTAAGACAGGATTTCTCTGTATAGCTTTGACTGTTTTGGAATTCAGTCTGTAGATCAGGCTGTCCATCCAGCCTCTGCTTCCAAAATGCTGGGATTAAAGACACCATAGCTTGGAGAGAGCTTTTCTCAAAAACAAAATAAAACAAAACAAGAAACCAAAACAAACAAACAAAAAAACCAAACCTGTTCTTGGGCTAGGGATATGGGTTAGAGATATGACACATGCTGAACATGAGTAATGTTTAGCAATCTGGAAAAAGGTTACATTTTCTAGTGTTTGAAACATTTACATAGCAGTAGGTAGGTTTGAACAATGGTGTCTTATTCACAAAATTTCAGCTGAGAAAGAAGTTCCAGAGTAAATCCTGATTTATTCCCACAGACCACGTGTAACTAGTGAAGACCATCTCAAAATAAAAGTTACCCTGATAATAGGGTTATCTCTCAAAAAAACAAAAAAAATCAAATTAGACCATCACAAAAATATAAATAGTCATGAATTTAGATTTTATTTGCTATTGGGAATCAAACCACAGCCTTGTACGTGCTAAATGCAACCTGAATCCATGAGCTCTTCCTGAAGGCTACAGAAGTATTTTCGTTGCTGCAAAGGGAGCCTTTACTCACAGGCCATCTTCCATGCAATGCCTTTTCACTCACCTAAATTCCAACAGCATTATTTTCCTGATGGCAAACCTAAAAACATAAAAAGAACCAACTTTGAAATAGAAAACAAAAATATTTCAGAGATCCCAATCCTCATTCATTTGGAATCTTTTGTAATCAAATTAAATGATGCATCAGATTTTATAACATCAGATCACAAAGGCCAAAAGAGTGCACAGGTCAACTTCACAAGCACTAATGCTCTCATCTCACAGATATAGCTACCAATGTCCCAGATGCAGAAATCAGATGTCCCACACACTTCTGAGTCTTCACTGTGGGGAATACTAGGTATCTCTCTATATTATACTCTTCTTTATAATAGAAGTATGTGGCTTTACATGGATAAAAGAAGCTTTACAAAGTACTGCTCCAGAGGCTGATTTTGTTTTAATTATTTTCTAATATTGGGAATAAAGTACCAACACCAGAACACTGCCACTAGGTGGTAGTTTTCAGATTTGAAAATTAGATTTATAACTCCCTAGGAGACTCTTACCCTGCCAAAATCCTATTCTACTGTATTCTGATCACTTAAACAGTTTTACCAACTACACTGTCACAAAACATTAGCAAGGATGAAATGAATGCTTTTACTGTACAAAGGCAAAAAGCTGGAGAAACAATGAGAAAACATTAGCTTCTACAGTTCGGGAAGGCTACAGAGCAGATGTGACACCTTAAGAGACATACTCCGGAGCGGCGGCTTAACTAAAGGTGTATGTATAAGAGAAGAAAACCACCCTAGGCAATAGATACCAGATCGGAAGAGTTTTGGGGATAGAAAAAGCTACAAATATAAATACCAAGAAGGGTTTGTATTTTTCTAAGTTACCAATATGGACCGACAACATACAGTAAGCATGACACTGTGCTCAAAACAACACACATTTCATATGTTCATCCACAGTTGGACAATTGTGTATAACAAACTAGGTCCATTGATGCCATCGGCGATCACATGCAGCTGATAAAGAAACGGTAGGCAGACATGGAAATTGTCTTATTATCGTACATCCTTCCAGGATGTAGTTGTACTAAAACATGGAGTTTGGAGTTGTACAGCACCCTCACAACCACATCTGAAAACTATATAAAGAAAACAATTTATTTTCAAATGCTAAAAAGGGCTCTGTCATATGAATGTGTGATCTGCATGTGTGGACACACATACAGTGTACGTGGAGGTCAGGAGACAACTTTATGGAGTTGGTTCCAGGGATTGAACTTAAGCCTCCAGGTCTGTGTGGCAAGTGTTTCACCTGGTGAGGCATCAGCCTGGCCCAAGTCTGTTGATTTAAAGTTAAAAAAATAAAAAATAAAAAAGCAAGACTATAGCAATTATTTTTTATTTATTTTTCACTTATGAATTAAGATGTTAAAGGAAGAAATAAACAGTGTCTTCTAGAGTACTGACAAAATTCAAGTTTTCTTTGTGGAAATATAATCTAAAGGGTATACTATATCCTGTCAGTGTCACGACTCAATATAAAAATTTGTACGTTTCAAATAAAGATAAATACAAAGTGGCAAATAAAGTATTTGTTAAGTTATTTTTATTTTTCCACCACAAAACCTACCTGGTGGATTCATAACAGGATTAAGAATAATGCCAAGGGGTATAAATTAATCGATCTAGAAGAAAATGGATGCTATTCCTATTAAAGAACAAAGTATTGGATAAGAGCCAAGGAAATAGGTCAGTGCCTCAACTACTAGGCAATACCTAAAAGCAAGCTCCTCAACCATATGCAGGAATTGCAGGAATAGTACCTCAAAGTTTGGGGTGGGGGAAATGCACTCTGTATGCAACACACTTAGAGCAAAGCCAGCACACAGCAAACACTCAAGCAGTAATGACTCCTGCTTTAAACAGAAGTTGCATAAAAATATAGTAAGAGAAGCTTTCCAATCTGACACTGCAAGAAAGAGCAAAAACGAATGAATTGTGCAATAAAGCATGCAAACCATGTGACTAGGCAAAGGGCTTTTAAGATTAATTTTGAGATCTCAGAAAAATCTATTTTTAGATAAGAATATTAAGATCTGAATAACTTATGAGTACTATGATATTCAAAGGTTCTTATGACTATAAGCAGTCTATTTTGGCAGTGCATTATAACCATTAATAAAATTACATTACATCGAGCATTCCCTAGATACTGAAGATGACACATTGCTCAGCAAAATAATGTCTTCAGGCACTAGTCTAACACACTGTTCATTTAAAGATTTAAATATATTTTGTGATTTATGTCATAAAAAATTCTAAACAGGCTCACAAACAACCCATTAAAACCACTGCCCTACTTTGACGCTGCCTTATTTTTGCTTTCAAATTATTTAGTGAAATTTACTTTTTTAAGACTTAAACACATAAAAAAATAAAAAAAAACAAGCAAAAAATTCTACAAAATTTGAGCATGCATGGTGGCACACAAGTGTAATCCCAACACTTAGGAGCCAAGACTGCAGGATCACAAGTTCAAGGCCAGCCTTGTGCTCTACGAGACTTTATCTAAAAACCAATTATAAAATTACAACATTTGGACAACTATTTTTTAACAATAATAACTGAGGCTGGGCAGTTGGTGGCAGAAGCCTTTAATCCCAATATTCAAGTGGCAGAAGCAGGCAGATCCCTGTAAATTCGAGGCCAGCCTGGTCTATAGAGCGAATTCCAGAACAGGCTCTAAAGCTACAGAAAAACCCTGTCTTAATAAACAAAAACAAACAAAAAAATTAACAGGGCATAAATATCTACAAGTAAATATGTGGAAAGATGACCAATCTACATGGTTAATTTCTTTTCAAGCCTCCCATGAGCGATTGCAGTGTCTAAACCCTTCTGTGTGAGGTGGGGCAGGGAAGCTAGAAACCCCACACAAAGCTGAAGACACTGTGAACAGGAACAGGAAAGAAAGGCTTAATCACTCCTTTATATATACAATTAAAAAATAACTAATTATGCCTTGGTTTTATGCAGTGTATATATAATAACTATTTTGAATTTACATCATAGTTTTATAATTTTAAGAGTGTTTTTCAGAAGATTTATTAGAAATAATAAGAAAATTATTAGTGAACTTGAAATAAATCTATGCTCTATCTATCTATCTATCTATCTACCTACCTACCTTGGTCTTTAAAAACCAAATTAACTGTGTGGGGTTTAATCCCTCTGATTGAACCCTGAACGAGAAGACACAGAGGTAATAGATGACTCATAAATACCAGCATAGAAACATTCTTGCCATCAACACCCCAATGAGCAGTACAGAAAATAAAAAGATCCTTTGCAAGCTAAGAGCAGAACCAGACACTCAGACACATTCCACATGGTCTACATAATCCCAAGGTACCACAATTACTCATTCCTACCTTGATTTGACGATCTCCTTTTCATATATCTCTTCAATTACCTGTTCCAAAAGTATAAAAATGTTTAATGTATCAAGCACCTTGCTTTTCAATCTAAACTGACAGCTTTCAATTACTGACTCAATTATTTATTATAAAATAATTTGCTTTAAGAAAGATCAAATATTTAAATAGAGACTTTTTAGCAATGACATTATTTCTCAAATATAAAGTAAAAGAAAGTAAACTAGAGAAATAATAAAATCCATCCACATAAATACACAGCTCTAAAATACTCTTTAAACAGGATGTGTTTATAACATTTCTAGACAAACAAACCTCATAGAGTCATGTTTTTGAAACTTAATTTTAAATGATTTTAGATGCTATTAGACTCTAAAAGTCATAACAGCTTCCCCCAAATCAGCTGGAAAGTAAGTTAAAAGTGTGAGGGCATTATAGAAACAAATGGTAACTGCTACATCCTACTATCCAAATGATACGATAATATCACAATTTCTAGTCAGCTGAGTCAGGGTACATAGAAGTCAGGCTCTGGAGTTCTAAGTTCTGCCTTAAACCATCACTATTGGAGCCTGTGATCCTACCACAAGTGCCTGACTTGTCTAATGTCAGTTTCTTCATCTGATATAAAAGGACCAGAAATAATGACTACTATAAAAGGTTGCATGAATAAGACAGGGCATGCAAATGTCTAATATAACTTTGAAATGTGGTCAACTTTGAGCTACAGTCACCATAGAAACACAGTACAGTTGTTAAGGGTAGTAAAGAGCGTTTTGATGCTGGTGTACTGCTGTGTAACTGTTAATGTTTCTTATATGCTCAAAGTGTATATATCAAATGTTTATGGGCAGAGGATGAGAGGCGATGGGGTAAGTCTAGTCTGAACTAGGTAGAATTCTCTATCACTATTTTTTATGAAAATTAAATTATGAGTTTTAAATATAAACAAATAGTAAAATTATTCTGAATGGGCATATATAATTTCACCTAGAACTATCTAACATAAAGTAAAATGACTGAGATATGAATTTGAATCTCAAGAAAAGCTTAATGTAACTAGATCCAATTCAATCAATCTGGTAGTAACGGCATGGTATTTGTTATTAATGGAAAATTACTCTAAAGACTCCTGATCCTAACACAAAAAGTAAAAATAAACAAACACCATGTATTGAGATCAGGTTACTCTGTTGATGATTAAAATTAAATCATGTGCTCTGTATCCATGAATATCTTCCTGAGTAAAATATGACTACTAGTAAAACAAAAATACATTTACAAATAAAATGTTGAGCCTCAAATGATGCAGTATGATTTTATGTTAAGTGTGGCTTTAACAAAGCCACCTAAAGCATCACAACTCAATCCACACAGTCAGAGATTAAGGCCTGAGTCGGCATCACTTGTTTTGTGCTTTGCAGTGTCGGCACACACTCCACGGGCAGGCTTGGCATTTTAGGACACTTCCAAGAAGAACCCTCCAGTTAGCTGGCATGTAGCTCATTTTTTTTTTTTTGACAATTGCTTTGATGACACTGTAAGTCCCCTGCACAGTGCTGTCTTTAGTCATCTATTCTAGACAAGACAGTGTCCACTCTCTCCATCCTTAAGTCCATCGAATGGTCCTGTCCTTAGTCATCTACTCTAGACAAGACAGTGTCCACTCTCTCCTTCCTTAAGACTCCTTTGCCACAGTCTAGCAATGTGAAATCGTCGGGAAACTAAAGATTCTATTCTTAATGAACAGCCAAAACTTCAATATAAATTTTTCCATATATTTACAAAAATATTTGTTGCATGCTCATCTGTAATAATAAAATATTTAAAATAATCTAAGAATCCACAGTGGGGAAATCATTACACAGACATATTTCTGGAAAGGATTAAAGGAAATAAAAGAAAGTGATAGCATTAATATTATCTCTAGGTAATGAATTTTATGTTATTATGCATAACTTCTAAAGACTCTAAAATTTCTAACATAAGCAATTATTAGTTTGATAATGAAAAACAGTATTTTCAACTTCAAAAAATGTACTGAAAGCTTTTGTTGAATTAATCCTTAAAAGTAAATATCAAAAGTATAACTGTGTGCAAGTATGTTGGAAGACAAAACTACTTACTTTTATATCAAAAGGTGATTTCTTCTTGATGTGAGGAGCCCAGTATTTACATGCTAACTGCAAAAACATTCAAACAAACAGCAGAAACATTAAATTCCAGATCCACACCACTGAACCACTTAGACAGGTCACTCAATGCAAAGCTGTTGTTTCTTAACAAAGCAGATGTAGGATTAGGGCACTGGGCAGTTTTAAAGGTACCATATAAGCATACAATTTAGATATCATCCTTGGCCCCAACACAATAAATAACAGATTCCAACAGATTCATCTCTTTTCTGAAACCCCTGGCAAACAGTATGGTTTGTTTATAATCAAAGTAAAAATGTTTTTGGATTATTCATAAAGAAATCCAAGGGCTCAAAAGATTTAGTTAGCTGCCTATGATTAGTTAGTCAACAGCTGGGTAAGTATTAAAAACCAGTTCCAAAATCTTCAGGAAAGTTGATATGTAAAGAAATAAACCTTTAAATGATTACTATATACCCAGACATACGTAGACCAAATCTTTAAGAAACTACAGTATAAAGGCTAGTTATTCAGAGGATATAAAAGTTGGTGTTTTATATTTAGTAGGTTAAATTTCACGTAGAAATTTGAATACAGATACATAATCTCTCCAGAAATTGAAATGGACTGTACACATGTCAAGAACTGTGGACTAGGAGTGGAGAAATGGCTCAGCAATTAAGAGCACTTACTTGGTCTTTCAGAGGACCTGGGTTTCAACCCGATTAACATGCTGGGTGTCTTACAACTCCCTCCAACTCCCATTCTGGGGGATCTGAGGGCCTCTTCTGTTCTCCATAGGTCACCACACATACACACACACACACACACACGCACGCACGCACGCACGCACGCACGCACGTACGCACGCACACCACTTCACCCGGCACATAAAAATAAAAATTAAAAACCTGAACACTTCATACTGATTTTTTTTAAACCAAATAAAATCCTTTTAAAAAATGGAAACTCGTCAGGTGGTGGTGGAGCACGCCTTTAATCCCAGCACTAGGGAGGCAGAGGCAGGTGGATCTCTGTGAGTTCGAGGACAGTCTGGCCTACAGAGCAAGTTCCAGGGCAACTAGGGCTGTTACACAGAGAAACCCTGCCTCAAAAAACACAAACAAAGAAGAAACTCTAGCAAGCACAAAGATTCAATAGATTTATGAGGAGGTAACTGCATTGTCTTGCATACTGGTGGTACTTAAATGTCTGCTATATAGATAGACAAATACACATATGAAAAGATAAATGAACAGGTGCTGGAGAGATGGCTCAGAGGTTAAGAGCCTGGCTGCTCTTCCAGAGGTCCTGAGTTCAACTCCCAGCAACCACTTGGTGGCTCACAGCCATCTATAATGAGATCAGGTGCCCTCTTGTGGTGTGCAGGCATACATGGAGGCAGAATGTTGTGTACATAATAAATAATAATAAAAAAAAAAGGAAAAGGAACAAATGAAGCCAAGGCTGATCTCTCCACTCTCAACTTAGTACAACCAGGACAGCACAAACTGCTCAGGAGAAATATCACAAGAAGATATAAGGGAAAGTAAAAAGAGAAAATAATAATAATAATAATAATAATAATGATGATGCAAGGTCACAGAGTCAGAACTTAGCTATGCTTTAACTTCTTGATCATTTGTTTAATACACAAGACAGAACCCTTCCTGGGCAGGTATCAGAGGCTCAGAAATCAACTCACAGAAGAGGTCATGCATCTAACCCCAACACATCACTTACCCATGGCAGATTTCCACACTTTGAGGTCACCCCTTTGGCAAAACCCTTAGACAAATACAAGCAATTTAAATTATGTCTTCAAATCACTTCCTTTACATTTCTACTCTGGCATTTTGCATATTAAACTTTCAGTTTCTCCAGATCTTCTTCCAAAGATCACAGACTCAGTGAATGCAAGGATAACCTTTTTTTGCAGCTTAGACAAATAGCACATGGCAAGTCCCAGACAATAATTCTTGTTATCATTACCACTCAATCCTCCTTCTTCTCAATACTTCTCAATGACCGCATCCATCTGTTCATGGACTGACTTGTCCACTCATTCCAAATACATATTAAACACGCTCCACGTGTCTAATATAATGCAGGTGTCCAGGAGTACATGGAGAATAAACAACCGGTTTCTAGCTCAACTCTCACAAGCTAACACATGACAGAATAATACGATGCTTATAAATAAATGATTTTCTCCACACACCCCATTCCATCCTACAGTTTCAATTTGGTATCTGAGTTAATATCAATATGCTTTATCCTCATATTCAAGAGCTCTTTCAATATACACAACTAAATGCATATCATAGTTAACATAGTCAAGACTGTACTTTTGATATGCCAAAGCAACCAACCTTTTCCATTTCAGTATATGCCAAAACATCCACGCAGCTGTTCAAGGCATTCTTAATTAATATCTTTCCTCCACAATCTATGACCAAGTCAAACTGTGTCAACTTGAGACCATAACCAGCCTTTTAACTTGAACAGCTGAGGCTCTCCAATCTCTCATCTATTCTGTATACTAACACTATTGCTATCCCTAGAACTACTTTTGCTCCCTTATCCCCACCTAATATCCATATTTTGGTAAGGCGATATTCTAACAATACCATTCACCAGGTTGCAATGCAAAGCCACTGGATATAGAAGAAAATCCAAACCTATTTGTCCTCTCAAATTATACATGAGCTAGTCCCCATATATGGCCTCATACTCCTCTTCTACTGGTAATTCTCTGCCTTTTTCTTTGTTTGGTTTCGGCTGTTGATATTTGGGACAGGGTCTCACATACCCTATGCTGGCCTCGAACCTGCGATGTAGACAAGGCTGGCCTTGAACTCCCATTCCTCTGGTCGTCACCTCTCACTTGTAGGGAATTAAAGGAATGTACTGTCACTCCTAATCCATTTTCCCTCTCAGTTCATATATTCCAGCCCCTGTAGCTCTCTTTACATTCAAACTTCACATCAGCACTTGACATTGCCCGCACTGTTTCCTTGTTCTCTCTCAAGTTAGCTGCTCATCTGCACTGAACTTTAATGGAGTTTAAGATGTCAGGAATAGCCTCTCTAATGTGATGTAAAGAAAACAGGTTAAATTGGGATTCCGACGAGCGGGAACAATGTCTAGAAAGTCAGATAGGAGTTACCATGGCGCATTTAAGTCACTGAAGCTTATAGTGGGGAAAGCTTAAAGTGAGAACGGGAGGGGCATGAGCAAGGACACTTTTAAGTGAAAGCACAGCACTTTCAAAGCTTTCAGTCATTATCCCTGGGGCAATCAAAACCGTTGATGAGGCAGCTTTACCCCCAAGTGCACTCTGAAGCAACCTGAAGAACGGACTGCAGGAGAACAGGAGGAAATATGTCAGATCAGAAGCCTTAGAGTGGAGGGGGAGAGAGGTCCAGAAACTGACAAGTTAGCACGTCGTCACGCAAGGGCTAAGTGAATGAAACAGCTTCTAGGATTCTGCCCTGACAAATCTGCTGAGACTGGAGAGAAGCGGGTGGGCTTAAAAACTTCCGCACTTACTCATGAACCTACTAAAGAATAATTTCTAAAGAACTAACATGAGCGGGAAAGATTGAAGGCCCAGGATTGGTTTTGCTGTCTCCAAATCAAAGCTCCAGAAATAATTAACGTTCATAGACGGATCTACTTGTAGAGGGGGTCTTGTCAAATTAACAAAATTCTATTCAAACACAAGTTTTGCAGTCTCTTTTCTGTCAACGCGGAGCGGACTCTTTCTGCGTGGCATTTCCAATATTTAACTAGTAACGGGCACGTACACGAGAAATCAAAGACAATCCCAGGACCTGGCCATGCTTCCTCCCCGCTCACACAGGCAGACCCGCCGGGGCTCACCTGGGTGACGAACTCCGCATTGATCTGGGACACCGTGGGGGCCACGATTTTCTTGGGTTGCGCAGGGGCCGCCATCGCACCAGTCGCCTGCGGCTCCGGTGCAGACCAGAGGCCCGCGCTCGCAGTGGGGACACCAGAAAGCTTTCAAGCAGCCGTCGTGATGTCTAGCCCCGAGCTGCAGAAAGCGCCCGGCCAGGACACTCTGAGACCTCACAGTTCCTCTGGGAACCTGTGAGAGAATCCCGGCGTTCCCCCGGAAGCAGAACTAGTAGGCCCGGAAGTTAGGGCAAGCGTTAAGCCCTAGCTAGAAAGCCAACTGCTTTTACCTGTTTCTTTATCGCCCCCTAATGGAAGGTGGATAGATAACACCCAGCGTGCGGAATTAGGGTATGGTGTTGGTCACGGTTAGTAAAGGTGGGAGTTGGAAGAATAGGATTTTGAGTTTCTTTGGATGCTAAAGAAAGACGTAGTAGCCGGGCGGTGGTGGTGCACGCCTTTAATCCCAGCACTTGGGAGGCAGAGACAGGCGGATCTCTGTGAGTTCGAGACCAGCCTGGTCTACAAGAGCTAGTTCCAGGACAGGCTCCAAAACCACAGAGAAACCCTGTCTCGAAAAAACAAAACAAAACAAAACAAAAAAAAAAAAAAAGAAAGAAAGAAAAAGAAAAACGTAGTATAAAAACCATACTCATTCAAGGCATTCTGCGGCCTTAACAGCTGTCTAGAAGTATTGATTGTCATTCAATAAACACAGAGTGTAAAACTTGATACATTTTGAAATGGTTGTGTATCTTTTAAAGCATCACCAAAATCATGACAATGAAATTGTCCAATGCCCTCAAAAGTTACTATGTGCCCTTGGGCTCTCAACCTTACATCACATCTCATTCAGCCTTCTGTCAATACTGATCCTCTGTGTCACTGTTCATTAGAGAATTTTATTTAAGTTTTATGTAAATTTTTTGGGAAAAGAGACTATTGTACATAAATTTTAGAATATGCCTTTTTCTTTGTTCACCCAAAATTATTTTGAGATGCATCTGTGTTGTTGCTCGTATCAGTCACTGATCCAATTTTATTGCTAAATAAATTAATTTTTTTCAGACAGCACAGTTCATGAATTTAGTAATCTGTTGCTAGATATTGAAATTGCTGCTAGTTCTAGACTGCTATAAACAAATCCTCTACAAGCGATTCTTAGCCATTATGGAGAGACACATTTCCTCTGAAATAACACACTAGATGGTTAAGTCCTATGATAAGTGTGTTTGTTCATCTTTCCCCAGACGCCTCAGAGAGACGCCATGCTCCCGGCTCCTGGGCAGATGCATGCGATGAAGCTACGACCCAGGATGGACGTAGGCTAGAATCTTCCCGGTAAGACCAGTGCCCAAAGATTATTAGAGATGATCGGGATATCAGAATTAGCCAGTAAGGGCTAGAGCTAAAGGGCCAAGCAGTGTTTAAAAGAATACAGCTTCCGTGTAATTATTTCGGGTAAAGCTAGCCGTGGAGGTGGCCGGGTGCCAGGG
Source organism: Microtus oregoni (assembly GCF_018167655.1). Classification (NCBI taxonomy): domain Eukaryota; kingdom Metazoa; phylum Chordata; class Mammalia; order Rodentia; family Cricetidae; genus Microtus; species Microtus oregoni. Next base: position 15,628,333 of record NW_024543090.1, read on the forward strand.
ACGCAGCCCCGCCGCTCTTATTACTTCAGAGACTAGCAACTCATTCTCTCTCTTCTAATTTTATGATATGTAGTGCCCTACCCAAAATTAATAGTTTGAAAAACATTAGCTGTGGGTCTGGAGATAAAGTACATAAGGTAGTTTTTGCCACTCCATATTTTACTCTTTATTTCTAGGGGTATAGCTAAAAATTTACAAGCTTACAATTTTAAATGCAAAGGAATCTGAATGTAAAATAACCACTGACACCTTATCTCCAAATGTAGCACCTATAAAATTGTAGTGCAGGTTTTCTAATGGCTTTGATGATGAATCTTGATCATCTGAAATTGATCTCTATACTTCCCTGCCGCTACCACATCTCCTATAATATATTCTTAAATAATAATAATAAAAAAACACACCCTGGAGTCAGGAAAGGTCTTCAAAAGCAAGGATGCCATTGGTGTTAAGTACTTCGTGTGATAAGAGGACGAGAATACCACAAAGACCAGGAATGAGGCAATTAAAAGACTTCTACTGATATAATTGGGATATTTTGTTGCTGTAGGAAAAAATAAAAGTTGGCTTTAAAGTCAAGTCTGTTTATAGGAGTATCTAAAAGGACTAGTGCCAACATAGACATCAGGCAGGCATTTGTGAGGGCTCTGGTCCATTTCTCTGTGACTCTTAGGCTTTGACTCTTCCGATTCCGTTCTGACTTGATGATTAGGTCACAGCACTAATGCGGAGAATCTCTGCGTGTACCGTTTCCTTCTGCAATCTGAATTAAGTGCAATCATGCACTCTGGCCACCTCCTTAATTAAGTCAGTGCTTTCCCCAGAGCCAATCTGGGTGACTCAAATGAGAGATGGAATATGCTAACAGGTTTGGAGAGATCCAGCCTGACTGATGGGCAGCAACTAGACTCAGTCTGCCCCAAATCTAGTCCTGGAGAGATGTCACTATAACTAGCAACACTCATTCAGTAACTATCGGGAAGGCCAATTTCAAAATTATAGTGGGAAGTAGGGATACCAGACAATATACGGCTAAGAACTGAATGAGTGAAGAGGCAAAGGAGGCAGTAGGGATGTAATATACTCCACCAGTTCTGATAATAAAGTAAGAAGGGTGAAGGATGACAGTGGTCAGAATAACAGTCTTCATCACCAGCCCCTGCATGCTTGCATGTGTTGTCTGTGTCCTGTGTATGTGAGGGTGCGTGCTGTGCCCATACAGGTGCATGTGAAGGCCAGCGGTCCATATCAGGTGTCTTTCTCTATTGTGTTCTACCTATTCTTTGAGATAGTCTCTCTCATGGAATCTGGAGTTTGCTGTTTGAGCTACACTGGCTGACCAGTGAGTTAGCCCCCAGGACCTACCTCTCTCCACTCACACCCTCAATGCAGGAGCTACACAGATATATGCCCGGCTATTGTGGGTGCTGGAAATCTTAACTCAAATCCTCATGCTTGCTCAGCAAATCCTTTTATACGATGAACTATATCCCCACTCCCAACCCTGTTTTTAAGGTAGGTACAAGGATGGTGTTCGCTATCTTTTTTATTTTCTCCAAAATATGCCCTCAAATTTCATCAGTTTCCATATCATCTTCATATATGTAATGTTAGTACAGATGGACTCAATCTTACCTCCCCTGTCTATGTCTGCAGTTGGTTCATAAACATGCCTTGGAAGGAGATGGCAGAGGTGAGCTTTGCTAAGATTTTTGAGAAAGTTACTCTGCTCTTGTGAGTAGGATCTCTCATTCATATGCCACCCTACTCCCCCTCCCATGAAGGAAGCTGAGGTACATTACAAAACATTAAAGAATCATATGGAAAATAGTATGTCACCATGAAAGGCGGAGCAGATAGAAGGAAGCAGAATCGATTCAAGAACATGATTGGACAGCTCTCCAGTAATCTAGTCAGTGGATTTCAAGTCATGGAAGCCAGTTAGTCTTATTGTTAAAGTAATTTGAGGCAGGTGACCCATTAGTTACAGTCAAAAGCATCTTATAAAAAAAACATTGGCTTTTAAAACGTGTTATTTAGAGGTAAAAGAATCAATGGGGAAGTAAAAAAACTAGATGATGTGGGATCTCCTCTGTATGTTATGAATATGTTTTTTTGTTATTATTGGCTGATAAAGAAACTATTTTGGCCTAAGTCAGGGAAGAATACAGGTAGGTGGGAAACTAAACAGAATGCAGGGAGAAAGAACACAGAGTCAGGAAGACACCATGTAGCTTCTAAAGGAGAAAGATGCCAGAACCTTATCGGTAAGCCACAGCCTTGTGGCAATATACAGATTAATAGAACTAGGTTCATTTAAGATATAAGAGCTAGCTATGAATATGCCTGAGGCACTGGCCAAACGGCATTGCAATTAATAAGGTTTTTGTGTGATTATTTGGGTCTGGATCATGGGGAAACAAAAGTACAGTCTCTGTTTACACTAGACATTAGGGAAAAGGGACAATTGAAGTTTCCAGTAGGGGGAAAGAAAGAAGCAAAGGAACATTCTAAGAAAGATGACGAGAAAGGACAGACATCTGTGAGTGGGGTTTGGAGTGCACTTGATTTGGCTTTGATCTCAACATAATTTAAGGCAAATTCATCCTCTGAAAGTATATGTGAGAATCTAAATGAGGTTACAGACAAAAAGTATACTGTTTGGCCCAACAAGTGCTGTCTCCTTAGCACAGCCATATACAGGCTCAGCACACGCCAAGGCAAAGTTTGCCCCAAGGGCGGTGCAGCAGTGAGGCGGGTGGGCAGCTGCCTCCATACTGTCACTGTGCCCTCCCTGTTCCCGCCTGTTGATGAGCACAAAGACTGCCAAACCATTTCCTAACCCAGGGAAGGGAACTGAGACTACAAGGGACCCGATGTCCTCCCAGTCCCCTCTTCAGTCTTCTACACCACTGGCTTCCCAAGATGAACTCCGCAAGTCAACTCCTCCACCCATGCACACACTCCTAGACATTTTGCATGAGAATATAAAAATACAATATATGCAGACATGTTTCGTTTGAAATCATTTGACTTGCTTCAGGAATCTCTGTGCTGCCTGCACTGCATCTTATAGGTGTCTTCTCAGTAAAAAGAAAATAAAAATATCTGAATATTAAATGCTTGCAGTAAACTCTTCAATAGCTTTTTTTTTCTTCTATACCAAGCTGCATCTGAGAATGTGTTTTCCAGATACTGTATTAAGTTGGAAAGAGATACACTCCATTTTTATTAACTTCTATATTTAAAAAAGTGTTTTCTCAAAACACTAACTTATGTAAATGTAATTGTGGGTTCAAATCTAATGAGTTACAAATCCTGTTGTGTAGTGCAGTCATCAATACTTCTAACAAAACCAATTAACACGAAAGCTTGATGACTGTGGTTACTACCAACAGTGACAATAGTATAGACCTGGAATATCCCCCTAAGACTTAGTGTTAATAGCAGGTCCTCAAGCTCAGTGCTTTAGAAGGTGAGTGAACCTTCAAGAGGTGAGTCTAATCTTGAAATCTGCAGGCAAATGGATGGATCTAGAAAACATCATATTGAGTGATGTAACCCAGACCCAGAAAGACAAATATCATATGTACTCATTTTTATGGCTTTTAGACATAAAGCAAAGAAAACCAGCTTACAATTCACAATCCTGGAGAACCTAGACAACAAAAAGGATCCTAAGAGAGACAAACATGGATCTAATCTACATGGGAAGTAGAAAAAGACAAGATCTCCTGAGTAAATTGGGAGCATGGGGACCATGGGAGAGAGTTGAAGGGGAGGGGAGAGGAAGGAAAGGACGCAGAGAAAAATGTATTGCTCAATAAAATCAATAAAAAATGTGAAAAAAAGAGGTGAGGGCTAGTGTGACATGTTTCAGAATTCTTTACACTATGAAGATATCTTTGCCAAGGTGCCTTCTGATTAGTTTAATGAAGATCTGAATGGCAAATAGCTAGGCAGGAAGATGTTAGGTGGGACTTCTGGGGACAGAGAGAACTCCAGAAGAAGAGAGTGAAGTTGCCAACCAGACTCAGAGGAAGTAGCATAGGCAATAAGGAGGGATGAGGTAACAAGTCATAAATAAAATGTAAATTAATGAGTTACTTTAAGTTATAAGAGCTGGTGGGACAAGCCTAAACTAAGGCCAAGCTTTTATGATTAGTAATAAGTCTCCAAACAGTTATTTGCGGGGTGGTGGTCCCTATAAAGAAAGCATGTTACAGTGACATATTACATTTCTGATTGAGTTGGGCCTTTGAAAGGGATTGTAGGACACTGTCTCTTGTGCTCACTCTCTAGTCTGCAATGCCATAGGGTGAGAAGCTTGTTCAACCACTTACTTCCTGCCATGATGCACCACCTTCTAACAGGCCTAACGACACATAGCCAGCTGACCACGCGAACTACATGAATAAAACCTCCAAGACTCGGGGCCACAATAAACCTTCTTTTGAAGGTGATGACTTCAGGCATTTATTAAGCCATAACAGAGAGTTAACAGGAGTTATAAGCAAAAGGCAGTGGAAGCCCAGGGAATGAGATGGTTGGGTAAATCGAAAAGGCTACCAGAGACACTGAGCTAAACTTTGAGACTCAACGAGAGCTTGCCAGTTTAGCTGAGAGATACAACACACTGTGTATCCCAGTTAATACCATTGCTCCTGTTCTTCACAATTGTTTCCTTGCTTTCTCTAGTGTTAACAGAATTCCACTTAGTACTAACATTCTAAGCTCTTCTAAGTGATGAGAAATCACAAGATAGGGATTAACTGTCCTCTCTCTGAAGCTTCTAAAAGGCCAACACCACTCAACGTTATTACACAGATCTTGCAAATACTATCTCTAACAAAGGTAAGGTCCCTTGACTTCTAAGCCTGAAGCCTGTCGTTTATCTGCCCTAAATGATCTTTTGTTCTAATAGGTTGTTTTATATAATACATGATAGAATCTATATTTTCCTGCATCATTTTTAAAGGCTTTTCTCCCACAACTGTTAAGGAAATAGAAAGGAATAAAGCCTGATTCAGCTCTTTCATTGAAGGGTGTGAATGTGTGTCTAATTTAAGCCAAAAGTAGATAGACAATAAGATGCAGGAAGAATTATGGTAAAGTACTACTAGTACAAATCTGGAAAGTCAAAGGGAAGGGTAGATAAGTATTTTAATAAGTAGGTCATATGACAAGCAATGGAATTAGCATATTTTTCAAAAGTGATAAGGAAATATCACAAATAAATGATGTACGTGAGGCCAGAGAGATAGCAGAGCAGTTAAGACCATATACTGCCTTTGTAGACAATCCAAGTTCCATTCACAGGACCCACACAGAGCAGCCCACAACCACCTGGAAACCCAGTGCCAAGGGACCTGATGCCCTCTCTGGCTTCCATCTTTACCTGCCCCCCCCCCACAACTGCATACAAACATACATGATTAAAAAGAGATCTTTTTTTTCAAGAGATGAAGTGCATTAGATAAGCATGTAACCGTAGTATAGAAAATGAAACCTGTAGTTTATCCCAATATGATGTGATTTTTTTTCTTCAAAAAATGCAAACTGTGTAACATGAAACTTTATTTTTAAATTATTCTGAAATTTGAGTTTTTCAAGACTGTTGACCATTATCTACTTTCCATCAACATATAACATATATATTTAAATCATAAACACTGTTGCAGTATGAAACATGGAGCAGTAATTGCCTTGCTCAGCTAATCAAACTCCTTCATCATGCTCAAGCCTTGAACCACCCAAACAAAAAAATTCTAGTTCTCTTAAAAGATATTTATAAAGTTTATTATTTCCAGAAAACAAAAATAATTGACTCAACAATAAGTACAGTTCTAGCATGCAGCAAACCATTATTTAACATGTTTATCTTAACATAACTTCATACTTTATTTTCACTTCTACAGTTCCCATAAGAAGCTCGCAATGATAAGTATTTTGTTACAGGTACTTCAAATAGCACTACAGTACATCTCTTGACAAAATTTTTACGATATTCCAACTTTCAATATGAAACAGCTTTAAAGGGCATAAGCCAAAACACAAAACAAAAAACAAACCAAAACAAAAAAGTATCTTATTATTACTCAGGCAAAGATTCATATTCATACGAGCACAACATTCAACTCTCCCTGTTTAGGTGGGAAAGAAACATGTCAGGCATTTCCCTTCAAATAAAATTACATAAATAATTGGGGAAGTGCCCAAATCCATAATTTCATACATTAAATAATTATTGAACTTTTACTCTTGGAAAACACAAACTATTTCTGCTTTGCTTTTATGCAACAGACATGTCCTTCAAGAGTTCTGTGCAAAGCCGATTCTGTGAACCACGTCTTGCTTGTACTGGAAAATACACCTCAAATCTCAACGAAACAGAAGAGAGGTTATTCCTTGAAGCATGTGGCTCTCCTCTTGAGAGGAAGGCACATCTGTTTATCTGTTACTCACACTATCACATTCCATCTCTGTAACTGAAACCCAAGTTTCTGGAGGATCACCTGGGCTGACAGCTTCCCCCTCCCTCCCCCTCCCACAGTGCAGCTCTTACACCATGGCCAAGACTTACACTTACTCCACTGCCCACACTTCCAACAGCGGGTTTTTCACTATATTTAAGTGTGCTAAATATCACCCTAGAAAGAGAACAGCTACCCCTTTTTATTGCTGGAAGATGTTTGTCAATGATTGTACAAACTGCCACAAAAGTGAAGGTCAATCTGTGACTAAAATATTTCTCCCACAGAATAGGAGTAAACGAAATATTTTTGTAAAATTATGACAATACTGTTTATAAAAAAAAATGATGCCCTGAACTCTTTCAGCATCTTATTCCTATACAGGGACAATATCCTTACTAACTGAAGTGACAACGAAGATCAAAATAATACTACAACGTTAGTATCTTTCACAGAGGAGCAAAAACTGAAACTACGAAGCTACTGCCATTTGATCAAATTTAGCAGATTAAACTTATTTAAGTCATAGGGCCACTCAAAGAGGTGTTAAAGCAAAGTTTTGTCCCTGGCCACTGCTGTCAAGCACCAATGAGCAAACAGGTCCACTGCACTTAAGTGTCTAAAACAATACAACTGCAGACAAGTCAGAAAAGTTCATGACACCTGGGAAATACCCATATAAATGTAAACGGTAATGGATGGTAAATACTCCAGGGGTTCAACCCACCTTCTTCCTACTTCTCAATTCCTTAGGGAAAAATAACAGCAGGGTTAGGAGGGGACTCATCTGTCTTAGAATGTAAAACTCAAATTCTCAAAAAAATCACTGTGAAAAAGCTGTAATCTCTCCCACCCATTTGTACATCTGTTGTCCTCTTGTCCTTTAACTTTTAGGAAAAATGTTTTGCAATGGAGCTTAAGTGTACATGTAAAATAGTGTGGCAGGGTGATTTACTAGAGCTGAATGACAATTCTGGCCTCACGTTAGGAGGTATGCATATATATAGACACACAATGTCTTAAGAAGTAATTCAACATATGAGGCCAGACTGAAGATGATGGAGCTGTAACTTTAATACAACCAAGGTCATACACAGACCACCTTAGATACCTAGTTATGCCATCAAACTGTGCTATTCCTTCTCAAGTCATTCAGTCGTTTCCGCTGTAACACTGATTTTATTTAACTTTCTCCTTACAATGCAGGACAAGCAATTGCATATGAAGTCATTCTACCTAATGCTGGCCTTCGGCAAAATGTCTGAGGGTATTATATCACCAGAGACCACAAACACATTAGTGGTTTTGTGTTACATAACCGCTTTCTCTTGAGGTCGTTCTTTAAAGTGAGTGAGCTGATGTCTCTTCCAGTGAGGCGCTTGTCTGAATGTTTTGCCACAGACTGAGCACTCAAATGGTTTCTGCCCTGCATGGATTAAATAGTGTCTCTCTAGTTTGGATGGAGATCGGAAATTTTTACGACAAACACTGCACTGGTAAAGGAGCCCATCACTTCTTTCAGGACGGCCTAAGTAACTGTAACAATGACGGCTCTGCTCTGACTCCAAAAGTGTGTTAGCGAGGTAAGACTGCCTGTTCCTACAGTGGGTACCAAGAATGAAATCCTCTGGTTCTGCCTTGACCTCAATTCCAGCTCCCTGATTGGACTCCGAGCCCTCATACTTCTGGAAAACACTGCCCTCACTCTGTTGGGAAGCATTATAGCTAACACCATCACTTGGATGGATGAAAAGTTTGTTCACATTCCCAAGGTTCACTTCCCAGAACGAGCTATAGGGAATCTTTTCAGTATGAGTCAGTTTATGTCTTTTTAGGTGAGCTGACTGTCTAAAAGATTTCCCACAGACATTACAGCCAAAAGGCCTCTGTCCAGTGTGAATCAGATAGTGTCTCTGGAGCTTAGAGACGGAAGGAAACACTTTCTCACATTTATCACAGGGGCACATTTTCTGTCCAGCATGCATATTTTCACTTGAATCTGAAAAGCCACACTGGAGCATGTCACAGTTATTAAAGTGTTCCTCACCTGACGAACCAAAGATTGACAAGTCTTTATTAGTCACTGAACCATCCAGAGTTAACATGCTTCCTGTTGTAAAGATACCTTGCAAACTTTTACCCATATTTTGGCTCTGGAATTGCTTTTGCCAAGAAAACGGCAAAGTTAGTGTTTTCTTCTTCTTTTTGTTAACTGTCTTACATGATCCACATCTGCCAAGAGAACCCACAAATGTTCTCTGACTTTGTTCCGGGTTCTGCTCACCAGAAGTACGTTCATAATTTTTCAAGCAGTTGCTTTGAAATGTTCTTTTCTCTGATTGAAGGTTATCTGATTTTTTACCCCCAGCACGTTTAAGTTTAGCCAAGAGCTTTTTAACAATGGTCTTATAGTTGCAGCTTCTTTTGAGCCTGTTTGGAATTCTGCCACCTCTGGCAGGAAGACACTTGTGTCCATTCAAAATCTGCTCTGACTCAAAACATTCTTCACACTCTGAACACTGAAAAGGGACGATATAAATAGAGTGGACATCAAGAGGATTATTCTCCTCAGATTCACCCGTATCACCATTTTCCAAAGCATCCTGCTTTGCATTTAATTTATTAGGTACAGGACATGATTCAGGAGTCTTTCCTTTTAAAGAAAGATTCTGAAAAGTCTTATTCCTAGTGTGGATTTGTTTATGCTTCAGAAGTTTGCTTTGAATCTTAAATCCTTTTTGACAAAAACAACACTGAAAAGGTCTTTCTTCTGAATGCGTGAGTTGGTGGATTTTTAAGTGAGTTGACTGTCGGAAAGATTTACTGCACAGGACACATTTGAAAGGCCTCTGTCCAGTATGAATGAGGGCATGCCTATCGAGTTTTGACTGTGATGGAAACATTTTGCCGCAGATTGTACATGCATGAATATGCTTTTTTCTCTGTGTAGTGCTATACTTGGGATCAGGCTTCGAGCATGGGTGTAGTGCCCGTCTCTCCTCCGCAGCGAAAGTATTATACCCTCCGTACACGGGCCTCTCCTGCTTGGTCTCAAGCAATCTTCTGACTTTAACATCATTGTGATAGGATTCACTGTGAAGCTGCTGGTGCTTCACAAATGTCTTCAGATTTTTAAAGTGGCGCTGGCAAATACTACAACTGAAAGGCAGACTGTGAGTTAGCTGGTGCCTCTCCAGATGAACCAGCTGCCGGAAGCTCTTATGACATACATCACATTCAAATGGCTTTTGACCGGTATGAATGAGATAATGCCGAGCTAATTTTGATGGTGTTTCAAAATGCTTGAAACAGATGTTGCAAATATACGGCCTGTTCCTAGGGAGTCTGTTGGCTATACGCTGCTGAATCTTCACCGTTTTTCGGTTGTTTTCAGCCATCGTATTCTTCAGTGGCATACTCCGACGAGCTCCAAGGCATCCTTAAGCTCCACAAACACCTACAAATTAAAAGAAAAATAGAGTGTTAATTATCAGATTGTACAAAAGCAAGTAATTTAGGCAGAAGATTAAAAGTAAAGAGAATCTCACTTTCTTGTATTTTCAAGTAACTTGACAACCATCTTAGATTAATTCTTTAGAATCACAGAACTAATTTTAAACAGATAAAATTCTTGAGTTCTCAAGTTCTACTTTTCTACTTGATAAGCTATACTTAAAAAGACCCAAACTTGATTTCTTAACATTAAATAGTCCTTTTAGTTCCAACTTTCTTCCTTCAATAGTAGATGTGTCAATGAGTTGCTTGGTCATGATGATGATAATGAAAAAGGAACAACAAGAAGAAGAAGAATAAAAAAAAGAAGAAGAAAGAAGAAGTAGCAGCAGTAGTAGTCGTAGTACCTGGTATTGTGGTACATTTCTTTAAGGCCACCAATCACAAGCTAGACACAGGAAGAAGAATCATGGGTTTGAGGCCAATATGGGTTATCCAGTCATTTCAGGCAAGCCTCAGCCAGTGAGGCCCTGTCTGTTCTAATAATAAAGAAATATATTTAAATTGATTAAAAGGTAAAGATTTAAAATACTAAATGAAGACATATTTACATTGAACTATAGTACCTACTGTAGCCATGCTCTGGGCATAGAACATTTCATTTATTCATATTTAGATGGTTGAACCACAATATTAAAACTATTTCTTCTTAATGGCACATGCCTTTAATCCCAGTACTATAAGCTGAGGCCACCCTGATTTACATACTGAGTTACAGGATAGCCAGCACTAAAAAATGAAACCTTGTCTCAAAATAAAATAAAATAAAATATAAATAAATATTTGCTCTCATTTATTTCTCAACATCAACAAAGATGCCAAGAATAATATTCACAGAAGACTCGAGTTTTAATCCTAAATTTGTCACTGCATAATATGTGTGTCAGGAAAAAGGGAATTCAAGATTCTTTAAAGTGGGAGCCATGCCTTCTCCCATACCAAGCTGCTGTACGAGTCAGTGGCAATAATGGATGTGCATGGATCAGAAAACCACGAAGCAACACAGAAATGTGAACAATTACTGAGCTCAAGCTTAACCACATTTTAAGGTGTAACTCTTATCTCCTTATAATACTGTAGGTTTCTAAGATAAGCATACTAAATTTAGTTTACTTCTCCCTTCTACTTTGTTGAAGGCTCTGTAACAAAAACAAGTACAAAAGAATGAGGTTGACAAATTGCATACTTACATATGTATTTATGAGTAAAGAACAGAACGCTGAATGTGGTCCCTTCATCAGGCAATAAAAACCTGCTCTGTACAGATGTATCTCAGACACACTACAACTTAAACATTTCTCAGTTCTCACATATCACTGACCAGAAGAGACAATTTTCTTCTCCTTTTATTACTATTCCATTAGCCTTAATTAAGACAGGAATTAAGTCAAAAGCTAAGCAAAGCAAAGCTACACCAGTGCTCCCCTTCTAGGATGTAAGAATTCAGAATTCTATACGAACTCAGAGCTCTTCTGTCTGCTGGCCTGCCAGTCAACCTATATGTTGCTCATCATCTCTCCTAGAAGACACCTTAAGCACAAAATCAAACACACTCACCGTGCAATCTGAACACGAAAAGAACAAAATTCAAAACACTATTTTGCACTAGTTGCTTATCACAGAGCTTCTCAAACTATAGGTCCATACGCATTATGGACTGTGAAGTCAGCTCAGTGGATGATGATCAGCCCCATTCGTTTAATAGAACATATACCATGTAGCAAGTTCCCGAACATATACCATGTGGCAAGTATAAAAATGCTTTCTGAAACTTCAGGCGGCAGAAGTTGAAAGGTGTGTGCAAGCTGTTCTTCACATACCTGTTCACACAATTCTAGGCAGGGGAACCTACAATCGATCAGTCACTGAGTTCTGTGAGAGGTGACAAAGATGAGGGGTCACAGGCAAGTGTACTAAGGAAAGCAGCAGAGTCCTCTTTTCTTCCCATGGGCCATATTATTTTTAAATATGCATGCAAAATTAGTGTATTAGTAGCCAAGTGGAAAATGTCATTTAAATAAGAAAGTAAAACAGTCAGACCGTAAGTCACTCTATTAATTTATAAAATACATCATATAACGCATCAACAAACAGCTAGGCTGTGGGAACTTTTACTTCACTCAGTTAAAAAAAAAAAAGCTAATTGTAAACAACCTGCAGGGATTCCTAAGCATGATGGCATAAAGTTAAGAGCTATGAGAGCTAAAATTACCAGAAACCCAGCAAACTGCAAAGAACTCAGTAATTTCCTTCATTCCTGTCAGGCAATTAATTTAATTCTTCTTGAGCAACCAATGTCAAGGTGGTCAATCAGGACAATGAGCCAAGCTTAAAGCATCAAACCTCTATTCACCTGTTACAACAGTGTAAAAGGGACAAAAGAAGCCAGTTCCCCAGTGGATTCTTCAACAGAAAGTTGGCAAGTGAGTGTTAAGTGGATATAGTGCACAAGAGAAAAGCTTCTCACAAAGGGTTCCAGACTCCTATGGGCCAACGTGCCAGGGGGAGCGAGGGCTGGTGAAGGGCTGGGAGGAGAAATGAACTGTACTAAGTCTGGTGCGGGAAGACAGCTTCTCTCCCTGAAGCAGGTAGGCAAAACCTCTTAATGACTGTGGTCTAGCTACAGGGTTTGGGCCTGGAATAGAGACTTCTCCATTCTCTTCTACACTTCTCCTTTTCTCTCAGTGATTGTTTCTATTGAATACCACCCCCTCTCAAAACAAAAAGTCCCACAACTAAAGCTACACAAGGCAACTATCTGATTATAAATAACAAGAATCGGTCCCATAGAGCTCCGGTGCCCCAAAGGGTTGCGACTGAGCAGCCATCACTACTAGCATTAAGACCAGCTATTCCTGTCTCTTGCTTTGGGAAGGCACTTGATGAGAAGAACCCTACCTTGTCAGAATCATTTGTGGCAAGTGGTGATCTCACTTCCTATTTATAAGTAAAAGGTCAGAGATTTCCACACTCCAGGCACAATCCCCCGTGCGCTTAGAGGTTTAATCCCATTTCAACTGAGTGTCTTTTCTCTCCACTGAATTTTCCATCATTAAAAAAAAAAATACACTAAGGCTATTTTTTATGCTAAAGTGAAACAATACAAACCAACTGATGCACTCAATGACTCAATCTGGATATTATCATGGAGTTCAAACAACATTAAGCCAGGTAACTATAAAAACGGACATCAATAACATCCAATGTTGTCTCAGGGTCGAAAGCACCATTGTTTCCGTTGCTTTAAGGAAACACCACTGAAAAGACATCTCAAATGCATCACAAAAGCAAATGAACAAGAAACGAAACACCTGAGAAAAACGTCGACATCCAGCTGGAGAATTCTCTCTGGTGACATTTACAACAGTCTTACCCTCTTTCTACCTTGTTCTGCCCACTGCCAACTCTCTTGGCCTTCAACCATCAGCTTTGCCTTAACTTGAGCTATATTTCCAGCCTAATCTCCGGCAAGCGAAGAGCATTTTGGGGGTCCAGCTGAGTTCAGCGGCTGTAAAAATCCCATGCCCGGTATGGGCAAGGGTGAAAGCTCCACTGACTGCAGCCAGATGATGGTGTTCAGGAGAAGAGCTGAGTGAAAGACGGGAAAGAAGTGATTTGACCCCAGGAGGCTGGGCACAGGGCTCAGCTCTTTTGAGTTTACCGCTCCCACGGAGCGCACGCCAGGAGCTGAGGTCGTGGCACCCTCATCGGTTCCCCGAGAACCTCGGCGGGGTTGAGGCAGGTCTGACCCTCCCCGGGGTTCATTACCCCCTCGCACGCAGGCTCCTGAGGTCCTCCACACGCACCTGCAGCTGTCAAGGGCCCGGCAGCGGCGCATCTCCCAGCCAGGGGCTCGCGAAGACAGCAGGCGAGCGCACGGCCGCAGGGTCGGCGCGGCGACCGGCTGAGTGCGCAGGCGCGGCGCTCCGGAGCGCTCCGAAAGCCGTCCTGTCGGAAACAGCGTCTCGCGATCTCTGGGCCGGCGCTCGCTTCGTGGATGACCGGGGGTCCTAGCGCGCTGTCCGCCGGGTACCGCTATTTCCAAGGAGAGAAAAACAGAAGACGCAAAAAGTGTGCACTTTCCATCGTCCGGTTACCAACCCTTCATTATGGAAATCCCAGGCAGGACCGACTGCAAGACTCAGCTCTTACTGGAATGGAGGGTCAGAGTTCTAAACCCACTTATCTTTTGTAAGGTCGGGGCTGTGGATAAAACTCTCCGTATTAGGTACATTCTGGATTAGGACTGTTCTCAGCAATTCATATTTTTGTCAATACAACGATGAGGGTTTCTGGAAAGCCACTCTTGTCAAATTGGTAAGCTTCAGGTTCAGCGACAGATCCTGTCTCAAAGAAGTAAGTTGGATGCAATTGAGGACCACTGTTGTTGAATCTAGTCTCCACATACATGTACACACATAGAGTAACACATGCATACAACAAAACTCAGCTTCCCTTTCTTCATTTGTGAAATTGGAACATAATCACTTATCTAATGACATATCACATGAAAAGCATCAAGGATTCACTTCTGAATATATAAGTATCAACCAGGCCTTCAAGAACAGACAGATAGGTATAATGTGATAATAGATCATATGTGCAGTGTGTATGGAAGATACAACTTCTTTGGGTGGAAATGCATTCAGAGCTAAAGCTCTAGTCAAGCATTCATGCAATGTCTATGTTTATCAAGCATTTCCTTCATAGCAAGCCTATTCTAGGAATGGGTAAATTTTCAGAAAAGTAAAAACAGAATCCATCACAGTAAATTTTATATACTACTAAGGGAGGTAGAAAATAAACAGTAAAATATAAGATATGTTGAACATTAGTAAGAATAGAGGAGAAGTCGGGCATAGAAGTAAGGCGGGAAGTTTTGTGGGCAATGTGCTGATTTGTTTCAGCTGTCAAATGGCGCAGCCAATGATGCACCCCAGAGTCTTAATGATTATCTAGATTATGTTGGCCTGAAGACACGTCTTTGAGGAGGGAGTTGTCTTGATGGTTAGGTGATGTAGGAAGACCCAGCCCATTGTGGGTGGCACATTCCCTAAGCAGTATAAGAGAGAATAGTAACTTAAAGTCAACAAGATCACATTTATTCTCTCTATGCTTTTGACTGTTAATGTGTGTCACTTGCTGGTGGAATTTCTGCCTTGACTTCCTGAAAATGATAGACTAGAAATGAAAACTGTCAGTTAAATAGTCCCTTTTCCCTTACGTTGCTTTTTGTCAGAGTGTTTGTCATAAAAACACAGAAGGAACTAGAACAGGAAGGACTCGACAACATCTTAATAGGTGACCAAAGATGGTCTTACTGAGAAATTTTGTGTGTGTGTGTGTGTGTGTGTGTGTGTTTTAAGTAAAATAGAAACGAGAGGAATAATGCATGGCAAGTGGAGGTAGTACTGTACTACAACAGAGTGAGAACTTTTGTCACAGGCAGTTAGGTAGAGAAGAGGCCAAGCATAGAAGACATAGGAGAAAGAGTGACAGATGGGAAGCGAGTAGATCTGAACTGAGTATGAATTCCAGGAAGAAGGGGTAATAGCAGCCCTGTGGCTCATTCAGCTAATAACTTAGAACAAGTGTTGCTCCTCAGGTTGTTTGCAAAAGCTCAAAAAGGTCTTCTATACTGGTACTTTCTTGTTTGTCATTATTTACATGTAGTTTGAAAACTTCCAGAGGCAGAATTAGAAGCTCGAGTTTTAATGCTGTTGCAGTGACAGGCCTCCCAGGAAGTCACCTCGTTCCCCATCTTCGTTATTTAATTTCTTTACTGTTCCCTGTGGGGCAATCAACAAAGCCACCTGCTTGCCTTCTTCATGGACATAGACAGCTTGCTAAAAATTTGAGTTCCTCAATAAAAGCATCTATCTTTAAGCAATTATCAAAGAAAATATCCAACAAACACAGCTCCCTTTCTAAGAGTGGTTTTATGAGTAAAATATCTCCATCATACATTCCTTAGAAAAAAATTGCAAACTCTTGTATATTTTGTCATACATTTTTTGGTTTTTGTTTTTTTGAGAATGGGTTTCTCTGTGTAACAGCCCTAACTGTCCTGGAGCTAGCTCTGTAGACTAGGCTGGCCTCGAACTCATAAAGATCCACCTGTTCCTGCCTCAGGAGTGCTGGGATTAAAGGCATGTGCCACCACCACCCAGCTTTGTCATATATTTTTTGAAGACCTTAGGGCTTGGGGATGAGATGAAGAATGAGGGAGGAAAGAAGAGAATTACTTGAAATTAGAAAATACAGACTATTACAGTTGTGGTTTACCAAGGGCCACTGGACCACTTGTAACTCACATCTAGCTCCAGCCTGCAAACAGGTTGCAGGATCGCTGCTCTAAAGCTCCATTCTAGAGAACAGCTTTTGTGTTTCTCAGTCTAATTCAGCAGTTGCATCATTCCATCCACACTGTTCAGTTGTCCATGTGTTGAGTCCCATCCAGGAATGCCGAGGATCCAGAGTTATATAGAAATATGGCAGTCTCATTAATTTGAGCTTTCCTTTGTACATGTGCATATATGTTTGCATGCTTTTTTTGTATATGGATGCATGCATGTACAAAGGTGCATGTTGGAGGTCTGAAGTGCATTGCTCACCACATTATATGTTGAGGTTGGGTCTCTTGCTGAACCCAGAACTCACTGTTTCAGCTGAGCCAGCTAGACATCTTGTTTCTGGGAACCCCTATGTCTGTCTCTGCTCCAGGGATTTCCTGTCTCAGCCTCCATGTGCTGAGATTGCCACACCCACTGATATATATATATATATATATATATATATATATATATATATATATATGTGAGTCCTGGGCATCTGAACTCCAATAAGTCCTCACGCTTGTGTAGAAAGTACTTTACCCATGGATCCATCTCTCTAGCCCCAAACTGCAGGTGTTGACCATACTTGTTAAACCTTATGACCAGACTAACATCTTAACTCTCACTGGATAATTCTCTGACAATTACATGCTCAAGGTATAGGCCCACCAAGGAGGGTAGGAAGAACTATGGTACTTGCTGAGTTTTTTCTCATGGGACCAGGAGATCTTAGCGCCATGAATCTCATGTTTTGGGTTCCTGATTTCTGAATTTTGGTGACAGAATTCTTCTAATGGATATATTATGCCAGAAAAAAAAGAACAGCTGTCTCTGTAAGAGTTAGAACAAATGTCATGTAGATATTTCCCCTCAGTTCCTGGTAACTAGTAGTTTGGATTTGGTATTTATTGACTTGTTATTTATTTATTTAGGTTTTTGAGACAGGGTTTCCTTGGGTAGCCTTGGCTGTCCTGGAACTCATGCTGTAGACCAGGCTGGCCTTGAACTCACAGAGATCTGCCTGCTTCTGCCTCACAAGTGCTGGGATTAAAGGTACGCACCCCCATCCGGCTTAACTTGTTATTTTAAATTGTGCATATTTATGAGGTACCCTATGATGTTCCATTGTACAATGTCCAAATCAAAGATAGCATGCTAATTGCCTCAAACAGTTACCATTTCTTTGTGGGGAAAGCATTGAAAGTGTTCCCAGTTATTTTGAATTATACAGTATATTATCTAAAGACACCTTTTCTCCTATCTAGCTGTGAGTGAATACCCATTGACCAATTGTTCATATCCCTCCCTGTACTATGAGGCTGCTCATTTGTTTCCCGGCCACCAAGACCTGAAATAACCACACAGAAACTATGTTAATTGCAACACTGCTTGGTCAATGACTCTAGCGTATTCCTAGCTAGCTCTTACATCTTGAATTAACCCATTTCTATTATTTGTATTTTACCACAAGGCTCATGGTTTACCGGTAAGGTTCTCCGGCATCTGTCTCCTTTGGTGGCTACATGGCTTCTCCTTGAGTCTGTCTTCTTTTCTTCTCTATCTCTACTTAGAATTTCCACCCTGCTCCATTCTGTGCTGCAATAGGCCGAAAGAAGCCCCCTATTCATTAATCAATGAAAGCATCACATATACAGAAAAACCTCCCACATCACCTCCCAACCTCCAACATTTCTTAGTGTCTGATAGCGTTTGCTGCTCAATTTTTTATGAGATCAACTTTTAAAAACCCCTCCTATAAGTGAGATCATCCAGAACTATTTGTTCTGGCTTATTTCAATAAATATAATGGCCCTTAGATCCCACTATACTATTACAAATTTTTAAAGACTGAATAATATATCATTGTGTACATACATCACATAAATTCATTAGCTGATGGATACTGTTGGTTAAATTTAGTCCTGCATATTTTTTAAGCTATTGCAATATTGATTTGTTCTGTTCAGATTTTTGCTCTTGGCATGTAAAACCATTACTGATGTCTGTGTGTTGAAACTTTGCCAGATTTATTTGTTCAAACTGGTTTTTGATGAAGCCTTTATAGTTTGTTGTATATAATAATCATGTCTTTCTCAAACAGTGACAATTTGATGCATTCCACCATCATTGAGATGTTCTTTGCTTATTTCTATTGCCCTACTCTTCTGGTTTGGACTCTCAATACTGGGTTGAATAAGTAGTGATGGTGGTCTGTTTTATCTTGTTCAGAACTTAGATAGAAAGGATTTAGCTTTTCTTTCTTTGGCATGATGTTTATTGTGGTGTTTATTATGTGGAAATATTTTTCTTCAATACAACTAACTTGTTCAGGATTTTTATTGTGAATTGTTGAATTTTTATCAAATACTTTTCTGCATCTGTTAAGATGAGCGTGTGTCTAAAACTTCATTCTGTTGATGTAGTACATCACATTTATTAATTTGCAAACTGACTGTCCTTAGGACCTTAGAGTATATCCTACTGATCACAGTGATTATTTTTGTTAATATGCTTTTTGTATTCCTTTGCTAGTATTTGGTTGAGGATTTTGTTTTGATGCCCATCAAGAACGCTTGGCTTGTAGGTTGTTGCTGTGTGTGTACATATCCTTCCATGTAAACTGAATTTGAAAGAATTTCCTACTCTTCAAATTTTGGGATAATTTGACCATTTCTGTTAGCTCTTATTTAAATATTTGAATCCAACAGCAAGCTCATCTGTTGTTGATGGGCACTTTTAAGAGTTATTTTATATTATAAAGTCAATTTCACTATTGATTGATATGTTTGGGTTTTCTATTTCTTTGAGGTCAAGTTTCATTAAAGTGTTGTCTTAGTTTGTTTTCTGTTGCTATGATCAAAACCACAACCAAAAGTCACTTGAGAGGAAAAAGTTTTATTTGGTTTTAAATGTCACTAGCAGTCTGCTAGATTTTGTAAGTATGATTCCCAGTAAGAAGCCATGTTTTTCTGTTTAAAGCCCTGGAGCTTTGTTGGTTATGTGTATTTACCAAAAGAAAGGAAATCCATTTGTACCCTGGGCTAGAAAACTTGTTATTGTTACCTACTATTGTGTCACTGTGATAATACTGTCATAAAAATTTAAGAGGATGAATAGATTTTTTTGTCTCATAGTTTCAGAGGTATTAGTCCATCATGGTGTGTAGGGTATGGCAGAATAAAGTATCACCATGACATTCAGCAAACAAAGAAAAAGGACTATTAGAAAGAGCCAGGACACAATACAGACCCCAAGGACAGACCCACTCCCTGGTTACTTTTAAGGAGGCCCTATCTTTTACCTTTTACCACATCCCAGTAATGCTGTCAAGGGACCAGTCCATTCACCTGGGCAAAACCCTCCCGATGGAGTTGTCTCTGGAAGACACTGAGACATGGTCTTTACTAACCAATCAGATGTTTCTTAATTAAGTCAAGTTCACAGACTGGTGCCTCTAACTCTGACCAGTTCTTTGAGTAGTTGTCTTATCCCCAGGTAACTTACTTAAAAAGTTGACATAACATCTCAACTTTTACCATGAGCTTCTGAGTTTCCTCTGTACACTTGTCTTTAAATTTCTCCCATGTTAACTGATCCAAAAATCCTGATTTTTCCAAATGTCTCCTCAACAGTGATGTGGAAAGATTTGCTGCTGAACCCATTTAATTGTAAATGCACATGTAAAAGTCATTTCTCCAACCAGTTATTGATAACCAACATTATTAAAAAACCTGCCATACACACCCAGAAATTTCCCATACTGACTAGCCATATAAAGAATCCAGCTACTCCTAGGGAGACATTGGCAGCTAAGAAATAAATGCATTCTTAATTCTGTACTCTGGAAATGATTATTGTTCATATTTCACCTGTCACCTCTATATTATTTGTGTGGAATATAGAAATTCTCCTTTCTGGGGCTGGAGAGATGGCTCAGAGGTTAAGAGCATTGCCTGCTCTTCCAAAGGTCCTGAGTTCAATTCCCAGCAACCACGTGGTGGCTCACAACTATCTGTAATGGGGTCTGGTGCCCTCTTCTGGCCTGCAGGCATACACACAGACAGAATATTGTATACATAATAAATAAATATTAAAAAAAAGAAATTCTTTCTGTATTACCTAATATTTATACAGTGTTTCTTGTGGCATGTAGCATCAACTAGCAGTTCTAATAGTTCCAAGATCAAAATCTCATCAGCAAAGGGATATTATTGCATTAAGAAATAATAGGCTTTAATTAGCTCAGTGTTGAGTTAAGTTATTCAGTTCATAATCCTGGGCAGATGTGAATGTGTCATCATGCTGAAAATAGTCTTTGCAGATACATTGAGAAATTTCAATATGAAATTATTCTGGGTTTATAGTGAATCTTAAATGGAATAATGTATTCTTGAGAAAGCAAGCAAACAAGAAGAGCATGCAGAGGTGGTCATCTGAACACAAAGGCAAGGATGGTAATTTTTGCTGCCATCAAACACAATATTCCTAGACTACTATACACTGAAGAGGCAAAGAAGAACTCATGGGCTTATCAAACCATGTCCTTTATGTTACCTTGTGTATTAGTCACTTTTTTGTTGCTGTGATTAAACACCACAACCAGGCAACTTACAGAAGAGAGATTTTATTTGAGCTTGTGGTTCAAGAGGAATAAGAGGCCTTCACGGTGGGGAGTCATGGCAGCAAGAACAGGCAGCTAAGATCTCACATCTTCAAACGTAAGCATAAAGAAGATAAAACGAAAGGTGACAGTGAAGGAAGTCATCCCCTGTGACATCCTTCCTCCACCAAGCCATACTTCCTCAACTTCCTCAAACAGTGCCACCACTAGAGACCAAGTGTTCAAATACCTGCAGCTATGTGGGACATTTCTCATTTAAATCACCACACCTTGTAATAGTGTAACAGAACTCTAATGAGAATCCAGATATATGTTTATTATCTTGACAAGTACTCACTGAACAACCTAATGTACCAGACAGAGAAATAAGAAAATTCTTTTGGTTAACTGAGATCTTGATAGTGATGTGGAAAGAGAAAATAATGAACACAAAAAGCAAGCAAAAAGATTTCTTCCTTCTTTCCTTCCTTGTTCTTTCATTCCTTCCTTCTTTCCTGGGATTCGATTTGAACACAAGGGCTCACTCATGCTAGGCAAGCAGTCTATCTCTGAGCTTCTACTAACCAAGGCAATCTCTGAAGGTGATAAGAGTCGCTAAGACAGAGTTATTCGAAAGAATATTAGAATGTGAGCACTTACAGTTTTTGTTTTTCAGATCACATTGTCAGAAAAGGTCCTGGAGAAGATGAAATTTGAACTGACATCTGAACACAAGAGCTAAGAATTTGTGTACAGGATAAAGAATGTTGAAAGCAGATGTTACAGCTAGTGCAGGGGCCTTTTGGTAGGAATTACTTGACTTCCAAGAACAGATGGGAAGGCAGCAGTTTTTGCATGGTAACCGAGTTAAAAAGGCGGTACTGACTTCAAGTTGCCTTGAGTGATAGGGGTTTCGTCCTGGGCAGCCTTCTAAACCACAGTCAAGAGTTGGTATTTTATTCCAGACACAATAGGACACATTTGGAAGGTGCAAAGAAGGAAATAAAAGATGTGATTTGTCAAATGAATGAACTGTTGCCATGGTGATGTTGAAGGAAGGAAAGGACCCATAGTGTGTCAGTTTGGCTAAGGAATTAGATTCTCCTGTGGGACATATACCTTCATCATCAATAGGATAGGAAGTGGTGAGACTGACTGTGATTTTCTCCTCAGAGGCCCAAGGCTTAATCCTTACAGAGTTCAGTTAGTGCCCGTTTCCTATTTCCACACCCATCGCCTCTTCTAAGTGTTAACTCTAGGCTCTGACTCAGAGTGTGCTTTGTTAGTCAGTTTATTCAATTGCACCATCAGAACTCCAATATTTACACGAGGAATTGATCAAGAAGCCTCAAGATCTGCGACTGACTGAAGCCAAGGTAGCAGTGGTGTTCTAGCTCCTCTCTCTGTAGCTCTAGGTCTGCCAACCCAGCCCAGTGTCCCAGTTCTAAGGCTCCTCATCCTCCCAAAACAGCATCAGCAACTGGGGATTAAGTGTTCAAACACATAAGTCTATGAGGCTCATATCAGATTCAAACCATAACTAAATGGCTGAACAAGAAATGGAATATGTGATTTCCTGGACATAGCCTTAAAGGTCAGGAACACATGGTTACTCCCCTCCTTCTTTCTCCCATCCCTTAGATACTGTACGAATTTGTCAGAACCCTAGGAGCATTCTAGTCTTTTTACATCATGGAAACAGGCCAGCTCAGTGATCCCTCCCTCTAGGCTTTCACAGGTCGGTACTATCATAGTTAAGCCACCACTGCTTTGGTTTCCTATTACACACAATAATTAGTAATATGACACCCCACAACTAACACCTTTTCTAAACACACCAAGATAAATATGTTTGCTTCCAGCAAGGACCTAACTGGCACATCTGTTATTCAGGTTATATGTGATTTAGTTTTTACACACCAAGGAAGTTCCCCGTGTATTCAACCCAAAGTTTTTTTTTTTAACTTCCGAAAGAATTATAGCACATTTATTAGTATCTATTATTAAAAGCACCACAATTCCTCTAGGGAAGCAAGAATTGATGCACATTTTCCTCACAGCATCTCACATTTCATAAGCCCTTGTTTAAGATTAACTCGAATCATTAAACAACACAAAAATTCTTTTCAACTACAAAATACAAGCTGTCTTCTGAGAGACTGAAAATGTGAGTTTAATATAATGCATAATATAATGTCAAAGAGGTGCCCAAAATCTATGCAGTATTGGTGAAGACAGTCCTACTCCCTGATTTCCAGCTGCTCTGGTTTCTGTCTTACCACACATCCTATTGCTCTGGCCAGATGTTACCCAACATTAGGACAGGAATTTCTGCCCCTGTTCAAGAGTGCAAGTCACTAAACAGGGAGGAACAATATGAAATGTATAACTAATGAAAAACTAAACTAAAGCATGTTTTCAATTTATTTAATTTGGTTCTTCATTTGATATGTGTGGAGCATTTGTCTGTGTTTTAAAATCTGCTGTGTTCTATACTATACATGGCACAATTCTGAACCATAACCAATTTTTTTAAAGTGATAGCTACTAAAATAAATCAGGAAATGTTCCAGGATCTTGTACAAGTTAAGAATGAATTTTTTTAAGTTTCATATTTTGTTTGTATACTTGGAGTGAAGAGTTGGCCACACAAGGCAGGTCATAACCTTCTATAAACTCAGTCCCAGGGATCCAGTTCCAATTTCTGGCCTAATCAGGCACTGCATGCATATGTTATATGTACATGCAGACAAAATACTCAAACATGCGAGAATATATATATATATATATATATATATATATATATATATATATATGGTGGTTTAACCAGGCATGGTGGTTTGTACCTCTAATCCCAGTAATTGTAAGGTAAAAGTAGGATCTCTGTGGTCCAAGTCACTTACTTAGCAAGTTCCGGGCTAGCCTGAGACCTGCCAACAACAACAACAACAACAAAAAAAAACCCAAAACTAATTTATATTGATAGTTATTCATACTCGGCACTTTAGCAAGTTTTTAGTCTCTGTATTTATTAACTGTCACACACAGCAAAACCAACAAATTCTCATCACAAAACATTCAGGAAATCTGGGACACAATAAAAAGACCAAACCTAAGAATAATTTGGATAGAAGAAGGAGAAGAAGTACAGCTCAACGGTCCAGAAAATATATTTAATAAAATTATAGAAGAGAACTTTCCCAACCTAAAGAAAGGTATTCCTTTGAAGGTTCAAGAAGCATACAGAACACCGAATAGACTGGACCAAAAAAAAAATCTCCACACCATATAATAATCAAAACACAAAATATACAGAATAAAGAAAGAATATTAAGAGCTGCAAAGGAAAAAGGCCAAGTTACTTATAAAGGTTAACCTATCAGACTTACACCTGATTTCTTTATGGAAACAATGAAAGCCAGTCATGAGCTTTTAACTAAGTTTTACCGTATTGTGAATAAATTTCCTCCTGTGGCACAGGTCTCATCTGAAATCAAATGTAGGATTGCACCAGTGGGCACACTTGGCAGCCACTTAGCCTCGTAGTTTTCAGGGTCCAGTGGCGGTCAAAACCACTGATATCTCTGATCCCACAGCAGCCTGCTTTGCACTTCCAGCGCTCAGAAGTACTGTGTCAGGGAGAATGTTTCCTGGTCCGTTCCAGGTGGACCTCACTATGTCCCACATGGAAAGTGAGTCGTATCTTCAGCTATGAGGTTTCATTATCTAGTTATGGTGGAGGTCAAGAGCAGTAGCGATAGCCTGCATGGTTCGGGGTGTCTCTGGGGTCTCTCTAAAACAATAACTTTTGGAGCATATCTATATCATGCCTAGAACTGAGATTTTTTTGTTTAATAACCCATATTTTTGGGAACAGCGCTGTGCACCCATGCAGTGTACTTCTTGCTCAAAAACCTTTTAAAAAGTACTTTTATGTTTTCCAATTAGCTTGCAAACTAGTGGATTTTCATGAGGCTTCTTCATGCATCCTTAGGTTGGGATAATCTTTTCCTTATCGTCTCCTCTCTTAGCACACCCTATCCTTTCTCTAGCCTTTAGCCACCAATACACCCTCTTTCTACTTTTATGCCACCTGTGTTCTGTTGACCCCCTCTAAATGATTTTTGGGGGGCATTTGGAGATTGTAGGTTTCTTTATAGCTTTTCCATGCGCCATTCATTTGATTAAGAATTCCATTAACACTTCATTTCCCATCCTCTACCCTCCTACATGCTTGAAACCTTTTACTCTAGGCATTTCCTTCTCTATTTTCATTTTACCTGCTTTTTTTTTCTATCCATCTTCTCTCAAGGCATCCAATCACCAATGACCTATTTTTTAATTTTCTGGCTTCTATATGTACTCCTGATTAAACATATACAATTTTTATTTTAACAGCATGAGATGTGATGATGGCCTATGTAAATGTGTGTATATGGTTCTAAAAGGGACAGACAAGAATAAAACAACTCCACTAACTATTGACTTGCCAATCCTTGGAGGGCAGTTCCCTCCCTCTTTAAGACTTAGTGAACGTTCAACCTCCAAAGCCTCAGCATCAGCAAAACAGAAGCCTAGTAAGGCTAGCACAGTAATTTATGTATGGTTGTGAATGAACTGGGGAATAAAGTGGTATGTAATATGCGTCACGAATCAGATTGTCAAACTAATACACAGCATATTTGTAGCTATTTCTCATTCTCTGTCCAATCATTTAATAGTTTCCATCTGCTTGCCTTTGCTTTGGTGAATCTCACCCACCAAAAGCAAGTGGAAGACTGTCAAGTAAAAATTTATTTCCTTTTCACCACCCTTGCCTTCACCACATTCTCTAGCACACGTTCTAAGTGGTCTGTAGACTTTCCCTGTCTGAGTCTGAACATGTCTGAATGTTATAGACATACAAAAAAAATTCCTGCTTGATCTTATGTGATCCATAAGAATTTAATAGTATGAATGGATTTTCTTACACACATGCACAAAACACACACACACACACACTATATATATATATATATATATATATACACTCTTTTTTGAAAATACAGATGGATATTCCTTATTCTTTTAAATGATTGCTTTGTGTCCCATTGCATGAGTAGTCTGTCTTCTGGTGTGTGAATAGCTCCCTTTAAAGATTTTGTTATGGAAAAACAACCCTTCAAGCAAAATTTCTTTTTTAACAATTTTTTGTTACATTTATTTATTTTGTGTGGGTGTGTATGTACACACATGCACACATGCGTGTGTGGAGATAAGAGGACAAACTACTGGATTCTGTTCTCTTTTTCCACCATGTGGATCTCAGTAATAGAACCCAGGTGGTCAGGCTTGACAGCAAGTGCCTTTGCCTGCTGAGCCATCATAGTGGGTCTCAGCAAGTCTTCTTATATTGCTGCTTTGGAGTGCTTAGGTGATGCTTTCTAATGTTCGTTGGCAACATATTTATAGAAATGGATATCTTTTATTTTTTAAAGCCAATGAGAACTCATCCACATCAACCTCCAAATACAAACGAAAGATGGTTTTATACGAATGGTAAAAGTGGTTAGGAGCTCAGATCCAATAAAAAAGATCTCCAACATCTTGTCATTTTCTTCTAAATATAGATCACCAGCCTCAACTTGTCAAGAAAAATTATTCTGGAGATTGTCCTTAAAATACTTTCATTTAATTTCATCATGTCTTTTTTCTTAAGGATTTCTGAGAGCGGAGGTGCAGCCTGGGAAACAATCACTAGAGTTCAGAGATGGAAGCTGCCAGAAGGTGAGAGCGGCGCTTTCACAGTGGAGAAATGATGTGCTGAGGGACCTGGGTCATCCGGAGCATTTAGTAACCCAACCCTGTCCTTAAATAATGCCCTACTCCCAGAGGAGCAGACACCCTGAGAGCCACTGCTTGTTAGGTGTGGGCCTTAAACAAGTAGCTTAACTCTCTTCTACCTCAGATCCTTGAAATGATCATGATAATGCTGTCTACTTTGTGAGGTTCTTATGAAAAAAGTTAAGAACTATCATTTATAAAGCATTGAAGGGCCTGTAACATAGTAATCACTACACAGGTGTTAGTTAAATAAAATGTTAAGCAAAGTGTAAGCACAGAGGTTAGCCTGCCACCCTGAAACTTCCTAAGTTGAAAGAAATATATGTACGTATGTAAAATTCTTCCTCATTCTCTTACCAACCCCTTCACTGTAGACACTTTTCTATCCAATGCTCACAGAAGCCCCACATTTCAATAGTATGTTTCAATCAGAAATGTTGGGGTACAAAAATGTATCGATATGTGTAACTGATTTTCAGGTAATTGCTTGTGTATTCTTTGTGTTCAACAAACTGTTTTAGAACAAGAGCAGAACTGTACGAATATATCATATAACAAATTGAGTTAAAATTCAGGAACCAAGTATGGTATATACTGTACTTAGCATTTTATTTTATTTTTATTTTTTTTTTAAGTTTTTCGAGACAGGGTTTCTCTGTGGTTTTGGAGCCTGTCCTGGAACTAGCTCTTGTAGACCAGGCTGGTCTCGAACTCACAAAGATCCGCCTGCCTCTGCCTCCCAAGTGCTGGGATTAAAGGCGTGCGCCACCACCGCCCGGCAATGTACTTAGCATTTTAATGCTACAGGTATTGAACTTCCTTTTTTCAAAGGGGGCTTGTCAGAGCTTCATACACTGCCTTGCAACTTCCTGTATTTTGATTAGTTGCAAAAGATTTGGACTCAAAGTATGAAGCTTGTTTTTTTTTTTTTTTCTGAAAGATCAAAGGTATGCTGTGCACTTTGAGACTTATTCTTTAGTATAAAGGTGAAGGCCTGATGAGGCTTTGGACACTATGACAGGGTATTTTGGATGACTGTATCATGATTCAGCTTAATAATGAAGGTGAATGCCTCATTTCCTCATATTATCACTAGTAGAATTTGTGGGAATTGACACCAGCTTTAAGGCTTTTCTTCAGTTTAGAATCACACTCATATGACTTCAGGAGAATATACTGGATTGAATATTTGTGATCCTTCAAATTCCTGTGCTGGGATCCTGATCTCCATGGTGATAGCATTAAGAGGTTTAAATAACAGATTCAAGAGATCTTTCCTCTCACCCAGTGAACACAGGGGAATTGTTCCTCTTTAGACTGTAAATCTGCTGGTACCTTAGTCTTGGAACTATGATAAATAAATTTCTGAGAAATAAACAAAACCACTAGTTAATTGCATTGTCTAATAGCAGCCTGAGTGAACTAAGATAACTGTTTCTGATGGTGAAAGTGAGGGTCAGAATTAGCATGCTACAGGTGCTCACTAAGACAGGGATGGCAACTTTCAGAGTTTCTTGGATGAAAATGCTAAAGGAAGTCATTACATTAAATAAAAGTATAAACAACAGATTGTCAGGTGTTTTATGCTTTATCTCTCTCTATCTCGTGTGTGTGTGTGTGTGTGTGTGTGTGTGTGTGTGTGCGTGCATTATCTTGTTCTAGAAAGCAAACCTCTTAGAGCTTTAGGGCTCTTCTTTCAGTACAGCAATTTGGAAAATATGACATTCTAGTGTAGTAAGAGGAGCCGGCTGCATCTTTCCCAGCTCCCTGCTGCCCGGATAGCTTAGCCCCTGAAATAACCACACAGAAACTGTATTAAAAAGAAGCTGCCTTGGCCTTTTGATAGGGCAGCCCTTAGGTGGATGGAGTAGACAAAACAGAATTCTGGGAGGAAGAAGGCAGAGTCAAAGACAACCGCCATGGTGTTGCCAGAGTCAGACATGCTAAATCTTTCCTGGTAAGCCACGACCTCGTGGTAACACACAGATTAATAAAAATGGGTTAAAACAAGATGTAAGAATTAGCCAATAAGAGGCTAAAACTAATGGCCAGGCAGTGTTTAAATAAATATAGTTTCTGTGTAATTATTTTGGTGCTAAACTAGCCGGGCAGCCGGATAAAGCCCGCTGCTCGCCTCTTACTACATTCTAGTTTTTTAACTTTATTCTGCAAGACTGCAAAAGCCCATGTTTTAACTTTCTTTTCAGACTTGAGTTGCTCAGAGAACTCTGCACTGCTTTCTAACAGCACCCCATGTCCTGATGAATGGTCATTTCCCTTTGCGAAGTCCTAACAGTTTTTCACATTCTGCAATTTTCTCTGTTAAACAGCCCTAGGCACAACTGGTCATAAAGTCACAGGCAATATTAAAGTCTTAGACTGGGAAAGAACCATAGAGAATATCCAATCCACCCTCTCATTTTATAGTTAAAGAAATTCAGTACCCAAGAGGATAAATAACTTGTTCAATGCCATCCAGTTAATTTGTAGACTGGGCCAAAGTTTCCAAGGTAAAATATTTTTGTGGATAAAAATGCAGCTAAAACCATTTTTAAATTCATGCACAGTTCCTTTTGTCTTTTCAAAATGGCACAGTAATGCAACCTACAAAACCAAGTTTGGAAGCTACTGCTTCTAATCCTGAATATGATATGTTTGTCATATCACAAACAGCGAAGTGAGGTATATGATTTACAGACTTTGGCCTCAGGATTTCTTGTTAATTCAGGGCTGACTAGGTCAGTCTAAAGATATTCTTTTTATTTTCTTAATGAGATTTCCAGAGAGCCAATGGAAAATAGACAAATACACACACAGAAAACATGTCAGAACAAGAATCAGGTTTAATAATATATTGTTATTATTAATATCTGTTACTATAATATCTAGCATTTTGTATCCACTCGTGTGGCAAATTGAAGCTCAAACAACATATTGTAAATTATCCTTGGATTCAGAATCTGAATGTAGTAGGAGTCAAGTGTGAGAGGTTTGTGGCTTCTCATCCTGTCCCCGTTGTCCTCTCCTTCCTCTTACATGGCCACAAGTAGTCATTCAGTCTATGTATGGTCATTTTCCTCTATTTCCTATGTTCTTTTTATAATACAATACATCTCCCTAATGAGCAGGGTACTTCACACATTTCTAAATGTAAAGAGAATGTGCAAATGTGTGTTTCTTACCATCTTCCAATGGACTGTTCACCTTATGTCCAAGCAGTTGAAACAGACTTGAGTAAAAGCATGTACAACCCATCACACCTATATAAGTTTTGTCTACAACTCCAAATAAATATTCTTGCCTCAGAAATTCTTTGATGACTCTTTGGCTAGAATAGCCCACCTTTACAAGAACAGAGAATCGTGGAAACTTAAGTGAATCTTTGAAGTAAATTAGACTTTGTGGGAAGGGAAATCTGGGTCTTGTGACAAGGGGAAGGGCATGGTCTAGAAAGGAAAAGGTGGTTTCATGTGAACAACTCTTTTTGGCCATATAGACATGTAACCTCAAGAGAGGAGGGCCAGCAAGCATCCAGAGTAGCAGTTTCTAATGTAACAGTATTGAGGAAGGATGTGACCAGATTAAAGACAAGAAAGTTCTAGGATAGAGCATCTTTATGGACATTATCTCTTGGGTTAAATTTGTGCAAGGAATGTAAGTAAAGATATTTGATATTCATAGGCAAAAACACCCAAATGAGTTGTTTTTAAAAGAATAAACATTCAAAGGTATTATGTTCTGTACATGAATGTTCAGAAGTATGATTTGTCAGGACTGGAAAGGATATCCAAAATTATTTGTTTTTGGAATGTTTATATGAAACCGCTCCTGTCAAGGCTCAGGAATCTATATGGAAGAGGGGCAGAAAGAGTATAAGGGCCAGAGATGGTGCACACCTTCAAGAAAATAGCATTTTCAGACTCAACAGGGCAGATACACATATGAACTCACAGAGAGTGGCACTGTGCACAAGGCCTGCACAAGCTCAGGCCGGGCAAACTCCCAGCATGGAGGAGGGGAAGACGCATGAAGTGCCACCCAAAGCTAAGAAGCTATTGACAACAGTTAGCTTTTGGGAGAGAAGAAGGTAGTTTTATTCAATGTGATGCTGCCTCTGACAACCACACCACAGGGCAGGCCTCATACTCAGGAGACAATACAATGCTGTTTTTCTCTTTTACTCTTTTAAAAGAGAAAGAACATGAAGTTAGGTGGTAGCAAGATGGGAGATGGTCTTGAAGGAGTTGGAGGAAAGGAAAGAATATGATCAAAATATATTTTATAAAATTCTCAAAGAATAAAAATATTATTAAAATAAGTCACATACACACAGAAGGAGATAGAGACAGAGAGTCAGAGAGAAACAAAGATAGAAACACAAAAAGGGAGAATGCGACTTATCCAAGGCCAGGATTGAAGTTCGTAATGGAGCTCAGACCCCAAACTTGGTACTTGACCTTCTGGGTTTCAAGCTAATATTAATTTTCTTTATCATATACACAGTCTGGAAGGATGACTACATGATAGCTCTTATTTTTTAACTTATATGACACATAGAACTAAAAAATACAGCATTTTATATTGAAAGTTCAAGGCTTATCAGAGAGAGAGACAGAGAGACAGACAGAGAGAGACAGAGTGAGGGGGAGCATTCACAGAGACATATATGGGGAGGGCATGGGATAGGAATCAGGTTTTAAAAAAAGGGAGAAGGAACTGAGATGTAAAATGAAGAGGTCACTGTCTTCCTAAACCAAGTATGAGAGCTTTATCTTCATATGGGTCAAACCAGGAAGTGATGTCATCAGTAACGAGCACTCTAGTTGGTATAATGAGAACACAAACAAGGGGATTACAGGGTGGTGAAAAACTTTCTCACTCCCACTTATCCCAATTTGGGACAACATATTAATCCCACTTATGTCTGCTAATATAGTTGGTAGTGTTTGCTTTTAAAATGAAGATCAGAAATTCAATGTGTTGAAGTAGCAAATATGGATTTGGCACTGACCAACTGTGCTACCACAACTTAATATTTGTGGTTTGTAAAAAACTGATAAGCAGGGGGCTGGAGAGATGGCTCAGAGGTTAAGAGCACTGCCTGCTCTTCCAAAGGTCCTGAGTTCAATTCCCAGCAACCACATGGTGGCTCACAACCATCTGTATGGGGTCTGGTGCCCTCTTCTGGCCTGCAGGCATACACACAGACAGAATATTGTATACATAATAAATAAATAAATATTTTAAAAAAAACTGATAAGCAGTCAAACTATTTGCTGATGATATGATAGTTTACATAAGTGACCCCAAAAATTCTAACAAGGAACTTCTACAACTCATAAACACTTTTAGTAATGTAGCAGGATACAAGATTAACTCAAAAAAATCAGTAGCCTTCCTGTACACAGATGATAAATGGGCTGAGAAAGAAATCAGAGAAACCTCACCTTTCACAATAGGCACAAATAGCATAAAAATATCTCAGAGTAACTCTAATCAAACAAGTGGAAGACCTGTATGAGAAGAACTTTAAATCTTTGAAGAAAGCAATTGAAGAGGACACCAGAAAGTGGAAAGATCTCCCATGTTCTTGGGTAGGTAGAATTAACATAGTAAAAATGACAAATCTTGCCAAAAGCAATCTACTGATTCAATGCAATACCCATCAAAATTCCAGTAAAATTCTTCACAGACCTTGAAAGAATGGTACTCAACTTCATATGAAAAAGGAAAAAAAGGATAGGCAAAACAATCCTGTACAATAAAAGAATTCTGGAGGCATCACAATCCCTGACTTCAAACTCTACTACCGAGCTACAGTACTGAAAACAGCCTGGTATCGGCATAAAAACAGACAGGAAGACCAATGGAACTCAATCGAAGACCTGGCTATTAATCCACACACTTTTCAAACATCTGATTTTTGACAAAGAAGCAAAAAATATCAAATGGAAAAACAAGGCATATTTAACAAATGGTGCTGGCATAACTAGATATCAACATGTAGAAGAATGAAAATAAATCCATATCTATCACCATGCACAAAACTCAAGTCTAAATGGATCAAAGACCTCAACATAAAGCCAGCTACACTGAACCTATAGAGGAGAAAATGGGAAGTTCACTTAAATTTAAAAGAGTACATGGAAATTAGGAGGGGTTGGAGAAGTCTGGGGTGGACCTGGAAGGGTTAGAGGGAGAAACAGAAGAGTGCCTATGATCAAAATATATTGTCTGCATGTATGAAAATTATAAAGACTTAATGAAAAATTATAATTGAAAAATACCTAACAGAAATACATTGAAATGTTGATTTTGTTTACCTCCAGATGGCAATTGGAAGTGATTTTAACTTTTTCCTTATATAATATTTTCTGAATTATATTTCTTAAACATTAATTTTATTATTAGAAAAATGTGTTTGAGACAGAAGGCTAGTGATTGATCTCTAGTCCAGTGTGGGAAACATAGTGAGATTCTATCTCAAAGGGGGGGGGGGGGGAAACCCCAAGCAACCAACCAACACATTCCAGCTTTGAGATTCATGTTCTAAACAATCCAAGGACTTTGTTAAAGGAAAATCTTGATGGATGTGTACATTGTCAGAAGGACTCAGCATATATGCTACGGCCACTTCAAACCTAGTTCCAGTGTTGACCCCAGTGTCCCTCAAAGTCAACTCTATCTTGACCATCACACATTGTCTTTATCACAGGAGGATGGCCTTTCGAGTTTTTGTGCCCTCTAGAGGACTGAGAAATACGAAGATAGAATCTTTTACTCCATGGCATTGTCAGTTCTAGCCCCTTTTCTCAGCAGGCCATGGAAGATACTGGTAGAACTGGGCAGAGTTAGATATGTTATCTAGAAATAAAAGCAGACTGTAAGTACAGTGGCTTCAGTGGTAATACCAGAGCCAGGCTTTGGATCTGGACAGGAATACTCTTAAGTGTCAACTGCTGCTCTGACTACGGTGCCATGATGATTATTTGTGATTTCATTGAATCCTGTAATATCATAACTTATGCTACTTCTTCCTTTCTCCTTTATTTGTTTTTTGGATATATGGAAGCCCAGAAGGACAGCAAATAAGAACGCTCCACTTTCTAAGAGCACACAGTTAATGAAAGCTGGATCTGAAGGTAGAATTCAGAATTTGGTTCTGAAATGTGCTTTTGTCTATAATAGAGTCCAATGGCCATCAGAGTTGCTTAACACCAGTTTTACATAAGAAGAAATTTAAAAATGTAAATTTCTAGGTTTTATCTCTAGAAATTATAAATTTTGTGGGTTGGGAATGGGTCCAAAGAATCATGGTGAGGAGACTCATCATCGCTAAAGTTCTTAACTTCTCAGATCTTTCTGAGTGACAAGCTGGAAGAAATGACCTCAGCTGGAGTCATAGTCCGCTCACCATGGCCATCATCCGCTGGTTACTATAGTTTGTGCACATGTCGGGGGAGGGGGTGGAGGAGAGGATCTAGTGGCAGTGTTTGCTGTGGAGGAATGTGGCAGACCTGTCAGAAACACGTTCCAGATTTTGCATTCTCTGAGGGATAATTTTTCTACTGGTCTTTTGAGATCATACAATTAAATACTTGTACCAGAACTGCAATCTCCAAGGTGCTAATGCTAGAAGTCACCCTCAGCTTCCTCACATGACAAGTGTTTAATAATAGTTGCTTTAACAGAGTACCCCAGGAGTCGGCTTTTAGAGCAAGTAGTCAAATAGTGATAAGAAAGAAAAAAATAATCAAGTACAGAAAAAAGGAGAAAGATTTAGTAAGTAAAGATATTTGGGGAGACATATACTGAAACATTCACTTTTATCTGAAATTTGTATTTAATGTCTTGTCTTCTTTTTAAATCTAACAACCACAGTGGAAGGCTCCCTATTGCCTGGACTTTTGTTTAATTATTACAGTGGTGAAAAGCTTGCTGTCTAAAAATATTGATTCAATACCATCATTCCTTAAATAGATTGAAATTATCACTTAGTTCTCTAAAATTACTTTGATAAGATAAACAGGCAATATTCAGACAAAGGTGTCTTAGTGGCATTGGAGATTCAGAGGTGAGAGAACCTGAAGAAATGCTGTCTGCATCAGAAGGCTCAAATACACAGGACAAATACACATGGCCCGAAGCTGAAGCCAGATAGCAGCGACTAAGAGAAATTCTTGGGACAGTGAAGAGCTTAATGTAGACTATAGTTCAATATCTGTTCTCTAGAATTTAGGAAGGTTTGCCTCTACGAGGGCCATAGATTTTTATCCAGGGTATGGGTTCAGTAGCTAATAATTTCTTAGTGTACCTTCCAGCCCCAGGAGTCGGTAGTTTAGTATACTTAAGTACGGATAGCTCTGACACTTTTGCCTTGAATATCAGACCAAATAGCTAGTAGCATAGTAGCATAGTTATATAACTTGCTAACATGACATCTAGACTGCCTGAGGACTGTGGCAAAGCTAAGCTCCAGTGATAAGAAGGTCCTGATTTATTTTATTATTATCTCTCCCCATTCATCGGAGGCACCAATTGTCACTGAGAGAGAAAGGTGTCTTGGTTCAATCTCTTGTTACCATATAGGCCATATGGCAAATGTAAACTTAACATTTCCTTATTTCAATTACTTTTTTTTCCAAAGGAGAATTAAAAAAAAAAACCCTCACAATGTGGGGGAAAAGACCCAATAGCCCTCGAATGTAAAATATGGATAGGAACTAGATGTGGGAAGAAATAAGGCAACACGACAGTGTTAATCAGCAATAGAGTAACACTAATGCCAGGACCACAGCAGACCAGACACAGTTCTAGATACTGTGTTAGGAATAACACAGTGCTTACAACTCCATAGTGATGGAGGCAGCAGTGATGTTCGTTTCAGGGAAGAGAGAACGGGAAGAGAAGTCCCGCCGTCTGCCTGTGGTCACCCAGGAAGCATCAGGTACCCTGTTAAATTGCCGCTAATGAAATCCTGATTTCCTGACTTCATTTGAGTTTGTTCAATACTATGTTTCTAGGGAAGACTTAATCAGTTTTTTGAGAAAACATGGCATTCAGTCCCATTTCAAATTAGGAAGAATATTTGGCTCAATTCCTTTAGTCTCTAAAAGTCCCTCAGTGGCCTTTCTTGGATAATTAGTTGCGAACAATATCAATTATATCTAAGTGGGCAAATTGAATTACTACAGACGAACGATTGATTTTTTTTAATTATAATTGATTGCTCAGTGGTTATCTCAGTGTAAAGATTTTATGTTGTGAATCTTTAATTTAATCGCTTTATTAAGGAGTGCAAAGGCTGGCACTGCAGTGGCAATGAAGTTCCCTCATCCCCCTTTGCTCCTCAGTGATGTGGCAGAAGCCTAAGACAGTCACAAAAACAGCTAACAGTAAGGAGACAACATAAAATCGTATGTACCTTTAATTCTTTCTCATTTTAGGGCATTTACAGGGTTCACAATGTTTTTCGGAAGGAGTTGGGTTTGGCACAGTGACTGTCTTACTCACTTATCAAATAATGATATTTTTAATCCTTAGGTCAAATTTACAATAATCTAGTTAATCAGGATTAATAGTGATCAGGAACTAGAGTGAATTTAAAAGGTCAAAAGCAGGGTTCAATTTTTTAAATCTAACAAACACTTTTGTTTTCCAATAGTAATAACTGTGTGGCTCTTCCTCTTTTTACCCCCTCCTTCTTCCTCATATCCCTCTGCTTCCCTCCCTTTCCTCCTTTCCTCCCTCCCTCTCTTTGTCTTTCTCCCCCTTCTCCTCTCTCATATTTTAGATAGACTCTCATTAAGTTCCCCATTTGTGTTTAAACTTGTCATCCATCTCCACAATCCATCACACCTGTTCTGCTTTTACTCCAGATTTGTAGCTGTGCACTAAGGTCCCATGTATAAGTCTAAGGAACATTATTATCTATAAATATTAAGTTCACTAATTCATATGGGCAGCCAAGAGACTGGCATTGCTTTGATCTACACGCGCTGTCTAAGACTAAGCCTCTCAGTAGTCTATTCTGCAGAAAGAGCTACGTAGGACCTCATCAGTCTCATTGAACCATTTCTATTTCTCATAAGCACTTGAGTTAGGTAAGCAAGTGCTTTATTGAGTTCTCTCTAGTTTGTGCTACGCTCAGCTGTTCAGAGTTGAGTTTCTTGGAATCAGCTGGTGAGTGGACAGGGAGGTGGTCAGTCTAGATGGCTCCAGCTGGGAGAATTTGATTCTTGCATAGGGTCTTCATTGCTCAGCAGCGAGCCCAGAGTTTTCTTTTAGCAAAGGGAGAATGTTCTCAACACTTTGTGAAACCTAGCCTATGAACACACCCTGACATACCTACACAACTCCAGTCTCCAAGGCAAGCTCCCAGGCAGCTCAATGAAGCATGCAGGACAAGACCTTTGACACCTTGAGTGGAGTAACCACATTGTAAGGGTGGTGAATCTTAGCCATCTTTTCTCCATCTGCACCATACTAGTTGAGTAGCTTCCGTAAATTTAAATTAACTTACATAAATCTTTCTTAGTAAGTAGATTTGAAAATTCAATTTACAGGTCATTGTATTATTTATATTTTATGTATTCCCATAAAAACATTTGTCTACATTTACATTTTTGTAATTAGAAATCATTTGAAAAATCTATTAGGTATATTTCTATTTATTAAATCTATTTGCTATATGAACATTTTCTCAGGAAACTAAAGTAATCATAAGACATGTTCACAGGAATTGTTAGACTTCTGAGGACCATTTCATACCATTGGTACCTCTGTGCACTGAAATAGTTATACACTTGATGGCTTAGCCTCTAACGCAGTGGCTCTCAACCTGTGGACCACAATCCCCGTGGGGGTTGAATAAACCTTTCAAGGGAGTTGCCTAAAACCATTCTGCATATCAAATATTTACATTACAACTCATAACAGTAGCAAGATTTCAGTTATGAAGTAGCAGCAAAAATAATTTTAAGGTTGGTGGTCACCACAACCTGAGGAACTGTATTAAAGGGTCGCAACATGAGGAAAGTTGACACCCACTGCTATAAAGAGTCAAAGTGATTTCTGTCCGGTGCTCCCTTGGGGGTTTCTGTCTCTGTCTCCTTTCATCACCTGATGAAGGTTAATATTCATGAGGATGCCTATGTGTTTGTCTTTGGATTCACTTTCTTATTTAGCTTCTCTAGGAACATGAATTATAAGCTCAATGTCCTTTATTTATGGCTAGAAACCAAATATGAGTGAGTACATCCCATGTTCCTCTTTTTGGGTCTGGCTTACCTCACTCAGGATAGTGTTTTCTATTCCCATCCATTTGTATGCAAAATTCACAGAGACCCCCAAGGGAGCACCGGACAGAAATCTCATGGTCCAAATCAGGAGTAGAAGGAGAGGGAGCACGAGCAAGGAACTCAGGACCGCGAGGGGTGCACCCACACACTGAGACAATGGGGATGTTCTATCGGGAACTCACCAAGGCCAGCTGGCCTAGGTCTAAAAAAGCATGGGATAAATCCGGACTAGCTGAACATAGCGGACAATGAGGAATAATGAGAGCTCAAGAACAATCGCAGTGGGGTTCTTGGTCCTACTGCACGTACTGGCTTTGTGGGAGCCTAGGCAGTTTGGATGCACACCTTAGGAGACCTGGATAGAGGTGGGCAGTCCTTGGACTTCCCACAGGTCAGGGAACCCTGATTGCTCTTCGAGCAGATGAGGGAGGGGGACTTGATCGGGGGAGGGGGAGGGAAATGGGAAGCGGGTGTGGGGAGGAGACAGAAATCCTAAATAAATAAATAAATAATAAAAAAATAAAAATAAAATCACTAAAATATAAAAAAAAAAAGAGTCAAAGTGAGTGAGAAATTGAGACAACACAAATGGAAAACCCAGGTCTTCCATCCCATCCTGCAAAATAATGGGAAAAACTGTGGCTTTGTATGCATAGTGTTTTAACTGGAATGAACTTTAATTTTTGTAACAGTATTGCTTATGATTTTGCTTGGATTTCGGCATTTGACAGTATAATCAGAAACATCTGGATGGTTTTTCCTCAACAGTACCAAATACACATCTGTGTGGAAGAACGGTCTGATTTTGGCATGCACTTGGCATGTTTATATATGCTCTGTAACCAGATGGGCTACACCATCTGGGTAATTCCAGAGGTTTGGTTGTAAAGTGTGTATTTATGGTTAGGAGGTAGAGATAAGCTATCAGAATTACACATACTCACTTGGCAACACCCCTAGATTCCAACATCGCTTCTCTATGTTGGATCAAGTTCAGGAACAATTTAAATATATTTTCACAACATTTCCTAAATGACTGTATTGTAATTCAATGTTATATTTGGCAAGCTCAACCTAGAACACAGTAGCTAATGGTGCAAACTGATTTTATTTGCATACCATTGTTAACCACTTTCATGTAGTACTTACCCAATGTGTCAGATTATTATGATCTATTTAATGACTTAATGGATGAGATACATTGTTCTTAAATTCAATTATACCCTTTGCACCTCTGGAATCAAGGTCATGTCAGCATTTCTATTATGTAAGTGGCTGGGTTTAGCAGTTTTAAACTAAGCTATAAAAGGTGGTTTCCAAATAAAATTGTAGTAATAAAGGTCAGTGCCTGAGGGGCCCAAATTTAATATATATATATGTAATTTTTTTGTGCATCCTCTGCTTTCTAAAATACCTTTAAGGAAAAATTCCCTTATAGTCCATGCACAGCAGATGGAAAGACTTTCATTTCCCATTTACTTTATAATGCTAGGCTTTCCTGCCTTGTTGAATGGCAGCCGTTTCTCAGACCATCTGGCTTTTAATCTACACCCCAGCATTTACTGATTGTTACTGATTGTATCACCTCAGGCTGTTACTTAGCAACTTTATATCTCACCTATTAAATGGACTATTAACAGTACGTACTTCTTAGAGTTGTAGTGAGGATTAATTAAGATGCTATGACTATGTATTTGGGATCCTATGTATGATTTGCACAGGAGTTGGCTGTTTTTATGATGAGAAAAGAGATTTTATATGAGTCAATCGAACATCAGAAAAACATCTGGAAATCCTAGGTTACTGAGGTGAGTGAGGCTCAGCATTCACTGATAGGTATGAAATAGGTTATAACTAGAAAACAGTCATCACTAACATCAGTAACTGTTCTTCAGAAATTAAAATGCTTATTAGTTATGAAACACTGCGATGTTAATAGTTTTTCTTGGGAAGAAACAAAATTCCAGAAGCAGTTATTTTAGTTAATTTTGTAGCCCTAGTCAAAATGACATTGTTGGTGAAACACTAGACAGCTCTCATCGGCTGAGCATTAATCATGAGAATTTCGATACGCTTCCTTCTCCAGGTGTGGGGACAGAACCACTTCTTTACCATTTTTTTAAGTTAATCAACAGATTTGGTTTTGGACTGGTCCTGTGCTTAATTTGTTCCTAAAATGCATTCAGATAAATTCTCGTCTCAGAAGTTGGAAAATGGCTGATTCACCGATAGGTGAATGTGTTTTCCCATGTACTCTCAGAAGCCTCACTACCCTTTGCTGTTGCAGCTACATGCTTCTGCAGGGGACAGATGGCTGTGGGAGGGATCCCACACCGAAGCATGACAAGTGTGTCACACAGGACTGCGCAGATGCTTCAGATTCCTCCCAACGTGAATACACGTGTCGGATGTCACACGCCCTTGGAATTTTCAGTAATAAATATATATTAGGAGCTTTCATGTCAACACATACTGTCAAGCCTTGTAAATTATAATTCTCAATTCAATTACTTAAATTTCACCTCAATTAAAATTATTTGGTTCAATTCAGGTTGGTTTTAATCGTGTTTTCCATCCTCTGACATAATACGATGACACTCATACAATCTGCTGTTTTCACCCTGCCATGTTACAAATAGAACCCTAGGCTGAGAAAGTCCTGCAGAACTCAGCCTTATGAATGAGCTTTGACTGTATAAATGACGCTGTTAACATGAATTCCTTTTGCTAGAGAGAAAATAATCTGTGACCTTTGCTGGGCAAAAGCAGTAGGCAGAGAATATACAGACACAGAAAAAGGAAAAGAAACTAGTAATACGGAGAAGATGAAGGATAAAGCCTTGTAAACTGAAGTAAGATTATATAGAAGAATCATCTAAGTATGGCTATAATTCATCCAATATATATACATATATATGTATGCATTAAGATTTTATTTTAATTTTACTTATACCTGTAAGTCTGTGTCTGTGTGTGGGTATGCACAGGCATCATTATAGATGCCTACAGAGTTCAGAGTAGGGCATTATTTTCTCAAAGTTGGAGTTACAGGCAGTTGTGAGACACCTGATGTGTGTGCTGAGAACCATAACGCAGGTCCTCTGCATGAGTACTTTGTTCTCTCAGCTCCCCAGCTATTTCTCCAGCCTAGGATTCAAATATATTTTTAAAAGTCGAAAATGATCTGTAGTGTCTACTGGCAAAGAATAAGCAAAATGGATGTCGTTAAGAAATCTTAAATAGCTCATTTCTGACACTTTCCTAAAAGTCCTTATTGCTATTTCATAAATTTAATTCAGCTATATTAACTGAAAAAAATGGCTGACATAAGGAACTATGGTTTTTCTTAAAATTGGACTGCTGTTATGATCCAGGTGGCAGGAGAAATGCAATACTTTGTATTGCACAATGGAGTTAGAACATAGCGCATCCAACCAAACAGGTGTACAAAAATCTACCTAGGACACTGGTGGATAGTGTCCATAAGACAGGCTTTCCTGGGAACTGGGCTTCTTGACACTACTACTTCATTGCCATATTACTGAAGGAACTTAATAAGTAACCTTAATATTTATTGGTTAGGAAAGAGTGAATCACTATCAGCCCACTCAGGAATAGGTATGGAATAAAATTAATAATCTTGTCAAAAATAAAAAGAGTGCAGAGGAGTGATGACTGACTGGACTCTGAAGATGTCTTTAGTGTTGTATTTAGAACATCTGATGTCATGCGAGTCCAGATTATTATTTGAAAGGCATGATAATTACAATGCAAGAATCAGAGTAAAATATAGCCCTAAACTTCCCAAACTTTTCCAACTCAGGTGGTTCTCTGTGGTGGCCTTAGGTTACATACTTCTAATACTGTACATTTTCCATTGGATTTTATTAATTTGCATACTGTTTGTTAACGCAATTGGAGTTTCTGTGTCTTCTTTTTGTGACATTGAGCAGGGAGCTGTGCATAACAGAGCACAGTGCATACATGTGCATAGCATTATATAAGAAGATGATATACTCATGAAGCTGTGATGCTTAAATTCCAGAGAGATGAATGAGCTGACAGGCCAAACAACTGCCACAGGCTTGATTTCCGCTTCTCAAAAGCACCTTTTGACAGATCAAATTATTTAGTATCATCCAAAGAAAAAACCCTAGGAAATCTTGAAGTTGGAAAAAATCATTTATTGCAACTCTGAATAATATTTAATACAGAAATAAGAGCCAGTAACTATGTTAAAATAAAAGAAAATTAGGGCTGGAGAGATGTTTGCGTGGTTAAAAATATTGGTTGCTCTTGCTTTTCCAGAGGACTGGAGTTCAACTCTCAGTACCCACATGGCAGATCACAACTGTCTGTAACTCAAGTTCCAATGGATTTCACTCCCTCACACAGACATACATGCAGGCCAAATACCAATGCACATGAAATAAAAGTAAAATATGAAAAAGTTCAATTATATGTATGTTCATGCTTGTATATATGCATGTTTATGTGTTTGGGGGCTCAAGTGTGTGTGGTGGTGTGTGTGTGTGTGTGTGTGTGTGTGTGTGTGTGTATCTTAGAAAATCTACAGCAAAAGTTGATAGCAACCGGTAGGTAGAAGAATTATCAATGTTTTTTAATATCTTTGCTGTTTTTATGTTTAAACTTTTACAATGACCATATTTTATTTGTATAACCAGAAACAAATTTAATTAAATATAAACTAAAACACAGACCATCTCCACAGCTGGCCCAGCAATGAACTCAGAAGTATTCCAGTTATACACACTTAAGTAATTGGAAATTGGGGGCCACCCTAAGAAGTAGTCACCAGGGGCTTCATTTTGAATAAAAGCCCCAGGAACTCGTTTCAGATTGTGCCAGCTTTCATGTTACTAATATAATTAAACCAAGTAAATCAGGTGGGCAGAACGCCAGCCACCCTTCACGCACACGTCACAACTGTCTGCATGCTCACTATCTTCACCTTGCTCAATTTTTACAGTTTTCATATGAATATCAATTCTATTTTTCATAAACCTAACCTATAAATGCCACAACCCCTTGGAGGGATTTCCCCAGGCTTCATTTTAAGCTCCACAAGAAAAGATGTAAAAGAGACTTTTCTTTTGTAAAGTGGTTCTATAATTCTGTCCAATATCCATCATTTTCAAGGCCAAGTAATCATATTTAATAGATCCTAAATTACATTCTGTCAGGCAAGGATTCCCTTGATGATATTAACCAGTACAGAGGGCTGACAGTCAGAGACCTGAGACATTGTTCTATGGAGGGCTTACACACTTTCCTTTGCAGGAGCTGACCCTACTAAGTCTGCGGTGCTGCAGGACCTCAGCCTTCATCCATCCTTAGCCTTCCTGGAATTACCCATAAACTTATCTCCCCTCCCCTCCCCTCGATTTCCTGTCCTAAAAGAAAAAATCACTTTTAAAATTTAATTACTTGGCACAGTTCTGAGGAAATTGCCATCATGAATTTATTTCTACAGTCTTACTCCCGCAGGATAGCTAGAGGTGTAAGAGTCTACCTCCGCAGTGTCCAGGCTGAAGAACTGGAGAGACAAAAGGCTGAACAATGGAGACAACTAGTGACTTTCATCGCTTGTGTGGCGTTGCACCAATGTCATGTCTACAACTGTGGATATTTTCTTGGCAGAAAAGAGGGCGAGGCCATGATGCTAG
Source organism: Microtus oregoni (assembly GCF_018167655.1). Classification (NCBI taxonomy): domain Eukaryota; kingdom Metazoa; phylum Chordata; class Mammalia; order Rodentia; family Cricetidae; genus Microtus; species Microtus oregoni. The sequence goes on from NW_024543090.1 coordinate 15,672,064, forward strand.
AAACTAAGCATTTCACAGTAAACCCAAGAGAAGGGAAGAATTGTGAACCAGATTTCCACCAGGAGAAAGTTCTCATCACTTTGTGTTGGAGCATCTTTATGAGGGTAACAATCATTTGGAGATGTTTGTATCTCAAAGACATCAGGGAATAAAGACCAGAAGAAATTAAAACCTCACTCTTTCTACAAATCAAACAAGTTAAAGTTTTTTGAGATTCAGTGATGGAAAAACTCAAACATGGATCCTTCTGTTAAACTACATCTTCTTTCAGAATCCACATACTGTGTGGCCAGCCCCTGGTGCTCATAAACCTCACCTCTTCTCATGCTTATTTTGTCGATAGATTCTTTTCAGTGTTATAACATGATGCCCACAACCAAACACTTTTAAATTCCTGAAATCTTGGCTTGGGCTCTAAGATTTGGATCACATTTGGTTTTTGAATGAGCCGTCTTACCACATAGAATTGGTTGTTATTTGCTCTAGAAAACAGTACTAATCCACTTGCTCCAAATGTCAAGATATATGGATTTTGAAACTCTTGTCTAAAGACACTCTTTTAATGTATGTATGTATTTGTTTATTTTAAACAATCTTTTCTCATTTTACATGCTAATCCCAGTTCTCTTTCTCTCTCCTCCTTTCCCTCCCCTTACCTTCCACCCATCCCACCCCCATCCACTCCTCAGAGAGGGTAAGGCTTCCCATTGGGAGTCAAGAAAGGCTGGCACATCTCTTTGAGGCAGTACCAAGGCCTTCCCTTCATGTCTAGGTTGAGCATGGTATCCCTCCAAAGAGAATGGTCTCCAACAAGCTAGTTCTAACACTAGGGATAAATCCTGGTCCCACTGCCAGTGGCCCCACAGGCTGCCCCAACCACACAACTGTCACCAAGAGGGAGAGTAAGGAAAGAGATTGTCTAGATCAAGGGAGCCATTATGGGGCTAGCAAGAAACCTGGCACTAGGGAAGTTCCCAGGAATTGACAAGGATGACTCCAGCTAAGACCCTAAGCAATAGTGGAGAGGGTGCCTGAACTGGCCTTGCCCTGTAGTCAGATTGATGACTACATTAATTGTCATCATAGTACCTTCATCCAGCATCTGATGGAAGCAGATGCAGAGAGTCACAGCTAGCACTGGAACGAGCTCCCAGAATCCAGTCAAAGAGAGGGGACTCTGGACTGACAGTGGGGAAACCTGCATTGGCCCAAACTAGGCCCTCTGAATGTGGGTGGCTATTGTTGAGTGTCTAAAGACACTCTTACAATACCGAATGGTACAGCAGGTCTTAAATACAATCAGAAGTAAGAAGAGCCCAAATTAGTAGAAGAAAAAATTGTGGAGATAAATTTGTTTTTTATAATTTGATGCATAAAAACTCCTTCACACAGAGGGAGGCATTCTCGCTGGGCATTTTTCTTCTCTCTTCCTCCTTTTTAAGTCCTTGTATTTGTGGCTTTGCTTTTCATTGCGCACATTTTTTCTTCTGCTCAAAGCTATACCTTCTCCTTTATATTTCACCTCCCCTCTCAGTTTTTTAATGTTTTTAATGTACCCAAGGAAACAAATAATAAACTAAATTCAGTCTCCATGCTTTTCCTTTAAATGTAATAAAACACGGGTGCAAAAACAGAAGGCAGGAACTGCATGGTTTCATGACTGTTTCTTCTATCTTTCAGCACCATTGACTCCTCCTGATGCTCTTTCTTACTTCCTCTTTCTGAGAAGTCACTTCCTGCTTCCCGATAAATCACTCAGGCTAAGATTTAAAGGCATGTTACCATGTTCTGATACACTACACTAGTTTAATTTTCATATCCTTCTAGCCCAAATTGGTTTTTCATTGACAGGGCTCAGCTGCTCTCTCTCTCTCTGCCTGCTGAATCACCAGATGGAAAGTCTCAGTCAAACTAGTATTATCATTTATTTCCACTGTGGAAATATTAAGCAGCCTGGAATTTGGTGATTTCTTTTGATTTTTAAAACAATAATACTATAATTAGAATAACAAAATGTGATAGCTTTTCTGAGAATGAATTTGGATTTCAAGGGGAGAGGGAATTTAAAATCCAACCATCAGCTCTCCAGTAAACCTGGGTGATTCACTGGAGTTGTGAGACACCCTGCTTTCACTTCTGTGTCTATGAAGGAATACTTTGATAAAAGACAGCTTGGAGAAGAAAGGGTGTATCCAGTTTACAGGTCTAGGTTATGGTCTCTTATGGAGAGGAAGCCAAGGCAGCAGGGATCTGAAGCAGCTGGCCACTTCCTATGCACAAGTAGGAGCAGAGAAGAATAAACGTATACAGGCTGCCTGCTTGTTTGTGCTCAGCTCGCTTTCTCCACTCACATACAATTGAAGGCCCCTTGACTAGGCAGTGGTACCATCCGCAGGGGGTTGGGTCTTCTACCATCAATTAACTTAGTTAAGACAATCTTCAGCAGACATGCCCATAGGTCAACTCAACACAGACAATCCCTCATTGAGACTTTCAGATAAGGCCATTCTAAGTTGTGTTAAGTCAACAAAGATAATCATCACAAGGGTTTACCTTCTCCACAGCCCCCCCTTTTTTAAAATAGAGACTTACCACTCTTATTTTTTGATACAGTAATTTTAATCAAGCATTTCTACTTTTAACCCATTGAACAAACAATTACAGCTGGTAGTCACAGTTTAATTTTTCAGAGATTTTTTGCTTCTATTTAATTTTCATTAAAACACCAGTCACTAATTAGGTACAGATAAAAATTCAGATAAAAATGCTTCTTGGGTCTTCCTTCAGAGTCCCAGAGGAAACTATAGGAACATAAGTATTAACTCCAGATAGAATGGTATTGTGAGTATCAGTAAAATTATATACATGCATGGTACTTAGTGGTATTTTTTCATACATAGGATTCTCCAGTAACTGTCAACTACTAATAGCTCCTCAATACATGGTAGGGCCAGGCAGGAGAGCATCTTCTCATCTTTGCTGGGATGTTGACTGGTTTGATCTTATCCTTGACTGTGGGTACTGCAGCTGCTGTGAGTTTGTGGTTGTGATACCTATGCCAGTTCCAGAAGAGGATATTTCACAGCATCCTCCTCACCACCAGCTCTTTCTGCTTCCGTGTCCGTGGTGCTCCTTTAGCCTTAGTGGGATGGGATGTGGGTTAATACTGGTGTTCCATTACAGTGTCCAACTTCCACAGTCTCGTATTCTCAGTCCTTTGACCAGTTATGTATTTCTCTTCTGACTGCTGCCCACTGCAAAAAGAGGTGTCTCTGACCAAAGCTGAGAATAATCCAGGTCCATGGCTATATGAATGAATATATACTTAATATACATAAATACATAGAAGGTACTTTGACAGCATGACCATTCAGTAAAATAACCATATAAAGTTCTACTCCAGGGCCTAGAACCCCCAAACTATGGGCTGCAGTTCCATGAAATTTGCTCCAGTGGCAAGCCTTTGCTCCAATCAGAAAATGGCTACCACAAAACAGTTGTGCCATTATGGCACCAGTGGCTATGCCTTGCCTGAAATGTCAGTATTGGAGCACGCAGCATCCAGTGTTGGGCGAAAGCATTGATGTGTTTTCTTCCAAGGCAACGTATAAAACATCTTCCAACATTAGGAAATATAGCTGCCAGGGAAGCAGTTTCCCAGTAGTTTGAGATTTGTTTCCCCATGTCCTGAAGCTAAAATGTGTAGTATCTGAACATAGATTATATTGGTCTCTCCCTTTCCAGACTCAAACACAGGGCTCTGAACATTGCAACTAATTATTCTTCAACAGTAACTTAAATAAAATGGAGATACCATATTTGAGGAACAGTTGGAATTTATACATGTTTTTTATACTAACTCTAGAAGCAAAATGATATGTTCTGTTTTGTAAGAACTCTGTCTAAAGAGGTTTTTTTTTTTTTCAGGGCTGTGTCCAGATATATCACAAAGAACCATTCAAAGCCAGTGTGAATGCCCTTATATATGAGGTACCAATGCAGATGCAGTGATTGCATTGTTTATGGCAGCTGTTTCTTAGTTTTCCCTATGTTTTTTTTTTCTGCTTAGAAATAAACACAAAAGTGGGTCCGAACCAAGGGGGCATTGAGGAGTCCCACCACTCCATTGCTTACCTGTGTTTTCCGTGATGATCTAGAATGATGTTTACTCTTTTTCTCTTGCTTGTAGGGATTGTTCATTCTGTGGGGACACAGACATACATGACTGCCATGCTGCTGACCATATCCTACATCACTTTTCCAGTAAAGACCCCTGGTCTAGATACTGTTCTGTATCTAGAGAGACTCCTGCCCTTTTGTCAGCAGGAGTCTGTGTTCTTTCATTATTCTCCCTCCTTTGGCGCATGTTTTCTTTTAGCCTTTCTTTCTAGACTGACATCTCAAGTCTTAGAGGAACATCCTTCTGGCTAGAATCACTTGTGTGGATTATCATACTATGAAAATAATTCACCTTTTCTCATGGTGGTTTTTAGCCTTCTTTATTTTTTTTTTTAAAGCAGGGTTTTTCTGTGTAGTTTTGGAGCCTCTCCTGGAACTAGCTCTTGTAGACCAGGCTGGCCTTGAACTCACAGAGATCCGCCTGCCTCTGCCTCCCAAGTGCTGGGATTAAAGGTGTGCGCCATCACTGCCTGGCTCTTCTTCTTCTTCTTCTTTTTTCTTTTTCTTTTTGGTTTCACCTTTCAGTTCTGGCCAAGACAACAGAAGAAATGTAGATGTTCTTTTCTATAGGAAAGGGAAAGGGGTCTTTTCAGAAGACAACCAATTCTTTCATGGCAACAAAGAGATTTTTTTTTTTAAATACCTCAACTCTAAATTGCATCAAGGAGTCCTTTCTGGATTCAGAAGTAATGTAGTACAAAGTCTCAGGATTCCTGTTAGCCTTTATTATCAAACTCTCCATGCAATCTCTTTCTTCTAAAGAAAAGAAAGGCACTCATGCTTCTTCCTTGCTCATCACTGGCTGTGTATTTTGCTGATCTATGATCTATGAATGTGTATACAACTTTAAATAAGCTAAGGATGTCAGTTAAGGTACTAAAGGAAAAGGGGAGATGTACTCAAAAGAATGTAAGAAGGCCACTTGTGAAGGTGTAGGTAAAGTAAGGGGATCAGTGCAGAAGAGTCCAAGACCCCAGGACTAGCAATGGCTGGGGAGGGGGCTTCACCATCCTTAGGTGTTGATTGGCCAATGAAAAGAGAAGTTACCAGAACCCTAAAAGATAGCTGTTGAAGGACTCCATGTGTTTAGAGGCTTTCCCTGCCGCAGAGGGAGGTTACCACCGGCAATCCTTGCTGATGCTGAGAGCAGCCACTGATGTCACTGTGACTCCTCTATCTTCATCTCTCCTGCCTGTCTCTTCTATGCTTCTCTCCCTGGTTGAATGCATCCCAGATCTGGAGGGGAAGGAAGCTGAGATGGCACAGTGAGCGAAGGTTGGCGTTCCAAGCTTAGAGCACGATGACAAGGTCAAGGAGAGCACCCGGAGAAGTGAAGCCAAAGATCTTTGTCTCACTGGGTAAGCATCCTGAGCACAGATCGGTTTGCAAATGTACTGTGTTGGTGGCATCTCTTCAAAGCCTACAGGACTGAAATAGCTGACAATACCATTTTTAAAAAATAGTCAAATCCTATAGTAAGTAGAAAATTCCCTACGGTATTGGGGCCTCCCTGCATCTTTGGCTTACAGTTTTCTCCCAAAGCTTCCAGCCCCAAGATCTGACAGAAGTTTCTCTCATGGTAGCTACATATGCAAACTTACACTCTTCCTTGGTGCCACCTTCATTTACATTTCTTTCAGCAACTGATGTGAAGCCACAAATCAGCCCCCTCTCTTTTGATCTCCTTCACTAGCCATTACCTTTCTTTATGAAACGTCTACTTACTGGTGGCCATAGGATGCTTCTCTTCTCCCATCTGGCACTCCCACCCCCACACACCACGGCACCACTTAACTCCTCTCCTTCAAAATCGGCAGAACAATGACTATAGAGAAGGCAGCTTTGAAAGAAGCAAATCATCAGTATTGTTATATACATCATTTTTTTTTTTTTTTGCATTTGTGTCACATGGCATGTTTAGACCTCTCTAAAGAAGCGGCTTGAGAAGCTGTGCCTCCTTCTGGGCATGGTAGGACAGTTTCTTGCCACATCTGCTGTATCGTAACTACAACAGGACTGTCTGGCCCTCCGCAGACATCTGCTCTGTGAGAGGAAACCAGAGCCTGTGCCAGGGGGCTGTCTGCTCCATGCTGAGGCACACATGCCAGGCCTCGAAAAGAGCGTGAGTAATTCCAGGAAGGATATTAACACCAGTGCCGACCCCTTGCTGGGGACCAAGGTAAGAAGTGGTTTGCAGCCCGCCCCGACACACCCTTGCAGAGGCCCAGGTTTGGAAAGCCTTGGCCCCACTGTGAAACCAAGAATTTCTGCATGGTTCCTCTAGAGCATGTTTGCTGTGACTGAGGCAGATGTTTTCTGCCTTCCCGGTCTATGGGCTTCAGTATTTGCTCATTCTTTTTGTAATTCGGATGCCTGTCTCTTCTTGGATAACCTGGGACTGTCCTACATTGAGAATTGGAAGTCTTGTACCCTAGCAAGCCCTGACTTTGTGATCATACTTGAAAATCTGTGACATTGTGAGCTGTGGGGACATGGGGAAGGGGCTGACTGTGATCTGCTCTTTTAGGAACAAATCGACAGCTTCACACCCTTCTTTCCTGGATTCCTTAGGGATATCTTTCAGTCCCACAGAGCCCTGTACATGGTGTGCGCCAGCTGAGGGTTAAGTGCAGGAAGGGATGCTAGAGTTTCTGGAGATTATAAAGCACCCCCCACTCCACGTATAGGTACCTTGATCACATCAGGCTTTGTTTTTGTGCCCTAGGGAGCTTTAGAAAAGAGAAGAAAATTATAAATATTAATTTAATACTTTAGATAAAAATTAAATTCATTTATTTATAATTTAATATGTTACACATAATTTAAAGTATCTTGGAAATCCACTGAACGATGCACTGAATACGTTACATAATTTTTAATCCTTTTAAAAATCTTATGAAAGAGCCATTATCCCCACCACCCCAGAGTCCATTTCCTTAATGTGAGAGTCCTGTTCTCTCTTGGTAGTGACTCATGGCTAATGAAAGCAGATGAGGCAGTGTAAATTACCAGGGCTGGCTCTCTAGAATGGCCTGCTGTTTTGAACATCTACATAAATCCTATTTGAAATTTATTTTTACCAGGTTAATGCTTTGGAACAGGATGAGGTGCTCAAATTTCTTTATTCTGGGCTGGAAAGAGCCACGCATAGCCTGGAAGATGTACTCCTGAATCCTAAATAGTCACAGAAGTGGGGGTTCAACGCTTCTGAAAACATACAGTGCAAGTTCATATACTTCCCTCAGAAACAGAAAAGTTTATAGTGTCAAAATACTTATATTTTTTATAACAAGTGTGTTATTTTTGATATAAAATCATATTAACGATCTATCAAAAATATCGCCTATATACATAGGTTAAAATAATTTTAAAGCACATACTTGTATTTACAGTCTCTGTCTTTGTTACTATATTTTCATTTAATGTTGTTTGTGTATGCATATCGTGTATGAGTGCACATGCCCATGTATATGGTAAACGTACCCATGTGTGCATGTGGAGAGGTCAGAGGTTGACACTGATGTCTTCCTCTACTACCTTCTATGTTTTTCTTTTTTGAGATAGGGTCTATTTCTCAACTTAGAATTAATGGGGGGGGGAAGCTTTGTTAACCAATCATCTTTAGGAGGTGGAACCCAGTTAAGGTGTTGCTTCCTGGAGCCGCCCCCCCCCGCCCCAAACAAAAACCTGGGGCATGGACCAGGTTTTTTCTCTCTGGTTGTACTCCTGCAACATGGCTGAGCTTGGACTTCCCATTCCTGTTTCTTGAGTTTCCCCCTTATAATGAATAAAAATATAATTGTTTTATCCTTTATCTAGCTTGGTTATTTCTTGTATTGAGCTAATTTCTACACAGAAGTCCCATTTAGGTTAGACAGTCCAGCCAGGCAGAGCCCTGTGGTCCCACCTATCTCTACTGAACTCACTGGCATTGAGGGACAGACGCAATGCCACTCCTAGCCTCTCCATGGGTGCAGGGAACCAGACCTCAGGTCTTTGTGCTTCTACAAAGCAAGCCCTTGATCATCTCTCCAGTCCCCTCATTCAATTTTGTTTATCCTCAAGAATAAAAATTTCCAAAGGATTTGTCTTTTATTTTCTATTGAGCTAAATGTATTTTTTAAAAAGGGAAAGGACACTTCACCTTTTTCCAATTCAACATGTATTTATCAGATTCATTAATGTCCATAGATTATCCATGATGCCTTTGTATTCTGGATCAACTGTTTATCAAGGGGTATTGTTCCTTCAAAACGTGCTTATAGAATCTGAAACAAGATTTACTTTCACTCCCTGATAAACTCAAATTACACTAGCTAAAGAAGAAATTTCCCTTTATTAGTCAAATCAGACATCTTAGAGATCTCAAAGAAATCTATTTTCTAGTCTTCTAGAGCTCTTCTACGTAAGTATAACACTGTCTGATGGCATTTGCTAACCTCATAAGACAGCAACCCAAACTGCAGCATTTTCCCCTCAAATGTTCCTGAAACAACTTGCTGGACAGACAGATTGTAAGACTGGCTCAAAGCTTCATTGCAAACTAACCACGGGGGTGAGACCTTCATGTGTGCCACTTCAAGGTTCTCTGTGGGGATCCAGCAGGAAAAGTGAATGTTAATCTTTGTTAAACTGGCTACAAGGAAAAATAATGTCTGGTTAAAGGCTATTAGGCTGGCCAGTCAGCTGGGTGGGTAACCCTGGCTTCCCAGAAGTCCTTAATCTCATTTAGATCTATCAGAAGTGTGTTCAAGCATTCTAACAGCAATGCCAATGACTTCCCAGAGGAGGTGGTGAGTTATGCCACATAAAAAGTTCTGCCCTGAGACCAGGTAGAGAGCAATTTTTGTTCGCTGTGTGATTATAACTTATGCCAAAAAGTTATTACCCATTTTGGGGGTTTTTAAATAATAATTTTACCCTAACATTTGATTTACGGTGGCTTGCGCTTCTGAAATAAAGCTCTGAAATGCTTCTCACTTTAGAAGTTTCTTGCAAACTTTCTGCTTCTTGGTAGGAATGCAGTAGTTCAGAGGGTTTAATGCTAACATGGACTAATTTTGAAACAAGCCCTTAAAGTCCTTTGGCAGTTACAGTAAACACACGCTAATGTATTCCGTGGGTGCTCAGTAAGCATCATCCAGTGTGGGAGGAACACTGAAGATTCTTAATCCTGATTCCTTCAACAAGCAAACTGCAGGTAGTGGGAGGAAAGGGAAGGGAGAGGAGAGGAAGAAAGACAGCGCCTAGGTTAACACTTGGAAGTCTTACCAGTCATAATATGTGGATTTATTTGGATCCATATTCTAACAAATACATTATGAAAATAAAATTAGGCTGCTCATAAAGCAGCTGAAAATTTGTACTCTCGTGGGTTATTTAATATCAATAGGTTGTTGCTTATTTTTAAAATATAATAATGCTGGGTTTGTGTGTAAACAGCTAATTTTTTAATTTAATATAGGTATACAATGAAAAGTATGCATATGAAATATGAAATATTGTCTATGATTTCCTTGAAAATGATACAAGAGGAGGAGAAGTGGATTAGAATAATGATGAATCCCAATCGGCCGGAATTGGCAATTACTGAAGTTGGGTTATGGGTGTTTGAGAAGTTTTTGTTTTTATTTATTTATTCATTCATTTTTTTTCCAAGTCTGTCTGCATTTGTATTTGCTAGAAACTCTCAATAGAAAATTTAACTAAAACTAGATTATCCGAAGTAAGTCTTTGGGCTGTTGGTAACTTCACTGGTTCTCTGACCAATTCTTGTTTTAGAGCTGGCAGCCTGATGTGGCCTGGTCAGAGAAAGGTGGCATTAGCACCCACTGCTGTACCAATGCAGGTGTCATGCCAGCAGGGAGTGGCAAGGGAGCCCTGTACCTTAGAGCACAGTGTAAAGAAAGATAGCAATCATGATGAGACATAAGTTTCATGTGTTGCTGGAAGCAGGGGGCATTTATCTTTCTTTTGGAAATAAAAACTCGCTGGCATTTGTTGGTTGTGGTTAGGAAGAAGGGATAATTGGTAACGAACATGGTCCCGCATATGTCTGAGCACAGAATAGTTCTCCGACAGGCTAAAATGTATCGGGGCCTCTTCTGGGAAGAAGTCAGCTATTCTGGGTACTGCCCAGATGTTATTGAGATGAGGACCTTTCAGAAGAGTGTGGAGCCACAGCTTCACCCAGGCATAGAGATTCATTGTTTCTCTTGTGTTCTTTCTGGGAACAACTCAGTTGAAATCTCTTCTTTTCCCCTTTCCCTTTATTACCCATAGATGTTTGGCTAAAGAGAAATTCATTGCTTTGACTTACTCAGAGGTCTGAAATAAGACTCTGAAATTTCTTATAATCAACTTTTCTGATGACTCTTTCTTTCTTTCTTTCTTTCTTTCTTTCTCTCTCTCTCTCTCTCTCTCTCCCTCTCACACTCTCTCTCCTTCTTTCTTCCTTCCTTCATTCCTTTCTTTCTTTCCCTCACAACCAAGACACCATCCATAAAAGCATGAGGTTCTAGAAGCTCCAGGGAGATGATGGGAAGTCCAGAAGTGATGGCAGAGAGAAAGGAATACAGAGAGCTAGGAGTCCAGTGAGAAGGTCAAAGGCTGAGACTCAGAGGAACAGGGCAAGGAGAATTGCTTGGGAATCAATGTAGTTAGTATCCGTTCTTGATCTGTCTCCTTATTGCTCCATTCCTTCCACCTTCTAGATAGATGTCATCTCTTTTCCTGTAGTTGGGTGTCTTACAGCCTCTTATTCTTTTATATCCACATCTAATTCATCAGCAAATCCTGTTGGTGACATTCTCTATCAGCCGTAACTCAATGATTCCTTGCTACCGCCACAGCCAGAACACTCTTTCAGCCACCAGGTGACTGTGACAGTTTTCACCTCTGTCTTCTGTCCTTGATTCCTTTAGACCCTTCCCAACTGAAGAGTCAAGCAATCCCTCAGCAACACAAGTTAGATTCTCTCTTGCTCTTTTTCTCTCTCTCTCCTCTCTTCTCTTTTCTTTGCTCGAGAACATAACATGTCTTTCCAGTTCACTCCCAGAAAGAGCTAACACTGTTCCACTGGGATACTGGCTTGCACAGTCTACTTCCCTTGCCCACTACTTCTTTGTTCAGCTTTCTCTTCATTCATTCCCATTGCAGTCACTCCAACTCATGAGACTGAGCACTGACTGTTCCCTCTGTCTTTGTCCTTTCCCTCCAGACAAGGGCATGGCTCCTGGCACCACTCCAACACCTGCTTCACATCTTAGAGTTACGGCTTCCCAGTGGAGTCGCTTTGGCTCTTCTATTTAAGCAATTGACACCTTCCCTTGAACCCTCTGTGTTCCCCTTCCCTGCTTTTCTCTGTGCTTGCTTTTTTAGCAGACACAGTGGACAGCATTTTATTTATTATCCTTGTCCCAAGTGTTTCCCCTAGGGCTTAGGCAGAGGTTCCATCTCTTTTGTTTGCTGGGAAATCCCCAAAGCTTCAAAAATATTTGTTCAGGCAGTGAATAAATTCCCCAAACTTTAATAATACCTGGCATTCATAACACACTTGGGTGAGTGGTGCTTTGGGTGAATGGAGCAAAGTGTCTGCTTGCTGGAGAGATGGACGCTGGTTTTGAGCAGTGACATGGTGAGCTACCAATACTAAGGGATTGGTGGAAGCAGACATTTGCAAGGGTGACAGTGAAAGTCAAGCTGCTGGGAGCCTTAGGTGGCCTTACTGGTCTGACATGCACCACGCACTGCTTTATTTGGATATTATAGTAATAAGGATGGTCATAGATGTTCAGAGATGCTCAGGGCCATTTTGAAATTGCATTTTGAGAAGGAATAAACACTCTCAAATTCTGGATAGAAACACATCTGGTATTTTTAAATTTTAGTCTTGAAATACATTTAAATACTTGAATTAGACATTTGAACTTACACGTGTGGAGAGTCCTGAGCGACTGTGTACAGTTGACATGGTCACGTCAAGGATGCCAGTATCTCAGACCCATGAGCCTGGCAAAGCCTCCCTTCCTTTGGTCTGAGTACAGGAATTGACAAATGGTTCACCTTTATCTAAAAGCAGTATGTGAAGAAAGTACCAGCAGATTTTTCATCCTGGAAGACTGAAGCCTGAGATCACTCCCCTAAAAAGAGCCCCTGCCTACTGAGATTAGCTGATCCACCCTCATCCTAGTCAGGGCTGTGTATAAGGCACCGAGTTTCGGGACTGTAGCTGGTACACCTCCATCTGAACTCACAGCCCCCTTCCCAACTTTACATGACTTGTGTCTCCATTTCTTCATTCTTCATCATCCCAGTCAGCTCAAGTACAAAGCCACAGGGGTTACGGGACCTAAGTAGCTTAAACTGGGCAGAGACAATAAGCTCTCTAGCCCAGATACCTTTATTATAAACAGTTTTAAGCTGAAACTGGAGGCCGAGGAAGGTGTGGGAAGTGTCAGGTCATAATCTGTGCTTTAGCCACTTCTTTGGGAGACAGAAAGAAATGGAGCAGGAGAGGAGATAGGAGTGAGGGCTGGGGAGGCTGAGCACACCGTCCCTAGATTAATGCTCATGTCTGTGTTGACCCATTTGGACCATACCATACAGCAGATGCCACAGAAGTGATTATTCTAGTTGCACTAAGATAAAGATAGCATTTTTATGGAAAAGGAAAAAACATCTAATATATTTGTAGAAACAACCTATGATCCCTATTTTCACCCATGCCATTTTGTTAATCATCCTATGGTCAAGACACAGTCGGAAAACACTCTCCCTGTCTTCCATTCTAGTAATCTTTCGTCTCATGGACTGCCCGTTTTTAGGCAGCTTGTTGTGCCAACTTTTCTACATCAATTGAGTCTTTTTTGAAGTTTATTTTTGTTTTATAAAAGAAAAAATTGAGGTCTTTATTCTCTCGGTCCAGAGATGCTGTTGAGCAAACCTAACAATGGGTGTAGAAGAGCAAATACTTGATTGACCATGTTCTTTTTTTTTTTTCTCTTTTGCTGCTGCTGCTGTGGGAGAAACAGGCATCCATGTTAGGGCAATGTGGTCATATGGCTTAGGCGGCATAGATGGAAAGCCAGGGATCTTGCCAAGTTCTTATAATTCCCTGCAGGTGTCTAGGGAGCCCACACTTTCAGGAGAACACTGACAATCATGGTTATATGGATGGGAAGCATGTAACACGTGAGGCATGTGACACGGGTGTCTTTGTGCATCATTCTCTATATCAGGGGAGGCACATGGAAAGAAAAAAGTCACACTATAGATGAGGACAACACTGATCTGGAGTCCAAAGCAGTTAGAAGGCAGAACTCTAGCAAGAAAACATCCAGGGTGGAGTTGAGGGTTCTTGGTATCAAAATGAACTTCTGAGCTCTGCTAAGCCTCAGCAGAAACAAGAGCCAATGAGTAAGCAGCCGAGCAGCAGACCAAGAAGGCAAGCGTAAGAGGGGAATAAATGGCAATGTTTTGCACAGCAGGAAGTTAAAGGTTCATAATCTGTGAAGCCCCCAACCCCATGCACCATAAAATTGCTATCTTTCATGGCAAACCACCCATCGCATATACATTTTAATATTCAGAAGACATCTAGAAGAAGATCCTAAGAGCAAGGTAGCAGAAGAATATGGCATCACCACATGTTTTCATCCAGAGAGACATAGAATATAGCAACAAGTGTTCAAACACCAGTTACTTTCTCATACGGAGGGATTTGAACATTGATCAAACAATGACAAACTGTTTCACAAACTGGCTTAGTGTTTTGGTGGAATACCCAAATTAAAGTTTGGACATCTTAAGAAGACATATTGATTTTAATTCCAGCTGCATCTATAGCTTACATATAAGATCTCTTAGTGAATCTTCATCTGTAAGCAGATAAGGCCAACTGTCCAAAACCAGTTGCATGGTTAGTGCTAATGATGAATCCTAAGCCACAGGTTCTGTGTCTGGGAAGGGAGCACTGGTCATTTGACTCACTCAATTGATTTTGCCTGTCTCTTCCCTATGGAAAGAGCATGGGGTAGTTCTTAAATTTGACCCTTAGATTGCATCTACTCTCTGTGTTGTGATTGGGGTATGACCACAGGGCAAGGGATTCTGAGTAGAATGGTAACATCCTTAGGGTGATTCAGATGCCCTGATGACTCAGCCAGCATGAGCTTGAAGGGTAACATCTGTTGAAGTTGTGCTGAGGGCATGTTCAAAGGAAGCCATTCTTTTCTACAAGGTGTGATAAATCTTGAATGACTGAACTTGGTAACAAGCACATGAGAGCAATTCTGCCATATCTTGTGGATTGGGAAAACAGGCAAACTAACCCTCTTTTTCAACTGGTCCAAGCAACTCAAATTGGAAAGGGCAATTAGATAGATGAGAGAAACAGATTTAATAAATTGTATATTGCATTTAAAATTTATTTATTATTTTATATATATGAATGTTTTTCCTGGATGTGTGTCTGTGCCATGCATGTGCCTGGTGCCCATAGAGGTCAGAAGAAAACGTTGGGTTCCCTGACTGGAGTTATAGATGGTTGTAGGCTGCCGTGTGGGCTCTGATAATCAAACATGGTTTCTCTGGAAGAATAGCCAAAGCTCTTAATCACTGAGCCATCTTTCTAGCCTCTAATTTGTATGTTTTAAATTACATTTTGTACTTTGAAAATAAGATTTGTCTGTTTACTATAAAATTTGTCTACTAAAATATGATGATGAAATGATGGACTTGCTCTCTTATGGGTTGTGTTTCATATACTCTGTGTATATGAACTGTGTGAGATGGGGCTGCTATGGGTGAGCTAGGAAATGAGGAGTGAATACCTCCATCCCATTCTATTTCTTTATGAAGAGAATAAAATCAGAAATTGCTTACTTTGGAGGTCAGAGTTCAGTGGTTGGATACTTCAAGAAAAATATGTTTGGGTTTTCTCAGTTTTTATACCCAGTTTGGTGTTCTGGGTTCTTCCTTCTCATAGAGTTAGTGTGCACGTGTTTCATTCTATGCTGTGGCTGTCCATAGTGTTGCAGACAGAATGCACATGAGATGATCTGTACTCTCTCATTCCCTGCAGAGGATGATCTCATTTGCTTGGAGACTTGAGTGGATGTTGTTAGCTTCAGGGAGTTTGTTGTGTGCAGAAGTACCCACAGACCGTTAAGAGGCCAGAACAAAAGAGATACAGAATTTGAAAGCATAGGTGAAAGACGGGATAGAAGGAACAAATGGAAAGTTGTTACAGTTTGTGCATGCTACAAACAGTACATAATGCATCACACACTTCTGACTTGCTGTATTTATTTCTTGTTGCAAATGGGGAAATCAGTGGCAAATAAATGAAGAATGAAGTCATAGGGTAGATGCTATGATTAAACAGGATGATTTACATACTACTTAATATTTGCATGGCACCAGGCAAGTGTTCAACAAAATCAGCTCCTACTGCCATGATTTAAAAAGCATTAATTCTAGAATATTCTCATTCCTTTTCTGAGAGTCCCTGTCTCTGGGCTTCTGGCTAGTGGAAATCAGGATGCTGTGCCCTTCCAAGGTCAGAGGTAGGATCACAATACTATCGCATAAGATCCCTTCCTAGTCCATCTCTTATGATCCCAGCTGAGGGTCCCTTTGAAGTCTTCAAGTTTCATCTGGTCTGTGTGCCCCCAGTTTCCAATTTTTTTTATTGTTTAATTTTGTTTTATGTCCATTGATGTGAAGGTGTCAGATCCCCTGGCACTAAATCTTCAGACAGTTTTGAGCTGCCATGCGGGTGCTGATAATTGAACCAGGGTCCTCTGGAAGAGCAGTCAGTGCTCTTAACCATTGAGCTATCTCTCCACTCCCCAGTTTCCAATTTTTAAAGAGGATGTAATGATTTATTTCTTTTCCAGATGCTAGTTGAATGCTACTGTTGAAAAATGAGACCATTCCCTCATCTCTAAGTGGAGTTGTAAGAACTGGGAGGGTCAGAGTGGGTCTTCAAAGGCTACCCAGTAGAGTAGAAGGCCACCTAGTAGAGTAGAAGGCTACCCAGTAGAGTTGAAGGCCACCTAGTAGAGTAGAAGGCTACCCAGTAGAGTAGAAGGCTACCCAGTAGCGTTGAAGGCCACCCAGTAGAGTTGAAGACTACCCAGTAGAGTTGAAGGGGGAAGTGGCCCTTCCATTCTTGTTGCTGGAAGTCTGTTTAGAGGAAGTTCTACAGTCAAGAGTGAGAAGGCACAGGCTGGAGAGCTGATATAAACTTTATATTTAGAAATGTGTTTTTTGATTTTCTTCCTCAGCCAGAAATGGTCAGCATGCTAGTGAACTTGTCACTGTGTAGGAGGAGGACTCCATGAACCCTAAGCTTTTCTCTGCAATCTATAGCATTCAATGGGTGCCACTCTGGACAGAAGGTGGAGTGTCTCTCTGCTGTTTATTATTTCTTGAAAGTTTTGAACAACATGGCAAAAGATCTGACAAGAAGGTTCTACTCCAGATGCCCAGACTTTCCTAGAAGAAATAAGAGTGAAAACGTTTCCCGGCCATCTGTCCTGATCTCACACTGCACTTTCAGAATTTCTCTCTGGTTTTCATCCTGCAGAGGCACATCCTGACAGACTGCAGACAAGTCTCCCCGCTGACTAAATCAAAAGGCAACAAGAGAATTAAAATAGGGCTGGGCAAGACTGAGGACTGATGGAGCAAGAACAAGATGATAATTTCACCCAACCAACAGCTCAGAGAATAGAGAAAGTTAAAAAAGGGGGAGGGGAAATGACCTGCTAGCTGCGTTTCATCTTCACCTGTTTTCAAAAGTTTGTAGAATCTAAAACAGGATGCTCTCAAAATAGAGAATGCACTTTAATAACAAATAGACTAGTAGGTAGTTACCATGTACCCATCACTATTTTTCAGGGGCAAAGTGTTAAAAGCACAGATGAACTAAACCCTCAGATACCCCAAACAAAGATTTCATTTGCTCTTTAGTTTTGTTTTCTTCCCAACTACACTGTAAGGAAGGGAATCACATCAATTTGAATATTAGTGTCTCTTCTTTCTATATCTTTTTGAATTTCGGCACCTCTTCTTCCTGTATGTTTAATGAGTTTATGAACTAACTATTGGTCAGAACGAGGAAGAGGAAGATCATTTGACAACATCATGGTGGTCTGAAAAATATAGTCTCCTTTGGTGGAGTAAAACATTCCAGAGAGAGAGAGAGAGAGAGAGAGAGAGAGAGAGAGAGAGAGAGAGAGAGAGATCTGAAAGGATCTCAAACGCGAGTCAGAATTGACTAGTAAATTATCAAACCCAAATCACAAAACCTTTAGTGGGATACTGTGACATTTAAGGAATCAGCTATTCAAGAATGAAGCATACACAGAGACAGAAACCACCAAGGGACAACTTCATTGATTCCTTATAGAAGACAATGACAATCACCAAGAACTGTTATTTATTCCCAGATGATTTTCTTGTGAGAGTCTGAGACACTTTGGTTGATTTTGTTCCTTAAAATTGTACACTGAATGTCTCTGATCTTAACTTCCCTTCTTCTTTCTATTCCTTGCTGTTTGCTCCTTTCTAAGATAGAAAACAAGCAACGAATTCAGGAAAAGGTAGCAAGAAGGTGAATGTGGTTAAGGAAACCAGGTGACTTCTCCTCTCACACCCTTAAGGAGTTATTTTTATTTCACATCATTAGAGTTTGCAGAGTGTATGTAGACTTTTCAGGATCTTTGTAAAACATACATATTTTCCTACCAATCATCACAATTCAACTATAAGCCATTTCCCCCTAGAAATCAATACATGTATATTTCCAATCTTTGTCCAAGAGCGATATTTGATAATAATATCAGGTTCCTTGTTGTATGGGCAGGTTCTGTCTCCTGATTTCAATAAAGGGATGTGTGTTTTTCTTATTCTAAAAGATGGTTATTCTGCAATAGCCAGAAGAAAATGATTTGTGTTGGGGAAGGAGAAAATAATCTTTTCTTCTGAACTTGAACTTTGTCTAGAGTTTGTTTTTAAAGGGTGAATTCATGGTTTGTGCATTTTCCAGGCTTGCTCTCTTGGCCTCACATATGTCGCTCCTCTTCTATTAAAAAAAAAGGAGTATGTTGTGACAAGTCACAGAAAAGAATAGGATTGATCCCTGGCAAGAGTATTTTAGGATCTCTTCCCTTACCTCATTAGTTGTAAAGGCAAAAAAATCCTCCTGCTTTTAAAGATGAGATTGAAGTCAAACCACAGAGAACTTTTCTCTACCCATTTGGAATAAAGATAAAATATTCATTAGTAAGAGAACTTGAAAATGTTGAATAAAGTGTTGATTTCAGTTTTTGATGTTCTCTTGTATGCTTTATAAATATGTTAATGGATGTTAATAGCATGTTCTCTTATCAAAAATATCATCCACAGAAACATTTCCTTTTTGCCAGGCATGTGGCTAGCCACCAAAGATAAAACTCAATCATCCTCTCCCATTTGAGGCTTCATTATTTGATTTTTCATATTATGATTACTGGGTTGGGATGTAGAGCTTCCTACATGCTGAAAGTGATTTACTACTGAACTATCTGTCCAGTCCTCACTTTTTGATTTTTATTTTGAGACAGGATCTCATTGAGTTGCCCAGGTTGACCTTGAATTTGTTTTTCTCCTTCCTCCGTCTCCTAAGTAGCTGGGATTACAAGACTGCAACAATAGGCCTGACTCCAGCCTTAATTTTTTTTTTTTTTATCATTGCAGGTGGGACCAGTTTATTAGGTATTAAAAATAGGATTGGCTGGAAAATTTTTGCCTTGCCTCCGGATGAATATATATTATTAGCTATTCGTAGTGTTACTGCACACGTTCCTTCACAGTGCTGTGGACTCAAGTTAGGGTTTCACACACGTGCCTCAAACACTGGGCCACGAAGTCTCAGGCCTGCTCTGGAATCCCAGTGCCGGCCTCTTGTCCTCACGGTTTGTATATGTGCAAACCGCCTGTCCACAGCCGAGTCCGTGGTTCCCCGAAGTCAGACACTCACAGGTCACCCAGCAGTCCTTCATCAGCGCAGGGACAAAGAGTCGCTCTCTCTTTCTCTCTTTTGTTTGTTTGTTTTTCTAACCAGTGGATCGAATCTGTTTTTCCTCAACTGGAATAAAGCAATGAACTGGAAACTGGGCTGACTTAGAGATGCTGTGTGGCTTGTCAAACGCTTTCTCAGCAGCCATGTTTGAAGGATCCCGTGTTGCCCGGAGGTTTCTGCACTGCACAATCGTCCAGGACGTCATGCAGGACGTGAGACACAGCAGGGCTGAGAGCTGCCTTTCTTTCTGCCAGTTAGAGGACTGGTGTGACTGGGGAGGAGGGGACAGAGACCCGGCACACTGGCCCGAGTGCATTTGTTCTCAGGGGGATCATTTTATGAAGGAGAAGAGATGACATCTGAGGACCTGGAAATCGAGTCTCCTAGGACTGTCAGGGAGCTGAGGAGGAAGTCTTCATTCACATCCTACTTAGAAAACCACTCATTTACAACAGGATGAGTGATAGGATTACACTGTAGGAATTAGGCTCTTTGAATAGAATCTTAAAGTTTTCCAGTTATTTGTTTTTTTTTTAAATTTATTTATTTATTAAGGATTTCTGCCTCGTCCCCACAACCGCCCCCCATCTCCCTCCCCCTCCCCCGATCAAGTCCCCCCCCCTCATCTGCTCGAAGAGCAATCAGGGTTCCCTGACCTGTGGGAAGCCCAAGGACTGCCCACCTCTATCCAGGTCTCGTAAGGTGAGCATTCAAACTGCCTAGGCTCCCTCCAGCCTTAATTTTTAATAAAAATATTCAGTTGTGTTTTTTTCTTTTTCAGAACAAGCTATTTACAGCTGAGGTTTCCCACCCTACTATCATTTACAGCCTGATTCATAGCTTTGAACTTGACTAGAGGACTTATTGTGTGCAAAACCCTTCACTTTCCTATATTTGCTCTCCATCTACAAAATCATCCTTTATCAAATATTATACAAAATAGAGCTGAGGTTACTTCTCACTAGAGTACTGAACTTAGGGTTCATGTTAAATAACACCTTATGTCATATATTTGTCTTCTTAGTAGTCCAAACAAAATAAATGATCCCATGTTTTTACCACTTTGTATTAAATATTATGGAATATAAAATTGCATTAAATAAGTCACTCTTTTCATTTGCTGCTTAGGATAATATGCAAAAGTTTTAAATGTTTCTGTGATTTAAATTAAAGTACTAGTGTGAAACTAAACCAAAGCCTATCTAGAGAATTCAGGTTGCTAACCCTTAGGCTTCACAACTCACATTGAGCCCAAGATACAAGTTGGTTTGTCACCATTCTGTAAAGATAATAAATCATATTAACTTTTAAAGGGAAGGCATACATGTGGATGGGAGGGCAAGAAAATTTTGGGACATTAGCATCTTTGGTCCTGATCAAACACACAGAATACAGATAGATGTGCTTCTTCTGCTTCATCCTGTCATCCTGACTAGGATGTTGTCTTCCTTTTTCTCTAAAACATTGTCTAAAATGGTGATTGTTTATTAATGTCTTAGATTAATGGATGTACTATTTTTCAGAAGACTGATTTTTATACTGAAATTCACGCATTGTCTAGATCTCTTCTCCCTGCTGTTGCTAGAAGAAGAGAATATGAGAGAGACTTGTGTTTTTCCTATATAACAATACCCACCAAATAGTTGCATGAAAGCTTATTTACCATGGGTAGGTTTTTTTCCCCCTAATGAGTCATCTCTTTTGGAATGAAAGGCTGAGAAGTTTTCACAAGGAACACCTGCTCTTTCTTGTTCTGTGTGGTGTTTGTCTATTTGTTTCCCACTCAGCATTTGGGGAATGATTGTTACTTCCCTTTGTGTTTCTTCCTCCCTATTGTGACATCTTAGCTCAGCTGTTTGCTACTTCCTAAAAACATCAGGCTTATAAATTCAGTCTTCTCTGGTACTATTTGGAGGTATTTAATTGAATACTTTGTCAACTCTCTACACTTAAAACTAATAAAAGAGGATTGGCAGACATCTGGAAGAGAGTTCTATACCTTGCCCCTGCCACCCAAATGAGGCTTTTACAGAATGGGAAAAGATCTTTACCAACCCCACATTGGACAGAGGGCTGATCTCCAAAATATACAAAGAACTCAAGAAATTGGTCATCAAAAGAACAAATAATCCAATAAAAACATGGGGTACAGACCTAAACAGAGAACTCTTAACTGAGGAATCTAAAATGGCTGAAAGACACTTAAGGAAATGGTCAACATCCATTGCCATCAGAGAATGCAAATCAAAACAACTCTGAGATTCCATTTTATGCCTGTAAGAATGGCCAAGATCAAAAACACTGATGACAACTTACGCTGGAAAAGATGTGGGATAAAGGGAACACTTCTGCATTGCTGGTGGGAGTGTAACTGGTACAGTTGCTTTGGATATCAGTATGGTGATTTCTCAGAAAATTAGGAAACAACCTACCTCAAGACCCATCAATCCCACTTTTGGGTATATACACAAAGTATGCTCAATCATACCATAAGGACATGTGCTCAACTCTGTTCATAGCAGCATTGTTTGTCATAGCCAGAACCCAGAAACAACCTAAATGCCCCTCAATGGAAGAATGGATAAGGAAAAAGTGGTACATTTACAAAATGTAGTACTATACAGTAGAAAAAAATGACATCTTGAAATTTGCGTGTTGTGAGAAGGCCACTTGTTAGTTCCCAGCTGCTTGGTAGCTCAAACCTGAAATAATCACACAGAAACTATATTATTTAAAACACAGCTTGGCCCATTAGCTCTAGCTTCTTATTGGCTAACACTTTTATCTTAATTTAACCCATTTCTAGCAATCTGTGTATTGCCACATGGCTGTGTCTTACCGGCTAAAGTTCTGGGGTGTGTCTCTGGTTGTGGGCCTACCTGGCTCCTCTCTTACCCCGCCTCCTTTCTCCTAGCTTCAGTTTAGTTTTCCCCATATACCTCTGTTCTTTTGCTCGATCATAGGCCCCAAACAGTTTCTTTATTAACCAATGTTATTCACAGTGTACAGAGGGGAATCCCACATAATTTGCAGGCAAATGGATGAATCCAGAAAACATCATATTGAGTGAGGTAACCCAGAAAGACAAATATAATATGTACTCACTCATAAATGGTTTTTAGACATAAAGCAGAGAAAAACTAGCCTACAATTCACAATCCCAAAGAACCTAGACAACAAAGAGGACCCTAAGAGAAACATACATAGATCTAATCTATATGGAAAGTAGAAAAAGACAAGATCTCCTGAGTAAATTGGGAGCATGGGGATCATGGGAAAGGGTAAAAGGGGATGGGACAGGAAGTGAGGGGAGTGTAGAAAAATATATAGCTCAATAAAAATGATTTAAATGAAAGTAATTTAAAGTTTTTCTAATTACTTGGGAGAATGCTAATAAAGAAACAGGTATTACTTATAAAAAAGTCATAGTTCATTCAAAATATCTCCAGATTCAGAGAGGAAATTTTAATATAGAACCAGCCAAATGTATTTTCTTTACTTGTCTTCAATATTGATAAGAGGGCTAAAGTTCACCCACTGTTTGTTACATGTAGACATGGTTACGAACTCAGAACCAACGTAAGGAATCATCTGCTTGCACACACCCAGAAGGCAACCCTACATTGCAGCTGGTTGGATTTTCTTTTTATGATGATTTCTCATTCTTCATTACAGAGTCAGATTTCTAGACTTCTAGAAAGTTCTGTGATTGAATTACTCAGCCACAGATGGAACATGTGTGCTCCAGCTCAGGACAGAATGCACCGCCACACTACCTGCTAGTGACCTTCCATGGTCACTACCTGCTTAGTAATAGTGCAAAGGGTGATGGAAAGCTCCAATGGAGAGCTTTTTGAAATATCATTTCTTCTAGGTTAGAAGCTGGGCCATTAAGGCTTTGCAAGCCTTTTGGTCAAGAGCATTTTCTGGCTCTCCTGGTAGGAGACACATTCAGAATGACTCTGAAAGTGTTGCAACAGGCAGAAGACTGGGCAGAATCAAGGATGGCTGAAACATTACTGAAAGGGCTATTGAGCCCTGGGAATATGTATTTTCATCTTAATTGTGTCATAGCTGGTGTGGAATAGATGCATAAGTATTGCTGAGTGAATGGTTGGATGAATTTAACTGAATAATGTTTACCAGTCAATATAGGAACTTGTCTTTCTTATTGCACGGAGGTGATCTTTTGAGAAAATCCATCTGGCTAACAAGCTCTACTGAGCAACCCTTTAGGCAGCTAATCTGTCACTACCCAGATCATTCTTCACTCACCATCCTGATATGACTGGACATAGAATGTAAGCTCCCTGAAAACAGCAAGCTTGCTTGTCTGTTGTTACTCCATTTTCAGTACCTACAACAGAGGAAGGGGCCTCAAAACACACACCAGCTTGACTTTTCTGATAAATATATTGTCTGTCTTGGAAATCTCTCCAAATGATTTCATGAGTAAAACTCCATTGATGTGGGAAGAGGTGGCTTTTTATTGGGATTTGGGATCTCCTCCTGTCTCCAGCCACTTACTCATGTGACCAGGCTTGGACTTACTGTATGCCAGGGCCCATGCTAACCCTACATTATTCAGCTCATTTAATAAAAGATCATTTACAAATTCTGGGGGATTTTTGGAAGTCCAGATTTACAATATAGAGACTACTATTTCCTTGTTTTAAACATTTCTGTTCTTACTGTATTTCATCAGCTTCATAGAATGCTGGAGGTTAAAGTCACACCTTTTCTCTAGTAGAAAAATCCTTGACAAATGCCTTTGGCAAAACAATTTTCTCTGTGCTGCTGGGATAGGATGGTCTCATAAGCCTCCCAGGCCTCAGGCAGGAAACAAATAACTTCTAGACTGAAGGCTGCTGGCAAGAATCTCCCCAGGTCCCTGGAATGCCCTTTATTCTACATCTGCTCACTGAGTCTTTATTTGGAAGCATACTGTCTATTACAGGGGAAAGACACAAAGAGAGAGAAATATATTTAAAGAAAACTCCACTGTTTACACAGTGTTTTCATGATAATGTTTAAAAATCTTTGCCATTAAGGTGTGAAGTGTGTGTTATCTCTGCATAGAGACAAAGAAACAGAAACTTGAGTAAACAAGGGACTAACAAGAAATGGATCTATTATTCCAAACAGCCTCCCAAATATGAACCCTGTGTGTCTTCAACTCCCAAGCTGTCATGAATGAGCCTATTAGGTTTGATGGATTTTTATTTCCTAGTTATTTCCCTGTTAGCATTGTGGTTTCTTAGTTTTGCTCTCTCCTTTCTTTGTTTGTGTAGCTAAGTCAGTCATCTCCTAACTTTGAGCTCAGGGAGCTATGGAAGATGGAGATAAAGAGTGGATTTTGGAGTCGCTGGAGTGGGCTTAAGTCTTGATGCCATCATTTAGCCTCTGTTGGACCCTGAACAATTTCTTGCTCTGTCTATCTTTATTTTCAGATGATGGAGGTGGGTGTCATGAGCTTCTTCATGGGTCAGCACATAAACATGCTTAATGAGTATTCATTTGGTTGCTGTTGTTGACCCATTTAGAAAAATCCACTCTCTCTCTCCTTCTCCCATGCCACCACATTGCCTTTTGTTTAGTCTAGAGTTTTTAAACAAGTACCCGGAGAAAGGACAAAAATGGGGAGGTGAAGGAGCATGGACTAAATGAAGAAAAGTATCAGATGTGAAGAAACCCAACCATCTGAAGGCAAAGAAGAGGAATATTAAAAGAAATGTATAAATGTGTTCTGGCTAGACTCGAGAAGAGAAAAACAGCTAAAAATGGCACCGCCTGTCCCAGCAGACATGTCCTGGCTCAGTAGAACTTGTTCTGAATCCAGAACCAGTACAGGAATGTGGGCCCCAGCTCAACAACTTGAGGGAGGGAGAAGGGAAATATGAAGCAAGCTGGCTTTAGAAGGGAGGAAGTAGGATGGCAGGAAGTGTCTCTGTATAAATCTAAGTACCAGTTGGGATGTATTTATGCTTTAAGAAATTACTTTTTAAAAAGAGAGATGAGTATATATATATATTTGCTAAGCAACCATCAAGAGCATGCTTTTAGTCAAGATGTCAGTTACTCAACTTATTAAAATATTAACTGAAACACTGGTGACAATTGCCCATGTAATCACTTTTGTCTGCCCAAGTGTGCCTTCCCATTAGACATATGGTATAGTGTTTTTTTTTTCTTTCAGCAAATGAAGTGGTTGTTTATTTGAGTAGATGTGGGAGTGGTAATACTTTGAGACCCAGGGGCACTTCACTGACTCAGATATCTACCTCTGATTGGTTAAGGAACACACTTCCTTGAATTTGTAAAGTAATGTTAAGTCACTCAAACAGTGCTTTTTTTTTTTTTTTTGCCTCTATTACATGTTAGGCTTACTAGCTGTGCTAAAGCAAATGCAGTATTTGACTCCAGGAAGAGACCCTTGGAGACTATGCAGGTCAGCTCATCTGCACAGAATTCCAATGCTACAATCTCTTCCAGTAACACTCAATGTACACTTTCTAGGACCTCCCTTCCCAGGTTCTGCAATGAGAAAGGAATAATTGATTATCGGTGTTGATGGCAAAGAAAAGTTATGTAAATTGCTTCCTCTGGGTATTTTTACCCAGGAATATAACAAAGCGTAAAGCTGTAACCCACATTACTGAATATTTGCTTAGGGAACTTTATGTAGAACTCCCATGGGTAAATTTATATTTTGATGGTTAAATATAATGAGAGTAAGTATTTATCAAGTGTTTATAAGTATTAAGAATTGCGCGTGCGCCCCCCCCCCCCACACACACACTACACAAAGTCTCGTACAGCTCAGGCAGATCTTGAATTCACTGTAGGGTATCTGAAGTTGACTTGAATTCTGATCCTCTAGACTCTATCTCCTAAGTGTTAAGTTTATAGATGCGTGCCACCATGCCATACTGAGCTGGATCAAGCATTTTAAACAAGCAAACTCACTTAATCTTTAAACCTTATGTTGGGAACTATTGCAGGCGTCAGTACTTGCTTTATTTTCAAACTTCTGGATGCTGGGAGAGCACATGACACTTCTGGGTTTGAGCATCAGCCTATTTCTGTTGTTTTTCTGGCCTGAACTTCTGTGGGCATGGGAAACATCCACAGTCAATTGTGTTATAAGAAAGGAAGGAAATTTGGGAAATTGTGTCTTCAATAACAGGCAGGAGGGGCTCTCCTCAGTGGCCTTGTTTTTATATTTTGAAATTATTCATTATAGAGAATCTTTTCAGAGAAAAGTCTGGAACAGAGAGAAACCAGCATCTTAAAGAATATGAGTCATAGACTTTTTGACTTCCCATGGGAGGTCTTACCCTGTCATAGATAGGAGTGGATAGGTAGTGGGGTGGGGGAAAGATGAGGAGAACGGGAGGAGGGCAGGGAGAGGGAACTGGGATTGACATGTAAAATAAGATTGCTTTCAAAATAAAATAAAACAAAAAGAAATAAAACTCAGTGATACACACACACAGACACACACACTCACGGAGACACACACACAATGTAAATCATACACAGAGAGCTATCTCTCTCAAGAAGGCCTGGGGACAACCTTTGTACGTTAAATGAACACACACCTTTCTCTCTCTTGGAGGGTCCCATTTCCTCCGTTTGCTTACATGTGCTAAGTTTTACTCTGAATCCTGGCTTTTTCTTGAAAATCGTCTGGAAACCTTTTGTATTTTTAATTCAAGTGCCATCCTCAGTGTCTGCTGGTGGACTTTAGTCTTGGAATCTTATCTCTAGCATGTAGTTTTTTCTGAGTTCCATATACAACTCTAATAAAAGTATCTCTGTGTTGAGTATTATTTTCTCATAATACTCATATTATTATGAGTAATATAAAACATATCCCAGAGGAAGGAGGGAAGCTTATATAACTCCAGAAGCTAAGGAAACTTACAAGGCCCAGGATGTTCCCAATAATTACAAGACTCACAAGGCCTTGTCTCAAGATTATTTAAGCAGCTATAACAATTGCTGGGGAGAGGTTACTCTCACAATGGCTGATCTGCCTCCAAGTTGTACAAGGAGGGGCTCTGTTGTAGGAGGCTGCTTGTTTGTTCCTGGCTGTTCAGTCCCAAAATACTCACACAGAAACCATATTATTTGCAATACTGTTTGGCCAATAGCTTAAGTGTACTTCTGGCTAACTCATATCTTAAATTAACCCATCTCCACTAATCTGTGTATTGCCACGAGGCTGCAGCTTACTGGTAAAATTCCAGCATCTGTCTTAGGTGGGGCTACATGGCTTCTCCTATTCCACCTCTCCCCCAGCATTTAGTTTAGTTTTCTCCACCTAGCTCTACTCTGCCCTATTGGGTCAAGCCAGTTTCTTTATTAACTGTGTATGGTATTCACAGCATACAGAGGGGAATCCCACAACAGGGCTCCACAGGGGCAGCTTTCATGAGTCATCACTCACACTGCCCTGGGGCTTTTGGGGTACAGATACCTTTGATTATCTATGCTTCTGTAAGTAATCCTACTACACACACTGGCTTGCTAAGGCTTGGATGGAATCATTCTCTGGTATGTCCAAGGGAGCCATAGCTTTTGGTTAATAGATGTTTGTTCACAATTCCCCAGGAAAAGCCTCCTGACTCTTATCATTCTCACCAGTTGTCCCACGGATTGTGCTACAAGAAGTCCACCTCATTGCCATCTGCCCATATTAATGCTCCCATATAGGTAATGAGACACTATCCACTGGGCAGGCCGCACACACCAGGTGCGATTGTTTGCTATCCTTACTTCCATCCCCTCACCAGCTTCCCCTATACTCAATCAAGCAAGCCTTTCTGATTCTACGGACCGAGAATCTCTTGACACCATCCATTTTGTGCCCCCACCTCCATTGCTGTTTTCTGAATCAGACCACCTTCACTTCTCATTCTGATGACATTTCCCCCATCGATCCATCCCATTGATCAGTTTGCTTCCATTCTGCACCCTGCTGCTGCACTGATCCCATCAGTTCTGATTACAATCCTGCAACAGCTTTACCTTGCCCTCTGGCTGGACTTCAGCCTCTTCTCAATAACCTGTAAGACTCTCTGTGGGGCACACTCTGATCATCTTCTCAGCCTCCTTTCCATTCCCTTTTCTCTTCTATCTCCATAAACACTCGAACTTGCATGGACACAGCTTCCTCCACTTTCTCAGATAAGCCCTGCTCCCTCTGACCCAGGCCCATGTGTATTCGCTGTCCTGTTAGGTGGAAAACAGCTAGGAACTCTGTTTCCCCATTCATATCCCATTTTCACCTCCGGGGGAAAAAAAAAACCTTCCTTGACACACTAGGCTGCTACCAGGGGCTTCCTCCCTTCATGTTTAGTCGATGGTTCTACAGTTCTGTGTTGATTTATCCGTATATCTCATGTGGATTTCTGTGGAAGGAGAGGCCCTTTCACTTCCCAGGTGTGCCCCCATGTTGAGCTGAGTCTGACTTACTCACGGTAAGAACAAACACAGCCCACAGATGTGTACTGATGGAACACATAATTTGTAAACTTCCCCATTAGCTTGCTTGACAGGCTGATTTCTGCTTTTCAACCAGAACTGAGATGCGAATAGAACAGTTTTTAGCAAACAGATTTGCCAAGGGCATGGTTTAAGCCAGTTGCTTTCTTTCTATATTCAGGAGCTCTTTAGTCCCACACATGACATCCCTGAGCAGAGAGGAGGAGGTCGCAGGATGGTGGAGGGTCCAGACTACGCACTCAGGATACCTGCATGATAAAATGACTTTATTCTTCTAAGAATTGCACTGAGAAGTGTCATATTCTATACTTTGTATGAGAACAATGGAAAAAAAAACAAAAAAAGGGCAAGCAGCTATGAAAGCAGGTTTTCTAAAATGGTTCTATAATGAAGCCAAGGACATTGCCTGAGATAGAGGCAAATGCTGTGGTCTCCGCAGCAACCTGGTGTTCTTAAAAAGGGTCCAGTTTTCTTAAAATTTTTTCAGATATGGTGGAATGTGCGTGTAAGCTCGTGCCTCTTATTAAATCAATTTGGTTAAATAAGTAACCCATTGAGATTTGTCTATTGAAAACTCTTCAGAGATGGACAAAAGTCCGTTTGATCTTCACTGTGCTTGTCTATTTCAGAAAATTGCACCTGTGTTCTATAGTACTTTTTGCTAAGAAGAAGGAGAAACATGTATAATCAGACGTTGAAAATTAAATTAAGCCTCTCCCTGGGATTCTGCAGGCCTAGTCTGCCAACTCCACAAAAGCGTGGGTAGAACTTTTACTTTTTACCGTTTTTAGTGAAATGCTGGCCTCATCTCCAAGACTGCTTTCTAACATTGAAAATGATGATCGAGAGAAAGCAGTCTACGGGAAGGAATAGCTTAGGGCTTCTGTAGTCTCGCCATCCATTCACTTATTCACTCCTGCGTGGTACCAAGCATGTATAACATTTGTTATGTTTGAGGGGGCCCCTGCTTCTGTGAAGGACACATTGCAATGGGGAGACAGCAACTAGGAAAACAAGAGCATCTTGAAGGGCGATGAGCTGGAGGAAGTCTGTAGGATGATAGGGTGCTGGAAACAGGTACAGTGGGAGGGTTGAAATGGGGAAGGACAGCTCTATGGGGGAACATTGAGACGATAGGAAAGAACCAGACACACGAGGAAGTTTAGAAAAAAGCCCTTCAGTATAGGGAGCATCCATTTCCCAGTGGCTTCTCAGGTAGCTTGCTATCTGGCGTGTGGGGAAAGCGTCAGTCTTCCTTGCTGCTCCTTCCAGTGCCCGGGTCACACAGGGATCAGTGGAAAGGCCCCAAAGACTGCAGTCCCCTAAGAGGTCGCTTGAAGAAGTAAGCGAGGCAGAAAAGGTGAGAGGCGTCCTGCCATCCTGCATAAAGAGTTAACGACAAATATTTGCCTTTTTTCACTCTTACATTTAAAGAAAAGTAATCTTGAAACCGAACGCAAGATCCAAAGTAAACAGAATGTGGTCTTAAATTTTAGGGCGTTTTAATTACAGCGTGTGTTCTTCCTCTCGGCCACTAGAGGGCAGTGCTGCCCATCAAATGCGCAAGGAGGCCGGGGCTCAGGGCCAAGGTTTATAGGGAAAGTCCATAGCACAGGCAAATGTCTGCCTTTCCCTTTTCTCTCCTGTGAGCCCCTCCTCTCCCTCCCAAATCTCACTGTCTGATTCCCTGATGCCTAACGTTCACAACAAGCATAACCTCTAAGGAAATTTCATGTTTAGAATAAAACTCGGATTCTCCAGAGGGAAACAAATCAGTACATTTAACCTTGTTGAAGGCTGTTGTGAGCCTTCACAGTGAAGGAAGCTCACTGGCTGCAACCCAGATCCACGAGGGACAGGGGCAGGGCTTCCTGCGAATCTTCAAGAACACGAAAACGCATAGCTAAGGGGGCAAGGGTCGTTGTACCATCAGTGTACTGAGACCCTGAACGCCAGGGTCTCAAGTGTGGGTGACAGCCAGAAGTCTTCTCGACACACTGGCCTCAGTGGGCGCTGGGATCTTGGGACTTCTTTCAGAGCCGCTCAAACTTCAGCCACCTAAGTACAAACTACTTCTTCAATGGTCCTTCTGTGAAGTATGAAAGAGAATGGGTTGACAAAAAAGATAAAGGTGACAGGATTTTAGCTATAAACAACGTAAACTCAGGGGTTTCAGATATGATGCACAAATTCACATATCCACAAATGTAAGAATTCATAATACGGACCCTGCTGCCTTCGAAAGAAAACTTCGAGGCACCATTCAGTAAAAATGCGCAAGAATAGGCAGAGACAATAATGCAGCCATCCAAAAAATAAGTTTAGACTTCTTTTACTGAGAACTGGGTCGCTACCTGATCAAGGAAACACCAGTCGTGTACCTAGGCAGTATCTATTGGTGAGAGAAAGAGAGAGGAGAGAGAGAGAGAGAGAGAGAGAGAGAGAGAGAGAGAGAGAGAGAAGAGGATAGGAGAGGAGAGGGAGAGAGAAATGGAGGAGAGGGAGAGAGAGGCTGGTGATTTAGCTGGTTGACTGCTTTGTCTTGCTTTTCATTAGCACATAAGTGACTCGAGCTGGAATTGCATGCTGGACTTTTGGTTCTGCTGGTAGCACACTGTGCTCAATAAAAATTAATCCATCAATCAACAGGACAGAAAATCCTATCGTGCCAGAAGCAATACCTCCTGTTTGTCCCATACAAAAGCTAATTAGAGTGTTGGGTGTTGTAATGGAGGCAGAAACTGAGCAAAATAGAAAAAAATATCCCACAAATTATCAAATAAAAAATGAGACTGGAGAAAATAGATAACAATGGAAAGCTAATAGTTCGATCCCCCCCCCCCCCCCCGCGAGGATGGTCTCTTTTATTTCAATGCAACAGAAGTTTGTTCACCATGGGTGGGATTCGGGACTGCTTGCATTTTTTGGTCAGGGTTGGCTAGGGGCATCTGTCATCTTTCCCCATTTACCCCAAAACCACTTGCTGCTGTGGTCTCAGAGGTCTGGCCTCTTACCTACCTGTACTATAAGGGCGTCAGCTCACTGGAGCTTTGCTCGGCTGGGAAATGGACAGAGAATTCGTTTGGTAAGGAGGAGGAAAACCCGAGGAGAGCATAGAAGAGACCACGGGCACGGTGTGAAATGTGAGCAGAAAGGTTCGCCTGTCATTGTGACTCCCTGAAGAATTGCAAGCAGTGCCCTAGGGGCTGGAGGGACATGTGCACAGGAACACAGCGGACAATGGCACATTTGCACAGATGCACACTAGATGCAGTGGCATGAATTCCTACCTCACACAAAGCTACCTCCTGACCTCACAATTTAAACTCTAGAGGCTCTGACTTTCCCAATCTTAATATTAACCAAGAATTTCTGCAAGTTACTTTTATCATTGCAACTGTGTCAGTGTTAAAGATCTTCCAGTGGAATCTTGAAGAAGCCCTGGAGGTCTAAGTGTACTTAGTCAACATGAGCAACCACAATGGTAAAAACACTTGTTACCAATGCTTTTCATTTTTTTCTTCTTATGACACAAGGCACAACAAGCTTGAGGTTTCTTTTTTTTTATTTTTATTTTTTATTTATTTATTAAAGATTTCTGCCTCCTCCCGCCACGGCCTCCCATTTCCCTTCCCCTCCCCCGATCAAGTCCCCCTCCCTTGTCAGCCCAAAGAGCAATCAGGGTTCTCTGCCCTGTGGGAAGTCCAAGGACCACCCACCTCCATCCAGGTCTAGTAAGGTGAGCATCCAAACTGCCTAGGCTCCCACAAAGCCAGTATGTGCAGTAGGATCAAAAACCCATTGCCATTGTTCTTGAGTTCTCAGTAGTCCTCATTGTCCATTATTTTCAGCGAGTTCGGTTTTATTTGAGGTTTCTTTATATCCTGCTACCTAAAGATATATTTATTTAAAAGAAAAAAATAACCTTTGAAAGTTAGCAAATTCTGGGGAACCAAAATGATCTGACATTGAACTGCTTATGCAATTTTGGGGGAAATAAAAAATAAGATAAAATAAATTTGCCTATAATATGGTCTCATATCCCTTGGTGTACTAAGTGGAGAGATACATACTGAATTCTAGCTAAGCATTTTCTGTTTGAGTGTACAGCTCGGCTGAAGCCTCTAACAGGCCCAAAGTCTTACGTTCTATCTGCAGCACCACCTCCCACTTCAACAGCACGGTGGTTTAACTGCGAACTGAGCTTTCTCCAGCTGGCTCACGGGAGAAACATAAGGCTCTTTGTGGTCTCCTTCTGAAAGGCAGTCCAGGGCCTTTGACTTACCTTCCAATAACTGTGCGCAGAGGAGTCCATCTGAGGGCAGAAGAGCAAGGCAGAGTATCCACCGCAGCCTCAGACACAGGAGGAGATCCCTCCACCTGTCTCCACATAGCATGGGTGTGTGCAACCAGAAAGACAGAGTGGAGAGTCTGTGGGAGGAAGTGAGGGGAAATCAATAAAATAGAGACAGGGAAAAGAAAAGTGATGCCCTCCTGTCCCAGGATGAAGATCTTGTCGAGAACCCCAGTTTATCTCCTCTGATACTTCCAGGGTCCAGAGGGACGATGCTGTCAAATTCAACATTAGTTTTTTAAAGCCTGCAGGCTGAGCTTTATTTATTTAGAGTTAACTCCCATTTTTAATACCAGAAAAGAACACATATTCTACTTCAAAGGGGAGAAAAATTTTTCTGAAGTATCCATTGTTCTGCTGAACCACAGGCACCGTGACTGTATAATGCTTTGCGGTGTTTTGTAAACCAAGCTTGCTTTGCATTAAAACACACATAGGAAAGTGGTCTGCACTTGGCTCTGTTGTTTCTCCGTCATGCTGATAGTAGTTTGAGCATATGAGAATGTGGGACTGAATAGATTACTAGCTTTAACTAACATCAATATGTATTCCATGGACGGCATTTCAAAGCAGGAGGGAAACAGAATGAAGGTTGGACAGAGGTATGGGCTGGTTTAACCTTTGGGGTGAGATTCGTTCTTCTCTGTTAGCCATTTTGCTACCTCTGTAGTTGTGCCTGTGTCTCTCCAAAGCTTCAGTTCTCACGAAGGTATGCGCTGTCTTCTCGCTATCTGGGTAGAGTTTCCATGGCTGTGAGGACTGAAATTACCATCTTTCCAAAATGCTGGTCTCCCCATCATTCCTCAGTGAGACTGCACTCATTTCAGAGTGTGAGCATTGGCTAGCTCTCTGCATGAACAGAAGTAACTTCATTAGAATTCAGGAGGCAAGATGGTGGAGTGGGCAACCTGACGGCCAGGTTCAACTGCCAGGTTGGTAAAACCAACCATGTGATAAGTCACTTCTGATGTCCATTCCCCAAGGCCCCTTTCTGAATGTTAGAGGTAGGAGTTGAGTTAGCTCTCCCAAACTCTTTAGAATAGTACCTTGAACACACTGAGTTCTGTATCATGGATTATCTGCCACGACGAGGGTTGTTGTTATTTTTTTTTGGCAACAACACTGCAGTTCTACCCCCCTTTGGAGAGGTGTGCCTGCCTTTCGATCCCGGTCCGACATGTCTCGGGTGGGACTGACTGCTCCTCTTTTCATTTTTAGAGTAGGCACGAAGCCATAACTTAGTACAGCAGTGAATTCCATCCTCCCAGCTGCAGGATGGGGAAATCGTGTAAGGTGGTACAATCAGATAGGTCATAGGAGTATGTAAGTTAGTCTAAAATTACTGGGAAAGTGAGTGTGTGTGTGTGTGTGGGTGTTGGGCAGTTAATGGAATAGGATGTAAGTCTGCACAGAGAGAAGCAGAGACAAGTGACAGAAAGACATCCATGGGAAATATTGTTCCCCAAGACTACAGGCATGCTTCTTCTGGATAAGTCAATTATATTTGACAATCAGAAAGAACATCACCAACCTGTGCTCCAATGTGACATAACCTGTCTTCTTTACCTATTTAAGTCTAACTCATTCTCCTAGGCAAAGTGCAGCACTCACCCTCATGAAGTGGACATTTCCATTTCTGTTCTGTAGCCCCAATCATCTATAATACTGCTTAGCACTCATCATCTACCTGGAAAGCTGACCCTGAGCCATGCACTTTCCTTCTCCTCTGTGCTGTGCACTCACCCCATGTTCCAGTCTTCAGTCTGTGACACTTGCCTGCACAGTACTTTGCAACAAGCTTACTAGTATTTGTTGTCTGAATTCCTTCTAGCTGGTTCCCTGTGAAGTGGATTATAAATCATAGTACACAAAGGACTCTAAGCATAGAAGCACATGAAGTGAACTGGAGAGCGGGAATAATAATAATAATAATAATAATAATAATAATAAAGAGCAGAAAAGGATGTGAACTCATTGATACGTATCCCACTAAGCTGTAAGGTTCACAAAGAGCAAGCACTGACTTTTTGCTTTAAATATAATTCCCAGTCGACACACCCTACACCCGACCCATTGTAGTGCTCGGTACAAACTGTTGACCTATGCTTTCTGTTACAGTGCAGGGGATTCTGATTAATTATCTAACCCTACCACCATGCAAAAGAAATGAAACGAGAAAGAAATGGCTAGTTCCACAAGCCAACACCTTCTTCTCATTATTTTGAGATCTTTCCACCATCACCTCATTTCTCCAAATTACAAGAGTAAACAAAGCCATTCCCTGGGATGACAGATGAGGTGCCATGACAATAGCATGCCTGGAATTTCCAGGTCTGCGAGAAAACCCATATGAAATCCAGATCCTCCAAGGAGAGACTTTCCATCAGCAAAAAGAGTGAGTGGGGGAATAGGAACACTAAATCAGGTTTAGGAAGGGCATCGCGCTGGAATGCTGTTTCCACCCGTGAGGAATTCTGGGAATAGGTACATCCTTTTCTGTAGGTACCTTACACAGTGTTAGTTCGGCTACAGCTTTGTGTATTATAAATTGATGAAAATACAAATTATTTCTTATTTATAGTTAATTCTCTTCCCAGAAAGTATTTATTTATTATCGCTGCCACCAACGCAACATCCTCAAGCTAGCCATTGAATTATTCATTTCAAAATTACCGTTTTTACTTTTATTCTGTCAGTGTTAGTCTCCACAAGATTCAGTTTGATACTTTACAGTATTGAAATCGGATCTATGTCCGATATCCAAGGTCTTCAGTACTTTGACTCCAGTCCCCCTTTACATTTTCGTTCTTTCCCATCCGAGCCCCAAACTCATTCATCTCTGCCTGTCTTGCTCCACAGTTCTGTGCTCCGAATCGTTCTCTCTGACTGTTGAAACGCGTGTTTTGTTTTACGTAGCATTCTTCACCCTCCCTCATCTGTCGATACGCTGTCCTTTCACAGCTCCTCACGGTCCGCGTCATTGGCTGCTCAGCATTTCAGATAAATGTGCTTTATGGCCCTCAGTGTGAACTCTTTGCAAGCAGACATTCCATCTTGGACTCCTTCGCACTTTGTTCTACATATGGACCACTTCAGCTATGATTATGGTAAGAATGCACGGAATACGCAAACATAGCTAGGACTTTCCAGAGTTCATGACTGAGAAATTTTGGCCCCCTTTTTGGTTGCAATAGCACCGTTTTCTTATCCTTGGGAAATATACTTCAAGAATTCCAGTGAGTACCTAACTCCATGGAAAAGGACGGAATCATACCATACTGTTTATTCCCACATGTAAAGGCTTGTGAAAAAATTTAACTTGTGAGTTAGGCATGGTAAGAGATTAAGTAATTAGAACAGTTATAATTGCTTTGATGAAAAGTTATTTGAATGCTCTCTTTTGAGCTAAAAAAATCTTTTATTATGTAGTATATAGCCAGAATTTTTCTTGATAGTTTTTCATTTAAAGAAAGTCCTGCCAGGCGGTGGTGGCGCACGCTTTAATCCCAGCACTCGGGAGGCAGAGGCAGGCGGATCTCTGTGAGTTTGAGGCCAGCCTGGTCTACAAGAGCTAGTTCCAGGACAGGAACCAAAAGCTACGAAGAAACCCTGTCTCGAAAAATCAAAAAAAAAAAAAAAAAAGAAAGAAAGTCCTTTACACCTCCTAAAAATAAAACAATGCTTATCTTTACTTAAAATTAAAGACATGAAAATTAAAAATGAGATCCAACTTTCATATCCAAGACTAATAAAGGAAAAAATATTTAATTGAAATTTTAGTTGAATAGTGTGGGCCACAGTGTTAGGAAAAAGGAAGATAGATTTGGGATAACATTTTAAGGATGGGTTTTAGCAGTATAGGTGAAAAATTTTAATTTACTACTCTTGGGTAGAAGAAGTAGACTTTTAGAAAACTTAACTGTTGTTGCCAAATAAGTAAATGTCTGTTTGGGAAAAGTTTACTGAAACTTGACGTGTAAAAACAGAAGATGGGAATTAACCCGAGGCTAAATAACAAGCATTGGTGGGTTGGGCCATGAATCCAGAGGCAGTAGCTCCCTGTTTAGAAATGGAGTCTTTACTGCTCCATTTCTAAACAGGGAGCTACTGCTGCCAACTGAAATTTTTAGAGGTTCAGAAGCCTCCACAGACTTCTCCTCCTCTCCTTCGACAGAAGAAAAAGTAATTTAGAGTAAGCTACAAACATTAATGCAATCATTGAACAAGTCAGCAGAGACAGGAAAAAAATTCCCATCTTCTTGACTCTGCAATCCATAAAACTCTGCCGTTTCTCATCTCAGTTTCCAGTCGACACACATTTGTTTAACTAAGTCACATCTTGGGAAAAAAGAAGAAAAAAATGTTCTGATGAATCTTTCCGAGTGTTCTAATAGCTACTCTGTTTATGTATATTTGATGAATGTTTTATAGATTAGCTTTATCAAAACCACATCTATTTCTGTGGGCCTTTCAATTGATATTTAAGGGGAGATTATAATATATATATATTATATGTTATATATGTATATATATGCATATATCTCAGCACTCAAGACTCTCTCTCCTAAGTAGCTAAGAGATGGCTCTCTTTATGACAGATCTAAGGGCTACTCAAAGAACATGGATGGATGGATGTGTGGACTTGGATTTTCTTCCAAGGTGAATCAGAAGCACCACACAAGATATTTTTTGTAACTCAAAACTTGCAGCTTCATTTCCAGAGCAGGCAATAGGCTCTGCCCTGGACTCACTGGGACTTGTCAAAGTCTTATTATGTGTCTACAAAATGCAGTCTGCAGACTAGGATGCAGACACAACCGCAGAATGCCCAGTAAACTTAAGGCGGGAAGAGTGATTCTAAGTGCAATCGTTCAAAATCAATGTTAGGCACAACAGATCCCTAATTCATTCTAGACATTAGCTCAAGAATGGGTGCTAACTGGAGAAAGCACAAAGTCCAATTCTCTCCCCCTATTTCTGTTTTCTAATTAAATTAGCAGACATACCAAAATATTCTAGAGTTTGGAAGAGAAAATGATAAGAAAAAACAAGCTTTAAGAGTGCAAGATTTCACAATTTACCTCTAAAAGTGAGGTTAACGTATTAGCCTGGATTACTCTTCCAAAACTATGGAAATACAGAAACATCGTAAACTCATCATATGACCATGCTTGCAATCTATTTGCTGGAAGCCAGATGTCATATGATAGGAAAAGCAGGTGTCTTTACAATAGCTGGAAAATGTTAAGAACTCATATAAGAGACTTTTCTTACTTTAAGCATCAAGTGCGTTGCTCCCTTACTAGGGCGTGCAGTTTCAGAGGAAGTGCCTATGCTTTAGCTTAGACCAAAGATAACTTTCCCATTTCAGGATTTCAGCGTTCACTTAGGGAACTATAATACCATTCAGAGCAAATCCTCTATTAAATCAACGTATTCATTACCTAGAGTGAAAGTTTTATTCAATCACTGTACTTTGATAGACTAGACTACTGCACATGAGTGAGAGATAATGGATCGAAGACAATGTCCTTGAAGGAGAGGAGCTCAGACCTTCTTTCATATGCATTCCCAGGAGACTGCCGCTTTCTGAGGCTATCAAGGCATTGGAAAGGTTGGCAAGGAGCGAGCCAGCTCTACGTGGTATAACGAATCAGCACATGAACTAGCTAACCATGTAACTGGTGAGAGGAAAGAAATGAAATCATTCCCGCTTAAAATCTCTCAGTGTCATCTTTTAACCAATTTAGGGCGATCGGCTCAGCTGCCTTTATGGCAACCCAGCCAGGTGTATGTTGAGAACTCACTAGAAGTCATCGTCAAAGTTAGTAAATCTGCTTTGGCTCTCCGCAGGCTGCCCTCATTCAACCTGACCTGCCCATGTC
The DNA here is from genome assembly GCF_018167655.1 of Microtus oregoni. Lineage (NCBI taxonomy): Eukaryota > Metazoa > Chordata > Mammalia > Rodentia > Cricetidae > Microtus > Microtus oregoni. Next base: position 15,711,062 of record NW_024543090.1, read on the forward strand.
TCTCGCTGCTCAGTAACTAGGGTAAGAGGCAGGAAAAACTCTTAAGAGAGATAGGAGAGAGAGTGTGAAGCCCATTAAACAGATATGCTCAAACACAATGCAGACATGGAGAAATATGCTAATAGCTGTTTTCACAGCCTGATTCACTTAAGCAAGAGGGAAATCAAGGCTTATGGGGCTAATGCTCCCTTTCCCATAACTGCCTAAAATGTTTGCGCACCGTCTTCTTCTGACATTCCTTTGTGTTTGGATACTGGAATCATCTTTAGCACAGACTTATTTTAGTACCTGAAATAAATCCTAAATTCTTCTGGTACTGGGCTATGCTTAATGACAAGTATATATAGGAGTAAAATATTGATAGGCGAATGTTGACATGCAGGTCTTTCATCTAATGGGAGAAGTTGCTTACATTTCTATTCCTAGAGATATTTCCTGCCATCACTGTTTACTTCTTGCAACCATGTTCTGGATACATGCATTGCTACAAGGATCTCTGGGAAATGCTCTTTGGCAGCTAATCTTGAAAATTATGATGAAAAACACTCACTAGCACGAGTTGTATAAAAATATGGTTATGCTGCTTCCAGAGCTTGTAGTAGCTATTAGCATTTGTTTATATACACGAGTGGCATCATCTTGTTGATATAAACTGTTTCTGTTCAAAGTCTAAGGAAGTAAAAGTTATAAGGGGGAGAGAAAAGAACCATGGCTTGCTAAAGACACACCAGGTGGGGCTATATGGCTGTGACACATGTAACCCAGTTGACCAACGGGATCCATAAAGGTGATCTGGCTCTCTGTGCCAGTGTCCCCTTCCTCCTTCACTGTTCCATGTGAGGGACTACTGAGTGCTGACCTAAAAAGAATGATCTTCCTGGGATGTAAGAGGACTGTACTTCATTCAAGAATATGCGAGTATCTGTGCTTTCTTGTTACGATCTCTAAGCAAACTCTCAGTATCCATTACAAGGTGTTTGAATGTTCTCACCTTCTACAATGAAAGAAAACTTTTTGTTGGCAATTTATAATAAACCTTTTTACAGTTTCTGCAATTCCATCACATGAATAGGAAGTCAAAGTCCAACCACCCATCTTCTGAAGCATCCTGAACCAAAGCTTGCACCAGAATCATGCCTAGATCACAGTCACTGTGGCATCTACTACAGCTTCAGTATGAACTGAAATGTAAGCTGCAGTACACTGGGTTGCATCTGATAACATTGATGTTTAGTATAGGAGTGATGGGTAAGAGTGACCCAGAAGCTGGGGGAAACCTCCAGCACGCAACCTTATCATATTGTCCGAGACTCCCCTGCTCAACTCCAAGTAACACAGAAATAAGGGACATTTTCAGGAATTTTGGTCTGCTGTGTGAATATGTTCCCCCACTTAAGTGTGGAAGTAATATTGTTAGAAATGCCAGAAAAAGATATAGTTTTCCCCTTCAGAAAGAAGCCATTCCTGAGTTTCCAGTAGGGTGTGGGGCCAGAAAGGCTAGTAAACTAAACAGGAAGCTTAACCAGGGTGTCCTTTCAATCCAGTTTAAAGGACCAATGTGAGAGTCTTTAAATCATTTACTTTTAATCTCAAGGGTAGCAAATGTGGTTTCCCTGGCTCTGTGGTGAAATCTCTCCCCCATCTTTATTGTAGAAAGTTCTCCATTGTAACAGAGATAGAAAATTAGTGTCTTCACAGTAATCCATGAATATTTAGGCACTTTCCAGTCTGCGTTAGTATATATGAGAGAAGTGCTAAAATTAAATACCACAGACTCCACAACAGAAATGTGTATTGTGTTGAATGCTGACAGTGTGTTTGGGTATACAATATAAATAAGCAATGTTTTTTCTTTTATCCAGAACAGTAGCATATAAACATATTTAATTATAAAGAGATAATGCAGAAACTGCAGATATAAATAAGTTACTTCTTGTAGAGCACAATGAGTAGATTAAAGAAAGAGGAGTTGACCAAGTTCTCATAAAGAGAAGGCACCAAGCAATACTGAAAAATGAAGCAGCCAAGACGGTGAAGTAAGGACTGAGGAGGAATCATATTCAAGGGCCTGACACATGGAAGCATGCTATGTTGCTGGGAAAAAGTGCACATCCATGACAGGACATGAAACATACAAGGCATACAAAAAATAGGCTGGCATCAGTTTGTAAAGAACCTTGAACATTGTGAAAATGGATGTGGGCTTTCCTTGTATGCAATAAAGAAGTAAAGTACACATATGCATACATACACATTTATATATTATATAAACATATATTTATATATAAACATATATTCATGTATATTTCTCCCAGTAGTTGCTTACTGTTCATTTTTGCACCTCCAGACAGACTTCTAGTACCCTCTCTCGCTCTTTATACCAGTTTCCATGATCTAAATGTCTCTGTAGAAGGCATGCTTTTTGGAAACCTAACTGATCTTCCCACTGATTCATCCACCTTTGAAAAGTAACTGGTTATCTGGATGTTCTAGACCTTGCAAACTTTCATCATCAATTTAATGGATCTTTTTAAAGCAATCCACTTGTGCAGTTTGTTAAGAACTGACAAGAGGTCAACCAGTGAGTGCTAGGAACAAACTATCCATTGTCTGAATGAATATAATACATGTGCAAGTTGGTGTGTACCCTGTTTTAGGATGTATATATTCTCTGCATCTCTGGCTCCGTGTCTTTCTGCTCTGTATCTAAATTAAAGCGACACTCTCAAATTTTATTTATAGGCTAAAGCAAAAACAATTAGAGGTTAATTGAAAATGCATGCCACTCCTCAGAGACGTTTCTAGAGGAACCTGTATTGATTCATGTTTTTACCTCATAAAGAATAATGACAATCAGTCACTCTATTGAAAATAACCTCTCATTATATGAACTCAGAGCTCCACAGATATGATGCTGGTGTGGAGTCTGATGAACAACATAGGACATACATTTGAGCAATTGGAGGTAAAACAGTGCTTTGTCTAAAAAGGCAGGGTCGTATTGCCACCATCTCTGCGCCTGTGGACCAACTTGTACACGAGAAGTAAAGGAACATTCCTCGGATCTCCAATTCTCTCTCTGATACACAGTTTCCATTTTGAACAAAGTTGTTCATAAGTTCTTGGAATCCATTCTTCTACCAAATTGAAATTGAAATTTATTATATGATTTTAGTTATAGGAAGGCAGTTGCAAGAGAAACGTTATAAACCAAGTGGTTGAGAATAAGAGCTCAGGGTCCAAGTAACCAGATTCAGGGCTCGGACTCCAGTTTGTAATGATCTTGTCCAGGTCATTTGAATCTCTTTGCACCTTAGCGAATTCCCACGAAGATTAAAGGAGATAATGCATGTATAACAGCAGCAGATTTAGACAATCTGTTATATAGAAAAGAACAGTCTTTGCTAACTGCAGGGCCCTAAAATAGACCGCGAATGCTCAAGAATACATCTGGCTCTTTCTACTTGGAAGGGAATGAGTTGACAGGAAAGGCAAACAGAGTGCTAGACATATCTGCAAATACAATTCCTCTGGTCAGAGAAGATGAAAGGATAATGTTGATGTAATCAGCAAGCCACCATTCCAGGAGAATCTATCCATTCACAGGTTTCACCCAGTCACCCAGAAGAAGCCGACTTGGTACATCTCTAGGAAGAAGTTAAAAGGATAGGGAGTTTGTTGGCAGAGAACAGCTTTGAAACTTTGAAGCAATATGCATGCTTCTGTTCAGGAAGATAGGTATATGTGTGGTATTAGTTTTAAGCAATAGACTGCAAGATTACAATATTGAAATCCCCTCACTAGCTTTACACCAGTGAGCCAGAGGCTTCAGAATAAGTTTAAACAGAATGTTTGGAAGCTCTTTTTTGATGGGATAATTGCTACATCACTATGCCGCCAGGAACATTTTCTTTTGGGTGAAATGCATCGTGGGCATCAGCACCAGTGCAAGTGCCGTCTCCCCCATCTGTGCATCCAAAATACAGAGCTAATACAATGATGAATTTTCCATATTGTTTCTAGACATAAGCAGAAGAGAAACAAGTTGATAAATTGGTCAACCCTAAAGTTTATATCTTTGAGGGTAAGACAGTGATAATAGCTCTGTTCTTCCATATTGGTCTGACACCAAGAATCTCTCATTAGGTTAAGACTGATTTATTTTTAAATCGTGCTTATTTTGGGATATAGATGTAAATACAGTGCCCTCAGAGTCCAGAGGATGGTGTCGGATTCCCTGGAGTGGAAACCACAGATGGTTGTGAGTCAGCTGACACACTGGAGCTAGGAACCAAACTCTCAACTTCTGGAAGATCAGTACTTGCTTTTAACCACTGATCCATTTCTTCAGATCCTCACCTGTTACATTTTCCATAAGGAGTTTCCCATTGTTAATCCAAGTGGAAATAATGCTACATATTTGCTAAACTCAATTTTCTGTTTTATCCTTTTAGGAGGAGTTCTACTTGTAGCACAATTGAAGTGGAAATGTCTTTTCCTAGATGTAGAGATGAAATTAGGCTACTTAAAATTATGGAAAACAAATTAAAACCAAAGATACAGTTTACTATGACAATGCTCAGCAATATCTGAAGATATTTGTCATTAATTTGATGACACTAATTGCAGATTACAAGATGAAATAATGTGCATTGAAAACTTGAGTTTGGCTTTGGCTGACTTTTGGGAGCCTATTCCTCATACTAGGTTGCCTTGCCCGACCTTTATAAAAGGGCAGGTACTTTGTCCTATTGCATCTTTACAGACCATGTTTTCTTGATATCCATAGGATGTCTGCCACTATCTGAACAGAAACAGAGGAGGAGTAGATTCGGGGGAAGGGGAATGAGTGGAGAGTAGGGAGGGGAAACTGTGGTCAGGATGTAAAACAAATAAAAAGTTAATATAAACGTCAATAAAAAAACCTGTGTTTGCAGAAATGTGAAGCATATATTTTACCAATCCATAGTAAAGGCACATGAAGGAAAGGAAATTCTCATGATATCATCCAACTTCTAAGCACAGGAAAAGCTTTTTTATTTCTTCTCTATCCTGATAGTTTCTTTGTAACTAAAACCATTATGACACTGCCACATTAGTTTTAATCTGATAATTGAATTGTCAAGAAATTGAATGAAGTACACATAGTTTGTGAAGAGACTAACTCTTTGATATGTAGTTGACAGTGTGAAAAATACCACAACTTCAAAAAAAAAACAACAACAAAAAACCTTCTCCTGCATTATCCAAGGGTAAAGAAAGCATGCCAATATTCCTTTTAAAAGCGTTCCCTTCATGATCTCAGGACTAAAAGATAGCTGTGACCCTTTAGTTGAATATATGATGGAGGCCTGCTTTACCTAACCTTTAGACACAGAGTGATTTTTATCCGTGAAAATTTTCTTTTAATGAATTCTGTCTCTAGTGTAGGCTTAATTTATAGCTGACTCACTATACTGACATTCGTTGCCCAATCGCCTGTATAAATTATGAGTATAGAGGAAGCAAACAAATATTTAACTAAGTAAAATTGTCACTCGTAGGAATTGAACATTTTGAATTTGTGTGGATTAAGAAGAGTAGTCACCCTTGAATTTATTCCAGACTAAAATTTGTTGACACTAGAGATAAATATTGACAAGAGTGGAGCGAATCAATACTCAACCTCAAGGGTCAGAAGACTTCATGTTCGGTATAATAAGCAACTTAGTTCAGGCATTAGGATGTTTCAGTAATGTAACAATTATTAAGGGGCAGTTAAGGTTTCTATTATAAACTCTCATTTAGAAGCTTGTATCATTCAAGAATCTCCAAAGACATGGAATATGTCATGAAGCAAGATGGTGATTTGACAATGGATGATTAGGGGAGACTATGTTGCTAAATTCAAACTTCAGAAATTAGATTATTTCTACTAACCAGACCCAAAAATCATCTTTCATCTTTATTTCTAAACCCAGGAAGCTTTGAGCTAGATGTAAATCTTAATTGACAATGTAAATACCTTAAAATTTTCTCTACTGGAAATTATCTAACACATTCATGTAGTATGTAAATTATAAATATCACCAAAGGGAGTGTGTATCAATGTGACCAGATACAGTTCAATGAAACACGTGCTACTCTTTCCATTTAGTCTCGTGAAGGACATTAGTACCATGTGGAAGTCATTATTCTTCACTCAAGCATACTCGATAATGTTGGCTTTACTGAATTACTTAAGGGATCTTTCTTTCTTTTCGAAAGTAGTGTTTTAATTAGTTATTTAAAAATTTGCATGGAAAACATTGTGATTTGAACTTCTAAAAAAATAACAGTAAATATAACGTTGTGATTTGAACTTCAAAAAAAATCAAAATAAATACAGTATCTATTAATTATTTTATAATGCAATAAGGATAAATAATATATAGGTAGCTATGTTGAAGTAAATAATGCATAGATTAGATTTAAACAACATAATTTATTCCTCTGTCTTTACCTGCAAACCTACATGTGAAATGTTTCCGATCATAGGGCTTTACGCTCAGGAGGAATCGGTGCTCTTTTTCTCTTCAAGGCTCAACTCAAAAGAAGTTCTGAATCTTTAAACTTTTCTTGATCAAATGCTAAGTGCTCTGCCTCACATGGCCTTTGTTCTTGAGTTTAGCATGTCTAGATACACTCACGCAACAGAAGCGGGCATTGATCAGGCAAGGGAGAGGCATGCACTTTCAGTTTCCATCACATTAAGCAAAATACTCATTAGTGTTTGGCATTTTCCCAAGCAGACACAATCTAGGTGTCCACTGAGGCCTCATTGTGCAGTTAAGGAGTTTAAAAAGACCTTCTAGACATCAGCTAGGGACAATTAAGTGACGGGTAAAACTACTCCAGGGTAAGAAGGATAAAATTACTGGAAACAAACACACATTCAGATCAACCGCGAAGCAGACATGCTATCTTTATCTTGAGCATCAGGTAGCTCTGCCAGGAGACAAAAGACTAAAGATGCTCCTGCTTAATAATCATTCCCCTTCTCGACAAAGCAACACTGGATTCTAGGGGGATGTCCAGTCATGGTTTTAAAAAGTCACATCAAGATATGAAGTGAAAAAGAATCTCATGAAAATCTCTTAACACACCATAATTATTCCCATTGTATAAGCAACAAGAAATGTCGATGGAGCTATTACGAACAGATCATAATAACACAAGTTACTTCTAAGATTCTTATCCATGAAAACTGCTGAAGCATGTCATATTGCTAGCCATATATCCCCAGATCTAAACAACTTCTAGAAAATATTACTAAGAGCAACTGCTTCAAATACAAGACAGATTGATTCATCTTTTGTCCTTTACTTTTGTCGGTTACTTTGTTCCTTCTATATCTTTTCCCTCAGGTCCACCAATTCATGTCAGCAATGATTTGATAAGTACTATCTGCTAGGCACTCTGCCACCTCACGGAACAAACTAATAATAAGACAGGCGGGGCTCAAGCAAACAGGAAGAACATGAGGTTACAGGAAAGCTAAAACTTTCCTTTGAAGTCTGTTGTCGTCTGCATTAGAACAACCATATTTGAGCACTCTTTTTTTTTTTGTTTCTTAATGTTTAATTCCAACTTACTTTTTTTATAAAAAGTACTTTATAGCACCGGATGGGTGAACTTGATGGTGACAGTGTCCTCTTAAACGTTATTTGTGTGATTGCTCAAATTCTAGACACTTTGCCAAATAAATAAATAAATAAATGGTGGAGAACAAGAAAACTGGCCTCCTCTCTGGGTTTGCTTTGATTTTATTGTCTTTTCCCTTTTTCTAGTAGATGATACGTTAGAGGACCTTCCATCTGTCTTCTGTTCCTACAGCTGAATGCCACAGACATCACGGTTTACATGATGCAGGGGCTGGAAAGCCTAACAGCAAAGCGCTGCCTCTGGTGACGGCCTTGTTGCTGCGTGATAAGGTTATGGAGATGCATCCCAGGTAGGGGAAAGCAAATATGCTGGCCCACACCTTTCTCCCACCTCTTGCTAATCCACCTGGTAGCCCAAATCTCATGATTCCACCTAATTCCAATTGCCCCTGAATGGCTCCCTTCCAATTATCACACCCCATGTGACTTTGGGGATTGAGTGCTATTTATTCGTTGTTTTTAACACATGAGCTTAAAGAGACTATATTAACCATAGTAGGGGAATGAATGAATCCAGGAAGGTGGGCAGGATTTGTCTGTTGGAGATTTCCTTACAGTGTTGAATCTGGTGGCCCATGCCTTAAATCCCAGCACTCCTGAGGCAGAGGCGGTGAATCTCTATGAGTTTAAGGATAGCCTGATCTACAAAGCCAGTTCGAGGTCAGCCAAGGCTAAGTGAGCACTCTTAATTAAAGACCAGAACATGAATTAAATTTCAAGAATCATTCATGCTGCCTCTCCTCACCTCTGAGGAGATGAATGATAAGGAAAATTGTGTTTGTCAAAACTTCCTAAATATCCAAAAGTTGTTTATTGTTCAACTTCGGTTAAAATTGAATTTATCAGCAAGTTATGGGGAAAGCTGTTTAATATGTTGTTTTTTTAACTTTATGCCACACAATTCCTTCACAAAAAAAACATGGAAATGAATGATGAGAAGAAACCTATGCTGAAGGTGAGGCAAAAAGCCCTTGAGGTTGCCACAGTGTTCTCTTCTTGTGTTTGAACTCCAAAACAGCATTCTATCAGTTCTTAATGCGATTCTCAAATCCCAGAGCTAACAAGGCTACCCAGCTCCAGCTGGCTGCACCTGACAGGCAGCATGCAGTGGGAATTCGCACAGGGGATGAGGTTCCTAACAGTCAACTAAAAGTTCAAATCCCCAAAGAGGTGCCCCTGATGTGCTGAGCACTTAACCCTTCGACCAGTACCAACATGACTATTCACAAATTATTGATGTCCCTAAATCCCTGGCAGATTGCAGCTGATTCTTACATCCACAGAAGCTCAAGCATATGTCGCTAATGGGATGGATTTTTAAAAATACATACATGCATACTTTCGGTCTTTGATACACGAACGTAAAGCACCTGCAAGGCTAGGAGGCGATCGAATTGGACAGAACACTGTTAAACACACATCTTGCCTCTTGTTGTAGATCATTTCCATTGACATCTATCTGTGTCTTTGCAACAGTTTAATTAAAGCTGTCTGGAAACAAGTCAGCCTCTAAATGATGGGCAGGGCAGTGATGAAGGCGAAACCTGAGGAGCCTCGAGGCCCTTTCGGTCAAGCTTTCTAATGCCCATCTCTGTCTGCAGCTAAGAACAGCAGAAGGGAAGATATTTATTTTCAAAATCAGCCAGTACCTATATTACTCTGGGAGAAAACTCATTTTCCTCTAATATGGTCTTGGAGAACCAGAAACTGATTTAGATCGCACCAGATTTTAAGGACCAAACAAGATGGTGGTTTGATCCAAAACAAACACCTTAAAATTATTCGTAAAAGCAGTAAATACTGCATATTGCTTCTTATTATTAACTTGTTGTCCAAATTGGACAATTTTGCTTAAAATGATCCAGTAAGACCATTTTCCAACTCGGTGGCAGTAATAGCATCTATTTAATTTGACTTTCTAACACATAAAATAACTGCATATCAAGCAGATAATTTTAGGCAATTAAAATAGTCAATGAATGCCCTTGATGTTTCCACCACTATTAAGGTATCAGAGAAATGAAACAAAAAATTGGGCATGGGGCTTATGAAATACAAGATATAGTTAAGAGAGTGAATCTTAAATTAGCTAGTAATATGTGTTTCTTTAAATGTTATGTCCTCTAGTTTAGTATCATTTAATTAAAAATGTATTAATTAAACTAGTTATGCTATTTAATACTAAAACTAAACACATTTAAATTACTGTGACGTTTTAACATTTTCAATCATTAGTTTCTTCATATAAATATATCAATTATAGCCTTTCTTCATTTAATATGCATGTTATGTACTTCATGTACAGTGTTATGTCTGTTCCTTCTCCTTTCTTCCCCCACACAAAATAATATATATCTGTATCCATTTATAATATTTTCATCTATGTTTATGTAGGTTAAAAACAACAAAGTCAGAAAAAGCATCCCTGAACTCACTTAGGATGTTATTGAAGAATAGATATTTTATTCCTGAAACCTAATGGAAATAAATGGAACATAGAAACAATTGTAGGGAAGCAAGGGAGTCTCGTGCTTAAGTCTACTAATCAAGGCAGCATTTACTGACTGTTTACTGAATGTTGACCCAATAGTGGTGAGGATAAGCAAAACAACTCAAAGAAAATACTGTATAATTGTTACACAAGGAACCTATTCCATAGAAGGTTTAAATCCGAGGGACAGTAGTTTAAATTTAATGTAAGAAGAACATGTTTTTATGCCTTTGGGAAGGGGACATTTAAAGTGAAATTGGCATTTTAAGAGTATAATGTCTAAGCATAAAGAAAGAGATTTAAGGTAGAGTGATCAGTTAGGAGGTAGTAACAGACAAAAGATGACCATAAAGTGTTGGCATTTCTACCCTTGGAAGGGGGACTATATTGCCCTTACTCCTGAGTCTGTGCTGGCCTATGAAGGAGTGATGTCCCAGTTCTGGGATGTGCCTGTAGGAGGATTGGCAAATTTCATCTTGGTATCTTCAGTTCCCAAGTTGTCACATACGAAGTCCAGACATCCTGTTGAAGAGGACATCTGGAAAGGCTTTGACTATCATGTAGGCAGAATGGCATTGCTAAAGTCAGATATTGATGCTAGATATATGAAGCTGCCTTCATTCTTCAAGATAAGACCAGCTACTAGATGAATTCCAATGGGTGACCTTTGTCAATGTCAAATGGAACGCAAGAATTGTTTAGCTTATCAGTGCTCAGACTTCTGATCCACAAATCATGAGATGTTATATAATAGCCCATGTTTCAACTCACTAGGTTCAGGGTATTTGCTCCATTGCAATACACAGCTGTAATGGAACATATTTTTTTTCGAGACAGGGTTTCTCTGTGGCTTTGGAGCCTGTCCTGGAACTAGCTCTGCGCTGGCCTCGAACTCACAGAGATCCACCTGCCTCTGCCTCCCGAGTGCTGGGATTAAAGGCATGCGCCACCATCGCCTGGCAGTGGAACATATTTTTATGTTCTATACAATATTAATGTACAGTGGTAAGACCCCCTATTAGATCACGAGTGGTAGCTAATCTTGGTTGTCAATTTGGTACCCTAGGAAGAGGGGCCTTTTACTGGAGAACTGCCTCCTCCAGATTGTCCTGCAGGCATGTGTGTGGTGGCATATTCTTGATTGCTAATTGATGCAAGAGGGCCCAGCGTACTGTGGGTAGTATTATTTCTAGGCAGATAGGTCTGGGCTATATAACAAAGGTAGCTGAACTCATGAGCCTGAGAACAAGCCAATAAGCAGCATTCCACCATGGTTATTGCGTCAAGTTCCTGCATTGGTTTCTCTCAGGGATGGACTTAACCTGTAAGCCAAATAAATTCTTTCCTTCCACATTATTATTATTATTATTATTATTATTTTTATTTTACAAGGACAGATAGTTGAAAATTTGGGTCTTGGGGGGATATAGGGTGTCGGTTATTACTCAGTTTTTGCAAAGAAGTTACAGGTAATGTGTAAATGGTTGATATAGTTAATTCTCAATAGAATTTTACCTATACAAGACGTTGGCTGAGTAGATGTAGCTGTTGGGAAGAGGTTGCCAAGCTCCGGTTTATAATATGTGAAGTACTGGGGGAACTCAACTGGGGCTATAGCACCATTATAGATGCAGGGAAGAAGTTTTATGGCAAATGGCTAGAAAAGCAGGCTGAAGGACTGGGAAAGGGAGCTGGGTACCACTGTTGTGTCTTCTTAAGTTGTAGGGAAGGAGTTTTATGGCAAATGGCTAGAAAAGCAGGCTGAAGGACTGGAAAGGGGAGCTGGGTACCACTGTTGTGTCTTCTTAAGTTGTTCTACATTGTTGTTTCATTTTAAAGACTGCTGATGTTAAAACCTAAATATAATTAGGACTCTCCAGAGTGTGTGGGACTTTGTGAATCTGCGAAATTTTATTGAGGTAGGGAATCAATATCATTTAGAAGATGACCAAGCAGATTTCAGATATTTTTGTAATGGTTCAGTACCCACTGTGAATTGTTTTCAGATTTGTGAAATATACTTATGTTATAAGTAAATTGTATGATTCTAAGACCATTGTTCCTAAGCATGGTCAACACCATTCTACTTTTTAAATTTCTATTATATTTATTATTTTTTATTAACACTTAAGAGTTTGGCAACATTTCTTACTCATGTTTGAAGAATATAGCTTCAGTCCCAAAGTGTTTATATTTCAAACTATCCTGAAAAAAGTCAATGATTATTTCTTATTATTTATGATGTAACAGAACCATTTTTATTGTGCTATTTGCTGTTTTGTCATGGGAAAATGTATGACCTTTTGAAGAAACGAAACAAGGAGATTTTTAGTTTTTACTCCTCCTGTGTACCTGATTATGGATATGTAAGCTTTATAAAAATTCCGAGGCAGTTAAACAATTTAGACTTACATAGCATGTGAATTCTATTAAGCAAGGACGCTATCTACTCTTTCACCTATTGCCCTGCATATGCTTTGCTAAAATCTTTAGTATAACTAATGCCGGCACATGCAGGATTCTAGTGAATATTCAACAAGGTTTTGTTCATTTAAAGACGAGAATGGTTTGAGAAATTCTATTTTGGGCCACAAACAGAATAGCTGGTTAAGAGGTGAAACCTTCCTGTGCTGTCTGCATTTGATGAAATACAGACATTGGACTATTCCCCCTTAGACCTGGGACCTCAAGCCCTGGCCTTTGGACCTTTCTCTGCCTTGAGAGCAAAATGATTAGTGAGGTCCTTCTATCAGATATATTAGCAGTTTTTGCCAAAAAGAGGATTTTAATAACACTAAATTGCAAAGATTTATGAGGCAGGGCTTGTACCAAGACAAACCCAATGGAAAATGGCTACATAAACTCCTGGGCTGGGCCATCTGTTAGCTCTAATATGCCCCCCTTCTCTCCCTTCCTCTTTTCTATATCACTTGGTTTCAAGCTCTGTCTGGGACACTTGCTCGATGTGAAATGAGATTGGTGGGTCTCAGTCCATTTGTAGCTAGCTGAAATTTTCCATCTTCCTTTCCAGAAAAACGGTCCATAAGGAAATTAAGTGAAAGGAGTTAGATGTCACACATGGATTCCTGTGTAGGTGTTCTGAAGGCCTAGATAATCTTCCTGTGTGAAAAGTGCAGTATAAATTCAATGCTGGTTCATTGGTTCACCTACTTTGCCTCTCAGCTTCTAACACTGGAGTTATCCTGCATTCTGAAGATGATGCAACGTTAGGGATATCTTTTTACTATTCTCAGCCTCGGCATAATTTGAGCTGAGTTTGTAACGTGCCTTGAAATTGGCTTGATTTGCTGCTTCATTTAAACAGGGATAGTATATGAAAATAGCAGAGTTACATATTCTGTGTTTTTATATTATGTAAATAGATTTAGAGTCTCTGTAAATAATAATTAAAGAACATTTATAATTTAAGGGTAAACAGATTAGAAGCCTTCAGATCATCTATTACCCAACAGAGAAAGCAGACAACCCTAATTTATTATAACCCAAGGCCATTTTGCCCCAAAGTAATATGAACTTTGATTTCAAAAGTCAATAGGGTCTTCTCCCTAAAATCTCACCAAACTTAACTAAATACACAATTAGTTTCTTGTTACAGATAATTTCTATTCCTCCAAATCTGGTTTGTCAGCATAGATTAATCACAGTGGTCAGGGATTGAAATCAGGATGGCTCAAGGGATCAATTTCTGGGCTAGAAGCCTTTTGCCCTCAGGTCAGTGCTTGCAATACTTTAAGAAGTTTTGAGAGGCTTATATGACAGCTGGTGTGGAACAACCCTGCATGATCTAGTGAATCCCTTGCCTAGACTCGTAACCGTTCATATTTAAAGACATTGCCACTTACTGAGTGGATATATAAGGTGAAAAGTTATGATGTTATCAGAAAGCTTATTTACTATCAGTGGTTTTATTTATTATTCATAGATATGTCCATGTTGATAGTGTCCTGTGGTAAGCAGCAACAGTTACTGTCTTGAAAGCAATGAGAGAATATTTTATCTACATGACATCTCCTTGAAGTCTAAACTGGTTGATCTCTGATTGGGTTCCCTATGTTGTTACAAATCATTTCCTTTGTCAAACTTTACAAGTCTTCTCTTCCGGTCTCTGTACATGTACACATTTTCTTTCTTTGTTTATCACTTGGGTCTTTTCTAAACAGTAAGCCATAATATTCAAAGCTAGTTTTACTATATGAGAAGTCCTGCTCTTTGTCCTCAGCTGGCCCAAAAGTTCCCTGGACAGATACTGTTGTGTCTGACTTAATCACAGTTTTTAAGAGGCTCTGAAACCAGTCTGGAAAACCACAACAATTGACCTAGTTGTGCCTGTGCCCTCTGACTGTGTGAGCTCGTCATCCCAATCAAAGGAACCTATTAGATGCTCTTCCTTTCAGCTCTTATCTTCTGTTGAAGCTCCTAGAAGCCCTAATTTCAGGATGAGTTTAGCAATCTTGTTCTTAAGATCTTTCAAGATCTTACCACACCGATTCTGGTTTATGATAAACCTGTTTATGGTTTCTTGATAGAAAATATGTTCATGCCAAAGACACAAGCCTTTCTTAGGTTATAAAGAACTTTTGGTTGCCTTGCACTGAAGGAAAGCCATACACAACTTTCTGGGTAATTTATGAAATTTTATTGTCTTTTTTAAAATAGGGGTTTTCAGTTTCTCACTCTTCTATTAAACTACACAGCTACGGAGCTCTGAATAGTTGCTGGTACCTGCAGCGACGGCTGAACTGTGAACACAAACTCTAGAATCATGGTGCTCTGTTCTCAGAGGGAGTTTGCAATCTATGCCTCTCTCCTACTGCCCCCTATCATACAATGGAGCCAGACCAACGAGAGGTTGGGGGTATAGCTCAGTAGCAGTGTGTTTAGCATGTACAAAGGCCCCAAGTTCAAACCCCAATACCACAAAATCTTACGGGCTGAAGTCATGTGTTTTGAGTAACTAACCAAGAAAGTTGGCATTTTCTCTTAATATGTTCATGGTTATTTAATTTCATGTGCTGCTGCTATGAGATCAGCAGTGAAGGTTTAGGGAATGCTAAGCAAACCAAACAGTTTGCTTTCCTGGATTTCACATGTCAGAAAAATAGCCCAAGAGAGTTATCTTCCAACTACAGATTGTTGACCCAGATGGCTCCAAACCCATCTTAGTGTTTACTTTTGGGGTATAAATCTGGAGGTGCAGAAGAAGAGAGGAAGAATGTTTGATTTTGAGGAAATAGTTGACATTGGCTCAACTAATTGGTTTTTCTCCTCAGTGTTGGAGGCAGAAAGTAGCTCCTTTTAGTTGAGGATAAAGGTGCCCTGGATTCTCCCTAGAGGACCTGCTGCTCTTGAGGAGACAGGCCATCACCAGGTGAGAATGCCGGACTGCTTCCTCAGTGCTTTCTGTGCCTGTCAGTTGTAGCATTGTATTTGAACATCAGTTGTTTATTAAGGTTTCTTTCCAATGGATAACAAAGGCAGCCACTGTATACTACTCATCTTTACAGCCTTAAACCAAAGATAGAGTCTAGCATATCACCTGCATTTAATAAATACATTCAATAAATACAGAGGAGGGAATCCAGAGAGGGTTTGATCCATTTGATATTTCCTTCTTACCCTATTCTTTTCTTCTGATCATGAGGACTTAGCGATTTAATTATTGTGAATTAGAAAAATCACAGAATTATTGCTAAGTATGAGTGTGATGTATATACATTGAATTCCAGGTCTCATAGACTTAAGTTCCATGATTTTGAACAACTCATATGTCTTCATCTATAAAATCAGGATGATAATTAATATGGATATTGTGTGTATCTGGTGTATGTTGATTACATCAATTTTGAAATGTTAATTTGTTGTTATTTAAAAAAATGTGTATGTGTAGGTAGAAGCTCTTACAGTCCAGAAGAGGTTTCAGAACTCCTGGAGCTGGAGTTACAGGTGACTTGCCTGATGTAGGTGGTGGTAATCAAATTTGGGTCTTCTATAAGAGCAATAAATGCTCTTAATTGCTGAGTCATCTTTCCAGCCTCCATAGGTTACATTATTAGTAGGGCCATTGCATCAAAGTTGAATATGGCCACCTTGTCACTGTTGAGCCTAAGTGGGAGAGAGAACACCTATGGTAGCAAATACATGTGCCAGAAATATTATTTGGACAGCAGTAAAGAATTGGTTAGTTCCTGGTTATTGTATATCCTCTGAGTGACTTGGTTAACTAGGTGGAAATATGTGACTGTCTTATTCTAATTTTTTAGGAGAAATAAAATCAGATTCTGGAGTCAATGGGATTTATATGTGTGGGCTTCTGGAACTGTGGGGGCAGAGGCGGGGTAAGAGGAATGTGTGGTTGTGAAATGCCGTTATTCTGGCCAGGCCAAACAAGAATGTAGATTCACACTTTGGGCTCAGAGATGCAAGAAATGGACCAAAACTTTTTGAAGACTGACATTGCAATAATGGAGCTTTTACTGGACTAAATGAATAATGAGAAATGCCAGAGGTGACAAAACAACCTAAAATCTTTTATATACAGCAGTAAAATAGCCTATTAAAAAGTAGAGATAATGAGGGCCTATAATCCAATACAAGAGAAAAATAGAAAAATTAGACCATCTCTGGAGTCTAAATTTTCCCAAGGAATGCAGTCATTTTCTGTTTATTAGATTCTTGCAGGTAATATCTTTCGCCTAATCTTAAATTTCCATTACCTTTTTTGCTTTTTTTTTTGTTTTACCTTGTTAAAATAGACAGTCTGGAACTAACTACATGGATTCCTTTTTTTTTTTTTTTGCCATTGGTCAGTTCTAAATATCCAATCAATAAGAGGACCTCACATACTCAGACTTTCTCATGAAAGAGATTTGAAAGATTTACAATATGCTAAACCCAGGAAAAACTTGGGAGTAATCGGTACAATACATTTTTCTCTCCATCATAATCAGTTTTTCATTCTGCAAGTCGATAAAATTTTTTCACTTTTTTTCACAATGGTTTACAACTTAAATAATTTAATACAACAGTTGTTATATTTTTATTGCGAGCTTATAAAATGGGTACCATACATCTTTTCTGTGCAATACATTGCCAAAAAGTGACAGCGACGAAGGGGAACTCATGATTACTAAAACAGTAATTCAATCTTCAAGTTCTGAAGATGTCATAAAAACGTCTTCAGCTTTCTTACCTACGACAGACGCTATCAGGATGCCTCAAATGAACTCTCTGTGGGCATTCAATCTCTCCATAGGCAACGTTTTATATACAATAAAAACGGGACTGCACAATGCAAATGCAACTATGATTCAGACCCAATAGTTCTTGCATTAAATAGGATTTTTCTTTTATGAAGTTACATCTTTAAAATAATTTTGATATCAATGCCTGTCAAATTGTGGAAGCTGAGCTGAAACAAGGGGAAACAAGGGAGTCTATTCCTCTTTGCACTGACTTCTATGAAGTAGTAATTAGAAAAACTGCGGAGATTTTGCACGATGCAGTAGAAAATTTAACTCACCGGGATACATGTTGTCAGTCTCATCAAAAATATAAGACTGACAAGCAGCGACTTCCTATGAACGCCTATTTTCCATGTATTTTTAAATCTACGGTTTGTCACTTTTCATCCTGACATATTAGTTGTCAGGAAGTACATTTTTTAATTGTTACTAATTGCGCTGTGATCTGAGAGGTCTGGGAAGTTAAGACAACAGCTTTTCTATAGTGTTTATGATTAACAACACTCTGCAGCACGCGGGGCACTAGATGGAAGGAAGTGCATTCCTTTGGATGAAGAGTTATCTGTTATTTGCTCATTCCTGCCAAATCCTGTCATTCAGCGGTCTTGTCACATTTTTATTGACTTCAGTGTATGACAAAGACCCGTCAAATTCTCCACACCTCTTATTTAAATCTCGAGTGTGCGGTTAATGTTCTGGTGAGGCTGCAAATGAAATTTAAGAGCTGTTATCTTTCTATTAACAATGTCACTTGGCCGTCTAGATTTGCATGATGTAGTGACGCTTCACAAAATTCTTTATAAATCTTCCTGGGATGAAAATAAATTAGCCTTTGGAGGAAGGCGGAGGATTGAACTTCCATAATATGGCTGCTGAAGGGTCAGCACGTTCAGTTTGATAGTGGAATTTTCCATTTATCCCCCGGTCTGAGCATGCAGGTGGTACCATGGCCAGTCTCTGCACTTTATCTTCCAGCCAGTGCAGCCCTGGCAGATCCTGTGAAGGGTGAAAGGCCATAGATGCTGTGGGAATGGTGTTTAATTCTCACCACGACAGGGGCTGCTAATCACATAGCTTCAGGGTGAATTATGGTGATGGCGGCAGTATGAATTAAACAGAGGAATTAAACAATAGCAGCACAAACACAGCTGCGGTGATGGTGATGAAGAGGTGGTGCCTCTGGTAATGGGTCTGACTGGGACTCTGGGAGCTCTTGGTTGAAAACACTTTGCCCCATCTAGATTAGCACTTTATAAACTACCTGTAATAAATAGAATGACAATAACCTATTTTCACAGTTTCTAATGATGGACAATGCTCAAAGTTTCTCCGTTAGCATCCTGAAGTCGTACTGGTTCATACAGTAAAATTCACTCCAGAATGGCTGTCTTCTTTCCTGGTCTCTGCTGTTGTAATAGCTTCTGCTTTCTGAAGTTTTAAGTTGACTGTTAAGTTTGATTCTTATACATATACCACCCCTGAAATGGAATTTCAGTTCCCTTGGGAGAGCCGAAGAACAACAAAGGGCACCAGGTTATTCTTCACTGTTTAGTTCTTTTTAAAACTGTATTCACTTATTTATGTGTATATGAGTATACATCAGAAGACAAGTTGGGGATCTTATTCCCCTGGTACCATGTCACACATGGTTTGAATTTGGGTTTGCAGGCTTGGTAAGTGTCGTTACACACTGAGTCATTTCATAGACTCTTTTTTTTTTTTAAATTTAAGACAATTTGATTGCACATTTTAAAGATAGCAACATGTCAGGCACTGGGTATGAAGTAGAACAAAGTGTTGCTAATGTACACAGTTGATCCCAATTGCGTAGACAGTTGGCTCTTACCTCTTGAGCTGAAGTCTTTCATGTGTTGAACTGAAAGGACCCGAGACCTGAGTTGTTTTCCTGAATAAAAAAAAAAAAATCAAGAAAGAGAGATAGAAGGAAGCCACGAATTACAAGAAAAGTACTGAGACACTGTGGGCCCTAAGTTTAGCTCTAAGTTTGTTTGAGAGAGCACATGGCATGTAAATTCTTTGAATAAACAGAGAACAATATAGCTTGCATAAAAACGGAAAGCTTTGACTATATAAACTTAAAGTTGTTCACTACATTTTACCAGGCAGTTAACAAGTGAGCCTGGTTGACAGCATAAACGAAGTGTGCGTGAAGCACTTGGTTTCATATGTTCCAGTTGACTCAGCTTGAGAGTTTAACACGCATTCATCTTAAAACACTGTGCAACTGTCTAATGTGGAGGTAGCGAAAGTGACGAAAATCTATGGCAAAATCTGAATCACGGAGAAAATGTTCAGATTCTGGCACAGGTCAACAGAGCAAGCACCAAGTACTCTTGAAAACGCTGCTGTCCAACCCAGCTGTTACGAAGATATTATCACGTCAGACTAAAATGTGGGTAATTGATTTCAAATGCCAGAAGGCCACCTATCCGGGTTTGTCTTCTGCTAGCTTGGCAAAACAATTTGGCAACATTTTAACTGCGTAAAAATGTTGGAATAGTACATTCTAAATTTCTATCTGATACGAAAACTTTTCTGTTGAGATGGAAAACAACTATATAGACAAATGGCTAAATGAAATAGATATATTTCTTTGGTTCCTGAACCACAAGAGATAATGGTTATTAGAAGAAACCAAACTGACAATATTTAATTAATATCTCTAACTAGAGATATTAATTTTATTAGGTATGCTACATTCATTATTTCATTTGATCCTAAATATTTCCAAATGCTCCCTTTATTATTACCCCCATTTTACAGATGAATAACCAAAGGCTTAGATGATTTAAATAAGCAGACTTTCAGAATAAGGTGAACATTTGGGCTTCATTGCACTTGTGAAACATTGTGATATACCAAATTGAACCATCTCCCTCTTCTGTGATTATTGGCTCTTGGCGGCAGCAGCTTTAAGAATCAATATAGGGCACGGGTTCCTCTTAATAAGTTAATAAAACAGAGACTTTCTCATTGCCTCTCCATCAAAGTTGCCGGGGGAGAATGAGAATATTAAATGCAGCAGGAAAGGGAAACTCCGCTCCATTTGCTCTGCAATGATAATCTTTTACAAAAGAGGATTTTTATTATTAATTCCTTGCCTTCTGGGGATATTATAATTTTCTAGAATACAGAACCGCCTTAAGCACAGTAATTTGCTGAGCTAGACTGAATCTCAAAATGTTTCAAATGAGCTGATAAACAACTGCATAATTAGCCATTATTAGATCAAGTCTGCATGCCATTGATAGCCACATGAGCAAAGCACTGGGTAGGCAAACTGGAGATATGGTTTTAAGAACTAAAAGCCTGTATTATATATTTTTAATACACCTTGAAAGTTGTCTGTTCGAGAATCAAAAACAACACTTTACGTGCCCTTTTTAAAAATTGATGTTAATTTATTAAGGGAACCCCCGGAGATAATTGTTAGATACACTTACACGTGAACAATGACGGATGTTTGTGCAGAATTCGATCTGAGCTTCCAACGGCCTCAGTGGTGGAATTTCCCCTTCAGTAAAACCCTTTCCGGACTATTGCTTTCATGAGTAACACACTTCATTCCCCTTTTTGAGTTTTATTTAATGAGAGGGAGAGAGCGAGACGGAGAGAGCGAGAGAAAGAGAGAGAGAGAGATGGAGGGAGAGATAGAGAGATAGAGAGAGAATGAAGTTGGATGGGCAAGGATTTGGGGGAGGAGAGGATATGAGAGAATATGATCAAAATGTATTGTCTGAAAAAGTTTGATTAAAAATTAATTAAAAATACTAAAGCCAGCTTAGCAGTTTTGAAGAACAAATAAAGAAGAGAAAAGGTCTGAAAATAGTTTCTCACCAAGGAAAACTAAACAAAACTGTAGTTTTCATTCTGAATTCAGAGAGTACCAAGCAAAATTTGTAGACATACTAAGTCACCTTCACAAGAATTACAGCAACAATTTTCTTGAGGTTTTCAAAATTAGGGAATTGGTATTTAGACTTAAGTGGATTGTATATCCTCCCGACAGAGGGCAGATGTATAATCATCAAAGTTTTTTTTTTTTTTAAGATTTATTTATTATGTATACAACGTTCTGCCTCCATGTATACGCACACGCCAGAAGAGGGCGCCAGATCTCATTACAGACGGTTGTGAGCCACCATGTGGTTGCTGGGAATTGAACTCAGGACCTCTGTAAGAGCAGCCAGTGCTCTTAAACCACTGAGCCATCTCATCAAAGTTCTTTGAAGATCATTCAGTCTTTGATTTTATCCATCAGCATTTCAAATGTCAGAGAATAGCAGACTGCCAACATGAAATTGTGCAATAGGCCATACAGATGTCTCCCTGAGTAAAAGTGCTTTTTCTATCCAACCCACACTGGACAGAGAAAACTAGTCACCAAATCTGCACCATGACCACCCCTAGTGGATGGTGACTCATCTGTACCTACACATAGGCACAATAATAGTATTGTTAGTCGTAACCACTTTCAAAAGAAATTGTTTACTGGATACAAAATCATGTGTGAGCCTAGCCAGAAGATGGATTTGTCAGAAAATACAGAGGCGTATCTCAGTTTGATGGTGTGACCAGCCCCCAAAGTGTGTGTACTCTTTCCACACTTCCAATTATTGCTGATCATCCACTTGCAGTCAACTAACAGCATTAGGTAAATTTTTATTTTTTGAGTTCATACCTGGTTCTGTTGCAACAATTATATGTCTATAGTCTAATTAGCCTTTTAAATCCCAGCCTTGGGCTGGAGAGAGGCTTAATGGGTAAAAGCACAGAATGCTTTTAAGAGGTCCCAAGCTGAGTGCCCTGGACCAGATTGGGTGACTCACAACTGCCTCTAACTTCATCTCTAGTGACTCCAACGTCCTCTTCTGGACTCTGCAGGCACTGTGCTCATATGTAATCCTGTGTACAGCCATACACATATCCACATGATTTTAAAGATAAAAAAGTTTTAAATTCTACTCTTAATTTATTACAGATCTTGGATTTCTGTCACTGGATACTATTTATTCAGCTGGTTGTTGTACTTTATGAGTTGCACTGATCTTATTTGTGTATTTTAATAGCTACATTAATAGATTTATATTCTCAGAGTCAAAGGTATATGACCAGCTAGTTGAATCCAAGCCACAATGAGGAAATAAGATCATTAGATTATAAAGTAGCAGCAGTTCCTACTTTGGTGTTTTTTCAAAGGCATCGGGAATGTTTTCAACTGTTTTGGAATGTTCCAGCTTTGTCAGGAACACTTTGCCTTGGTGTGTGTGTGATAGGGAATCTTATTTGTGTGCTTTTATCCTTTTTTTGTGCTATACCCATTAAAATGTCAAACCCATCCTCCCAACTTCAACATTCCTGATTTGGATTTTATTAGTGAGCCTTCTTAAAAGAAAATTTCAATTTGCTCCAAATGCATGACCATACACAGTTGAAGTAGGTTGAGTTACACTTTTAAGATTTCAGATTTGGAATAATGTGTTATCATGGCTCCAGTTTGAGAATGTTATTCTTTAATTTATTACTCTATAAAATTCTCAATGCTGTGTATTTTTTCTGAATCAGGTAAATTAAGCAAGGAGTACAGAAATAAAGGTCAAGATTCGGTTTTAGCTTAATAAGTAAATAAACTCCAGTCAATTTTCAGCAGGATTTTGATCAACTGATTTTCCTATCTTTGAAGAAAACTGTCTGATGATTAGTAGAATGAGCAAAATAGCTTATTACAACATTAAGAGCCAAACTTTAACCTTAATAGGTTTTGAATACTTACATTTTGGATATGAAGAGATTTTGGGGAAAAAAAGACCCGTTATATGAAGAATTTATATTTTATAGGAAAACTCTTAGGGAAAACCACAGAAAATATAGGGGTTCCTATATTCAAAGGGCGAAAGCTTCCCGACCACTTAGGTTGTACATCCCCTAGAAATGTGAGTAGAGGATTATTCCAAAACAAACTTCCAGATCAAGTTCTCAGGGTACGGTTGTCACCACCATTACTGCTGGCTTGTGGGAGGAAAGAAGTAAGGCAGGAAGATGAAAGACAGTTTTTTTTTTCTGAATGTATTTCATGGTGAGTGATCTCCTTTAGGTTTCTTCTATTGGCATAGAATAGACACTTCTGAATCAGAGCCTCTGGAACCATCACCTGTCAGTTTTCAGGCAAAAAGAAGAGCACAGTTAGTTGTGCACATCTTGTTCTGGAAACAGTGGGACTTGTGCAGAACACTTGCCCTAGCCCATAAAGTCTCTTAGGCATGGCCTGGGCATGCATTCTGCTTCTCTTGGTTTGCTAAAACCGGTATAAGACTTTTGAATAATGGTTATTTGCACTTAAGCTTTGCTGACATTATACCAACTACATTAGTCCCCCGAAGACATCATACTGATGTATGAGAATTCCTCAAAAACGTAAGCACAGCATTACCATATGAGTCAGCAAACCCATTCCTGGATACATAATCACCAGACCTGAAAGTGGAGATGTGAATAGCAATTGTGTTTATAAGTAGATTATTCACAATAACTGAAATAAATAAGCCAACGTCTATTAATAGATGAATGAATTACTAATGTGTAAATACCTAGAATGTCGTACTACTCAGCCTAGGAAGGGAGGAGATTCTGACACTTTCTAGAATGAATGAGCCTGAGGGGCACACACAAAGGAAGACAGTGTATGATGCTACTACATGGAGCATGTAGTGTTAATTTTCTTTGATAGTTCTTTCTTTTACAGATGTCATACCATCATTTAAAACACATCTGGTCTCCACATAGCACGATTGCCAGATTAGCTTCCTTATAGGAGACTGCTTTTCTGTGCAAGAAGCTTTAACTGAAGTTGACATGTTTTGTAAACCTTCAGAGAGGAATTTTATTGGTCACTGAAGCAAATTTTACACTGTATTTCCAGGAAATACAAACAGCCCACTGACTTACCTTCCCCTTCACGTACAATGGTTTTAATTGATTTGGACTTGAAACCTCTTCCTGAAATGGTTTTGTTTATTGTGAAAACTTCTGTGAATTCTTTCATGCTCTCTTCCTGACTTAGTACTGAATTTAAATTCCTCTACTTATCTACTGAAACACTCTGAAGCATTACTTCTTCAAACGTCTTTGCTGTTTTCTCTTCCTATAAACAGCCCTAGGGATCTACTGTCTTTTTGGGTCATTTTCATAAATATTCTTTACAGTTACTCTTACAAACAAGTTTTAAAATAAAAATGAGCAGTAATAAAAGTGGTAGATACTAATATAGAAATACTCGTTGGTCAACTACAATCTTTTGTTTTAATTGACATATAGTCATTGGACATAGTTTTGGGTTTCATATAGAAAATTTCTTTTAAATATGTTATATACTTAACCATATTAAGTCCTGTATACTTCTCTTAATGCCTCTTGTCCTGCCCACTTTTGTTAGTCTCATTCTTTTCCTTAATCTCCCTTCACGAAATACATATACATAGTTTTATATGTCTATATACAGTCCAAGACATACAGATGAGAGTAAATGTGAGATTTTACTGAATCTGGCTTATTGTGATCTCCATTTGCTTCCCCTTTCCAGAAAGCGATATGATTTTTTTTTGTGGCTGAATAAAACTCCATAGAGTATATATCCCTTTCTTTGCCCATTCATCTCTTGACTGATACTTTGTGTGACTCCAGACGTCTATTGCAGAAATATTCTGCCTGTTTTTATTGTTGTTGTTGAAAACTCTTAGGTATACTGTGATTGTAGAACTTGTTTCAGAAAAATTACAATAGCTACTGTATGGTTTTGTATTTGTAAAGTTCTCAAAATACTATAGGACCCATAATGTAATTACAATGGTTATTTTTGTTTGTTAATTTTTGTTTATTAATTCTATCTGGAATTAATAAAAACCTAAAGTGACTGAGTATGGCTATGAAGGGCTTTTTTCTTATTCAACCATTTGATGTGGGAAGACCCACATCTGTATCTTTTGAGGTGGAAAGATCCACCTGAAATTGGACCACATTTTCTGGCCGTAGAAAAAGGAAGCTGTTGCTCTTTTCCTGCTTCCCACACTCTTGCTGGCAAGTGCATTCCATCACTGGTGCCAGAGCCTGCTTCTTCAAGATCCTGGCTTATACCTGAAGACCAACTGAGATATCCAGCCTTATGAACTGAATAGTTATTGGATTATTGGAATTTCTATTGGTAGACAGTCATTGCACTAGAAAGACCATACATGTAAATCCTTCTAATAAAATCAGCTTAAACACACACACACACACACACACACACACACACACACACACACAAGTTTTGTTCCTCTAGAGAGTTATAGCAAATGCAAAAATATAATTTTAAATATGAATTCATATTGTGCATTTGGCATGTAGAAATATTATGCAAAGATTATCAGGGATAAATGTTCAGAGGCTACCCCTATTGTCTGGCAAGCAAAGAATTACACAACCAATATTTGAACTAGGGAGTCTTTTGTGACCCGAAATTAACAGGCTAGTTTTAATTTTGGAAGGAAGTAGAACAATGTACAAGGCATGATTCTGAATTCAGGTTTCTGAATTGCTCATGGGATTGTTGGTTAATACATTATGGCTAATAGCTTCCAGATATATGGTAACCTGTTTTAAACTAGTCTGGTGTGTTTCACAACATAGCAATTGAGCCTAGACTCATCCAACACATGTGTCACACACACACACACACACACACACACACACACTGTAGTAGGAGCTGCGGGCCTGTTTTTCGTCCCGCCTGGCTCCCACACGGCTAGCTTTACACCAGAAATAACAACACACAAATTGTATTCTTTTAAACACTGCTTGGCCCATTAGCTCTAGCCTTTACTGGCTAATTCTGATATCCCGATCAACCCATCTCTAATAAACTGTGTAGCACCGTCTTACCGGGAAAGATTCAGCATGTCTGACCTGGCGGCTTGCTTCATCGCGTGCGTCTGCCCAGGAGAGGGGAGCATGGCCTCTGAGCTCACTTCCTCTTCCTCCCAGCATTCTGTTCTGTTTACTCCTCCCACCTATGTTTTAACCTATGAGGGCCAAGCAGTTTCTTTATTATAATTAACCAATGACCTTCCTCCATCAACACACTTCAACTTTAGAGGGTTTCTAATAATGGAAATTATGTGAGAATAGTCAACACCAATGTTAACATATAATCAATGAATGCTGAAGATATATATATCTATCTTAATTATATATATATATAATTTTTTTTGTATGTATAGACACGTGTATATGTTCCTGTGTGGTGTGATCATCTCTGAGTGGCATCTACTCAGAAGGTTAATTTTGTTTAATTGAAATTGACAGTGTGTTGTTGGGGTTTTGTGACTTTAGGTATCTTTCTCTTGTGTACTCCATCTTATTTTTTGAGGCAGGATCTCCCACTGAACTTGGAATTTACTCATTCAGAATGACTAGATAGCCCCAAAGCTTCTGGGATTCTCCTCTTTGTAACTCCCAGTACTGGGGGTATAGACAGAAGCTCTGGGTGATGTGAATTCAGGTCTAATGCTTGTGTGGGAAACACTCTGTCAACTGTGCAAATTCTATCGTCACCAGGATCTGGTTATGTTGTTTACTGTTTTTGTTTACTTTGTTTTTCCTTTAGGAATATATTACTAGGATAACAGTGGGAAAACAAGCAGAGTGTCATGTTTCCTCTTAAAATATGAAGGATGATTTTTGGATCTTTTCATGGAAGTATGAGGCCAGCTTTATATTGTTTTTGTCTTTATTTTTATCTATATGGGTATTTTGCCTGCAATGTATGTCTGTGCACTACATATGCACAGTGCCCACAAGGCCAGAGAGAGTTCTGGATCTCTTGGAGCTGGAGTTACAGATGTTTGGGAGCCACCATGTGGGTGCTGGGAGTCAAACCTAGGTCCTCTGGAAGAACAGAAACTCTGGGTCAACTCTGAGCTATATCTCCAGCTCCTCAACTCTAGGTTCTGACAGATTTATACAGTTGAGAAGTTTCCTAGTAAGAGAAGCCATGAAATCGTAGGAGGGGTGGAATGTACTCTGAGGGCTAAGCACTGCTCAATTGAAACTGACTCGTGGCGGGAGTTTCACGACTTTTGAGCTCCCGGAGCTCTGTAAATACAGCTCCGTGGTTTCATTCTTGCTCACATGCTTCGTGAGCTGAGCTCTTGTCCCTTACCTCCCCTTCCTGATACAATGTCTAGTCAGGATAAGTGCTAAGGTAGTTCTAGCTGAAGGGGCAAGAAGCGAATCACTGGCAAACAGGATGACATTTCCCACCCCTGTGTTTTGGAAACAAGTAGTAGGTGCCAACTTAAATTCCTTAGGACAGGTTTCAAGAGATGTTTTCCTTTCTGTTCCTAGTGCGGTGACTGGTTTCATAGAGAGAGGCTCTGCTGTTAGACAAACAACAAAAAGAACAGAACAACAACAATCAAAACACTAAGAGCTGGAACGATGGCATTAAAGAAGTCGTGTTTTCAGAAGAGGTTAGCTATGTCCCGTAGAATAAAGGCGTTGGTGTAAACCCAAAGGGTTGACTATTTTGTCCGCCTTTCCTGATAGGCTTAGGGAAAAAATAAGTGAAGCCCCAGTGCAGAAATGTGTTTTTACTAATTTAATTTTTAATCAAATAAAAAGGGCACTGTTTTCCCTCTAAAGAATGTCCCCACATTTAATATTAGAAAATAGCAGGATGGTCTTGTCACACCAGCCGTGCTATTTATAGCTGTAGCCATCAGGAATCCCCTGCGCTACTCTTGTGTGAATAATGAGGACCTGATAGAGCTCTTTCAAAGAGATTATTAGAAAGTATTCCTGTCTTCTTTTAATCTATTACTTTATTTATCTCATGTTAAAAGATCTTTAGAAACCTTTTTTGTCATTAATAGACAAATTCCATCTTACAGATACATCCATTGGTTGCCAAGAATAAATCTGATCAGATTAAAGGATAACCATTTAAGAACATTCATTCAAATATTAAATGCTAAGGGACGTGCATTGTTAAATCTCCTGCATTTCCAGGACTATTATCATCATTTTCTTGATGGAAGACACTAAATGAGATCTCAAATTGTAGATGGCTCCTCTTCTAGTGAGACCAGAAAACTAAAAGAACATAAAATGAATGTATTATCTGAGAAATAGGTCCAGGGAGCTCTTCGAGGATCAGTGCAGACACTTTGAAATGACAGATCGCCATGGGTCCTTTTGAGGATAAGGGAGGCTCATCATACAGAAATTATTATAGGAGTAAATCTCAAATGAATTTTTAAATACACAAAATGTGACAAAATGTTTCTCTTATCTGTGAAGTGTTTCTCAGAGAGACAGAAGTTAATTTGTATCCTCATCAGAACTATTTTCCTCGTAGTTAAGGTCATAAATAGATCCATTCTGTTTTCATGAGAGACAATAAGAAAAACAGGTAGATAGATGGACAGATGGATAAAGAAATAGGTAGGTAGGTAGACAGATAGACAGATAGATAGATAACTGACTTTGACAAAGTATCTGCACAGACTATAAGACAGGAGATCTATTCACCTCACACTCCATTATCAAAGCCTTTGAGATGAACCTGCAAATGTCATTATTTAATAAATGCCAATCATGCAACTTAAATTTCAACAAAACAGTTTTCCAATCTGGTAGAGAATCTATAATCCCCACATGTGATTAGTTCCAAAATCACTTTGAGGGAGATTGTAACTTAAAGTGTATTTCTAGCCACAAAAGCTATGAGTAGTGCTGGGGTTAGTGGGACAGCCCACCAAAGTCATGTAAATCTGAGCTCTCCATCTACAATGTAGGAGAAACATTGCATGGTTGAAATGAGCAAGGAGCAGGGAAAACAGTGCAGATTAAAGAAACAAAAAGAGAAAGAATTAAAAATTAAATAAAGACCCAAAGTTTTAGTCTCCCTGCACTGAAAGAGAAATGGAGTCATGTATAAGAGGAGACGGCAGTAACTGATGAGCATGTTTGTATGGGGGCAGTGTGTGTGTGCATGCATGCCGGGTGTGTGTTTATGCACCTGTTTGCATCTCTCTCTCTCTCTCTCTCTGTATGTTCATACCTGGATGCCTGCAGGTGCCTGAAGGGGCAGGAGAGGGAGTTGGGTCCTCCACAGCTGGAGTTATGGGAGGTTGTGAGATGCCAACCAATTGTGGTCCTTTGCAAGATCAGAGAGCCACTTTTAACCACTAATCCATCTCTCCAGGTCCCAAAGAGAATGATTTGAAAATATAGGCAATTTCCCTCTTTAGCATAATTTAGTTTATTAATTATAATAATATGATAATATTATATAATGATAAGTTGTTAATGATGCTAAGGTGTTAATTTTAATGCACCATTTTAATGCTCTTCAGCCAGGGTTAGGTGATTTTTTTGTTTAGAGTACAAAAGTGAATTGGTAAGGCGTTATGAAAAATCACGTACACTAAATAAAGATAAAAATATGGTCCAACATAGTAATCAAATCTCCTTGTGCTCTAGGTACTGAGCATTCAAATGCAGATGAAAACACAGTAAAAAAAATACTCTCAATCAACTACTGTAGGAGGAGGAAGCAAGTGCCTGTCAAACAAAATGTAGCAGTCATTACAAAGACTGTAAAAGAAATAACCCCACACATGTGGGAAGGAGGCCAGAGTCTCTTGAATGCTTTCAGAAAAAGAACAACAACAACAACAAAAACCAGGTACTTTTTGGGCAGGTGGAGAGAGTAAGAACAGTTCAGTCTTAGAAGCAGTGTGAGCCAATTGAAGTGCACAGTGATAAGGATGAATTGGAGTGGGTAGAAGGCCATGGGAATCCAGAGGAAGGCAACCGCCTGCCTTCATGATTCTAATGGGAAACAACCTCCCATGCCTTCCTCCTGCCTGCTACAGAAAATTGCAAAGCTGAGGTGATGTTTGGGAAAGGAAGAGCTTGACCAAAAGGCATGTGAGAAGTATCGCCACTCTGGCGATAGGGATAGATGGCATGTGAGAAGTAACAAAGACAGTGACGCAGGGGCCTTAGATCCATGGGATGTGGGAGCAAACAGCGGGGTTCACAGTTGAGAAAGCCAGGAAAGCCATTTAGTTCACATGTGTCTTTGTGAACGGCCTAAAGCTTAAACTTATAATAGTTTCAGATAGGATTAGCTACTCTGTTGTTAAGATTCAAAGTCAAGATTGAATTGTTAAAATATACCAAAGATTTTGTGACCTTGTTTTTAACATTTCTTTAAATCTTTGTTTGTTTGTTTGTTTTTGATTTTGGAGACAGGGTTTCTCTGTAGCTTTGGAGCCTGTCCTGGAACCAGCTCTTGTAAACCAGGCTGGTCTCGAGCCCACAGAGATCCACCTGCCTCTGCCTCCCAAGTGCTAGGATTAAAGGTGTGCACTGATGGAGGAAGGTCATTGGTTAAATAAAAAGAAACTGCCTGGCCCTCATTGGTTAGAAGATAGGTGGGAGGAGTAAACAGAACAGAACGCTGGGAGGAAGAGGAAGTGAGCTCAGACTCCACAGCCCTCCTCTCGGAAGCAGACGCCTCAGAGAGACGCCATGCTCCCAGCTCCCAGGCAGATGCATGCAATGAAGCTCCGACCGAGGAGGGACATAGGCTAGAATCTTCCCGGTAAGCGCACCTAGGGGCGCTACACAGATGATTAGAAATGGGCTAAATTAATATGTGAGAATTAGCCTAGAAGAGGCTAGATAGAAATGGGCCAAGCAGTGATTAAATGAATACAATTTGTGTGTTGTTATTTCGGGGCATAAGCTAGCCAGGCGGCTGGGGTGCTGGGGATGCAGCCCCGCCGCTCCTATTACTACAGTGCACCACCACCATCTGGCCATTTTTTTAAATCTTAATGCACAGGGAGCTTCAATAATGAAAAGGATCCAATAAGTTTAGAACAGAATGAGGGGCTGGCATATATAGTCCAGTGGTAGAGAAGCTGTCTAGTATAACCTGAGATCCATCTCTAATAATGTCAAGAAAGAAAAAAGAAAAAGAAAAACAGTAAAGGAAAGAGCGGTGGGTGAACTGCAGAGATGATGACCAGATGGTCCCATGGATAAAGTACCTGTCTTGTAAGCATGAATATGGGACTTTGCCTGCCCAGAATCCACATAAAAGCGTGACAGGTGTGATGGCCACCTGTAACCACAGTACTAGAGAGACACAGAGAGGTAAGAGATCCCCAGGGCAAACTGGATGGCCAGAATCAGTGAACTCTGACTTCCAGTAACAAACCCTACCTTAGTAAATAGAATGGAAAGTTATAGGGGAATACATATTGTCAACTCTGGGCCTCCACTCTTGTCCGCACAAGCACACATGTCAGCGTAATTCAGAAACACATTTCATGAACACGTGGCGCGTACACACACACACACACACACACACACACACACACACACACACAGAAAGGAAGAGATGAAGGGGGAGAAGAAAAGGGAGGGAGAGAAAGAAAACTCTGCAGTGGACAGTTTGCCACGTCTCTTCCTGCCCACCTTTCAAGTTTTGCCCCTTGATGAGCAGGTAGGTGTGTGTTTGTCTCTCTCCTCATAAGGATTTTGTGTTTGCAAGTTGGGGAATGAGAATTTGGGTGAATCTAAACTTGATTTAATAATTTGTTCATATGGCCAAAAGTACCAGATTGGAACTATTTAGTAAGAGATAGTCTGATTCTCTCAATCACTTGCTTTTTCTTACATTGAAGACTGGATTTGAGAAATGACCCTGCGGGAACTGGTTTTATTGAAAGTGCTCCCTTTTATACTTCTGTCTCTAATAGTATCTTTTAGAAATACTTTATAAAAAGACTCAAGCCTTCTTCAGAAGACCACTTGAAGATGCCTAACAGTATAGAAAGAAGTTTGCTTTTAATTTTTGCTGTTTAAACATAAGAATCATTAAGGGCTAGATATGTGAAAAAGTTATTTAATATTTATTTCCCCTCAAGTAATCATAACATAACTACCTTGGTTAATCATGTAAAAATAACAGAATAGAGAGAGTTAACTTTGAAGTTTTTAAATGTTAATTCATTATATGTAGTTGTTTATTACTAAAAAGATTATGACGTGTCTAAACTTATTATTTATAACTCAACAAAGATCTGTAAATCTTGTGTTAAAACTAAAACACACGCCTACAGGACAAAGTGACTTGGTTTTAAGGCCAAACTTGATTGAAATAAGATATCACAATTTAATCTTGTATACATTTGGACTCTAAATCTAATTTATGCCTTCTGATCTCAGTTGCCCTTGACATGCAGAAAAGCACAAAAATATATCTCTCTCAGAAAGCAAACACATTTTCCTTTTAGTGTGTGACTAGATCTTTATCCGTGTGGGAGAAAGTGATAAAAATGATAGAAGAATCAGAGCATTGAGATGAAGGCAGGCAGTCGTCGTATTTTTAAAGTTAGCAGTTTCACAGAAGCCAAGGACACAGAAAACCCTTTCTCTTCTGAGAAAACTCACATCCATGTCCTCTTAGCCTTCTGGAAGGATTCCTTGTTTTCCCTCCTCTGCCTGCACACTGGACCTGACTTACCAGCATGGTGCTAGGTGTGTACCAAGCTGTAACACTGATGGCAACAGCTAGTGTTCTAGGGAGCTGGAGGGGCTCTTCGGACTCGTGATGGTGTGGGTACGAAGTGTGCCCTCAAGGTTTATGTCCTGGAGGCTTGATCCCCAAGCAGGGGTGCTATTTGGAGAGCTTTTAGAAATTTTGGAAATTAGGTTTTAGCGGGAGGAAGTAGGTAGCTTGGGTATATACCATTAGGGACCACATCTTGTCCCATATCCCTTTCTGTTTTTCCGCCTCTAGCTAGTCCTGTGTTGCCTGATGGCAAACAGTCTCTGCAAAGTGCTCCCCCCACTCGATGCGCTGCCTGCTACAGGCCAGAAACATGGAACCAAGTGACCACGTACTGAACCCCCTAATCCAGGGCTTCTCCTCCCGCTTAAGCTACTTTGCTCAGAGATTTGCTCTCGGTGATATAAAACCAACAATTGCTGGATTGCATTTAGCACAGTCCCGACAATTGGTACTGTTATATGATGCAGGATATGAAGTTGGTCACAACTACTCATGGAGAGAGATGCCCAGGAGTGACTGTCAACTTGCTTTATAGGGTGCAGTGGGCTCCTTCATCAGGTGTCCGTCTTGACCTAGAGCTCCTACCTGAAAGTTGTTGTAGGAAGATACATTAGTATAGCAATGCTGTTGTTCTTTAGTGTATGAATGCATTCTCTTCATTGATATGCGATGTATTTTTAGGCACGGATAGGGGTTACTGATAAGAGCGTTGTATGACAAATATTCTGCCTCATTTATTTAAATATTATTTATTTATATTAATACCACAGACTCATAGCTTCTTGGACAGGAGTTACAAAAAATTGGTTATTAAGACTGACATCTAACCACCATGTAAACCGAACACGTGACACTAAAGTTTAATCCAGTAATTGCATTTCTTTCTGTTTATTTATTTTTATATTTTATAAACACTGAGGTCAACACTTTTCTTATTTATTTTAGGTCTCCAAACCCATTAGTGTACAGAACAACTTACTGAGTCTTCCTTAACACACTGTTTTCAACTCCACAAACTCGAAAGTCTGGAGCCTCCCGAATGGTTGCAGTGCCAAAAGCACTGTTAGGAACAGGCAGCCATTTTCCAGCTCTTGCTTCTGTCTTTACTGGCCTCCTTTCTTTCATTTCTTTGCTCATGGGATAGTAATTGACTGGAATGGGGCAAGCAGAATTTGGTGTTTAATGATAAATAATCTCTACGTACATATTGGGCATCTTTCATCTTGCTGGGAAGAGATGATTTGTTTGTGGATATTCAACGTAAGGGTATTTTTAATGACAGGTTCCCCATGACACAAAACCACAGAGACTCTTTATACCCCAAATCATTCCATCTTTAAAAATTTCTTCTTCTGTGTAGTTTGCCAACCTCACCCCATCTTAACACATGCAGAAATCTCGTTCTGAGTAGAGGTTCTCTATGACAAACCCTACTATAAATGATCTCACCTATTGGTCCTTGAACAGCGTTAGAAATGCGACCATTTTCCAGAGTCAGTTGCATTCGGATACTTCCCCACATTCAATCCCTGGCATTCCTTTCTTGCTTCTTAGCATTGCTCCAGTGCTCCATCTTTTCCCTGGCTGGGATATTGCCAAGTTCAAGAATTTAGTGCATTAAGAACTATTTATGGAGGTGAATGTGATACTTTCACTATGAAATAAACAGGAGTAGCCTGTCTTTAATGTAATTTTGACAAAAAGAAATGAGAGGAATTTGTCTCAGCTCCCTGTGCTATGGAGTGCCCTGGAAATTCCCTTGATGTTTATTATAGTGCAATACCTTCTCTGGCTTTGAAAGCACACAATTTTCTTAATTTAATTTCATTTTTCCTTTTTATTTTACCCTCAATATATTTGCATTGTCTTCCACAAAGTAGATGCCTAGTATTTTATATTGTGGTCTTCATTGGGAAGTCCTTCTTATAACTAATGCTGGAGCTGCCTATAGTCTATTGGCTGTGCCATCATCCTCTCTGCCTGCCAAGTAGGAAATCTGCCATTTTGTCCATTCCTGTATTTCATAAAATTCTGGAAATTTCTTGAACTTTCTCAATTATAGGTTCCACTTTAATCCTAATACCATTTTACACCTTCTCTCCTAGACATTTCCAATTTTTAATGCATTTATAAGAAGCACGAGAGAATTTCCTTATTTCCTGATTCTTACTCTTAGTCTTAGAAGATCTAGTAAGCCTTTGGAAAAATACAAGAAATTGGCTTTTTAGTTTAAATACAATCCACACTTCATATTCTGAGGGAGTCCAGTCTGCCATCTTCCATATTTTGTTTATTTATTTATTTGGTATTTTGAGACAGGGTTTCTCTGTGGCTTTGGTGTCTGTCCTGGAACTAGCTCTTGTAGACCAGGCTGGCCTCGAACTCACAGATATCCACCTGCCTCTGCCTCCCAAATGTTGGGATTAAAGACATGCACCACCACTGCCTGGCCTGTCTTTCATTTTTGTTTAGATTTATAAACTGTTGCCAAACAAGGCATCCCAGACATTAGAGTTTGTCCACTCATTTATTCCTTCAGCTATTTCTTGCGCACCCTGTTTTAGATACGGAGCTATAATAGAGTGAACAAGAGAGAAAGCAGTCATGCAAATGAAAACCAAACCAAAATACCAGATAAAAGTGCACTGTGAGATGGGGTAAAAATGACCTCTTAGCTACTTTATATTCAGCGATGAATGAATTATGCTAAGAGCCAAGTGACAAAGACAGTGGCAAACCAAGTTGGAGGTGGCAAACCAAGTTGGTTGTTTTTAGTCCTGCTAAAAACAACAGGTAAGACTGTGTATCAGAAGAATGTGGTCAAAGCCAGAGAGCCTGATACATAGTGCGGAATGATGGAATGGTAAAAACTGAGATCAAAGAAGTCACACGATCAGGTTACACAGGAGGAAACAAAACCTTCCTAGAGAGTTTTTAGCCATGAAGAAATATGAGCCGATTTGTTTCTTCATGAACCCTTTCTGGCCCCTTTGTGGAAAACAGATCATAGAGAGGCAAGAAGAGATGATGCAGGAGCTGTTTTCGTAACTCCATAGGTGATGATGGTTTAGGCAGGCAGTAGACACAAATAGACACATGCTGCAGACATTGTAGTAGTAGTCTAAGTGGGTGTAGTGGTGAAAGGATTTAAAGAGAATTCCTAAATTTCTAATATGAACACCAAGCCTGACCAAGTATTATCCTCTACTGATTTGAAGATTGGAGGGACATAGATTTGGATAATGGGCTGACAAAAGTACACATGGCATGTGATGTGGCTGACTAGACACAAGTTGTGTCCAGGCCGCAGAAGACCAAGAATAAGAGATTAAGAAATGTAGACACCTTTTTGAGTGGTAACACAGAAAACATAGTCTATGGGCTGAAGAGATGGCTTAGAGGTTAAGAATGGGTACTGTTCTTGCTGAGTACTCAGTTCAGTACCCAGCACCATGTTGGGAGGCTCGCAATAGTCTGTAAATCCAGTTTTAAGGATCCAGCAGTCAAGGGTGGCGTGGCATACTGGCAATCCCAACACTTGGGAGGCTGAGGCAGGGATGAAGCCAAATGATGCCCTGGAATATATCTTTTTCTAAGGAACTGAATTTTGAACCAGCAATATCTATTTCCAAAGCAGCTACTCTTTCTTTTAAAATAATTTACTTTTAAGAATAATGACAGGAAGCAGCAAACAGTGGTTTTCGCCTTAGTCAGTAGTGGGAATGATCACCAAATAGGAAGCAAACCAGTCACTGTGTGTGAACTAATATCTTGAAGAAACCGAGTTATTGATTTGTGCCAGAGTGGCAAACTTGGGAACTGTTACTCAGACACTGGCAGAGTTTGTAAAGGAGATCAGTGTTTCAACATTGGTGTCTTCTGAGAACGATGGAGACAGAAGAGAAGCCAAAGTATGAGTTAATTTGTTAATTTTCCTCTTCCCTTTCTCACTCATTCTCCCTCCTTTCCTTCTATATTTTCTGTACTAAGTATTCTGGATTTCTTAAGAAGATTGCGAGCCTCCAACTTTAACAATCTACATGGAAGACAAGTACCTGGAGACCCTGGGCATCATCCGAACACAATGCATGAACCAGAAGAATATCTGTGAAGTGTTTGAAGGTGTAGAGACTTTGTGTTGCTCCACAAGGGTTAAGACAGTCTCTCTGGGAAAAATAAATAGAAGGTTGGTCGGTGGATAAGGCAGTACTTGGGGCAGAAGAAAATCTATGTAACATATATGATTACCTCAATTCTAAAAGCTACACTAATAATATTTCCTAGGATATTCTTATGTGACTGTGACCCTGTTAAGAGTCTTCATGATTTAATGTGCTTACTTGTACAGCTACTCTACATGGTAGCTTTCAATTTCTCTTATTTTCTAAGAAAGTGAGTTCCAAGTGTACAAATGTCTGTGCCAATGAAGTAGTGTATGTTTGGTAAGTTGTGATCCTTTTGCTATATTTGTATCTGAAAGGTGTGATGGAAAATGTCTGGAGAGGAGGCTAGAACCCCCATCAAGACTTTAAGAAACATCAGATTGCATAATGAGCAGAAAAATACGTCTCTTTCTATTCAGTCATCTATTGAATATGTTATGTGAAAAAATTTAAACATCAAAAATAAATCTTAGATTGAGTAAAAACGAGTTTAAAAGAAGAAAAAGAGAGAGCAGAAAATGAGACTGAGTTAGGAATAAGGCCAGCTGAGAAGCCATCTCTTAGTCTTGGTGGATCCTGGAGCTACATCTTTCTATAGAAGTTAAAGAACCAGGTTAAGAGACAGGGCCATTGTTACCTCCAAGTGGGCTGAAATTGCATCCACTAGAAAGGCCTTGCTGTTCCACAATGTTTTTAAGTCATTTAATCAGATGAATGACTGGATGATAGAAGTCCTTTAGTCTTTGTTCTTATAGAACATTTGATGAAATTTAAAACTTGAAAAAAATATAAAGGAGATGCAACCAGACACCCCTCTTAATCAGACACAATACTAATAAATCACTCATATGATGTCTATTTAATAGTTCCATTGCCTGAAGGTTTCCAGGAAGGCTTAAGGAATCTGTGTGAGTCTAACTAAATAAGTAACTTGATGGGTTGTCTTGTTGCGTTTAAACCAATTAAAAGTGTAGTCACCTAACAAATACATTAACTTGTGCTGTTTAAAGTCTGTTGTGTGTCCCTTCCTTTTGACAGTGATTAGCTTGTGGGGGTGGGGGTGTGTTAAGGCTACTGTAAGTTTTTAAGACTCCAATTGCCACAAAAACAGTCTCGACTATAAGGGAGTTTTAATTAAGTATATGCAGGTGTCTTTAAGATTACTTAATAGGTCTGGTGGAGTGCTTCTCTAGCTTGCCCAAAGCTTCAGGCTTGATCCCCCGCTTCTCACGGGTAGTCACTGATTTAGTAGCAAGCTTACAAAGAGAGGAGTTAGAATGTAGTCTATGGACAACTTGATTACTATATTAAAAGATTGTTCTAATCTATGGTAAACTTCAGTGTCTGTAATCTGATTTTTCCTCTGTAGAGA
Organism: Microtus oregoni; assembly: GCF_018167655.1. Taxonomy (NCBI): domain Eukaryota; kingdom Metazoa; phylum Chordata; class Mammalia; order Rodentia; family Cricetidae; genus Microtus; species Microtus oregoni. Next base: position 15,749,681 of record NW_024543090.1, read on the forward strand.
CAGTAATAGGGGAAATTGTCTATATTGAATTCATGTTTCCAGAACATAATTAATCCCTGTGTACAGAGTAAAAGTTAATAAAAGCTGCACATGATCTAGAAATGTTCCCGAGAGCTTTGTTGATGGAGCCTTAAAAACCAAGAGAGTGTGGAGAGTTTACAGCCGTGCTATCAGGCCTAAAGGGCACCGGTTCCTCATGAGGGGGCTGTCTGAGTAACAAAGACTAGTAATTGGTCAGGGGTGGAAGTTTGTGTGATTTCGGGAAGCTATCAAGTGCTCTAACAAATCTGTGATTTGGGGCAGTAGAAGGTGAGCCCTCTTGAGAATGGGTAAGTGATAGATTCCTACCTGAAGGTACCAAGCTCACAGTCAATAAGAGCTTTTAACGAGTCGTTAAAAAGAGAGCAGTTAAAATCGTCGTGGGCTATCTTGCAGGCAAAAATATCACCACCAGACATTTTCTGTTTTGTATTTTTAGCCAGCAATACAGAATGAAGCCCTGACCCATAGAAATGAAGACGGTCAACTATACCGAAGGTGGTAAGAATGGTCTCCTACCTAGCTGCTGCTCCCCTCAACTCTACCTTTTCCCAGCATCTTTTTCAGATCTTTCTGTTTAGAATCCTTGCTTGTATCTTGAGACCATGTTCCTCCAAACTTTAGCAACATAATGTGGAAGATAGATACATGAAGATATCAGAGAGCATTAGAATAAAACTCATGAAGTTGAATAAGTTTCATCATAATAAAATCTAATGACATGATTCTGAGACACTAGCATTCTTATGGCTTTTACTGTTTCCAAGGTTTTCTGAGTTAATAAAACATATTAAACTTTGAAAGATTTAAATTTTACAAAGCCATAACTACATTTTCAATGAGTGTTTTTAAAGCTTCTCAGGAAATCTCATCAAAGTATATACTTGGAAAGTGAAAATTGGGTTCTGTAATGGCTAAAAGATTAGATTTTTGTTTAGGAAGAAGTGTTTTTAAAGTTGTCCCACTCACTGGAAAGGATCACCCCCAAGTTACAGAGGCAAAAATTCTTCATATCCTTACTGAACTCTGTGTCTGTGTGTGTGTGTGTGTGTGTGTGTGTGTGTGTGTGTGTGTGTGTGTGAGAGAGAGAGAGAGAGAGAGAGAGAGAGAGAGAGAGAGAGAGAGAGCATTCTTTGGTTGTGGGTGAAAGTCCCTGTCGGTTGTACACTGTGTTCCACTCACCTCCACAGTCCAATCATCTATGCTCACATGTGAGCAGAATGGTTATGTCTAGGAGCGACACAGGGCAACATGGTCACTGACCACCTGCTAAAATACCTTTTATATGGAAGGCCAGAATCCTGGAATGTTTGTGAACTGCCTCCTCATATGCAACCATAGGTAAAGTCATCTCTGGATTTCCCCAATGTACTGTGACTTAATTTATTAGATGAATGGGTCTGTTAGAAATGTTCATTTCCACTGACAAATTTATCTCCAACAGAATGCTGCAAAGGGGGCAGTCCTTGCTTTTCATCACTTTCAGATTTCCACCAATGTCTGGAGGAACTGAAGGTATTTAGCCTCAGGGTGACATATGAACCAATGTTGAATGTTTTGTGGACTGCTACGCAGAGTGCTATTATACTTGTCTTCCAAAGCCACACGTGCGAAACAAAAACTAGACAGTCATAGCTACCGCACAATGGAAAATACTGTCTCAGAGGGCATGGCCTCTAATCCCCTCCCCAAATGATAATTAATTTCTTGGCCTTTCAGGAAGTCATGTGTCAGAGTGAACTCGGAGAAGGCTTTGAGGAGAAAGCTCCCCGCCTTCAAACCTCTAACAATCAGTAATGACTATGTAGAAAATTTGTTTTGAACTTAATTTTTGGCACGAAATATGAGAGGCATTTTGTTGGACGCAAAATATATGCTGATGTTTTTATAAATTAAAATTTGCATTACTTTGTCTCCTTTTGAAGATCTTAAATGGGAATAAATGTGAAATGCTTCTAAGAGATTGAATTCTAGTAAGGTTGTAGTTGAGTTTGGAATAATAAATGTTGTCTTCTAGACACATTTTTGAGTCATATATGGTCCTAAATTTATTTTTTTATCTCTTATTGGGCAAAGTTTAATTTATAAAAATTCATAGAGTAGAATAAAGAATCCTTATCTGTTAATCACATATGTTTAATAATTATTAATTAATTATTATTGTTACATATTTATGTATGCACAGATATGTATAAATACAACCTGCTAATTAAAGGGGCTATCAATTAGAAAGTAGGAAGCCATGAGAAGGGTAAAGGGAGGGTAGATGGAAGGAACTGGAGGAAGAAAAGAGAGAAGGGAATATATGTAATTCTATTTCAATTAAAACACATAATTAGTCCTCACAAGGCATTTCATTAAATAATGTGAACTTCACAAAAGAATTACTAATTTATGAAACAGAATAATATTCCTGTAATGATGCTCATATCCTAAGCTTGAACTTGTGGACATAGAAAGCTATGTGATTGATTAAAAGAAACTAAGGTTAAAGGTGGCATTTAAGTTGCTATGCAATTGCCTTTAGGATGTGAAGATTCTCCCTTGCCTCCATGTCAGACCACACTAACCCTTGAATGTGCACTTGGGAGGCTGAAAAGAGAAAACAGTTGTACAGTTGACAAGTGACATGGCTTGATTTTCTGCTCTAAAGGTGGACGGGTGGACCCAAAGCCAAGGAATGTGGAAATCTTACAGAAGTTGGGAAATCAAAGATAAGGCCTCTCCTCTTAGAGTCCTCTAGGGAATGCTAGCCCTCCCACACTTTCCAGTTCAAGGAAACACATTTCAGGCTTCTGGTCTTCAGAAATGGGAGATAATAAATTTGTATTGTTTTAAGCTATTAAATATGTGGTAAATTTTACAGGAAAGACTGAATCATCCGTACCATTATAGATAGCAACTTCATTGGGTCCATTTTAGGTAAAAGGAGTGTTTATAAACTTAGCCAAAAAAGAAGCGATTTAATTCCTCAGGCTTTGCCTATTATGCCCGAATAACCATGAGATTTGAATACATACTACCAAAAGTCAGATTACTGAAACTGCTATTTTTACTGTTGTTAAAGATTGCTTGCTTATATTATTGAAACTGTGGTCCATATATCTTGGTATCATTTGTATTTTACTGCTTATCTCTACTTCTTAAATTACAAAATAGAAAGTCTAGCTTACTTCAATGTATACACTGTGATTTATCTTATAGGATTTCCATTATATGCTATTTATGATCCAAGTTTAACAAGAAAAGCAAATACTGGGGCAAGAAAAAAGAGCTTCTACAAAAACTGGTGAGATTATTTATACTGATGGAGATATTGTTCTTTCATAAAAACCAATTAAAATCTGTGATAATTCTTTCCAGTCATTCTTTAAATTCCCATTTATATTCATAGGTTCTTTTTCTCCTCTAGTATTTATAAATAATGCATTTAATCAGAGCCCCAAACAAACCAGTCATTTGACCAATGGAATGGCCCACTCTACAAACATGGAAAAACAAAATAAAATAAAACAAAAACCAAGGAATTAAATTTTTTCAGGAGTCATTTTGAACATCAGCACAATTGACTTGAACAAAATTCCTCATATTTAGTATTTCTATCTGACTAGTGTCACAACAAAGGGAAAAAGAGTAATGTCTTAGATGATGAATGTCGGGCATCCCAATGGCCACTTGTAGGTCTGAAGGCTTCCTTCTCTCAGCTGTCAGCCATTGGAGGTAGATCCAATGTGGTATTTGGCATGCACAGATTATATTCTTTGGGAAGTTGCAGGAGAAATTCCTCAGCACTTGTTTTGAAAGTGATAGCACCAGGTATGGTGGCATACATGCTCAATTTCAGAACACAGGAGGCTGAGGCAGGAGGATTTCAGTTTCCATGGCAACGTGTGCCACATAGCATGTTCCAGGCTATCCTGAGTTATATAGTGAGACACTGTCTCAAAGAAGACAGCCCCACTTCCTTCTCTTCCTTCTTCTTTCGTCTTCTTTTATCCTCCTCCTCCTCTCTCTTATGTTCACTGGGTTCATCTTTCTATCCAGACCCCACCTTTTTCCAGTTCATGAATGATCTTCCATCAACTTTACTTTTCTAAAAAGCCTAGTGAGTTTTATAGACATTCTAATTTGTGGTAGCCGTGTATGTGTGTCTGTGCGTGAATGTGTTTATGTATGTGCTTGTGTGTGAAGGACAGGGAACAGCTTTAGGTTTTGTTCCTCAGTGGCAGCCCACTTAGTTTTTTACTAACACGGAACTTGCTAAGCAGCCTGGTCTGGCTGGACATCAAGCCCCAGGGATTCATCTTTCTTAGCCTACTGAGTTTTAGGATTAAAAAATACATGCCAACATGTCTGGAGTTTTCATGTGTTCGTGAATTCTGAGAATTCAAACTCTGGTCCTTGTTTTTGTAAAAGAAGCACTTCTCCGACTGAGTTATCTGTCTAGGGTCTCTGAGTCTTTCTAAATCTCTCTTCAGTGACAATCATCATTGTGTTACAGTTTTGAAGTGTTTCCCCTGGTGACTAGTTTGGACCATGCTTTAGACAATGATATTTAAACAATATGTGCTGTAAGAGTTGTTGAAATGAACTCAGTGACTCTGGGTCAAGATTGTCTTAAGAATTGCTTTGTCTACCTTAAAATAAGTCCTTTTAAAAATTCTTAAAATTGTGTTTTCATTTTCTTTAGGCTCAAAGTAGACTTTCTCACTGAAACTCTATATAAAAAAAAAAAAACCTTTGGAAATAGCCATACAATTAAAAACAAAGCAAGCCTTGATCGGGAGACCTAAGCTCTTTTCAGGGTAAATAAGCACATTTACAAACACATATTAATATGGGAACTTTAAAATGCAAAACTGGAAATATTTCAACTTTAAAGCTACCTTTCTCTGGTTGCTGCCAAGGAATTCAGCCTCTTAATGTAATTTGTGACTCGGATTATCTTCTTCATAAACATATCCCTTTCTATAGAATTAACTGTATCCTCTATCATCTGACATAATAAACGAAAGTCATTTCTTTTAAAGACATCAACAGCTCGAGGAAAAAAAACTAGTTTTCTCCCTAGAGCTGGGGGAGGACTTTTGCTTTGCTCTTTAAAGCTGTTGCTGTGTTCCAAGAAGATATTAGGATCAGTTGACTGACAAGAGAAAAAATTTTCCTGGCAGAGAAGGAAGCCAGAGGAGATTCATATGCAGACAAAATTTTAACTATCGGGTTGTTTGTATCTCCCATGTCTACTCTAATATGCCAAGCTGGGATAAATCAAATGGGCTCTAAAAATGGTAGATAAAAATGTGATTTTGCAATAATTCTGGAGTTTTGCAGACTATCTATCTTAAGCATGCCTTTCCCTGCCAGTGTTATTTATTACCAGACAAAGATAAACAGCATTTTCAATATGCTCAGAAAAACTCCTCAGAAACTCTGCATTTGAAGGGTTATAAAGATAGGGCAGTTTTGCTGAAGTGCCAGTGTGAGGTTAAGGAGACTGAGCCACACAGGGAGACACCTAAAAGCTGTTGGAAACAAGCACGGGAAGTAAATCAGATGATGTAGTTCAGTGCTTGGTGGACAGGTCCTTGTAGTAAGAAGCTACTTGTTTGTTTTCCTGGGTGCCTAGACTCCCGAAATAATCACAAAGAAACTATATTATTGAAATCATTGCTTGGCCAATCACTTCAGTGTATTGCTAGAGAGCTCTTACATCTAGTTTAACCCATTTCCAGTATTTTATATTTTACCACAAGGTTCGTGGCCTACCAGCAAGGTTTCAGTGTGTCTGTCTCTGGCATCGGCTCCATGGCTTCTCTCTGACTCTGCCCTTCTTTCTCCCAGCATTCAGTTTAGTTTCCCCACCTAGCTCTGTTCTACCCTATCAGACCAAGCCAGTTTCTTTATTTACCAATGGTATTTACAGCATACAGAGGAGAATCCCATATCAGGTCCCACTTTAGGTGGCCATACTCACAGGGGTCATCAGAATTCAAGCATCCCACATAGGATGTGGAACTTGCAGGTATGTATTTTGCATCTGTTCTTTTCAGATCCTTGCAGCTGGTTATACACCATATATGTAAGAACTGGATTCCAGGCACAAATGTAGAGGGCACAGCACACATGAGTAGACATCAGAAAGTAAAGCTTGAAGCTGAAGGACAGATTCCAGGTTAAGCTTTAACTTTGGAACTATTCAGTTTGGTTTTTTTTTTTTTTTTTTGATTTCTTAGCACTGATCAAATCCATGTGAGATTGTATAGAACAGCAGTTACAGGGTCCATTTGTAGTGCAGATTCCATTCTATGTAATATTTGTTGAAGAGTTTAGGGCCTCTTGGTTTTTTGAGAGTCAGAGAAGTAGATGGGATGTAGAGATGACTCCACTTTTAAGAGCACTGGCTGCTCTTGAAGAAGACCAGCTTCTGTTCCCAGTACCCAAATGGCAGCTCACAACTGTAACTCTAGTTCCTCATGAATTTTTATTTTAGAAATTCACTTATAATTTTTTGGTCTCAGTTTAATTGCCAGTATATTATTTTGTTACTTAGAACGATTTTATCCAAAAAGCACAATACCTTATTTCCTTTTATAAACATTTAGTAATTAATAGAAGACCATTTTTCATTATATGCATTTCAGTTTGTCGTAGATGTTCCTTCTCTCTTTCTACTCTCAAATATCCAGGTTGGTTTAATTTAAACCACTGACGATAAACAGAACAATTTCCCATACTAATAAGCTAAGAGTATCAGAAATAATTCATTAGCCTAGTTAACATGGACAAAAATTATTAACATCTTAGAAAATTCTGAAGAATTGTAATAATTATGTTCAGTAACTTTTAGCTTACTTTTCCTTGCATGGTATGATGTGGGAGTGTCATATATCAATCTGTTGATTTCATTGGTTAAGCAATAAAGAAACTGCTTGGCCCTCATAGGTTAAAACATAGGTGGGAGGAGTAAACAGAACAGAATGCTGGGAGAAAGAAGCTGAGTCAGTGAGTCGCCATGATTCTCCCACTCCAGGCAGACGCAGGTTAAGATCATTCCTGGTAAGCCAGCTCATGGGCTACACAGATTATAAGAAATGGGCTAGTCCAGGTGCGAGAGTTAGCCGAGAAAAGGCTAGATATAATGGGCCAAGCGGTGTTTAAAAGAATATTGTTTCTGTGTAATTATTTCAGGGCATAAGCTAGAGCTAGCCATGTGGGCGGCCAGGTGTCGGGACACAGCCCCGCTGCTCGGGATTATGAGGTTAAGCTCTTATTTGATATCTGAGTACAGTTAACTTAATTTTTTCTTAATCTCCTTCCTTCTCTAGGAAGCAGTTTTTCAGATTGCCCCAGTACTCTGCTGTTAATGTCTGTCTCCTCATTGATGTTTAAGGACAACTCCAATTAACTCTAGAAAAATCAAGGTGAGGGCCTGGAACAGTGAACTCCATGGCAGCAGGAGCAGATTCAGATTAGGGTCTTTTGCAGAAGCTTGACTGGGCCACCAACCTAGGCCAGAGCAGGCCTGAGGTGGCAAGCTCCACACAAATGGGACTTGGCCAGATACCTACACTGGAGTGGGCCTGAGAGGGCAAGCTACACAAGAGCAGGTACAGGCAAGCAACCACTGAGCTAGTGGGCCAGAGACAGAGACTGCTGAGGGTCATATTTCAAAAACCCGTACGCCACAAAATTGGAAAACTTGAAGGAAATGGACAGCTTTCTGAATAAATACCACTTACTAAAATTAAATCAAGACCAGATAAGCAAATTAAAAAGACCCATAACTGCTGAAGAAATAGAACGTCATCAAAAGTCTACCAACCAAAAAAAGTCCAGGAACAGATGGTTTCAGCTCAGAATTCTACAAGATTTTCAAAGAAGAACTAATACCAGTACTCTTCAAATTGTTCTACAAAATAGAAACAGAAGGAACATTTCCAAACTCTTTTTTATGAGGCTACAACTACCCTGATACCCAAACCACATAAAGATATTACTAAAAAAGAGAATTACAGACCAATCTCATTCATGAACACTGATGCAAAAATATTTAATAAAATACTGGCAAATCAAATCCAAGAACACATCAGAACTATCATCCACCATGATCAAGTCAGCTTCATCCCAGAGATGAAGAGATGGTTCAACATATGAAAATCTGTCAATGTAATCCACCATATAAACAAACTGAAAAATAAAAACCATATGATCATATCTTTAGATGCACCCCAAAAAACTTTTGACAAAATACAACATCCCTTCATGATAAAGGTCTTGGAGAAAGCAGGGATACAAGGAACATACCTAAACATAATAAAGGCAATATACAGCAAGCCAACAGCTAACATCAAACTAAATGGAGAGAAACTCCCAGTGATCCCACTGAAATAAGGAACAAGACAAGGTTGTCTACTCTCTCCATATCTATTTGATATAGTTCTTGAGGTCCTAGCAAGAGCAAAAAGATAACAAAAGGAGGTCAAGGGGATACAAATCAGAAAAGAAGAAGTCAAACTCTCACCATTTGCTGATAACATGATAGTTTACATAAGTGACCCCCATATTCTACCAACAGAATTTCTACAACTCATAAACACTTTCAATAATGTAGCAGGATAGAAGATTAACTCAAAAAAATCAGTAGCCCTCCTGTACACAGATGATAAATGGGCTAAGAAAGAAATCAGAGAAACATCACCCTTCACAATAGCCATAAATAGCATAAAATATCTCAGAGTAATTCTCATCACACACGTGGAAGACTTATATGACAAGAACTTTAAATCTTTGAAGAAAGAAATTGAAGAAGACACCAGAAAGTGTAAAGATCTATGCTCTTGGGTAGGTAGAGTTAACATAGTAAAAATGGCAATCTTACCAAAAGCAATCTACTGATTCAATGCAATGCCCATCAAAATCCCAGCAAAATTCTTCACAGACATCAAAAGAACAGTACTCAAATTCATAAGGAAAAACAAAAAAAAATCTGGGATAGTCAATACAATCCTGTACAATAAAAGAACTTCTGGAGGCATCACAATCCCTGACTTCAAACTCTACTACAGGGATACAGTACTGAAAACAGCCTGGTATTGACATAAAAACAGACAGGAGGGCCAATGGAACTGAATTGAAGACCTGGATATTAATCCACACAGTTTCAAACACCTTATTTTTGACAAAGAAACAAAAAATATCAAATGGAAAAAAGAAAACATAGTTAACAAATTGTGCTGGCATAACTGGATATCAAAATGTAGACAAATGGAAATACATCCCTATCTATCACCATGTACAAAACTCAAATACAAAAGGATCAAGGACCTCAACATAAAGCCAGCCACACTGAACCTTACAGAAGAGAAAGTGGGAAATACACTTGGACACATTGGCACTGGAGAACACTTCCTAAATATAACGCCAGGAGCACAGACATTGAGAGAAACAATTAATAAATGGGACCTCCTGAAACTGAAAAGCTTCTGTAAAGCAAAGGGCATTGTCAACAAGACAAACAGCCTACAGAATAGGAAAAGGTCTTCACCAACCCCACATCAGACAAAATATATCCAAAATATACAAAGAACTCAATAAGCTGGTTATCAAAAGAACAAATAATCGAATAAAAAATGGAATACAGACCTAATTAGAGAACTCTCAACAAAAGAATCTAAAACGGCTGAAAGACACTTAAGGAAATGCTCAAGATCCTTAGTCATCAGAGAAATGCAAATCAAAACAACTTTGAGACTCCATCTTATTCCTGTAAGAATGACCAAGATCAAAAACACTGATGACAATTTATGGTGGAGAGGTTGTGGGGTAAAGGGAACACTTCTGCATTGCTGGTGGGAGTGCAAGCCGGTACAGCCCCTTTGGATGCAATTTCTCAGAAAATTAGGAAACAACATTCCTCATGTCCCAGTAATACCACTTTTGGGTATATACTCAAAGGATGCTCAATTGTGCCACAAGAATATATGCTCAACTATGTTCAAAGCTGCATTGTTGTCATAGCCAGAACCTGGAAGCAACATAAATGCCCCTCAACCAAAGCATATATGAGGAAAATGTGGTACATTTACACAATGAAGTACTACACAGCAGAAAAAAATAACAACATCTTCAATTTTGCAGGCAAATGGATGGAGCTAGAAAACATTATTTTGAGTGAGGTAACCCAGACCCATAAAAACAATTATCACATGTACTCACTCATAAGTGTTTTTAAAATTTAATTCAAAGAAAAGGAGCCTACAAATCACAATCCCAAAGAACCTAGACAACGATGAGGCCCCTAAAAGAGACAGACATAGATCTAATCTACATGGGAAGTAGAAAAAGACAAGGTCTTTTGAGTAAATTGGGAGCATGGGGACCTGGGTGAGATTTGAAGGAGAGGGGAGACACAGGGAAGGGAACAGAGAAAAATGTAGAGCTCAATAAAAAAATCAATAAAAATAAAAAAAGAAAAATCAAGGTGGGAGTAGCAATCTCATTTTTTCCCATTGGAGGAATAATATACAACAAATATAGTGGTGTTGGATTTAACAATTAAAAGAAACTCTAAAATACTAACATATGAATGGGCACAGTATTATCAGATATGGATACTGATGAGAAACTGAGTAGGAGGGAGGCCATGGAACTTGTTAAATGCCATACAACTCCTGAGTCACAAAGTCGAGATTTGACCAAGCACCTTACCTGCATAAGCCCATCCTGGGCACAGCATAGCCCACATTCATTATACTGCCAGTGTATGCTTGATCACTTTTCTACACATAGGGATTATGTAATGTCTTGTAAATAGGGATTATGAAGACATGTATAAGATAGTTCCTGATTTCAGGACCCCTATCTTAGAAAGAGAAGAACTGTACAGCATTGGAAACAAGACTAGGATTTCTGAAATATAAGTCATTCAGATGAATTCTTTAGACATTTTAATATACCCTGGTCTTAATAGCAGTGAGAATTTGGAAAGAGTTCACGGATCTTGATTTTTTAGACATTTGGCCCAAAGATCAAGATGCTTTTTATGCTCTGTAATAGTCATCTGAAATATGGATAGCTTAAAAATGCATCTCAAACTGACTCAAACAGATGGTCTGAAATAATTTGAATCATCTGTGGGCACAATGAGCACTTGGCTAACCCTCAGCAGGTGAATGAGAATCCCTAATACAAAACAAAGAGATTCAAAAGTGCCATTATTGTGCCATAAACAAAAGAATTAGAGTGAGCAAATAACTCAGAAGATGCTGTCTCGATGCCTTTAAAAGTGGGACATGTAATGCCTTGGGCTGCAAACAATTAGTCCTGCATGTCACAGAAGCTTGAGAATGACAACACCCTTTGACAGCTCTGAACGATGAGCCTGTGCCCAGGAGAACAGCATCCAGAAACTGACTTGATTTGATACTTCTCTTTGTTTAAAGCAACCAACACTTCAGTGAGCTAGTGGACTCCGGGGTTCTATTTATCTGCTCTTACTGTAATGCTATTGTTTCAGAAGAAATAATGGGTAAGTTAAATAACACAACCAATGGCACCTCAGTATAAATAAGGATATAGGAAATTTTACATTGTTAAAACCCCATATATTTATCTTTACTGTCTCTCTGAAGTTAAGAAGTGATTGGATTTTTTCCTCCCCTTATCTTACATGCTGTATGACTACAGCATGAACTACAGTTTGCACCCTGACCCCCATTTTTAATCTAATTATAGTTTATTCTATAAATTTCATGTTTGTAGGCAACATCAATTACTTAACATTAGTGCACTTCACATATTTTGTTTAATTGATACATAACATGAATCCTGATAGATCCATTCTATTCTAGAGAACCAAGATTCTTTCCTCTCTCTTTTACATCTAATCTGTGTCTAATCTTAGTTATAACACTCAAAAATCTCATAAATGTGTATAGTTCATGAAGTCTAATTTCTATGGTCCCAGGGACATTTGTATTCCTTTTGAGACTAAACCTTAGTGTTCTGACTCCTGTTTCAGCCATTTCTCTGGTCTATAATACAGTCAGAATAAGAGATTTTTTTTTTTAACTTCTGATCTTTCTTTTCACTGTAAATAATTACATAATAAAAGAGTTAGAGTTCATTGCAAAAGTTAGGAGCATAGTATGGTAATCACAACCCACATTCACCTGTGCAAAACACTCTTACTGTCAGCTGTGAGAACTGGCTCCACAACCACGATTCTTTTGATTAGTGAAGAACCTCAGCGGGTATGCATGTTCTTGACCCATGGTGAGGGTCACTGTCATTATCCCCCCCCCCCCCCCCGGGAGTATCGCTTTAGCAATCTTTTCTTTTCTCCTCCTCCTTGATCTCGTGCTCTATCTGTTCGTATGTGTCTTCATAATTTCTTACATAAGAAAAAACAAACTTGTATTTTTTAAAAAGCAACTACAGAACCCTTAAACTGAACTAAAAATGCTGAATGAAGGACAAATGTTTAGCTTCACTTAGATGAAGAACCTAAAAAGGTCAGATTCAGATGATGGAGGAAGGTCATTGGTTAAATAAAGAAACTGCCTTGGCCCTGATAGGTTGAAATTTAGATAGGCAGAGCAAACAGAACAGAATGCTGGGAGAAAGAAGCAGATTCAGGGAGTTGCCATGATTCTCCCACTCTAGACAGAAGTGGGTTAAGACCTTCCCTGGTAAGCCACCTCGTGGGCTACACAGATTATTAGAAATGGGTTAGATCAATATGTAAGAGCTAGCCAATAAGAGGTTATAACTAATGGGCCAAGCAGTGTTTAAAAGAATACAGTTTCTGTGTAATTATTTCGGGTATAAAGCTAGCCGTGCTGGCGGCCGGGTGCTGGGAATGCAGCTCACAGCTCCTCTTACAACATTCAGAAAATCAGGGTAGAATAATCACTAGGGAGTACAGCTGACAAATAGGGTGAATTTGAAAGGGTGCAAACTTTAATCCATGCTGTGAATAAATTCTGGATCTGTAGTGCTTAGCATAATGAGTATAGTTAATTATACCATGATCATATTTTAAGTATACTTACCACATGTATACACATGCTCAGTTGTATATAGTGATGAATTTATTATTTTGACTTTGGTGAACAGTGTATAATATATACATATAACAAATCATTCATCACATTGTCTATCTATCTATCTATCTATCTATCTATCTATCTATCTACCTACTTATCTAATTTTTTTGCATGTATGGGTTTTGCCTACATACATGTCTGTACACAACAGGCATGTCGTGTCTGTGAAGGTCAGAAGATGGTATCAGATTCCCTGGAACTGGCATTATAGATGGCTTTATGTTGGTGCTCAGAACCAAACCTGGTCCTGTGGAGAGCAGTCAGTTTTCTTAACTCCTGAGCCATCACTCCAGCCACTAGTACATATATTTTTTTGTCAATCAATTATGTAAGGCTTTGAAAAGGCAAAAATATTAAAACAATGACCTGTAAAATTTCTCAAAAGAAACTCTCAAAAATACTTTTAAAAAGTTAAAGTGTTTCCACTTAAATATTGCACAAAGTGACCAGCTGAGCATCTTCCAATCACATTGCACAAACTCATGCCAAACATTGATTTAGAACTCTATGGATATTTAAATAGCCATATGAAGTTGGCATTACTGTTGTTTCCCTGTGGACATTAGCACAATATAAATAAATACATAATTTTGCGTGTATCAAGGAAGGTAGATACAATGGAATTTAGAGATTCCACATGGAACAGATATCTGATTGAATCAGTAAAAATGATTCATTAGCAAAAGTAGAATTTGAAAGAAGGAAGCTGAGCAGTAATGGGCCAAACACTTTGTAAGTCCTAGTTCAATGACAGGAGTCAGTTGTTACGTATTTTATAACTTTATTTTTAATTTATCTTGTCTTTTTCCTGATCTCTGAATCTCATCAAAAATAGCCGGGTGGTGGTGGCGCACACCTTTAATCCCAGCACTCGGAAGGCAGAGGCAGGCAGATCTCTGTGAGTTCAAAGCCAGCCTGGTCTACAAGAGCTAGTTCCAGGACAGGAACCAAAAGCTATGGAGAAACCCTGTCTCAAAAATCAAAAAAAAAAAAAAATAAAAAATCAGAAATAAAAGAAGATGTCTGAATGTAATTAGAAGGGAACAAGTTTAAGAAAACGTATGTGACTCATTTGGGTAGCCTACAGAGGTGGGCTTTGCCTTAGTAGGGACCAAAATTTCCAATAATTAGTGTTATCTTTTCATTTAGCCCTCAGATCTGTATTCATTTCTTTTAGCTTAAATCATTTTTTAAAATAAAACTATGATCTATATTATTGCTTTAAAATTGATTTGAATTTAGAGCTGGAGCGTGTAATTCAGTGATAGAATGCTGGCCTCACATGTATGAAGCCTGCCGATTGACATTCAACACTGCAATAGAAACTAATAAAATTTAATGCTTATTCAGAACATCCTGTGGAATTACACTAACCTGAATGCTCAGGCTCAGTAGCTCTGGTCTGGGGCCTCAGTACAGATTTGTGTGTGTTGCTGTTGCTGCTGCTGGAACACAGTTTGAACACTGGGCTTCTGGAGTGTGAATATACTTCCTTTAGGTGCTTCAGGAAAGCAAGTACCATGGCTTATATGTGAATGTTGGCGAAGAACCCTATAAACTATGGCCATGGAGTAACTGAAATATTATTAGACGTCTCTGAAAAATTCAAGTTTGTGTTGCCTTCCTATATAGTAAATCTTGTGGCCTTGTGCATTCTACTTTTTACAATGCAGTTAAGATATTACAGGTGAGGGTTAGTGCTGTGGTCTATGCTAGTAGAGACACTGCCTCAAATATAACACACCTTAATTAGCCCATCACACCAAAATCTATTTCTGTCAAAAATAATTATGTTGCACTTTTCCCCTAAATCTTACTACATTTCTGAGTTATGCAATAATGAGCTCACATATACCCAGTGAGAAGGATGTCATTTTTCGCTAACGTAAAGCCAATCTAAGGTTTGGCAAACCATAAGCTATAAGGCTAGGTTTTTCATGTAATTAAGTATGTTTTGTTGTTGTTATTTCTAAATGATTGTTAAAATATAAAAAATTATAATATTCCATTAAGGTTATGTGGCATTCAAACTTCTGCGTTTAGCAGTAAAGTACTATTGAAACACAACACTCTTTACTCATTTGAGTGCTATATATGGCTGCTGACACTTTTCAAAAGGAAGACAAATATCCATAGCAGAGACTTTACATGGCCCATAAAGAGAAAATATTTACTATTCAGCCACAGGAAGAATCTGCCGGTCTCTTCCATAACAAAATGTCAAAAGCAGTGTGTGGTATAATGGGCAATTTTTTTTCACAGTCCATTGTCTCAGAATCAGATGAGTACTTATATTTTGTTTAATGATACTGCTTAACTAAATCTTTCTTTAAGAAGAGACTTAAGTGGAATTTGTATATAATTATTTTTTTCAAGCCCAGTAGGACCTTAGACACCGGGAACCCTGGTGTATTGTGTCATGATCACGAGAAACTTGGGCATGTAAAATGGAATACCCTTAGATCTGGAAAGACTCAAAATGAATCTAGTAATTACATGAGGACTTAATAGAAAGGAGTAAAAATATGGAGGAGTAAAAATAAGAAGAGGAGAGGGAGGGGAGGAGAGGGAGGGGAGAATGAGAGGAGGAGAGAGAAATGGATGGAGAGTAGAGAGAAGGAAAGAAAGAAAGGAGAGAAGAAGGGTAAGGGGAGGAGAAGGGAGGAACAGGAAGGAGAGGAGGAGAGGGAGGAGGAAGTGAAACTGGGGGAGGAGGAAGGGAAACTGGGGAAGAGGATGGGGAGAAGGAGGGGAGGAGGACTATCAGGAGGAAAGAAGAAAGAATGGGATAAGATGTGACTAAGTGCCTTAGGGTGAGAACCTTCAAGGGAGGAATCTTAAGATATTCTAAGAGTTAGTAAATGACATGAATAAATGACATGAATTAATGATGTTGGAGAAATCTAGAAATGACAATTTCACATTTAGGATAAATCACAGCTTGAATCTGAAGAAATTAGCAGAAAATGCTAAGAAAGGCACTATGATTTCAAAGCAGCATCAATAAGAGGTCTAAGGTTTTCCTTTCCAGATCTCCAGCAGCAGAAAGGAACAGCTGATGCATGCTGTATAACCAACAAATACTTGTCAAATGGTGGTAAGCTTGCCCAAGTCAGTCAACGTGATGGGATGCATGAGAAATGTCCTCTACAGGCTCATGGGTTTGAATACTTTGTCTCCTGTTGGTGCTTCTGTTTGAAAGAGATTTGGGGACCTTTAGGAGTTGAAGCCTTGTGGGGCCAGAATACCTACTCCTCAGTGTTGCTGTGAAAGCTGCGTTTCTATAAAGTTTGTAACCAGCACGTCACAGGACCTTGGCCAATGGCTAAGTATGTGGCCCTGGCTGGTCTGGAATTCACTATTTAGACCAGGATGGCCTCAAATTCACAAAGATTCATGTCTATGCCTCCTGAGTGCTAGGAATAAAGTCATGGTTCACCATGTCTGGTCTGCTACCATTACTTCTCTTTCATCCTTTAAAGGATGCTGTCAAGCAGAGAAGAGATATTCAAATAGGGGTGTGTTGACTTTATAATAGAAAAAGTCTCCCAACAATCAATGTTAACCCCATATTAAACAAGGTGCACCATCTGAAAAGTTCCCTGAAAGGAAAACCAATAAGACAAATTGCCTTCATTGCTATGAGCCAAGATTATTGTGGAAGTACCTTTCTTTCTTTCTTTCTTTCTTTCTTTCTTTCTTTTTTTCTTTCTTTCTTTCAGATTTCTGTCTCTTCCCTGCCACTGCCTCCCATTTCCCTCCCCCTCCCCCAATCAAGTTTTTACTCACAGTAGCCTTAACATTATCAAGCCTAGGAGGCCCTGGAGACACATCAGCCTTGCCCTGTTGTAAGATATTACACAGAAAGAGTACAATCCATTGATGATTACAATCAGACCCAACTATGATGGAGATAAAAAGACAAAGGAGAGAGAAGGAGAAAAATCTACATATTTCCCAAAGAATGATGCCTGCTGAGAAAGTTCTTTTTCTCTAAGCCTTTCAGCAAATGTAGGGTTCTGCAAATGCCTGTGTCTTCCCTCTCCATTTAAAGACTTGACAGACTCAAAAAGGAAATCGAACCTTTAGCTCTGGCCTGTCCATGACCTTCCTCAGAGGTTAATTGAGATAGAAAAGAAAAAGTAGCAAATCTTTCCCTGCTCGATTATAGCGCACATTTCCCAACCCTTCTTCTTCTTCTTTTTTTTTTTAAACATCATTATGAAGCATTAGCGCTAACCGTAAAAAGGACTGAATTTATGAACCTCCTCATAGCTCACACAAGAGACAGAGAACCATAAATGTTAGAAACTGGATTTTTCTTTTTTCTTTTACTGTGTGTGTGTGTGTATTACAGCTTTGAAGCATGCCCACTTGCATGACTAAGAACTCTGAGTGAGGCAGACAGGCATACCCCCTCCCATTTAGAGAAAAACACATTTAAATTGAAATCGGAACGATTCCTTCCAAGTTGACATGGATAAAATATATTAGAGATATGATTAGGGATTCCAGCTCATTGTCCACCGTTCTTCCCACTGAAGGATGCTCTCTTCATCCATGAGCCTCCAGGGCAAAGGGTAAAGAGCAGAGAGATATGGACAAAGGGAGCCTATGAACAAACCTCCAGGCCTGAACTGAGCTAGCCACAGGCATGGTCATCCTTATATGAAACACATGCTCTGATGACATTTATCATGTTGGATGTGCATGTAAAAGTGACACTAGGCTTGAGGGGGCCTGGGTCACATTCATGAAAAAGGTAACTACTGGTGCAATTCAATCTTATTTAAATCATGTGCCCGTCCATGGGAAGGGATCTATTTTTATGAGACATTAACTTTAAATCACATTGTATTTGTTTCACTGAAAATAAGCTGATTTTATATTTGTATTTTGTATGCATAGTTTGTGGCCTTTAATAAGTTTCATCTCGATTGCTATTGTATACAGTGACAGACTTTGCAGAGATAATGGAGTAAATGTGGTGTCTGTCTAAGGTCTCCTCTACAGGTGACCCTGGTGTAATTACATCCTCTTTTCTTTTGATGAGAATTACATCTGTCAAAGTGTTGATTTTCCTTTCATGAGATTTTTCCTTTCATACACTACCTACTGCACTAAGGAAGCATTGTAGTTTATTTTTGATCCTATGCTGGTTTCTTTCCTGTCCGGCTGGAGTTGGTGAGCTCCCATTAGCTCAGGTAAACTGTTTCAGTGGGTGAACCCATCCTGGTCTTGACCTCTTTGCTCATATTCTCACTCCTTCCACTCTCCAACTGAACTTTGGGAGCCAGCCAGTGCTCTGCTGTGGGTCTCTACATCTGTTTCTATCACTTGCTGGATGAAGGTTCTATGGTGACATTTAAGATATTCATCAATCCGACTACAGGGCAAGGTCAATTTGGGTACCCTGTCCTCTATTGCGTAGGGTCTTAGCTGGGGTTATCCTTGTGGATTCTGGGGAATTTCTCTAGTATCAGGTTTCTTGCTAGCTGCATAATGGCTCCCTCAACAAAACCATCTCTTTCCTTGCTCTCATCTCTGTCCTTCTTCCATGTCGACTATCTTGTTCCATCAAGCTCTTCTCCCCTCTCCCCCTTTCACCTCCTTTCCCCCTTCTTCCCTCCCTTCTCCCACCCCACCCCATGCTCCCAGTTTTGTCAGATGATCTTGTCTATTTCCCCTTTCCAGGTGGATCTACACCCTCTGAATGTAGGTGACAGTTTGTATGGCTGGGAAAGACTACAGGGCCACTGGCAGTGGCACCAGGATTTATCCCTACTGCTTGTGCTGGCTTTTTGGAAACTCATTCTCTTTGGATGGATACCTTGCTCAGCATGGATATAGTAAGGAGGGCCTTGGACCTTCCCCCCAAAAATATGCCTTACCCTCTCTGAAAAGTGAATGAGGGGTAGGGTGTGCAGGAAGCTGAAGGGAATGGGAGGAAGGGAGGGAGTGGGACCTGGGATTGATATGTAAAATGAAAAAAGATAGTTTGTTTTCTTTTTTTTCAAAAAAATAAAATAAAATAAACAAATAAAGGGGAAGACTGGACTGGAAAAAAGAATAGTTTGTTTTTCTTAGCAGTCTTGTCACAAGCTGTTTTGAAACTCAAAAGTACTAATGTTAATAACATACCCGTAATTATTCTTCCACAGCTTATGCTGTTGTTATGTGTTATGTGAGGAAAATGGTTAAAAAGGAGAAAAAAAAGAGTCCTCAACTTGAGCTAATAGGTGAGAGATAGACTAAATTATAGTACTTATGTTGGAAATAATATTCTCCAGCTTTTGAATTTTTTATTATGGAATGACTGAGAAAAAAAATTGCACGCCTACAGATTTGCATACACAATGAATTTTAGTTAGAGGAATTGCACCTTATCAGAAGAAAGTTGAAAAAGAGTTTTTAAAAAGGAATAAAAAAAAAACCTCTCCTTTCTCTAGGCTCTTATCTTTTTCTTATGTAACAAAATTCAAATTCTTTTAAAACTCAGTGCTCACTTTTTCCTGCCCACACCCTAAAGCAAAGAATAAGACACCCAGAGACCTGTTTACCATCCTCGGGTAAGGTTGTAGTCATTTGTTGTAGGTGGATTTCAGTCACACATTTAAATGGTTACTTTTCATTTTAGAAGGTTTCCCAACAACTTTCCCCCTTCTTCAACACCTCTCTCTTCTTTCAAGCTAATACTTTTTCTTCTCATTTCAACACAAGACTGAGAAATGAGAAAAGAAACTCTTTGCTACCAAATCTAATCCTATGTGCTTTGTCTTGTGTTCCTTTACACTGGGTGCTTAAGTTATTTTTCTGTTTCCATAATATAATATTCTGACAAAATCCACTGAAGGGAAAAGGGGTTGTATTGTGGCTTACAGTTTCAGGGGGACATAGTCCATCATGATGGAGAAAACATGGCAGCATGCAGGAAAGGCACGGTGCGAAGAAAAGGAGGACGGGTGGTCACATTGCAGCAGCACTCAGAAAACAAAGCATCTGCAGGAAATGAGCTGGGCTTTATAGTCTCAAGGCCTAGCCCCAGTGACCCACTTCCTCCAGTGAGGCTCCACCTCCTAAAGGTTCCACAACCTTCTAAAATAGTGCCACTAGTTGGAGATCAATTGTTGAAACATGTGAGCTTATGGGAACAATTTCACACAACCCACAGTACTGACTGGGTTCCAACATAAGGCCAGTGCCTCTATTTTCTTTTATCTTTAATTCATCTTTTTATTTTCCATCCCAGTCGCAGCCTCCCCGCATCCTCTGCTGCCACTCCTCAATTCCCTCCTCTTCCATTTCCATCCAAGAAAGGGCAGGTCTCCTATGAGTATCAATAAAACATCAGTGCCTGATGGAAGCAGATACAGAGATCTACATCCAAGCACCGGGTCAAACTATGGAAGTCCAGTCGAGGAGAGGAAGGCAGAATTATATGAGCAAGAGGGGAGTCAAGATCATGATGGTTAATATCCAATTAAAAAACATTCTTTTCTAGACCCTCACAACCTAATGTTGGTCTACATTCTTTGTTATATCTTTAATAAATTCCTCAAATGCTTCTGTGTCCAGATTCTCCACTTCCACCTCATCACTGACTTCTCTGCCCAATCGACTCCATTCAGGTTGTCTTCCCTGGTTACACAGAAACCATTTCTTAGAGACTCTCTGAGCTTTCCTTCCATCTCAATACGTGTTCTTAGCTTGTGTCCTTTTTGACTAAGCAGCGGCATTTGAAACAGGTCATCTCTCTTCAAACTCATTCTTCAGTCTTAGATTTTAGAGATGTCCTGCTGGGGTGGTTCTCCTTTTACATTAGAGGCCTGCCTTAGATATCTCCATTTCCAGCTCTTTCACTTTCAGAGGTCCCTCCTCCTTTAACATTGTTCCTCCTCCTTTAGATCATCAGGTACTTTATTTTTGCTTTTCAATTTAAATACGGATGATTTTCAAAATCATCTCTAGATTAAGACTTGCCCTGAGCTACACACCCATGGCACTTGGGCAGACAGAAGAAAATCAAGAAATGCCAAAACCCTATATCTGACAATGTCAAAATGCTCTGTGTCCTCAAATCTTTAAGTTGACACTAATTCCCAGTGTGATGATCTTTGGGTACAGGGCTTTGGGGAGCTAAATGGCATGAGATATTGAGAGTGGAGCCCTGGGATAAGGCAACAGCTTTTAAAAAAAATAAGGATTCCCCAGGTTTTACTTTTCACTTCATTTAAATCTCTGTTCAAATGTTGTCTCCTAACAAAAGTCATTCTGGAGCATTTTATGTGCCATGATCTGGTGTTTCTTTCTCCATTGACTCATTTTATTCTTAACTATGGTATCTATGTTGATTGACTGATGAACTTTTGTTCCACCTGAATGCAAAATTTGGCTTCCTTTTATGTTTTAGAATCTTGGTGAGAAGTAAATAAAAGAAGTTGGCTCTTCTATCAATCCAGAGTCCCTCTTTTAACTGTCTGTCGAACCCAAACTTTATTGCCATCTGTCTTCCTCCACTCTTAATCCCTATGCTGACATTTACCCTGAGTAAGATCCCAAATCATCGCCTAAGTTAAGGACACCCTACCCTAGTGCAACCTCTCCTCACAGATCTTTCCTGCCCTACGTAGTCGAAAGTAAATCAAAGCCACCCCTCTTGTGACTCTGTGACATGTGTTTACAATCTTTCCCCCTATTTTCTATGTTCATTTCATGAGCATGGAGAGCATATTTTCTGAACAAAAGTAGTTTTTAATGTAATACAAATGTATCACGTTATAGCAAACAATGAAGAAGCCATTAAACATGTCAATATAACGTAGGATAAAAGATATATTCAAGAAAATTTATTTCAACTGGTAGGAATGAGGAATTCTGGGAAAAGTCACCTTGAAATTGACAACAGTCAGGGCTTCTCATTAAGAAACAAAAACATTCTGATGAAAATAGAATAGATTGCCAGGCCAATGTTGGCGGACATCTTTAATCTCAGCACTCTGGGAGCAGAGACAGGTGGATTTTTGTGAGTTTGAGTCCAGCCTGGTCTACAGAGCAAGTTCCAGGTCATCCAGAACTGGTAAGCAGAGAAACCCTTTCTTGAAAAACTAAAAACAAACAAAAGAATAAATTGAGACAGTTTGGTTTAATAAGCAGGGGCTTTATAAGTTACACCCAGTAGTTCATCTAGCAACTGCCTCAAATATATCTCCGAGCACTGATTGGCTACTACTAGGAACCAGGATAAAAAGAGGACACCATGACACTAAGACTAAACGAATTAGCCATTCAAATGAACAAATCCCCTGTGGCTGAGTCCATCACAATATTGCACAGCAGTCCCTCAAATGCTACACTAGGAGAAATGCTTGGAGCAGCTAATTTTTCCTTGGTTCCTAGACTGGCCTTGAGCAGCAAAAGGCAACTGGATTTATTTTGTTCTGGCAGCAGCTCGGTGGGAACATAAACCAGCAATGCTTGGGAACAGAAGGTCTGGGAAGGAATTGGTGCTGTCCTGATATACTATAGGACACCCTCCACTGCTGACTGCAGGGAAGGCAGGAGCGATGTGAGCAGTAAACACTAACATTTTCAAAGAATTGTCTAATATTCATGGCGGAATCTATAAAAGGTGACTTTGAATAATCCTTTCCCAGAAAACCTGTAAAAGTTTTATAAAATATGCCACAAAAATGACTCACTGTGGATGTAATTACTGTGCAGCCTTGGAAACCGATGTAAAAAATGCAGCTGCCAGCATGTTAACGGCCACCTAATATATGGGTTGTTTGATTGGACTCTTTGGGTAAAACTGCAGAATTCCTAACCCATTGCTGCTATATATTTTATCATGGACAAATTTAGCTACTTTCATTTTTTAAAATGCCAGTGTAGACACCACAGTGAATCAAGTCAGTGCTGCTTAATTGCTTTCACGCATTAAATCTAACACACTTCTGTAAACACTAATTTAAGTCTTTGTTTATTTTTATTTTTTGTAACAGCTGCAAATTTCTAATGCCTGAAGTATAAAATTTGGCAAGACCATTGATTTCTTAACAACAACAACAAAACCCTGCAAGTAGTACTTTAGAAGTTTCCTTTATGCACCTGGCAACTGTTTGGTGGCTTTTAAAAAATTATTTTCATCTTAAATTAATAATGTAGCAGGAAATGAGCTTATGGCCTGTATTTTAATTTTAATGACAACATAGTGTTCTGTGGGTAGAGAGGAAATGCAATTTTTAGAAGCATTATGTGCTGTGTGTTTCCCCTACGCCTTTGGCCTTGGCTAGGGTGATCAGATATACTGTCAATTTAATAGTTAATGTCAACCAAATAGTCAACTTTTGAAAAATGTCTTCTTATTATAAAATTCTCACTCTATAATCATCACCATTCTAGGTTTGGGTCTCATGGGCTGTCACCTTTAGAAAATTGAACATAAATTGAATTTTTCAAAATTGATTCTATGTTAATGTCACTACAGGTGTTTGCTTATTAAATGACCTTAGCAATG
Source organism: Microtus oregoni (assembly GCF_018167655.1). Classification (NCBI taxonomy): domain Eukaryota; kingdom Metazoa; phylum Chordata; class Mammalia; order Rodentia; family Cricetidae; genus Microtus; species Microtus oregoni. The sequence goes on from NW_024543090.1 coordinate 15,773,342, forward strand.
AATCTTTTGGAAAAGACCGTCTTCCCTGTTTTGTAAGTAGGTTTATCTGCAGAGTGTGTTTCCAGATACAACATTTTATTCAAAGCATAGTTCATCCCAACTATAGGCAGAGGGTTAGAATGCAAAGAAATGCTCTATGGATCTTCCTAATTAATAATTAGGACCAGTGTAAAAGGTAGGAACAAATCCAGTAGGCACACACATAAGCTGAGCCCTTGGGTTCACGCTTGCAGTATGTAGTTCCCTTTATTCTCTGACTAAAGCTGCAGGCATGCGTACTTCATTCTACCAATCTATGTATGCCCCGGAAGTTTATCAACTGAATTTTCAGTTTTATGCAGTTGAAGCAATTCGTCATCTTATTATAAGAGGTACTGTATCTGAATGCCTCTAATTTACTTATGGCAAATGAAACTATTTTGTGGAGAAGGACTTTCTAAAACCACATAAAACATGGTAAATAGTAGGATGATGCTTCATGGTGATCCTCCTCAGTACACCCATAGCAGTAGATACTCTCTTGTGATTTGTAGTTAAGAGTTCCATAACTTCAGTTATTGAAATTCAAAGCATGCCACATACTTACTTTTGGTTTTATAGACATACTTTTACAGATGTTTCATGAAGTTGAGTTTCTTTGGGCTCAAGTTAATCCGGGTTAAGGATTACAACGTTTTCAGCTAGTCTGTAGATGCACAGCAAGTGCTGAGCCTACAAGTTATTCCAATTGGAAACACATCTTCAGCTCTTAATTAGCTTATGGGTTTTTTTCTTAAGTCATCAGGATCAGTGATTAGAAGACCCCAGTCACTAATCAAGGAAGAGGATGGTGAACAACCTATGGGGGGTGTATATACACAATGGAATTTTGCTTTCAGATTTGTGACTTTAAGCTGGAAAGAAGGTCTGTAGAAGCCAGGGACCCAGAGAAGGATCACAGGGGAGCTAGACAAGCTAAAGTGGAAGAGGAATACTAGAATACATGTGATGTACAAGTAGAGAGGGAAATACTAGGGATTGAAAAGCTTAAGTAAGGGTGGAGGCAGAGAGATGGGAAGAGGAAGAGATGGGGAAGAGTTTATCAATATTAAGGCTATATGAAAAAGTTATATGAAACCTATTACTTTGTAAGCTAATTATAATATATAATAAAAAAGAATTTGAATAGAAGTGACCTCTGTGAGTGGATAATGCTGAACCCAGAAGCCATAGGTTATTCAGTAAAAATCCTACTGCCAGCGATGGCAAACCTCCTAAGAGTTATTGGTCACTAAGGTATCCACAACAATATTGTCTACTACCACTGCTTTTGGTTGCCTGCCATAACTAGATGGCAAGCTCCCATTGCTGAAGATAACTCATGCCTTGGTTGTGGGACATAAAGAAATCAAACTGGGACAGAGGTAGAAGCCTTCGCACTGCTATCTAGCTTTCAGAGTGGATCTAAGTGGCCTGCTGTTGGGGAAGGCAAGGAGGAAGGGAGGGGGGAGGGGGAGGAAGGGAGGAGAGGAGGAGGAGATGAAGGGAGGAGGAGATGTAGGAGGTCTTCTTATCAAACTTTCTTTGGACCACCAGCCCCCAAATATTGACACGGAGATTTATTAATTAGAAAAGTTTGTCCTTGGCTTAGGCTTGTTCCCAAATAACTCTTATAACTTACGTTAACCTATTTATATCAATCTACGTTTTGCCACCTGGCTCTTTTCCTCTCCTCCATAATACACATCTAACTTCCTTACTGGTAAATCTGTCTTTCCTTTTCCTAGAGTTCCTATTCTTGCTCCAAAGTCCCATTTACCCTCTCCTGCCCAGCTACTGGTCATTCAGATCTTTATTAAACCAACCAGGTGCCTGAGACAGGGAAGGTAAAACATGGACACAGATTTACACAGTTTGCTCAAATATCTCACAAGAAGGGGTGGAGTGGAAGAAAGAAAGAAGGTGTCAGCAGCCTCACCCAGCTTTAGACTCCACAGGTTGCATGATACAACTACCAGACAGGATACAACTATATATCCACATACATACAGCTGCCTGATTGTTTTTACAGAAATGCCAGAAATTCATACATCTGTGGGTAAAACTGCACAGCTGCATGCAGAGGAATGCAACTAGACTCCCATCGCTCATCCTGTACAGAAACTCAACTCCAAATTGATAAATGCACCCACACAAGACACTATGCCCTGAATCTGAGAGAGTCAAACATAGGAAATATGCTTGAACTTAAAGACACAGGAAAGACCTTTCTACAGGGAATTAATATTGCAGTTGTTAAGACTAACAATTGATAAATGGTACCACATGAAATAGCTTCTGTACGGCAAAGGACATTGCTCTTTAAGTAAAGATACAGACTAGAGAATGGGGAAAAAGAAATCTTTTCCAACTCTATATCTGACAGAAGCTTAGTTTTTGGAATATACAAAGGACTAAAAATGTTAAACATCAAGAAAACAAATAATCCTATTTAAAATCGGGGCATGGGACCAAAATTAAAGTTCTCAAAAGGTGAAATACACATACTAAGAAATATTTTGTAAAAATTTCAGCATCTTTAGCCACCAGCGAAATGCAAACTGAAACTATTTTGAGATTTCAACTTCTCCCATTTAAAGTGGTCAACATTAAAAATAATGACAGTAGGTTCTGGCAAGGCTGTGGGAAATGAGGGGATGACTTTTCATTGCTGATGGGAGTACAAATGGATAAATCAGTGTGTCCACTCCTCAAACTATGGAAATAGATTTAATGCAAGATCAAGCTATCCTGTATTTGGGCATATGCACAGAAGCTTCATATCTTCGTACCACAGAGATGCATGCTTGTCCACACCTGCTTCTGCTCTGTTCATAGTAGCTAGGAAATGGAAACAGCCGACATGTCCATCAACTGCAAAATGGGAATGAAAATGTTTCTCATTTATATAATAGAATATTATTCAGCTTTTAAAGTTGAAATTATGAAATAACTGGAAACAGCCATGCTGAGTGAGACAACTCAGAACCAGAAATAGTGCATACATGCTATATTGAAATTCTTAGATCTATGTGTTTCATTTGTAATATTATGAAAGTTAGGAAAACAGAAAGTAACAGTATATGAGAAGGGGATCTGTCAGTGTGGATAACATCTGCTAGAATAATGGACTAATATAAGTTATAAGAGTTAATAAGAAGCCTGAGCTAATGGGCCAATCAGTTTACAGTTAATGTAGACCTCTGTGTGATTTCTTTGGGACTTAATGAATTTCTTTGGGAATCAGGCAGGACAGAAAACTCAGATAATATGTGAGGTTACAGATCAGAGAATAAAATGATATGAAGAGGGAGAGGGGAATTATGGAATAGGAAGGATTTAATTAGGTGGAGATTTTAGGAGGGCAGTGTAGATGAGGATATACGGGGAAGGAAAACTAACACCAAAGGTTTTTATGAAAACCTACTTCTGTAGAAGATTCCTAAAATATAGACATATACACAAGAGGTTTTTTTATTGAGAAAAGGAAAAAAACAAGTTTCTGCCTCCTTCCAGCCTCCCATTCCCCTCCCCTTCCTTCCACCCTTCTCCCCCTCCCCCTACTCCTCTCCCCCTCCCTCTCCAGTCCAAAGAGCAGTCAGGGTCCCTGCCCTGTGGAAAGTCCAAGGTCCTCCCCCCTCCGTCCATATCTAGGAAGGTGAACATCCAAACAGGCTATGCTCCCACAAAGCCAGAACATTAAGTAGGATCAAAACCCCGTGCCATTGTCCTTGGCTTCACATCAGCCCTTATTGTTCGCCATGTTCAGAGAGACCGGTTTTATCCCATGCTTTTTCAGTCATAGTCCAGCTGGCCTTGGTGAGCTCCCAATAGATCAGATCCACTGTCTCAGTGGGTGGGTGAACCCCTCGTGGTCCTGACTTCCTTGTTCATGTTCTCCCTCCTTCTGCTCCTTATTGGGACCTTGGGAGCTCAGTCCAGTGCTCCAGTGTGGGTCTCTGTCTCTATCTCCATCCATCACCAGATGAAGGTTCTATGGTGATATGCAAGACATTCGTCAGTATTGCTATAGGATAGGGATAGGATAGGGTCATTTCAGGTTCCCTATCCTCAGCTGCCCAAGGAACTAACTGGGGACATTGCCTTGGGCTCCTGGGAGCCACTCTAGGTTCAAGTCTCTTGCCAACCCTAAGGTGGCTCCCTTAACTAAGAATTGTGCTTCCGCACTCCCCTATCCAACCTTCCTTTATCCCAATCATCCTGTTTCCCCAAGTTCCCCCCATCCTCCCCTTCTCCCTCTTCTCTCCCCATCTCCCCTTACCCCCAACCCACCCCACCCCCAAGATCCCACTTTTCTCCCCGGCAATTTTGTCTATTTCCCATAGGCAAGAGGATAACTATATGTTTTTCCTTGGGTTCACCTTCTTATTTAGCTTCTTTAGGTTCACCAGTTGTAGACTCCATGACCCTTATTTATGGCTAGAAACCAATTATGAGTGAGTACATCCCATGCTCATCTTTTTGTGTCTGGGTTACCTCACTCAGGATAGTGTTTTCTATTTCCATCCATTTGCATGCAAAATTCGAGAAGTCACTGTTTTTTTTTTTTTTTACCGCAGCGTAGTACTCTACTGTGTATATATTCCACACTTTCTTCATCCATTCTTCCATTTGAAGGGCATCTAGGTTGTTTCCAGGATCTGGATATTACAAACAATGCTTCTATGAACATAGTTGAGCATATACTTTTGTTGTATGAAAGGGCATCTCTTGGGTATATTCCCAAGAGTGGTATTACTGGGTCCAGGAAATTTGGGATCAACCTACCCCTAGACCCAGCAATACCACTCTTGGGAATATACCCAAGAGATGTCCTATCATATGACAAGAACATTTGTTCAACTATGTACACAAAGAGTTTTAATGGAGTTATTCTATGATGAGGTAGGAATACCCAAACTAGACAGTACAGGCTAGCAACTAAGAACTCCAGAACCAGAAATGGGTTACCTCTTTTGGAATAGGTGGAATTACATAACTATTATAGGCTATTGTCATTGCTCTTAGCTATTTTCTAGAGCATGATAGTAAGACGCTATTGCTGAAGATACCATGTACTTGAGTCACTGAGCATGGAGAAATGAAGCTGGACCTGGATAGGAAGCATCATTCCTCATTCCTACCAGTAGCTTTTATAGTGCTGGAAGGTGCTATACATGCTACTGGAGGAGAGAAAGGTTATTGCCATTCTCACCCAACTGTAAACTCCAAAAGCTACAATAATGACTGTCCTGACAAGATAGGGACATGGAGGCAATATTAGCATGAATGCTGCAGAAGTAACCCAGTTACTATCAGATTGGATTTCAGACCAGGTTCATGAGGTAGAATCCATACCCAGCACTGTTAATGGGGGAAAGATTCTGTGGATAGATAGGCCAGAGAACCTAGCATTAGGAGAACCTAATGCTGTTATTCTGCTAACCGGACAGATTATTGGAATGACTCTAATCACCTATTGCTACACTAGTCATAGATCAGCACAGTGATCAGCTGTCTTCAGAGAAACTTCCTCCAGTAGATAAAAGACCATCATCTGTTCAATGTGCAGAGAAAAAGAAACTGTGGGATTCTCAACCACAAGTGAGAAATACATATCATATCCTTTCTGATGGGACCATTTAGAGTCCTGGCCTCCAGCATTTCTTCCCTGCTAGAGATCTTTACTTCCCTTCTGATTTGAGTTACTAAACGCTGTTTCAAAGTTGTTTACCAGCTCTGCTTCATGAGCACGTGTTACCTTGGCCTTGAGGATCAGAGGATAAGGTTTTCATCTGTTGGCCCACTTAACTGTTGGATATATAAGCCTCCATAGTGCCATTGGATAAAGGGCTTCTTACCAGTGACTAGAGGTCTGTGTCTCTGTCTCTCTGTCTGTTTGTGTTTGTGTGTTTCAACCTCCAGCACCTTGCCCAAAGCTCGGGAACTGTATGGTAGTGAATAGAGCGCAGACAGGCGTGGTGCGCTGCACCCTTCCCCTAAGACCCTGAATGTTCATGGAAGAAGGGACAAAAAGATTGTAAAAGCCAAGAGGGGGTGGAAAACTCCCAGGAAGTCATGGTTTTCTGCTCTAAAAAGGCAGTTAATAAATGAACCCTGAGCAAATATGACAGATGCATGAAACTTGTTCAAACTCTAGCAGACACAGAGACAGGGAGGTGAGCATGTTCCTACCCCTAAATGAGAAAATACTGACATTAGAAAGCTCCCAGGGAAGGCAGTGTAAAGCTTTATTTTGTTTTGATTTAATAGTGTGGCCTATGGTAGGTTGATCAGACTCCAGGGCAGACCCCACTCTCAAGAGTAGTCGGGAAACATAAACTGGACTCATTGGGTTTTAAAGAAAGAAAATTGCATGTTGGGTAGACACAGTGGATCTGCAAGGAATTGGGAGAGGGGGTGAAGATTGTTAATCAAAATTCATTGTATGAAATTCTCAAAATGATAAACATATCATTTAAAAATAAAATATTATACACAATATATAACAGAGTTTAATTCACCTGTAAGAAGGATGAAATTATGTCCTTGCAGAAAAATGGACAGAACTAGAGAGCATCATCGTAATGACATGAGTCAGACTGAGAAAAACAAATATATGGTTTCTTTCATTTGTGCATCTTAGATTTTATATAGATTCACAAGTTCATTCATACACACCTGACACTGAAGTAGAAGCAAGGTTGTGTGGAGGGAGAATGGTGATATCAGGAGGGGGGTTGGTGACTATATTCAAAGTACATGATATGCTTGTATGAAATATATTATACCATAACTATGTATAACACACATACACTAATAAAGATTTCTAAAGCTTTGAATTTATCTAAAAATTCCAAGGCACTACTAAAATTAGTTTATCTATAGAACAATTTGTATATCCATAAATGTTAATAGCTGTGAGATTCACCTTTTTCAAACAATTTTGGCTCATTTTCCTTACAAGACAAAAAATCAAATTGCTCTCGACAACAACAGTGAGACTCTTTAGTTCTAGGCAGACAGTTCAGTCAGTAAAGTTCTTCCCTCCCATTTGGGAGGACCTGAGCACACATAAACATTCCAGCACTGTACATGGGGAGAAAGTGGAATTCTTAGGGCTCCTGGTCAGCCATTCTAGCCAATTTGGTGCACTCTGGCCAATGAGTAATCCTGTCTCAACGGAGTTGCTTGCTGTTCCTGAAGATGATACCCAGTTTTTCTCTGCCTTCCATATGCATGTGCATGCATCCTCATATGTACCTATTCACAGTGGAACAAACACACATATAATCAAAGGGGTATTTCTATATACTGAATTTGTCCACATGCATGTAAAAATTGATGACAATGCATTCCTTCACCCTTTACCCCTCTCTCCCTCTGAACTTTCTTCCCTCTTTCCTTTCCTCTCTTCCTCAGTATCTACTTCCTCCCTCTCACTCCCTACATCTATCCCTTTTTTCTTATTGCAGGTGATCTATATCACTAAGATCAACAGTCAGGCTCCACACTCATGAGAATATCTCTTTTTATGTCTCTTTTGAAACAAATAGAATTCGGGATATATTACCCTTATGTATGATAACTGTCACGTGAGAAATGTTCTTCTTATTCCTAGAAGAAAAGATCATTCTAAGACAGAATTGAGAAGATCTTAAGTCAGATCTGAAAGAATGGGTCTTATTAAGTTTAACATGTAACGATAGAGGGAAAGTATTTTCCCTCCTCCACAAATGCAAGGATGAAGAATGAATTTCACAGCTATAAACCTTAGCCACACAAGTATAAGGCTCTCCATTGTCTCTGTGAACATTGTAGAGACACATAAAAGACAGTTATAATGCAACTTTTGGAACAAGGGGGAATGTAAACAGAAAATTATTTTCTTCAAAAGTCTTTAAAATATGAGCAGTTATGATGTTGAGAATTATAGTGGAAATAATTCTTAAAGATGCAAAGCTGGAAAACCATTTCTCACTTGTGGTATGCCTGTGGTGGCAAGGTGGTTCAGAAGCTGAGGAAATTCTAGGGAATGTAGCTAATGGGTATTACCTTCAAAGGGAAGGCTCGGAGAAAGAAGGAATGCTCCACTGTTTTTGATTTAGCAAACAACCCAAGGAGTTGAGTGTTCCATGGAAGTGAGTCTTCCACAGCTCCTACTAGGATTCTGCCTAGATTAAGAAAATCTAATCTAATCACAGTGTAAAAGCTGCATCTTTTAAATGTTAATGTTTTGGCGCAAACAGGAGTCTCTTTATTAAGGTCAGGGGTGAGGCATGAAACCGCATGCACACTCTTTTACAATCCAGTGTATGTTCTAGAAAAACAGCAGCAATTCCCACGGGAACAACATTTATCAATGAACATAAAGAGCTTCATACTCATTGTCACAACTGGTAGCTGTGGCTACCTTAAACTTGGAGTAGGCTAGTCAGCTCTTATATTTTACAGAAAAGAACACAGAAACATTGAAGAAATGGCCAGCTGTCCTTACAAAGGCGTTTGCCACTCTACATTAAAAAAATAAATTCTGATCAAATGTGAAGTTTGCCAGCAGTCTTCTGGATGGAACATTTTATTGCGCATTCCATTGTATTCCATTTTCCGGGTCTGTGCAGAGATTGTGTGGGTTTTTTTTTTTAAATAAGACTCAGCAATTTTTAAAAGTTTAATTATTTCAAATTCCTAACCACTTACTTCAAAACCAAGCAACTAGCAATTCTAGGTTTACCTAGTATATGGGAATGGGTCCTTTAACAATAGTTTCCCATTTGCCTTGCTTAAAGTTCTGAGACCTTTGTGTAACCATCAGCATTTCCAGGGGTTTGTAAGACCATTTCTGCATGGCCTCCCTTCTGATAACTTCTGAACTCTCTCAGCTGCCCAAACTGTGGAGGAAGTGTGTGTGAGGGAAGGAACTGGGGACTGCCATGCGTATTAGCACTTATCTCTATGTATAAACTTGCCCATACTTTCAGAAGGGCCAATAAGCTTATTCCCACATGAGTGAAATTTGGACCCATGAGTGCAGTTCTAATTCTTTTGCTGGACATAACACAGAAAAAGCAGGCTTCTGTCCTGCTCACCAAATGACACTGGGATGTTTAAAACAATCATGAGATGGAAAGGACTTAGCAATTAGTTCAAAAACTTTCCACTCTTGGGAATATACCCAAGAGATGCCCGATCATATGACAAAAGCATTTGTTCAACTATGTTCATAGCAGTATTATTTGTAATAGCCAGATCCTGGAAACAACCTAGATGCCCTTCAAATGGAAGAATGGATGAAGAAAGTGTGGAATATATACACAGTAGAGTACTACGCTGTGGTAAAAAAAAACAATGACTTCTCGAATTTTGCATGCAAATGGATGGAAATAGAAAACACTATCCTGAGTGAGGTAACCCAGACCCAAAAAGATGAGCATGGGATATACTCACTCATAATTGGTTTCTAGCCATAAATAAGGGTCACAGAGTCTACAATTGGTGAACCTAAAGAAGCTAAATAAGAAGGTGAACCCAAGGAAAAACATATAGTTATCCTCTTGCCTATGGGAAGTAGACAAAATTGCCGGGGAGAAAAGTGGGATCTTGGGAGTGGGGTGGGTTGGGGGTAAGGGGAGATGGGGAGAGAAGAGGGAGAAGGGGAGGATGGGGGGAACTTGGGGAAACAGGATGATTGGGATAAAGGAAGGCTGGATAGGGGAGTGCGGAAGCACAATTCTTAGTTAAGGGAGCTACCTTAGGGTTGGCAAGAGACTTGAACCTAGAGTGGCTCCCAGGAGCCCAATGTGATGTCCCCAGTTAGTTCCTTGGGCAGCTGAGGATAGGGAACCTGAAACGACCCTATTCTATAGCAATACTGACGAATATCTTGCATATCATCATAGAACCTTCATCTGGTGATAGATGGAGATAGAGACAGAGACCCACACTGGAGCACTGGACTGAGCACCCAAGGTCCCAATGAAGAGCAGAAGGAGGGATAAGGTGAGCAAGGAAGTCAGGAGCATGAGAAGTGCACCCACCCACTGAGACAGTGGATCTGATCTATTGGGAGCTAACCAAGGCCAGCTGGACTATGACTGAAAAGCATGGGTAAAACCGGACTCTCTGAACATGGTGAACAATGAGGGCTGATGAGAAGCCAAGGGCAATGACATGGGGTTTTGATCCTACTTCATGTTCTAGCTTTGTGGGAGCCTAGCCAGTTTGGATGTTCACCTTCCTAGATATGGACGGAGGGGGGACGTAGTAATAAGGGCGGCGTTGCTGCGTCCCCAGCACCCTTGCTGCCTGGCTAGCTTATGCCCGAAATAACAACACACAAACTGTATTCATTTAATCACTGCTTGGCCCATTTCTATCTAGCCTCTTCTAGGCTAATTCTCACATATTAATTTAGCCCATTTCTAATCATCTGTGTAGCGCCCCTAGGTGCGCTTACCAGGAAGATTCTAGCCTATGTCCATCCTGGGTCAGAGTTTCATCGCGTGTGTCTGCCTGGGAGCTGGGAGCATGGCGTCCCTCTGAGGTGTCTGCTCCCGAGAGGAGAGCTGTGGAGTCTGAGCTCACTTCCTCTTCCTCCCAGCGTTCTGTTCTGTTTACTCCTCCCACCTATCTTCTAACCAATGAGGGCCAAGCAGTTTCTTTTTATTTAACCAATGACCTTCCTCTGTCAGGGGGAGGACCTTGGACTTTCCACAGGGCAGGGAACCCTGAGTGCTCTTTGGACTGGAGAGGGAGGGGGAGAAGAGTGGGGGTAGGTGGAGAAGGGTGGGAGGAAGGGGAGGGAAATGGGAGGCTGGGAGGAGCGGGAAACTTTTTTTTCCTTTTCTCAATAAAAAAAAAATAAAAATAAAACAGAAAAAAAAACTTTCCACATTTTAAAAAAATCTTATTTTTTAGATAGCCCAGGAAGATAGCTGGATGTGAGAAAACCTTGAAATACAATTTCTCATGCAGAAATTTTTTAAATTATCTCTCTCTCTCTCTCTCTCTGTGTGTGTGTGTGTGTGTGTGTGTGTGTAAACAAATAATTAGTAATCATTTTTTTTTTTTGGTCACTTATTCTCCCAGTGACTTACAATACAGTACAGACCTGACCAGCATCCCCTCCGGATCCAAAGACATTGCCTTGTAAAGAGAGAACCGTAACTATAGACTTTAGACAGAAATCTGCTTGCCTGCTGCTCTATGAACTTCCCATGTATCGTATTCAGGAATATGAGTGTAGCACCGTTCTAAGTCCTCTTTACTGATAATTTAATGCTGCCTCTAAATTTAATGCCTATTGCCTTTGCACCAGAAAGTGGTTCTTACTGATGATAATAATGATGGTCATTAGGGCCTTGGAGACTTTTAAAAGGATCCAAGGATGAATGAATAAATAAGAACCATGATGACTCACTCCGCACCCGATGCCATTAGCGGAATGCACAGCTCAGCACTGCTCCTCTTCAGCACAACGGCGCTATTTAAATGTATGTTAAATTTCTTTTTAAACAAAACGAGGATAATTTATTCAGAGAATATTATGAGATTTCAGAATGTCAGCAATCAGGCAAGCTACAGAAAGGAAATTCATTTCACCACACTGCCTTCTTTTCTCTCTAAAATTAGTCTGGTGGAGTGACAACCGGTTTCTGGCAGGCTCCAGGCTCACTTCTCCTTCTCAAGCAAGCAGGACTTGTTCGTTGCCACATTTTCATTGATTTCTTTGTTTTATGTTGGAAATCTGCTAAAGAATGTCCAGTTGGATTTCCTTCTAATATTGCTCTAGGTTAAATAGGTAAAAACATTGTGCTGAATTTCAGAGTACTACATTAGTTAAATTAATATAGATTAATAAATACTTCATTTTCATGCTCATAAAATGTGAATGTATAAACTTCGCTCTTGACTACTGGCATACAGGTATAAAGAAATATGCCCACGATTATTTTCATAATAGACATGCAGTGTTCCCCTGGAACGGAAGTTGATATAAGATGGTGTAATATAAGCTCTCATGGTGCATTCAGTTTCTCAAATGATTCGACTGTGGTTGTGAGAATAGTGTCTGTTTTTCCCAATGTGACATGATTTCAGAGCAGGGGGTAGGTAAGGATGTGCATGCTAAACAGCCATTTCACCTTTCCCCCCTACACCCCTTCCCTTTCTTTGCTGCTTTGCAGACAGTGGGGTATTGAAAGAGCCATTGAGCCAGAACACACACATAAAGAATTCTCTACCTGTCTGTGAAGGAGCCAGGTGACGAGACAACTGTCATTTGTTCTCTTTCCCAAACATAAAGGAAACATTCCCCACTGCATCTGCACGACACACTTGTTGCTATGCCATTTAGTCTTCAGAGGAGCCATCGCCAAGGGACACAAAGATTACAAAAACTGTCTTGCATTAGGAAGAGTCGGCATGTTGAAATTTATATTTAGAGAAAAGTGAATGGGTAGTTATTCACAATAGAAATACCAAGTCAAAGAAATAATGCATTTTAAAAGCTAAGTTCTACAAAAGTACAAGTCAATTTGAAAATATTGGCTTTGGATACACCTATAGCAAGGCCTGAGCTGCAGCTCTCTGAAATCACTGCGAGTCTTCACATGTAATTTAGGATAATCTGATAAACTGAAATGAACCATAAGCACAATCTACATGAGACTCTCCAATGACAATCAAAATGTTTGTTGAGACAAAGGGAACTCTACTCTATCAATCATATTGGAGAAATCATGAGTCAGCTAAAATGTTCAGTTCTTAAGCCCATTTGGCCTTTGGTTTAAATCCCTTGTTTAAGAAGCCACTGGGAGGGATGTGAAGGACAAGCTTATGTGTTTTTGTCCTTTATGAGGATGAGAGAGATGACTCCTTGGAGTCAGGGGTAACTCACAACCGCCGTCCTATCTTTGCCCACACACCACAGTTCTGAGGTTAAAGAGGTGCGTGATGCTATGGCTGGCTTTTTATATAGGTGCCTGGATCTGAACTCAGGCCCTAATGCTCAAACACAGCAAGCACTCTTAGCCACTTGGCTACCTCCTCAACTCAAGAAAACTACTTCATTGTGTAAACGTAACTAAAGTCCATGTAGGCAAACTCAGGTGCCCAAGTGTGTTTTACCCAATTGTGATGGATCCCTCAAAATCTAGCCCAGGCTTGTAGGAAGATCGAGATAACTATAGAAATTTAATCTACAACAACTCAAATAGCTGATAACTCAACTTTGTTGTGAATTTCCTCCAAATGTGTCTCCTTACTTTGGGAGGTATCTTCTCTATGCTTCATTGGCCAGGACTGGAAATCTGAGTCCGGTCTTTCTTCTGTCTTCCTTAACTCCTTTCCTGCTTCTCCTATTCCAAACAGCCAAGGAAATCTTGCAAAAATGTTCCCAATTCCCTACATCCCTTTACATTTGCCTTGGTTTAGACCGCCGCTACTGATACACTGCTTGGATTTCTGTGAAGCTTCCTGACTTGGTCTGCTTAGTCCCATCCATTCCCCATGGCTTGTCACATGGCATCCTCGGTCATCCTTTCCTAAAGCGCATCTGCATTGTTCATTACTAAAGCTCCTACGGCCTTAAAATCTCTCAATAGATTTCATCTAAATTTCAAACTTAACATGGTTGCCAACGATTTTTAATGTGTGGCTATTGGCTACTTCAAACAGCTACAAACTCACCCTTTACTTAATTGCTGCAGCTGAATTCTCTGTTCTTTGCAACCCTTGCTTTTGAGTTCTTTGTTAACTTAAAATTGAAGGTTCTGCACCAGTTTTTCTAGCCATGCCAACTTAATAAGTCAAAGTGTGTTTACTTTATTTACTGGTCTTTTGCTGTTATCCCAGAGTCTCCTAAATGTACCTATCATATTCATTTAGCATTCACTAGAGTTTGGAGAGATGTCATGTCTGCTGCTGTATGCCTGATACTAATTTAAGTAGTTAGGATATGTTATTGGACAAAATCAAAAGCCCTTACCTTCATGAATATTGCTCTCTTTTCATATTTATCTTTCTGTTATATCAGGTCTCATCCTTCCTTAATGAAAGCAGAAGTTCTCCTGGTATCATTGTGTTTTGTTTGACAAGATGTTCAGGTAATTCCCAGTTATTGAAAGAATGAGTAAATTGAGCCAATGTAAAGTGAGGAAATAGGATGATATATTTTTATTGGAGGTCATTATAACTCTTTTGAGGTTATGGGAATATTTTTTAGAATAAGGAAACATGGATGGCTGGAGGGATGGGCCAGTTGTTAATAGTGTGTCCTGCTCTTGCAGAAGACCCAAATTTTGTTCACAGCATCCATACAGGCATCTCACAAAGACCTCTAAATCCAGCTCCAGGGGATCTGCTACCCTCTTAAGGATGCTATAGACACCTGTATGCATGCTTGTTCATATCCCTTCACATGTACATATAATTAAAAGCAAAATAAGTTTTGTAAAATCAAAACAGTAAATATTTTTGTATTATTCTGGAATTTGAATTTATATTATCTAGGAATCATAATTTCTCGTAACTGTTCTTCGCCTAAACACACCTTTTAGTCATAGTGAGCTCTTTAGTTTTCAGGTGTATCTGACTGTTTTCTGACCACCAGCGTCTATATAGGAAATCAGTCAATATCAATGAATAGAAAAAACACATGGCTTTCTGAAACAGAAAAAAATAAGAATTCGAATGCCAGGAATAGACACATTTTTCTATGAACCTAAGTGACGAGAGAGAGAGAGAGAGAGAGAGAGAGTTGTCCAATTTAACATGACCATACTAAAATTTCTAAGATGTTCTTCAACATGGATAAAAATAATTTTCAAGTAAAAAGAAGGATTTTTAATATTTTCAAAACCCCTCTTTCCTCTAAGAAAGAACTCAGGAAACTTTCAGCTTTGAAAAAGGATATGTCAAGACTTGAAAATCTAGCAACTAAAAACTTTCAATGTAAGTTCAGTGGGGGAAGCGTCAAGGTAATATGTATGGTAGGGATTGCTAAAATTCAGTGTGACCCCACAATTTCTCTACAAACAAGAATAATTAGAGTGTGCTTTAAAATGGACCTTGGGATGCATAATTTCCACCTGCCTTCTACACATGTGATTGTGTGTTTACCCAGGTTTATAATTTTCAGTCTCCTTGGAGCTTCATCCTTACACACCCACACCATTCTTTTGCAAAGCCCTGTTGATTATTTCATTTCTGGAGAGATCACACGTCTCCTGGATCCTGGTGACTTATGCTTTCCTCTACCCTGTGAGTGTGGGTAATAGCCTTTTTGTATGCCAATTTGCTTACACTGCAGTCCATGCTGGTAATACTGTACATTGCCTGACCTCTGAATGGAAAAATAATAACAAGTTAAAACAGTCGTTTTACCTGAAGTCGATAAGGCCATAACACTCACCCGTTTTCAATTCACAGGCTCAATTTTCATCCACTCACGCTCGACTCCGAGAGGAAGGAATAATGACAGGCTACAGGCACTTTATTTCAAAATTCACTCACAAAGTTATTGACAAGCATTTTTCATGGGAACAGCTCTTCTCTCTGACCCTTGTGAGCTGTTTACATGAAAAATGCTCTTCCTTCTGGATTAATGAGAGTGGAGCCTAATTCCATACCAAACATGTGGCAATTGCTTTAGTGGCTCTGTTTTTGATATGGGAACAAAAATAGGGATAATTTGCCTCAAATTGCAGTCACTTCAGTCATAATAAAATCTCAGAGAGTACTGTTTGCTTTCAACTTTCATTAGGTAAGCTGGGCTGTTATTAAGGCACCAACACATAAATGTTATATTAGCACTTAACAGAAGCATGGCTGTCTCCTCTTGGAGATAAATTCCACCCTTGTCAATATAATTCTGCCCTGCATGCAGGAAAAGAGTTTGAAAAGAAGAAATAGTGAAGCTTTGAAGTGGAAGAAAAGAAATGCCTGTTCATCCAAGCCTAAAGGGCATCTTGTTAGCCAAGGTTCTAGGGTTCTGTTGAGGCTATCAACCCAAAAGAAACTCTGTTAGTTCAGGTCAGACATTGAGACAAACTTTCCCATTGGCTGAGATTGCTTTCGCAGTAAAGTTTATATTTTTGTACATCTCCAGAAACTATGCAGAAGAAATGCTAGGTCTAAGATAGAGTTCACTCATAGATCAGATGATAATTATTCTGTGTGAATCGCTGTGCCTACAGGTACCTACAAAACTTAGTTTGTAGTCTGATAATGGTCCTCTAAAAATATAAGGCATTTTATAGGTTCACGGAGGAGCTGTTCGAAATAGATATGTGGTTATCCTTACCCTCCTCCCTTTATTCTTCACTCGGAAAACTTAATATCTTTCACTATTGGGATACAAAAACCATTATCACGCTTTGGAAGATGAAATGTTTAGTCAAAAGTGTGGAAAAGGAAGGGAGAAGATAAGGTTGGCCATGGCTTGCCCTGACTTTGTTATCTGATGTCTTTTTCTGGCTCCTTAACCAATAATTCTATTGTTCGTTCTGTTTCTTAGCATGCTTAGCTGCACAAAATTGTTTTAACCCCTGAATTCAGACTGCAGCATCTTAGGAAGCAAGTGGAATATTCACATGAATAATGCCCTTCTGTGTTTCTAATACATGATTAGAAACAACAGAGATTGGTGCCTAATTCTAGCTAAAGGTATTGATGAAGGATTTCCTAGATTATCATTTCATTCATACAATCACATGCATATATATTTTGTCAGTTATGGTTGTTATCAAATGTCGGTGGAAACTCTCTGTCATTCATCTTTGCCCAGAAAGATTGTCCACTTCTATCCAACCTTCCTTATGTCTCTTGAGTTTGATCATTCTCAGAGTGGTCTGTACTTGCTGACAGTGGCCAGACTTAGAGAAAAAGGAGATATAAAACACAGAATCATAGATTAGCAATGGTTCAGTGTTAGCAATGGGTCAGGGTAAACCAAACCTGTAACCGAATAAAAAAAGTCATTTACATTTGAAAACCACATTAAACTAATTTTCAATGTATAACTAATTCTTTACAAAAAGCAACTTTGATGATAACATAAAAATTTCTTTATTATATAAGAAAATTTTGATTAGTTCCAAAAACTACGAAGTTATTTTTATAATATCAGTGATTGGGTCCTGGTGTGGCAACACACGTCTTTAATCCAAATACTCAGGTAGCAGAGGAAAGTGAATCTCTGTGTCTATGAAGCCAGCCTGGGCTACATAGTGAGTTCCATGCCAGTCAGTGAAAGCTTGTCTCAGAGCAAACAAAATCCCAAACAAGTGATTAAAAATCAGTTTATGGTTAGAGTCTATCATTTAAATAACACAATTACTCAAGCATAAGCTCTACCCTAACAAAGACCATATCTGACATAGTTTGAATCCCTGATAATTTAGCACAGGCTTGCTTTCTGATGGTTATTCAATACAAGTTTTATGCTAACGTTTTTCTTCAGAATAATTTACCTCAAATTTTCAAATATTCATTCAGTTTATTCCCCTAAATTCAAATTTAGAAATCTATGCTAGGAAAATGATTGTAAATATTCACACAGAAAATAACTAGAAACATAGAAAATATTTATCCCAGATAACAGAAATATAAAAATGTATTATTATATTACATAATGAAATAGTGGTAAAAATATGTATCAACATGTTTAATTGACACTGAGTAGAGATAGTTTTTGTTTCTCTAGATCATAATAGATTTTCCAAATTTATGTTATCAGTAATTATAATAATTAGAAAAATGTTACTGCCAAATGTATTAACAATTTAATAAAGTAATGAATTAAAATGGTAAAACTGAGAAAAACTTAAATAAATTGTTAAATGGCTAGTCCTTAATTTATACTAAAAATATTATCTCAAGGCCTTTTATCTTTGGCTGCCTTTTTAAAAAAAAGACATGATTTAGAATACACAGGCAGGAATGGGCACATCTATGTCTGTGCGTCCAATGCCCTTTACAGTACTTCCTTGGTCAGATAACAAATTTGCCTTCTACTCTGAAAGAGCTGTATCTTATCCTTTTAAATCAATTACAGATATCAATTTAATAAAAATTTAATGTGTATCACTCATGCCTGCAGTGAAATAGGGATTGCATGTAATATTTAAAGTTCTGTTCGTCTATATGTGTTCCCTTTGAGAAAGCGTTATGAAATGAAAATGCGCACTTGAGTGAAGTTCTCTTGTCATGTCTAGAAGACACTCTCTTAGAAAAGGCTTCCACAATCTTCCCATGCCTCCTTTTGTCATTTCTCCTGAACCTGATATATCGTGGTTGCATTTTAGAATCGGAGCTGAGACTCCTACAGTTTTCCTCATTTGGATCGGTTGTGTATCTCTGTAACAGTCTCAGCTGCCACAGAAAGACATTTCTTTGAGGAGGGGGTGAGAGCTACAGTTATTTGTGATTATTAGTATTTGGAATATAGCTAGAAATTATATGTGTTTAGAAAAATGGGAATAGTAAGTTTTCCTCTAGGGTCTATGATGCCATAGGATCTTTCCAGCCATAGGGGGCTAGTTGCCAGGCATGAGTTCCCTTCTGCTCAGTAGGCCTTCAGTCCAAAGAGACAATTGTTGGTTACTCCTATGATAAAAGTGCCACTATAGCACCAATGGGGCTCTCATTGCTGATTGGTCGTTGTCATTTGGTGGCCTTACAGATGTCCAGGACTACTGATTTATTTATTCTGTTGGAAGCTTGCACAGTGTCTTCAGATACTACAAGAGCGAGTCCTTAGCGGGAGGCTTGCTGGTGAGTTCTATCTCAGTTCCTTAAGTACTGTGTTCAAAGTTTTCATGTCTTCAGAAATAGAATCTTATATTCAAGTTTTGGGTGGCAGCTAAGGACAACAGCAAAGGCCTATATTGTTTTAGGTGTCTCTGGACCCTTCTCACCAACAACTTGAAGGGAGACTGCTGATACCTAGCACTGGAGATCTTGCTAGTTTGTTGGGTAAAATTATCACCCCATGTAGCATAAATTCATTTAACTCCCGCATTACACATACAAATAATGTGTATTTTTAAGCAAACTTTAAAAATTATGTTTCTCTGTGAGGTTTTTAAATGCCTGTGTTATTTCCCACTCTACTTCCCTCTACATATTCACCCATCCTGTTCCCTAGTTTAAGGTCAACAATATGCTTAAACACAAATAATGTCAATATCAGTTGCCATGCCAACACAGAAGTGGAAATTTTCACAAAGCCTCATGCCTAGGTGAAGAGCTATAGACAATCTGGGACTGCTGAGAGAAAGAGAATCAGTTTTCTTTCAGAACAAGACTTGTATCAGGTTATCCAATCCCAAATGGTCAGTTAAACACATGGTATATTTGAACAACACTAAATGAACTCATTAGATTGATGTAAGCATAGACAGACTCTCTCTCTCTCTCTCTCTCTCTCTATATATATATATATATATATATTATACTTTCTGTCTGTATAGACAGACAGAAAGACAGATATACACAACAATAATAAAAGAAGGGTTATTAATTTCAAAGGGAGCAGTGAGACATAGGAGGAGGAGGTAGAAGCAGAAGAGAATGGAATGGAAATTATATAAATACAATTCATGTATGACATTATCAAAAATAAGACACACACACACACATACACACACACACACACACACACGAGTGAGTGAGTGTACTTGCTGATTCACCTGGTTGTGTTTTCTCCTTAACTATTAAAGCCCCAACCTGATGACTTAGAGTTGAATACTGGCTCCACCACACCCTGGCTGTATGATCCCAGGATAGTCACTGGATTTGATTTCTTTGTCTATAACCTAAGGATAACATAATTCCCTTCTCAGCATTGTTTAATGGTGACATAAGTTTTGCTGAGCTGTCTGGATGATCAGCTTTTGTTTGGGTACTGTCAAGTGTACTTACATTTCCATGGTTCTTAAACATTATTCAATGGTGTTCTACTTGACTGATCTCTGAGAATCTCAGCAAAAATGTCATCTTTCTTGGTTATGGTGCTAATCTGGCAAATGTGGGCAATAAATGTTAATACTGTAGTCGTTATTAGGATCCTCACAGTCACCTGTCATTCAAAATATATTTCTGTTTTAAGGATTAACTTCTCACTAGAAGTAATTTTAAATAAAATTACATTCAGATTCCCTAACAAATTTAATAAATTGAGATAATGACTTAAGATGGGGAAATGATTTCGCAGTGGAATGACACACCACTTTAATCCTCTTACACAGGTGAGAAGAAAACTTACACATTGTTTTTTTTTTTTTTTTGTATTTTTGAGACATTGTTTCTCCATAGCTTTTGGTTCCTGTCCTGGAACTAGCTCTTGTAGACCAGGCTGGCCTCGAACTCACAGAGATCCGCCTGCCTCTGCCTCCCGAGTGCTGGGATTAAAGGCGTGCGCCACCACCGACCGGTCTCTTACACATTCTTAACAGATAAATTACGCTCTGTGTCAAGCAGAGGCCAAACAACATCACACACTATGCAAAAGATTTTAAAATATTCAACAAAATGATGCAGAAATGTGTCATTTTATACTATGGTATAAATCTACCAACCAGAAAATAAGTTGGATCAATAGAGTCATCATTTATTTGGGAAGAAGATGTACCATCTAGGTTGTATTTATTTATTTATTTATTTATTTATTAAAGATTTCTGCCTCCTCCCCGCCACCGCCTCCCATTTCCCTCCCCGTTCCCCCTCCCTGTGGGAAGTCCAAGGATCTCCCACCTCCTTCCCAGTCTAGTAAGTTGAGCATCCAAACAGCCTAGGCTCCCACAAAGCCAGTACCTGCAGTAGGATCAAAACCCAGTGCCATTGTTCTTGACTTCTCAGCAGTCCTCATTGTCCGCTATGTTCAGCGAGTCCGGTTTTATCCCATGCTTTTTCAGACCCAGGCCAGCTGGCCTTGGTGAGTTCCCGATAGAACATCCCCATTGTCTCAGTGTGTGGGTGCACCCCAAAAAGAGGAACATGGGATGTACTCACTCATAATTGGTTTCTAGCCATAAACAAAGGACAGTGAGCCTATAATTCGTGATCCTAGAGAAGCTAAATAAGAAGGTGAACGCAAAGAAAAACATATAGGCATCCTCCTGGATATTAACCTTCATCAGGTGATGAAAGGAGACAGAGACAGAGTCCCACATTGGAGCACCGGATAGAAATCTCAAGGTCCAAATCAGGAGCAGAAGGATAGAGAGCACGAGCAAGGAACTCAGGACCGCGAGGGGTGCACCCACACACTGAGTCAATAGGTTGTATTTTTAATTTGCAGTTAAATTATTAATTTGCAAAGTAGTAATTTGCAGTCTATCAATAGCAATCTAAAGAAGCAAATGTAAGATATTTTGCTGAATGATATTTATTAGTGAACATAAATATTATTATTAAATAATTACTATTGAATTACATTTGTGACTATACCCAAAATAATTATATCATCACAAACATTCTCACTGTTTATTATACTGTGTTGATTTTGTAGGGTTTAATTTTTTTTTTATTTGTCCCCAAGTGTACTTCCCACTTTCTGTTCTATAAGGTTCAGTGTGGCTGGCTTTATGTTGAGGTCTTTGATTTATTTGGACTTGAGTTTTGTGCATGGTGATAGATATGGATGGATCTATTTTCATTCTTCTACATGTTGATATCCAGTCATGCCAGCATCATTTGTTAACTATGCTTTCTTTTTTTTCCATTTGATATTTTTTTGCTTCTTTGTCAAAAATCAGGTGTTCAAAGGAATGTGGATTAATATCCGAGTCTTTGATTTGGTTCCCTGGGTCCTCCTGTCTGTTTTTAGGCCATTATCAGGCTGGTTTCAGTACTGTATATATCCCTGTAGTAGAGTTTGAAGTCAGGGATTGTGATGCCTCTAGAAGTTCTTTTATTGTACAAGATTGTTTTGACTATCCTGGGTTGTTTGCTTTTCCATATGTAGTTGAGTATCATTCTTTCAAGGTCTGTGAAGAATTTTGCTGGGCTTTGTATTGAATCAGTAGATTGCTTTTGATAAGATTGCCATATGTTAACTCTACCTACCTAAGACCATGAGAGATTATTCCACTTTCTGGTGTCTTCTTCAATTTCTTTTTTCAAAGATTTAAAGTTTTTGTCATACAAGTCTTCCACTTGTTTGGTTAGAGTTACTCCAAGATATTTTATGCTATTTGTGGCTATTGTGAAGGGTGATGTTTCACTGATTTCTTTCTCAGCCCATTTATCATATGTGTATAAAAGGGCTACTGACTTTTTTGAGTTAATCTTGTGTCCTGCTACATTTCTGAAAGTGTTTATGAGTTGTAGAAGTTCCTTGGTAGAATTTTGGGGGTCGCTTATGTAAATTATCATGTCATCAGCAAATAGTGAATGTTTGAGCTCTTCTTTTCCAATTTGTATCCCCTTGACCTCCTTTTGTTATCTTATTGCTCTACATAGGATCTCAAGAACTATATTGAATAGATATGGAGAGAGTGGGAACTCTGGGAGTTTCTCTCCATTTAGTTTGATGTTGGCTGTTGGCTTGCTGCGCATTGTTTTTTATTATATTTAGCCATGTTCCTTGTATCCCTGCTCTCTCTAAGACCTTTATCATGAAGGGATGTTGTATTTTGTCGAAAGCTTTTTCAGCATCTAATGAGATAATCATGTGGTTCTTATATTTTATTTTGTTTGTATGGTGTATTATGTTGACAGATTTTCATATGTTGAACCATCCTTGGATCTCTGGGATGAAACCCAATTAATAGTGGTGGGTCATTGTTCTTGGATTTGATTTGCCAGTATTTTATTAAGTATTTTTGCATCAATGTTCATGAGTGAGATTGGTCTGTAATTCTCTTTCTTAGTAATTAATGTCTTTATGTGGTTTGGGTATCAGGGTAATTGTAGCCTCATGACAATAGTTTGGCAATGCTCCTTCTGTTTCTATTGTGTGGAACAATTTGAGGAGTATTGGTAATAGTTATTCTTTGAAAATATTGTAGAATTCTGGGTATGAAACCATCTGGTTTGGGGCTTTTTTTGGTTGGGAGACTTTTGAAGACTGTTTCTATTTCTTTAGCAGTTATAGATATATTTAATTTGCTTATCTGGTCTTGATTTAATTTTGGTAAGCTATATTTATCCAGACAGTTGTCCATTTCCTATAAGTGTTCCAATTTTGTGGAGTACCAGTTTTTGAAATATGATCTGATGATTCTTTGTCTTTCCTCCACATCTATTGTTATGTACCCCTTTCATTTCTGATTTTGTTAATTCGGATATTCTCTCTCTGCCTTTTGGTTAGTTTGGATAAAGGTTTGTCTATTTTGTTGATTTTCTCAAAGAACCAACTCTTTGTCTCATTGATTCTTTGTATTGTTTTCTTTGTTTCTATTTTGTTGATTTCAGCTCTCAATTTGATTATTTGCTGCCATCTACTTCTCTTGGGTGAGTTTGCTTCTTTTTGTCAAAGTTTTCAAATGTTCTGTTAATTCACTACTGTGAGATTTTTCCAGCTTCCTTATTTGTCATTTAGTGCTATAAATTTTCCTCTTAACACTGCTTTCATTGTGTCCCATAAATTGGGTATGTTGTGTGGTCATTTACATTGAGTTTTAGGAAGTCTTTAATTTCTCCTTTTATTTTTTCCTTTACCTGTTGTTGATTCAGGTGAGCATTGATAATTTCCATGTATTTGTGAGCTTTCTGGAATTAGTGTTGCTAATGGATTCTAGTTTTAAGCTATGGTGATCTGATAACATACATGGGGTTATTCCAATTTTTTTTTGTATCTGTTAGGGTTTATTTTGTTACCGAGTATGTGATCAGTTTTTGAGAAGGTCTCATGAGGTGCTGAGAAGAAGGTATTTTTTTTTTTTTTTTTTTTTTTTTTTGGTTTTTCGAGACAGGGTTTCTCTGTGGTTTTGGAGCCTGTCCTGGAACTAGCTCTGTAGACCAGGCTGGTCTTGAACTCACAGAGATCCGCCTGCCTCTGCCTCCCGAGTGCTGGGATTAAAGGCGTGTGCCACCACCGCCCGGCTGAAGGTATATTTTTTTATGTTTGGATGGAATATTCTACAGATGTCTGTTAAGTCCATTTGAGTCATAAAATCTGTTAGTTCCCTTATTTCTCTGTTAATTTTTTTGCCTGACTGATTTGTCCAGTGGTGAGAGTGGAGTATTGAAGTCTTCCATTATTAGTGTGTGGGGTTTAATGCATGATTTAAGCTTTAGAAGTGTTTCTTTTACATATGAAGGTGCCCTTTTATTTAGGGCAGAGGTGTATTGTGATTTTCTCTTGATGGATTTTTCCTGTGACTAATATGAAATTTTCTTCTTTGTCTTTTATGATTTATTTTAGTTTGAAGTCTATTTTGTTAGAATTAGGATAGCTACACCAGCTTGTTTCTTAGGTCCATTTGATTGAAAATTTTTTTCCCAATTCTTTACTCTTAGGTGATATCTATGTTTGAGGTTAAGGTGTGTTTCTTGTATGCAGTAGAAGGATGGATTCTGGTTTTGTATCCAATCTGTTAGCCTGGGTCTTTTTATTTTTAAATTGAGTCCATTAATATTAAGAGATATTAATGACCAGAAATTGCTGTCTCCTGTTAATTTAGTTTTGTTGTGGTGATGTTATTTTGTGTGTTTTTCCCCTTTTGGGGGTTTTGCTGTTGTGAGATCATCAGTTGTCTGTGTTTTTGTTGATGTAGCAACTTCCTTGAGTTGGAATTTTCCTTCTAGTAGTTTGTTTAGTCCTGGGTTTGTGGATAGGTATTGGTTAAATCAGGTTTTGTCATGGACTATCTTGTTTTGTCTGTCTATGCTGATTGAAAGTTTTGCTGGGTGTAGTAGTCTGGGATGACATCCATGGTCTCTTAATGTCTGCATAATGCTTGACCAGGTCCTTCTGGCTTTTATGTCTCCACTGAGAAGTCAGGTGTAATTCTGATAGGTCTAGCCTTTTTCCTTTGCAGTTCTTAACATTCTTTCTTTATTCTGTATGGTTATTGTTTTGATTATTATTTAACTAGGGGACTTTTTTTTCTTTTTGATCCAATCTGTTTGGTGTTCTGTGTGCTTCTTGCATCTTCATAAGGATATCTCTCTTTAGGTTAGGAAAGTTTTCTTTTATCATTATGTTAAATATATTTTCTGTTCTTTTGAGTTAAACTTCTTCTATGCCTATCATTCTTTGGTTTCATCTTTTCATGGAGCACCATATTTCCTGGATATTTTGTGTTTAAGTTTTTTTTAGATATAATGTTTTCTTTGACCGATGAGTCTGTTTCCTCTATTGTATCTTCAGCGCTTGAGAGTACCTCTTTCTTCTCTTGTATTTTGCTGTTTATGCTTGCATTTGTGGTTCCTGATTGTTTTCTCATAATTTCTGTTTTTATAATTCCCTTGGCTTATGTTTTCTTTATTGTCTCTATTTCAGTTTTCAAGTCTTGAGTAGTTCCTTTCATATGTTTGATTGCTTTTTCTTGGTTTTCTTTAAGAGACTTGTTGATGTATTCCTATTTTTTGTTTGTCTTTTCTTCCATTTCTATGAGGGAATTTCTCATTTCCTCTTTAAGGGCCTCAAACATTCTCCTGAAGTTATTTTTTAGGTCATTTTCTTTTGCTTCTTCTATAATTGGGTGTTCAAGTCATGCTCTTGTAGGGTCTCTAGATTTCTCCCATGTAGTGCTGCTCTTTGTGGTGTCGCATGCTATCTTACCTTGTCTACCCATCTTGTCATCTAATTGGTGTAGTTGGGGCTGAGACTCTGGTGATCAATTTTGCAGGTGCCAGTGGATCCAAGGCTCAGATGATTGCTCCTTGTGGTGCATTCACTGCCAAGGTTTCAGTCAATTCGTTGGTCACTCCGTGTTCCTGGAGATTGCTCAGAATTCCCAAGGGTTGCTCCACTCCTGTGGAGTTCACTGTCTCAGGCCTGCTCTGGCCTAGAATGCTGGCTCAGACCTGTTTATGTAAATGTCCCTGGTCTGGATTTTCTCCTTGGAGGTTTCTGGCCTGGGATTGGTCCTACAAAGGGCTCTGGCTCTGATCTACAGACTCAGAGGTCCAAGACTCAGGTACACTTATATCTGCAGAGGTTCTGGCTCAGGCCTACTCCCTCAGAGGTCCCACACCCACGCTGGGACCCGCAGAGGTCTCTGATTTCTGCCTTCCCCTTCGTAGGTCCCAGACTCATGCTACAGAGGTCTTTGGCTCTGGTCTACTCCCTCAGTGGTTGCTCCCCTGTATGCACTCTTGCGGAGTTTGCTGTGTCAGGTCTGCTCCAGCCAAAGTCACAGTCCTGTTTCAGTAAATGTCTCTGGTCTGGATATGCTCCATTCAGGTGGAGTTCTCTGTCTCAGGCCTGTTCTGGCCTAGGTCACTGATTCAGTCCTTTTTACTGTGGCATCTGCTATCCTATGCCTACTCCTGCCCAGGTCACTGGCTCAGTTCTGACTCTGCAAATGTCCCTGGTCTGGATCTGCTCCTGTTCCCATGGAGTTAATTATTCCAGGCCTGCTCCAGTTTAGGTCCATGGCTCAGTCCTGCTCCTGTGAAGTTCACTGTCTCAGGCCTGCTCAGGTCCAGATTGCTGGCTCAATGGGTTTTTAAATTTTAACCTGCCATATATTTGGATTGCTTTGCCGTAAGTTGTGAGTTATAGGTAAAGCTATTGATGGTCTATGATCTCTCATGTAGATTTGAAATATCAGTAAGAATATTTCAGACCAAAACTGGACAGCTGTACTAATTTCTTTCTTGCTCTCCAGAGTATGAAACATTGAGAAAAATTGCATTGGTGTAAGCTGTTTTACTTTCCTGAGTGTCAAACTATGTTCTTTCCAAAGGTAATGTGAAGGCTCAGCTGAAATATTAATACATTTAGTTTTTATTTAAGAATGCATTTTGTAGGCTTAGTTGTTACTGACAGATGTGATGATGATTATGGTGAAGATGATTATGCAAAATTCAAAATGATGTTTATTCCCATCAGTGGGGCCTGGCTGAATTTCTATTGGCCTGTTGATTATTTCTGTCCAATTGTGATAAATAATACAACTTTGCAATTTGTCATTTCTACGCCACAAAACAGAAAACATGTATTAAATTATTAGACTAGAGAGTCTGAATGAGGAATGCCTAAACATGTAGAAAATAAAATTTAAGTAGAAGTTTCTGTCTAGATGATTACCATATATTTGGGTAATACATTTACACATCTGGTTTTATAAATTATGGTTTTTCTTTACAATAATCCCAAAGTCTATATAGTTTAAATCATTTGTTTTGATTAGTTGATGAGGCCTATGGTATGAGAACTCAGAAATAAGAAATTCATTGGAAATCATTCCCAGGTATAAGACAAACAAATCGTGATGATTTGTTAGTCAGAGTAGCCCCAGAAGCACTCAGAACAATAAAGGTCCTTGCCATTCCTCTTGGTTGCTCTTTGGAATATCTCAGCAAGACAGTACTACTAAGGATACCACACAGTTTTATAATAGTTTTTTATTTTTGAAATTATAATATACCATTTCATTTTTTCCTATTTTACATTCTCTCTCTCTCAAATTCTTTCTCTCAGCTTCATGGTCTCTCTTTCTTTAATTGTTCACACACACACACACACAGAGAGAGAGAGAGAGAGAGAGAGAGAGAGAGAGAGAGAGAGAGAAACACATGAACAGAGTATTAAATATATAACTACAATGTTCTCAGTCCATGTACTATTTATTACTTTTATGGAAATTATTTCAGAGCTGATCACTTGGAATGGGATTATCATTTGGGGGCCTATGCCTTGGGGAAGACTATTTCTTCTGCTCTTGGTATTCTTCAGTTGCCTATAGTTCTTTTTTTTTAAAAAGTGGTAAAAATAATTTATTTAAGGAAAGTTAAGTGTTATGTTCTATTTATAATTAGAAATCTTATAGCATTATCAAGATAAACACCCAAAAAATTGCATTAAAAATGTCAACTCATCATAAAAGAATTCATAAATGAACTCAACCACCCAATCCACTGAACAACATGCTCATTCATCATTGTTAGTCTTCATGGACAGTCTCTTAAGAGCTACTGTCAGAGACCACCACAGAATTCCTCGTACCTGATAGTATTCACCATTGATGGATATGTAGATCATTTATCCTTGCACCTGGATGCTGGGAGTATTAAATCATACAGGTGCCTTGAAAACCTTGCAGTGTCTTCCGCCCCCGCTTTTATTGTTTTCCTTGCACTGTACATTCCTTTGTTTAGGGTTGCAACCTGTGAGTTTCCTTCCTTGAGTGATTATTTTTTTCATCACTGTTTTGGTAGTTTCAGCAGCTATGTTTTTGAGAATTCATTATGACATTTCAAGGAGACACAATCTCACAGCAAACTTCCTGTTCCTCTGGCTCTTACAGTCTTTCCACCCCTTCTTCCACCATGATCCCAGAACGTAGGTGCAGGAGTTGTTACTACGCAGATTTGATACAAGATATAGGCAAAACAAGCTGGAATAGAACCGGAAACTTTCTCTCAGCAAGCTGGTTTTACAGCTCTGAAAGCTGTTATATAGACTGCTGGGAAGCAAAGATATCAGTGATCTCACTGATGAACGCTGTGAATTAAAATACTAAACCTTTAGGCGAGAAGCAACTGCTGTGCAACAACACAATGGTTGTGGTGGTAGCCACCCACTTCCTAACTGGATTTGAGGACCACTCCCCAGGCAGAAATTCATGCCTGGTACTATAAACCCACTCAAATGCCCAAGGGCCCTGCGAAAGAACCCACGACTGTTGTTTAGCTAAGGAGATGGGAAAACAAACCATCATCTAAATCCTTTTATTTTATTACTTTAAAAAAAATTACCAATCCAAATTCCCACTTACTCCTCTCCTCCCACACCCCTCCCACTCCCTCCACACACCCTCCCTTCCACACCCTTCATCACAAGAGAGGGCAAGGCACCCTGCCCTGTGAAAAGTTCAAGGCTCTCCCCACTACAACCAGGTTGAACAAAGAATACATCCAAAGAGAACAGAATCCCACAAAGCCAGTACATAAGTGACAATTGAGTGCTTAGCCCCACACAGAATACTTCTCCCGCTCTGTCTAAGGCACAGAAAATCTCATGCAGAGGGAGTGGAAATAATGTTAAGATCTAGACGGTAAGGAGCAGAATTGCAAAATCCTATGTTCTGGGCATGATACTGCCATTGCAATTGTGACCCGATAGTAGTTACGGTTAGTAACTACCAATAGTGCAACAGAAGTTACACAGGTTCTGCTCAAAACCGGAATGGTAATCAGTCAACTGTAGATAGGAAGGAACCCACTGGATTATAGCCCACCCACCAAACTGTTAACTACTGGTGGATTCTGAGACAAGACAATCATTGACACTTGTGCATCCATAGAAGAGTCAAAACTTGTGTTCATTCAGATAGATTGAATTGGTTATGTTCAGAGAATTAATAGACAAAACACAAAGACGTAAATGTGAGCAAAGGACTTGACAAGGAGATAGTGGATTGACAGGGATGGAAGAGAGTCACAAGAGGACAGGGTTAAAAGAAACAAGAATGCATTATGCACACATATAAAACTGTCAAAGAATAAAGATTAATAAAAGTTTTACATCCATATAAAAAAACTCCATTGATCCTTGCTTATAATAAAATATTATTGGTGGGACAACAGATTTTTGGATTTGCATACCTCCAAGAGTTTGACTCTATTTAGGGGCTGTTGTAATTAGGGGCGGCGGGGCTGTGTCCCCAGCACCCCAGCTGCCTGCACGGCTAGCTTATGCCCCGAAATAATTACACGGACACTGTATTCTTTTAAACACTGCTTGGCCCATTCTCTTCTAGGCTAATTCTCACATATTAATTTAGCCCATTTCTAATCATCTGTGTGTAGCACCCCAAGGTGCGCTTACTGGGGAGATTCTAGCCTATGTCCATCCTGGGTCGGAGCTTCATCCCGGGAGCGGGGCATGGCATCTCTCTGAGGCGTCTGCCCCCAGAGGAGAGCTGTCGAGTCTGACCTCACTTCCTCTTCCTCCGAGCATTTTGTTCTGTTTACTCCACCCACAGGGCCAAGCAGTTTCTTTATTGCTTAACCAATGAAATCAACAGATTGATATATGACACTCCCACATCACTTCCTCTTTTTTTGTTTAAACAAAAAAGAAGGCTTTAACTTTAACATAGCAAAATTACATATAACAAAACAGTTATCAAGTAAAAATTACAATATTTATATCTATTTTATCTTTATCATAACTAAGGAAAACTATAACTATAACTAACTATTCTTCAACTCCAAAGACTCCAGTAAGATATAATATTACCTAAGCAAAAAAGAAATAAGCAACTTTCAAACTCTAGAAATGACAGAGACATCTCGCTGCCTGGACAGTCACCCAAAGTTCTTTTGTACCGTTGGGGCATCCATCTTCAGCCTTCAGGCCCATAGTATCCAGCAGACATTTCCACGAAGCAGGAAATTTCAAAGTCAGTTCAGTCACTATCTGTTGTGTCCTGCAGAATGTCTCTCAGACTCTTTCAAAATGAATCAGGAACCCCGAAAGATCATCTCACCTTAGGCAAGTTCAGTAGTCCTCTCTCTGTGGGTTCTCTGTGTCCAGTTTATGCAATAGTCCAGGCAAGAGCAGTTTCTTGCCCAAATGGCTATCAAACTCCATAACGAGCCTCTTCGATGCCCATCTTCCTCTTGAAGTAGATTGGTGATGCCAGGAGCAGAGTGTCTCATTGTCATGAAAAGTCCTAAGTTATTAAAACATTTAAAATGCCATATTCTATAATCTTTGAAAAATGTGAAGAATGCCTATCTAAAATATATCTACGCACATCTAGAAAATATTAACTAACATGACTACAAACTTGACTATTATTTATGATTATCCATCAACAACCTATATTTCCTAATTATACATTACATTTTAATAATGAACTACACAATCACAATACCTTAATAAAGATCAGAAATACATATACATATAACAAAATTGACTGTAAATCTCTATCAATAAAGCAAAATCTATACTAATGCAAATTATTCATACCTATATCATATCCACCTTTAAATGTAAAAGAACATTTATAAACATTATTTGGGAACATGGGCACAGTTTTTTTCTCTCCAAACTGCTTCCTGCTGAATGGGGGCGTCGTTAATTAGGTCTTTCATGGTATAACCTGTGTGCTAGTTTCATCTCAGTTGGCAGTTGAGTGAAGCAATTTTTTGAAGGCGTGCACAGGAACCATTCAGGAGGACGTGGTCTATCATACCAAATCGGAATGGAAGAAATGAACAGCGTCTCATCCTCTATGAAAACAAAATAAGAAACTCCTTTACAAGCATCATGTCCTTAGATCCAAATTTCAAAGTTAAGGCATCAAAATATCTATGTTGGATTAGTTCAGCAGCATTTATAAATAAATATCTTTTTAGCATCTGTTGCTCCTTCCTCAGCATTTAAATAATTTAAAGAGAGCAAAATAGCATACAGTATCAATATTCTCTGTGTATTTTCCATCTTTGTGCAGCTTTGTTTTAACCTCTATTTTGTTTATTTTTACTTTTAACTCTTTGCTTTTTGAGACAGGTTCTCTGTATCTTTGACCTGAAGTAACTCTGTAGACCAGGCTGTCTTTGAACTCTTAGAGATCCGCCTGTCTCTGCCTCCCAGGCATTGGGATTAAAGGCGTGTGCTACCACACCCTGAAGTCATAGAGGTCTATCTCCCTCTGCCTACCAAGTGTTGGGATTAAAGGTGTGTACCACACACAACAACTCTCTTCCTTTTTTTTTGTTACTTTAAGAACTTTAAATTTTAGTCTGCATATATTTTTAACACACTTCAAACCATTTAGAAATTTTCTTTGTCTTTGAATCTCTCTTTACTGTATATCTCTCTTTTTCTGAACACACGAGCCTTTAAATTACTGAGCAATATGGGTAGGATTAAAGGCGTGGCTTTGCCAGCTAGATCCAGTCGATTCCTTAGCTTTCCAGCCTCATGGCTGAGGTACTGGATGAAGGCATGTTTACTGCCACAACTCTATGGCATTACAAGGTTCCTGCCAGCAAGCGAGCTTCAGCAGCCTGTGCTTGCAAACTGCACGAACTGCCTATGTAAAAGAGTCAGTGTTTGCCCTGGCAGGACAGCCCAGAAAGCCGGCATTTTGAAACAGCGCAGCTTTTTTCCTGCTACGGCTGAAAACCGAAAAGCATGCATTCAGCTTTTTGTCAACACCATTTAAGTGTTTCGTGGCAGGACCTCTTAATGAGCTGCAGGGTTTTGCAGCTAAAGCTGAGTCAGGAAGCCTCTATTAAATGAGGCACTTGCTTGCCTCTAGCAAGCAGAGTAGATCCGAGAAATTGTCACTATTAAGAAAACATGCTTTACTCTTTCCCAAGCTTTTTCAGGCTTTCTGTGGATTCAGTTGTCCACGTGGGCGCCAATCTGTTGTAATTAGGGGAGGCGGGGCTGCGTCCCCAGCACCCCAGCTGCCTGCACGGCTAGCTTATGCCCCGAAATAATTACACGGACACTGTATTCTTTTAAACACTGCTTGGCCCATTCTCTTCTAGGCTAATTCTCACATATTAATTTAGCCCATTTCTAATCATCTGTGTGTAGCACCCCAAGGTGCGCTTACTGGGGAGATTCTAGCCTATGTCCATCCTGGTTCGGAGCTTCATCCCGGGAGCAGGGCTTGGCGTCTCTCTGAGGCGTCTGCCCCCAGAGGAGAGCTGTCGAGTCTGACCTCACTTCCTCTTCCTCCGAGCATTTTGTTCTGTTTACTCCACCCACAGGGCCAAGCAGTTTCTTTATTGCTTAACCAATGAAATCAACAGATTGATATATGACACTCCCACATCAAGGGGCTCACTGAGAACTTCAAAGCAGAATGTACTTTTAAACACAGACACGCACACAGAGATACACACAGAGTCAGACAGACAGGCAGGCAGGCAGACAGATACACAGACAGACGAAACACCAGTACAGATGTGGGATGTAGAACAAAGACAATATCTTCAACAGCAACAGCCCATGTCTCAGGAGGACAGAAAACTGAGAAACACCTCAGCTGTGCCACCTGAGCTTATGCCCTCGAATTGATATTAAGTAACATTTCAGTCATTATAGCCTTTCATCTCCCTTGCTGATACCTTTTAATTTTTAAACAGACCTATTTTACAAATCATAGCCTCTTTCCTGTGTTCTCCCAGCTATAGAATTCATTTTGCAAGCAAAATATCTAAACAGGAAGCATCCTAAGAGTGAAACAGGTTAAAGCTCATTAGCAGCAGGGAGCAGATGTCCTAAAACTCTGGCAGTTCCCCTACATTTCCCTCTCAGTGGGGACGTTGCACCAAGCTGTGAGTTAGTTGTATAGCACAATGCTTGGCTGCTATTTCAGCAATTGCACCTCTATTGCTTCAAGAGTGACACTAAGAATTCACTTTGATTTTTGATTTTTCTCTGCAACAATAACATCTACAAAGACCCTGCAGAGCTAAAATCAAAAGTTGAGCACTGACTGCCAGCTAATCAGGAGACTATTTGCGTGCGCGCGCGCGCGCGCGCGCACACACACACACACACACACACAGCTTGGTAAAGTCATTTCATCTTTAAAAATATTAACTTTTGACAAATAGAGACCCCAGACCCTGGATAAAACCAGAAATTTCTCCACTCAGACTTGCTTGGTATGCCATGCAACATTTAATGTTCAGTAGGATGAATGTTCCATAACAGATAACAGATTACTGTGTGACGATCATAGTAGCACACTGATTATGATATAAAGTAAAAGCCAATGGGGTCTGTTACTGAAGAATGCAATTTTAAATTATCAGGCTAGAACTTCATGCTTTGTGTAGTTTTAACATAGTGGTTTATTTGAAGAAATGTAGATATTTCAACCAAAATCAGGTACATAAAGAGGTCCATATTGGCAACATCTTATTGAGCTTTCCCTAGGTGTTACAATACTTTCTTGAAACTAGAAGTACTCTTCACATGTATCAAAATATTGTTGTATAGAGTATCCTCTGCATGTATTCACCTAGACTGGGTATCCAGGATACATTGAGAGGCCCTAACTTATTTGCAGGAGTGAATACATACTGCAGAACCAATTCATGGGGTTGCCTACAAATCAGACTGCAACCAATATAAACAGGTAAATTTATCTGCTTATTCTTAAAACTCAGCACATTACTCTTCAAACTGATGCTCAATATTTGTTGAGTCTGTAGGTTTAGGTTTTGCAATAGATTCTTTGAGCCATGTCTGATGGATAGGACACATTTGGAAGAGCGACATTAGCAGCATTCCAGGTAAACTACTCTAAAGGGCTCAGAAAAAAGAAAAGAAGACTTTTAGAAGTATGGTTACAGGGAGAGTTGGGAGGTCTATTCTGAATGTACTCGGTTTCTAACCAAACTTCAAAATCCTCAGAAAAGTAATAGGAGCCTTAAATCCTATAGCAGAAATAAATGTTGAGATAAACCTCAAGTAGAGGTTAAATTCTTCATTAAAATTCAAATGCCAAAGTCAAAAGTGTCATTACATTAAGAAACTGACCTACAAAATGCTCACCTATATATAAGGTCATTTGACTGCTCTGAATTGTTTGACCCAGAGTTCAATGTAACAAGAGGGAAAAAAAGCTTTACAGTATCTCTAAAACAGGCACTGTATGTACACTGAGCTGTAACTGAGTATCATAATGTATATCATTTAGATTATGTCTTTGAAAAGCAATATCAAATCTCCAATGTAGTCACTGGCAGGTACCACTGGGAGTCAATAGTAATCTGGAACTGATATACCCTTGAATGCTCACTGGGTGGCAAGTCTTGTTAAGATGCCAGCACTTCACTGTTCAGTCACATGTCTGAACATTTGCTCTCCCAAAGCTGTTTCCTGCAGAGATCCTGTGTCTATAAGGATTTTCCTAATGATTTTCTACTGCAAATATATAATATAAAGCCTCGAGTAACTCCTGATTTTCAGTAAATCTAGAACTTGAATAAGAAGAAGATAATTGAATTAAAATGAAGAAAGGTGTACAGGTAAGCTGACTGGAAACCTAACTCCAATGTGGTGGGAAAAGTCACATAAGAAATGGTAGGAAAAGTATGCTCTCTGGTTTTCTACAGGTATGTAAAACTTCTGACATTATGCCCACCTTTGTGAATAATTGCTCCCGGGCTTCTGTCTTCTTTCCTGAAAACCAAGAAGATGACAAGGAGAGAAGAATGACTGCAAAGTCAAAGAAAATAGCCTGGCCACCAGGGTTGAAGATATGCTCATCAAAACTCAGTTCCATTGACAGGTCAGGTCCAAAGCAGAGGCAACATCTGGGTACTGACAGAACTGAAGGACAGTCTTCTGGGTGTGATGTTTCCAAAGAGAAAGAGCAGAGAAATGGTTTAAATTCCTCCTGAGCCATAGCCTAGATCAATGTGTAATTAACTGTGGATGATGGCTTTAGGTGAGTTATGCAGCAGCCTCACCTGCAGACACAAGACACAGTTCTTCAGTAATAGAAAAACAAAGCAGCAATACCCATTCCTAGAAGGTAGAGCTGAAGACAGGGGTGAAGTTTCATGTCATGGCTGCTATCGAACCAATGACAATTTTCATATGAAAATTTGAACACTCGAAGTACTAGGTACCAAAGAACCATGGCATCATAAAGATACAGGACTGGACGAAAACATAAGCATTGTCTGTGAGAGCCACTCATTTTTTATAGGATGTAAAGCTTTTGCTTTGTTCACCAGTTAAAAGCATTTCACATTTCAGTCTGCAGTTCGATAATCTACCAGAATGCCCAATAGGAACACACCTCAGAAGCACCCAGCATTTTTAGAAAAGTTGCACAATCACTGTAACTAGAAAAGAAAAAGGACAACCCATTCATACCTATGTCCTTTTAGAAAATCTGGGGGAGGATAAGGTAAAATATGTTAGATACATGATCTGGATACTTTCTTTTAAGTTGCATCTGGAACTCTGTTTAGCTTTATAGTATGTTTTCTAAGCAATGAAATGATGGTCTTCTGGCTCAAACATGTAATCAAAAGTTGCCTTTAAATGCCTCCTTATTCAATATTTCATCATTCTCATCCTTGTCAGTTGTGTTGATTTCTGGAATTTCTATTCTGTGACTGGAGCCACAGATTATTTTTATGCTTCCATTTCTCCCCATCTTTCTCACATCTATTTGCTTCTGGGAGATAAATTGCCTAAGTTAGAGTAATCCAAATTAGTCGCCCATTATATAGTTGGTTTT
This sequence comes from Microtus oregoni, assembly GCF_018167655.1. NCBI lineage: Eukaryota > Metazoa > Chordata > Mammalia > Rodentia > Cricetidae > Microtus > Microtus oregoni. Next base: position 15,809,713 of record NW_024543090.1, read on the forward strand.
TAAGTCTTTGGACATGTCCATTCTCTGGTTCAGTGATTAAAGATGCTTGCTGCTGAGGCTGATGATTGGAATTCAAACCCCAGGACCCACATGATGGAGAGGATTGACTACTCCAGATTGCCCTTTGACCATCACTCATGCACCACAAGGCAGTCATAAACACACATACAAAAACTATATAACTAAATAAAAGATAATCAAGACTGAGCAAGATATTTAGGGTGGTGGACATCTGTTATCCTAGTACTCAGGAGGTGAAGGCAGGTGGAGCACCAAAAGGCTAAGGCCAGCCTGGGCTACATAGTCCATTATATTTGACTTTCACCAGAGCTTCTAATTTGACATAGCTAAAATAAAATAAAATAAAATAAAACAAGATAAAAAACATTGGACCTTCACTTCAGTTGGCTTTCCTGAGTTATGCCAACTTTATGAAAAAAAAATAGGAATTTTTTACTTAATAAAGAAAATAACAACAGTCATCCATACAAATCAAAGATGAATTGATAATATTTGATGTGTGTAACTAATACTCATTTAACAAATTCTTGCATATTAATTCAACTTTATGCTTCTTGTTTTGCAAAATTGTCATACAAAGTGATGTTCCCTTATGGCATTTTCATACATACTTTAGGCTGATCCCCCAGCACTCTCCTCCCTCTTCTCTCTGCCCTCATCCCCGTTTGTACCCTTCCTTTCTGCTCTCAGCATCCTGCTCCATTTGCTTTCACAGTGCATGTACTCTATTGGTCCTCTCCATCTCTTCCTGTATTTTCTATCATTTCATTTTTCCTTCCGCATATTCATATATTCCTTCCGCATATTCATATAAATAGCTGTGGAAATTCTCCTTTCCCAGAAAGAGATTTAATTGTTGGGGAAAAGAAGAGGAAGTATATTCAGCAGGATGCTGGCATCGCTCTTGTTCTGTCTTTAATAGGTGGAGAAATATCAAGGTTAAAATACTACATTAACAGTCTGACTTTAGAAATCACAGAGAGAGAATTAGCCAAGGAGTTCTTAAATGCATCTACAGAATTTGTGTCACCCCATAAATGATGGAGAAGATGTCTGGGAGAGCTGACTAATTAGTCAACCCTAAGCCAGCATACGGACGGTGGCACCCACTTGCCTGGGACCGTCAAAGGGGGATGAGAGATCACAGGGAAACAAGTTGGGAACAGGATCAGGTACCCAAGGGCAGAAGGAAGCACGTAGAAACGGTTCGTAGAAGCTCTCAGAAAATGCTGTGCCGCAGTGCTCCTGTCACGCTCCTGTTTTGATGTGGAGTCTTCATCGAGAGTCTATTATAATTGACTTTTGCTCAGAGCATCTAATATGACAAGGTTCGGGTGAAGACTCTGATGCCAATCAAAGAGAAGGACAAGAGAATCTTGTTAAAAAGACTCATTTCCTTCTCAACACTGCTTCCCTATATACTTTTAATGCTGCCCTCTAGGATTCATTTTTATTTCCTCCCCAAGTTCCGGATTGTCAGGAGAGTCCTCTTATTCATGTTGCCCAGAAACAAAAGAGCCCGCGGTTTTCTAACGCTGGCTCCTTTTAAGATGTGCTCTCTTCCCCGGTTCTTTGCCAAAGTCAAAGGAAAAGATAATAGATGAGCACAAGGAGACCCGAAGCTTGATAGAGCAGCTCCCCTTTTTTCCAGAGAAAGAGAGAAAATACCCCTTTCTCATTAAAAATAAAAGCCCAGGAGCCACTAGCTGAAACTGGGCCCTGGAAATCCAGATCCCTTCAACTCATCAGAGCACACAATAGCCCTGTTGTATATGAAGAAAAAGAAAATAGAGAGCAACAGAAACACACCATACCTAACAATGGGCTATGTTTTTGCTTGTGATTTTTTTCTTAAGATAAAGTGCATGGTGTACATTTTGTAGAATCAAATATGACCAGTTGGCTGCATTACTACTGACAGGATTACAAAATCCATTTTTTTCCCATTCTGTTGAAATTATCTAAATCCAGAAGTAACTAACTGTGTCCCCCACATTATATCCTGGTATCCACTTCCTCTACTGTACTTCAACCAACCACACAGCTGTCTTGAACCACTACAATATAATCATTTCACATAAGAGGAAAATGATGTTTTGAAGGATAAAATCAAACTGCTAGCAACAGAGTTGAAGGCGTGCAGCACATATCCAGTGGCGGTTATATTCAAGAACAAGGGCAAGGAACAGGGTAGGATGATTGTTTGTAGCCTAACCATATAGCTGCCTGGGATGTGTGGATCTGGATTCTTAAAGTGGCTTATAAGCAGATTTGGTAGCCAGCTGGGATTTATGAGTAAGCCTCCACATATTGTTTAAAGTATCTTACCAGTTGGTAAAAATGCCTGGGGCATGTTGTTTTCTGATCCAGAATTCCCATGGAATAGGCACTTAAGGATTAATAGCTAGCTTTCTAGAACTTGCTCTGATTGACTGGTCAGCTTCTCAGAGCCACGTTTCTGGGCATTGTATGTGGCCCTTACCGGAATCTTCTTGGAAAAGCTGGTCTTGTCCTGCAGGAACTTCAGCTCCCTCAGGAATTTGATAATTTCAGGGCTTAGGGGAAGGCAGAAGACCCACCTCCAAGTGAGGGCTGACTGACAGGTCACAGAAGGGCACTGCAGCAGGGAACAGTAACATTTAGGATGTTGAGGTCAGGAAAGAATTATGAGTCTTGATTTAAAAAAAAAAAGAGTATTCCTCAGTTAGTAGAGTAGGTTGTTCAATCATGTAATGAGAGTTGCTGGCAGAACAAAAGCTGGTGTCTAAGTGTGAGCTTGCTATTTAAGGCAAGGGAATAAACATGGTTCTCCAAATACTCACTAGAATATTTTACCTTGTTAAATAGATCACAGAATGAAAATGATCACAAGTGACAGACGTTGCCATACCTAATCAACTTATCTTCTTTTAAGTATCTTAAGTGTTGGCAATTTGCCATTTTTGAGTCACTATTAATCATTTATTTCAGTGATAAGAGAACCCTTGCTAGAGATTTTGAGCTTAATAATAAAGGGACATTAAGGCACAGGGAACCTTGAGACTGACAGAAAATCTATCCCTTTTTCTAAAGTGAGAACAAGCAAAAGCAAGAAAAAAGCTCTTCCTTCTCGAAGATTAAACCCAGCAAACTATTTGCTAAAACTCTCCCTGCTTCTGTCCACTTCCTGGCACTATGAGAGGAAATGGGTAGAGCAGCTGAGAGATTCTGGAAGAAGTATGAAGACAAGGGTCTGAGAGAGCAATATTAACATAGGCCTCCCAAATTTTAAATAGCTGAACCCTGATATGCATAGATAGATTCTGATTCTGAAATTCAATGATGCTTTACTCTCGATGTACTTGACTAAACTAAATGGAAGTTTGCTGATTTCTTGATGCAAAGTCTTGATATTTTTCCATATCACCAATTAAGACACATGATAAATATAGCATTGTCATGGAGGCATTTGAATTTGTAGCATGTTTAAGTTATTTGAGGCAGGGTGATGGGGGAGAGTCTTCTGGCTTGTGTTAATTTCATTTCATTGGTTAAATAAAGAGACTGCCTTGGCCCTTTAATAGGACATAAAATTAGGTAGGTGGAGTAAACAGAACAGAATGCAGGGAGAAAGAAGCTGAGTCCAGGAGTCGCCATGATTCTCCTACCGGACACAGATGCAGGTTAAGATCTTTCCTGGTAAGACACGTTGTGGTGTTACAGGGATATTAGAAATGGGTTAGATAGATATGTAAGAGCTAGCCAATAAGAGGCTGGAACTAATGGGCTAGGCAGTGTTTAAAAGAATACAGTTTCCGTGTAATTATTTCGGGGCATAAGCTAGCCATGTAGGCGGCCGGGTGCCGGGAACATAGCCCGTCACTCCTATTACTACAGCAGGGAGCTGGAGAGATACCTCAGTGGTGAAAAGCACTTGCTGTTCTTCTAGGGTATCTGAATTCAGCTCCCAGTAGCCACAATGGACCATGGCTCACAACCACCCACAACTACAGCCACAGGAGATTCCAATGCTTCTGGTTTCCCTAAGGGCACCTATGTTCCTTCCTGAGTGTGTATGTGTGTGTGTGTGTGTGTGTATGTGTGTGTGTGTGTGTACACGTGTACAAATGCATGCACATATGCAAATTATTAAAAAGACTTTTAAAACCAAATAAACAATTTGGATCAAAACACATTGCACAAAACTTTGAACTAATAAAAGGAAAAAAGGTCCAATTTTATCATTTTTTTTAACCTTTGGGAGTTTTGCATAAGGGGTTTCGATCAAATCTGCCCCCTTCCCCTCCCCTCCAATTCTTCCCATATTCCCACCACTTTCCCTTCCCACCTTCATGTGTTCTTTCTGAAACTCACTTAGTGCTACCAGAGTGTGCAATGGCTGTTAGGCCATCTGCTGGAATATGGGCAGCCTATCAGGGGAAGCCTCCCTGAAGAAAACTGCCCCTCCCTCGCACCATCTACCAATTGACTTTTGAGTTCAGTCCAACTACATAACAAGCAAAGTAGTTCCAGGAAGCCACATTCAGGCAAATTGGGATTTGCTTGAATGTGTATATTCAAGCAGATGCCCCCTCTTTAAATGAAACATCTCTCTGGAATTCTTGAATGACTTCTCCATTGTCTCTGTACTCAAATTTGGATGCCCCCTCCCCCCCGCACCAGCACCCTAATTATACCACAACCCTAGAGCCTTGTAAGTGGGACAGGTTGACCTGGGTAGAATTTTCACTTCAGAAGCCCAAACAACCGTCTTCTTGATCAGAGGTCTCTAAATTCTAAGGAATGACCCGGCTGTAATTCACAACAGAGTCTGCCATCTTAAATGCAATAAAACGTAAGCACAGATTCTGGTTATAGAAGGACATTTCTGTCTAACGTGCAATAGATCATTTTAAGATTGGAACTAAGTGCTGAACAGAGAAATCCAGGGTGAAAATGGCAGCAGCGATGTGGGATGGGGTGGGGGAGGACTTTCAAAAATAAGACCAATATTTGTTTTCATGTGGGGCTGTTCAAAAATATGCTAATCTTACCATTTTGGTTTTACTTAATATTTACAAAAGGTCAGTTATGTCGAATTTTACATCATGTAGTGTATGTTACATGGACTTTCAGTGTAGCCTTTCTTTCCCCACAGTTAAGATAATAGACTTGATTGATGCCTATGGAGGGGGAATGACGGCTCCAAAACTAAATAGATTGTCAGTCCTTTTGTGGAGTGCTTAAAAGGATGCCAGCGATACATGTTTTCATATCTGAAGACGTGGAAATCTTGCTTTAGGATTTCTAGCTATTTCAGGATACTTCTCCTAAAGTCTCAAATAAGAGAGTCTATCCTGCAGTTGGGGTATTTTGCCTTCATAGAAGTTGTTTCTTCTGAACTAGTGGGTGTTCCTGTGGGAGATATCCACATGCTATTCTGATGTAGGAAGAAGAAGGTGAAGATCTGAGGTGGCTTCTGGTTTTCCTCTCATTTCAGCCTTGTTGCCTCCATACAAGAGAAGTTATTAAGTGTCTAGAAATAGCCGGACTTCTCCTGAGCAACTGGCTTGCTTTGATCCCATGGACATTGCCAAATCTGTCTCGGAATGTTTCCCTTTTGCATAGACTACTAAACAATCTTCTGGCCAAAGCTGACGAGGACAGAGACTTCATATATGTATGGTTTACATACAATATAGGTTGGCATCGTTTATTGCAAGCCAACAAATATTTAGTGATCATGCAATATGATACAGGTACTGTGCTTTCAATTTCACAACACAGAACTTTTTTATATTATGCACTTTGCTAAGCTATTGAACATGAATTCTAGGCTCCTAATTTTTAAGGCTACAGATTGCAGCCATATTTCTCCAAACTAGAGAATTAACTTGCTTCATTTCTGGCAAGAAAGATGGTTTTCTATAAATTCCAATCACATCATATGGTTTGGTGCAAAATGAACTATCTATATGCATGAAACTAATTGCTTAATAGCCCTACTAACATATGTTTTCTGAAAAATGTACACACACACAAAACAAATGTAATTGGTGAAATCCTTTGCTTCAAAGTCTTAGCAGAAAGTTAAGTAAATCAAGAAACTTGCATACGAAATTACTCATTTATTCTACCCTTAGCATGAAGAGCACGATAACACTATTCATCTCTGAAAGCTAAGTGGCTATTCTCTCTGGAAGACAACTTCATTGCACGAACCGATAGAAGTGTGTTGAGCTCTTTCTAAAAGAAACAAAGGTGTATAACAGGCCCAGACAGCATTACCTGAGAAATCATGATTGAAGAAAGCTGCCCTGATGGAAAGCCATGCTTTGTGTCCTAGTTGGGTTTCTACTGCTGTGAAAAACACTATGAGCAAAAGCTACTACTTCATTTTGGTCACTGTTTTGAACCCGGAGAGAGGAAATCTTAGAGGCTGGAAATTTAGGGTTTCCATTACTTTTTCTCATTTTATAGCTAACAGTCCATTGTCCAGGGAATTCAGGGCAGGAATGCAATGTAGGAACTTGAAGCAGGGGCCTGACAGGAATGTTGCTTACAGACTTGCCCCTCATGGATTGCTCACTTTGCTTTCTTGTGCAACCAACTTTCCAGTGGCGGCTCCTGGCTCAATAGGTCACGGTCTCTCGCATCAATCATCAGGCAGGACAATGCCTTATAGACTTGCCAGCAGGCAATACGATGGGGGCCATTTCTCAGTTGAGCATCCTCTTCCCAAACAATCCTAGCCTGTGCCAAGTTGACAAGAACACCAAAAACCTTTGTAGTTGAATGTAGGTGATACCTCCCAGTAAATCAAGACCACTAGGGTGTGACTATAAAAATAGAAGAGGAACACTCTACTTAATTTTTGTATGTATGGTTATGTGTGTACTGATTATGCATGCTTGTATGTGTGATGGATTCACATGTAGGTGGGTATGCCTGTGTGTACATACCTTTGTGCCTGTATTGCCTGTGTGCATTCATGACAGCCAGACGAAGACGTGCCTAGCTCTTCACTCTCTGCCTTATTTCTTTGATCAGAGTTCATCATAGAACTTGCATGATGCCCATCAAAATCCCCAACAATTCTCCTGTCTCAGTCCTCCTAGGGCTGATGCTACAGGTGCACATGTGACCTAGGGTTCCCCGGATCTAAACTCAGGTATGCATTTGTGTGTAGAAAGCGTTCTCACACACTGCCCATCTCTCTAGGCTCCGAGAATATTCTTAACTACAGAAATAACTTTAAGCATACTTTGTCTCCTTCCTAACTAAATGATGCATCAGCATTTTTGAATGCTTTGCCTTTAAAGGTTTCTGCCTAGGAAGCTCAGCTGAATATCAAGATTAAATGTCTCATTTTTAGAATAACCACTTTCTTCCATTTCATAAAAAATTGGTGCATCCTATATCATGGAGGCAAGAGACCTCATAATAATTTCTTTATATGAAATAAGTACATTAAACAGCTTCACAAAATAAATTAGAATTCAATGAATAGCACTTGGTTGAAAAACAAAATAAATGAAATAACCAAAGGTTGTCAGGAATAAAAGATATTTGGTTAATTCTTAAGAAAGTTCTGAAGGTGCAGTTGATTTGACTGTCATTCATTCTCCTTTCTTACTGAGAGAAAAACAGTAAGGAGTACAAGCCAAATTTCTCCACTTCTACACCAATTCTTTCCACTACATTGTTCTATTTTCTGTGTAAATTATAGATGGCGAGATACCAGACTCAGATGATAGAAAAGAATAGGGTTCTGGGTGCATAATCAAATTGGCTGGGGTGAAGAAACAGAAACAATCAGGAAAACAAGAAGGGAGAAGAGGACACATACCCCTCTCCAGGAAGGTGCAGAAGTCTGGAAAGGGGTACCGCAGCATTGTGACATCAGCTGTATAGACTCCAGCACAGTCACACAATACAAAATAAAAATGGAGCTCCTCATGAAAAACTGGAAAGTAGAAAAGCGGGTTTTCTCTCAAAAGAGATGGTCTCCAAAAAAGAGATAATATGTACCCCCAAATGAAGAACCTATGCCCAGAGATTGAAGAAAAACACTGGAACTTTCTCTCCATCCGTTCCTCTCTTCTCTTCCCACCCTCCATATCTCCCTCCTTCCCTCCCTCCCTCCCTCCCTCCCTCCCTCCCTCCTTTCCTCCCTCCCTCCCTCCCTCCCTCCTTTCCTCCCTCCCTCCCTCCCTCCCTCCCTCCCTCTTCTCTCCCTTTCTACCCCTTTCCTCCCTTTTCCTTCCTTTCTCCTTTCATTTGAAGAAGAAAACTAACATTATCTTTAAGTGGTTGAGGAATTTTCTCTTTAAAGGAATCTGTCACTTTGAGTAGTCCTTGTCCATTGTTCAGTCATGGTTTTATTGTTATTATTGTTTGGCTGTTTGTTTGTAATAAATTATTCAAAATTTAGTCAATTAGTCCCCTTCCCTTCTACCACTATTTCTTAGGTGCTATCTGAATTTCATATATCTCTCAGTGAGTAGTCTACTCTGTCTATTTTATTGGCACCTTCTTTTTGTTGTGTCTGGTTCATGGAAATGCAAGATGCAATTTTAATATTTACTTGTCCCATTTTACTGATTTATGCATAGGATTCTGGCTGTAATAGTTCTGTGACAATTTTAGTATTTGAGTGTAGAATATATTCCATGTTGAGTATGACCTATTCCTTCCTTCAGTATTTAAAAACTATGTTTTGCCTTTCTGAACCATTGTACCATTTGGCTGTTTGTAGTGGGCCTAGGATTCGGTTCAAACCTCTGCACATGCTAAGCCGGCACTCTACCGCTAAGTGACATTGCTGGTCTTGAACACTGTCATTTTTGAAAATAAATTCATGTTCCTAAAATAATCTCATTAGAATTTTGACTGATATCTTAAAATTATACTGAATTGTTAAGTTATACATTAATTGCCATCTTATAATTTGTCTTTCAAAAGAGTTGTTCATGACAGGTATTTATGTTCTTATATATTCTAAGAAAAGTTTTTTTTTTAAATCTTCTAGATAAAGATTTTGTACAATTCTCATTTGGCACATTTACAATGATTTCAAATTGGGTCTCTTACTATGAATTTAACTTCCTATCCCCAAATCAAGATGCTGTTCAGCAGTGTTAAATTTAAAATATATATGTTACATCCTGCTATGATAACTTTTTTTTAGTTGCAGTGTGGTGTTTTTGTTGTTGTTGTTGTTTTCATATTAGAAGGTACTCATCACAAATACACATTTATTTATTTATGTTTTATGAGACATAGTAAATAAACATTTATTTAATGCATAAATTTGAAATAGTTTAACAAGTCTAGGATATAAGCCCATTTTCATGACTTCATTTTACTATATTCTTCTAAAATCCCTAGAAATTTTGACTTAGATATAGATTGACACTCTATATCTCATGCAAACGAGAACCTCCTCTTAGTGTTGATGATGCACCTTTTATGAGTTCATTGACTTCCTGAATTGTTGAAGGCTCTCAGAAAAACTTAAATAGCAACACAATTGTGAGGCACTTTTGTTCCACACACTGATAGGGACTGCCTCTGTTATTCACATGCAGGCCCTGTTTTGAAGCACAGGAGACAAGTCCTCCTCAAATATAAACAAGAAATAGTGGCTGCTACATTCCCCCACAGGGATGGGAAAAACAAGGAATGAAGTGGCCCAATCGAAGTCCCTTATAGCTACTGGGAATCCACTCAAGAGAAGCTTTCCCTTCCTTTGTAGTTCTCAGGGCAAGAAACTCTTCCATCTTTTAAAAAGCAATTGCAGAATTTATTGGAGCATTCTAACCAACCTTTCTTGCTAGAATATGTTCAACATAAATATATTTCCACTTAGGGCAGAAACCTATTAGAAAATGTATTATTTTAGCCTGTTATATTGAGCCAACTTATATTCTACTGAGGCACTGTAACCTAGCCCCAAGCAGTCACTGGGTAAGTTTTAGCTATAAAATACCTTCTGAATATCATTTAGAACACAAAGACATTTATTGACTCTTTTTTATTATTTTTTTACAGAATCTCTCGGATAGGTGATGTCATACAGTTTGAAACAAATTTAAGTGGGTTGTGAGTTTCTGGTCACTCAGCAGCAGGTCAGATTTAATACATAAGCTTCTACAAATTATTATTATATTGTTATTGTTGTTGTGGATGTTGTGATTGTTATTATAAACATAAGAGAGAGAAATACTAACAACCAACACAGAGAAATGATTTATCTTCTCTTGGCTGTTACAGAGTCAGTGTGCTGAGAGGGAGCATGGAGACAGTATACCGGAGCACTTTGGTGAGAAAATGGAAAAAAATCACTTATGGGTCTCAAATAAAAAAGACCGCTGTAGGGGAAAAAGGAATCTAGAAAAATCTCTTGTACAGACACAGCCCTGCTAAACAATTCTTTCCTGTGTCTAATCGAAAAATATGTATAATCCCTCCTCTTTCCACTATGGTGATAAAAAGGAAACATTAAGATTTGTTTCTTTCTAAAATATACATATCTCTAATTTTCTCTAGATAAAGTCTGTTAAGATAATCTTATGCATTTCAAATGCCCTGAACGTGGCTGACAAGGAGGGCTGATTGAGAAACCAAGGACAATGGCACTGGGTTTTGATCCTATTGCATGTAATAACTTTGTGGGAGCCGAGTCTGTTTGGATGCTCACCTTCTTAGTCCTGGATGGAGCGGGGAGGACTTTGGACTTCCCACAGGGCAGGAAACCCTGACTGCTCTTTGGACTGGAGAGGGAGGAGAAGGGGGATGGGGGGGGGAGGGAAATGGGAGGAGGTGGAAATTTTTAATTAAATAATAAAAAATAAAAAACCAAATGCATAATTAATTTGATTCAAATGTCTTATTTTCTAAAACTCATTTTTCACTTGATGTTCTCTTTTGCCAAAGATTTTATTAGATTCACAAATAGAACAATATAGCATCCTTAAATCAGGCAAGTTGATCTTTTCTAATCCCAACGTGGAACAATGTCTAAAAAAGCAAATCATTTCTAAGCCTTTTCAGGGTGCCACTATTCTCCATTTGACCCATGTTAAATATTCTCATTACAATTACTTGAGATGAATACAAAACCTCAATTTAATCCTGACCCTGGGGAAATGAAATCTACTGCTTTAGAATGAACGGCTGTGGTACTCCCTCATTCGAATGCAATGCTTGTTCTTCGTGTGGATCATAAGTGAACTATATTTTAATAGCTCAAGTCATTGCACATTCAAAACAATATATAGCTATCAAATAAATGTCATAAACCTGATAATGCATAGGAAGTAAACAGAAACCTGTGTGTTTCAGCTCTTGCATTTATGAGTGAGCTCTACATGGCTTGTGTCAATATTTTTTCAAAACTTAGCTTTCCTTTTGAAATGTAATTGATTATATTAAGTAATCAGTAGGAGATCACAGCCACTGAGATCTGGGAAATAGCATTTTGGTAACATGACAGACCTCTGTTTTCATGCCAGCCTCCACTTTGTACCTTGAAAGTTCTACATTTGTATTAATTGCCATCTTCTTGAGCAGTCTTTTGCCTGGAAATCTAACACTGTTTTTAAAAAGGAAGCTTGATTTTAATTAACATTTCTTTGACGAAGTATAGCAGTATTGTGCACTGAAGTTTTTATTTATTTTCTCTTTCATTGTTTGGCAATATCCAGAGCTTGAAAACATAGCTGCCCACTTGGCAAATATCAACCTTTCCTGTACCGGATGCTCGGCCTCTGACAGGCACCTCTGCTTCTCAGACTTGGGCGTATGTGTTGCTTTAGGATGGCAAAGTTTATTTCTTTGTTCACTGGTTTGACTAAAGACTTGCATCTGATCTTCAAAAATTAGGAAAGGTTTGGGAATTTTTTTTTCTGGTTGCATTTTGCGATATCCTTCCATTTTGTGGCAGAAAGAGGTCTCTGAAGTTGAGCAGCTTGGTTACATTCACAGAGAACGCTCAGCTCTTGTCATTACTTCCTGCTTCGTGTTTTTATCCCTATTTGGGCTTTTGTTTCATTTTATTTCTAGTTTTGTATATGGCTTACCTCTTGCTCATCCCAAAGAACCATAAATTCCTAAAAATAAGACAACACAAGCCCTCAAATATGTTACTTCACTTAACAGTTAACTTCTGCCTCAGGAATTTCATACCGTCCTAACATTTTGAAGATAAACTAAACAAAGGTATTAAAAGCATCTCTTAGGAATTTGATAACATTTGAATAACATCAAATTTTGTTCTTTGATATTTTAAGAGCACTTCAGAGGTGCCGGGTGTCTATGGGAGACATGAAGATATTCAGTACATTTTAAAATTTTATCCCAAAAGATTCGGGCCTCAATTAAATGAAACTTCTCTAGATAAGCATTTAAACACCATAAAATATATTTATTTAAGTCTTCTAGGATGCTGCTGATTTCTTGTAGTGTGAACATAGTTTTGGAATGTCGCCAAACATTTGGGAGGCCATCGCATTGAGAATACTACGCCAGCAGTAAGCCTTCCTCAGAAGACTTCATTTCAACTTGAGAAAATGAAATGCAATTAGAACCTGAACCGTATCACTATGTCCTTAAGTCCACAATTATATTGGAACATAATTTTGGGAAATCTACTGAGCATAGAAAGTGAAGCAACAGGAAAATGTCAAGAGTCTGTTCGGCTCCCCCCTCCCCCTTCTGTCTCCCACAGGAAGTGATAATGGGGAGAAGTGTCAGGAAATCTTCGCTTCTTTCTCTTCTGGGATTCTATCCTCAACATGCTGCCTACTCCAAATACTGTTTTAGCTTTCAAGCCCCGAAGACTAGAAGAATAGCTTGGCAGGAAATCAGATAAGTAAATGCAATGCCTTTGAAAGGGGAGTGCCCATCATGTAAAACAAAACATTAACTGAAAGTGATTAGCGCTGCATCTCACAAATTAACGTGATTAAATGAATACAAGGCAACTGAATGCACTGCCTAATTTGCCAGTTCCTGGAAGTTCATATTAAAATTAAAATTCAGAAGTCAGAGTCCCTGTGATATAATTATACAATAAATATTTGGAATATATCCATTTATCAATAATGCCATCTGTCCTCTCCAATGGAAATGGACTACAGCCCATATGGCTCCCTTCCCCATTGATTACTCTGATGAATGGGTTAGCAATACCACTCATAAAGCCATCAGATTATATGACAGTGTCATTAGAAAGATATGGAGAAAGGAAAACACAAGATGATACTTAATTTGAAATTGTCAACTCAATTTAGAAAAGTTTTAACAATCAACATTGAGATCCTAAAATGAATCAGCCTGTTGAATAATATTGTGTCAACCCTGGACTCCATTAACACTTTCAGAGAAAAATGCAGAAGGGAGAAAGTCATGGAAACAGAACAATAGCATATTATGGTGTGCTCTGGCTACTAACTATCCCTTTAAGAATACACTCAACTCTCATTTCAGATGGAGTAATTAAATTAAAAAGTTTTTTCTTTGCTTTATATAAAATTAATAAAATAATCATTTAACTTTTGATATTAATCATTTTATAAGAAAATGAACTCCTTGTACAAAGATGCAAGTTATAAAAGGAAACTTGGCAAAATGATGTTTCTAAATCAGTTTTCTTCTTCGGTATAAGTATGTTTTCTTAAAACAAAATAATGACGTAGTATTTCTACAGAAAATTACATTAAAAATCACCCACATTGACACTAACAAAGCAGGAAACGAAGTACCACTAACTGAAATTCCCAATTTGTTGTTTGATGTGGTCATTTACAATACATTCAGTTCTGCGGTGGGTGTGGCTGGTGTGCCTAAATTTTACCTCTACTTTCCTAGCTCTGTTAAAATGAATGGTACTTACTTACTTTGCCTACGATCTTTACCAGGAATGTTCTGTGAATGGCTTCCTTGAATTTTTTTTTTCTAAGTTGGAATCAATATTTGTGGACAAGAGGAAAGAAACACATCACGAATAGATATGTATACTCTACATTAAAACTTAAATATAGCTTAAATAATTTTACTTTTTATATCATTTTATTTTTACTTCTAGCTTCTAGTGAATACTAAATAAAGCTATCAGCAGGTGTAGAACTGCAAATAAGCTTTGACCCAAATGTGTTAGCCACAGCAGAAGTAAATTTAAGTAAAAGAGAAATTCAGGAACACTTTTACCCCATTGGCTACAGAAAGTAACGTCAGGAGCCATGTGGACAGAAGAGTCAGATATCCTGATAGTCATAAAAATGACAAGGTTCATAGAGCATAAGAGACTACTTCTGCCCCAACTAGCAGGTGCAACACCAGCAGAGCTCACTTATGAGACACAGGTGTCAAGTGTGCCTTGCCAGCTCAGCACAGACAGTGAGGCCTCATGTCCTATTTGATCCAAAGAAGCACTAATGTCTGTACTTACATGAACATATAGATTTCATAAGAAAGTTTGATTGAATCACATAGATTCCTATAGGCTCTTGATATGGGATTCCCCTCTGTATGTTATGAATATGTTAATTACCATTGGTTAACAAAGAAGCTGCTTTGGCCTATGGCAGGGTAGAATATAGTTAGGTGGGAAAACTAAACTGAATGCTGGAAGAAAGAAGGCAGAGTCATGCAGATATCATGTAGCTGCCCAAAAAGAAAGAGGTAACAAATGCGAGTCCCATGGTAAAATGTTAAATAATAGAAATTTGTTAATTTAAGATGTAAGAGTTAGCTAGGAATACGCTGACCAAACAGTGTTATAATTAATATTGTTTTGTGTGATTATTCGTTTCTGGGTAACCAGGAAACTAGAGAACAGTCTCCATTTACAGGTTCTTTGTCTGATTATAGCTGATTTTAATTCTATTATTATATTTTCAGATCTGAGAGTACAAGACATTTAACTTTTCTTATGGTCTGCCTCTTCTCCTGAGTTTTTAGGCTAATGTTTGCCTACCCTGTCGCTTCCATGTCACCTTTGGCATTACTCTCTAAAGTCCACCCAGAAAGTTTGTTTCTAATAAAGGCAATTTACTTTTTAAAGAAAATTGTAGAAAACAGCTTAGTTGAGATCATTTTTATTCAGGAAGCTAAGTCTGGTGGTGTAGACCTATACCCTTGGCTCCCTGGGAGACTGAGACAGGGGGATTGCTAGTTCACAGCCTAACTGGGGTACAGAATAGGTCAGCATGAGTAAACTAGTTGAGTCATTCCCTAGTGACAGAAAATCAAAGACTATATGTCTGGAGCTGTGGTTCAGTGCCAGAGGGGATCTGGGTTGGCTTCTCAGCAGCCTGAAAGAAAATGATCAGGTTTGATCAGGAACATATCATGCTTTCTTTTTTTTTTCTAGGCAGGGTCTTACTATATATAACCCTGGCTGTTCTGGACCTCACTATGTAGACCAGGCTGGCCTTGAACTCACAGAGATCCACCTGCCTCTGCCTCCCAAGTGCTGGGATTAAACGTTTGCACCACTATGACTGACATAACTTTCCATTTTGTAATTGTACCATTCTGCCCTAAGATTTGTGATGTCTTTCTCTTCTCTCTGTGTCCCTTCTCTCTGTGTCTCTTCTCTCCATGTTTCTTTTCCCCATCTCTCTTCTCTTCACATCCCTTCTCTCTGTGTCTCCTTCCCTCTTCCCACCCTTCTCTCTTTATTCCTTTCTGCCCTCTCTGCCTTCTCTCTCTCTCTCCTTTTCTCTCTAGCTCTCTCTTCACTTCTCTATCACCTCTATACCTCCCCTTCCTTCTTTCCTTCCTTCCTTCCTTCCTTCCTTCCTTCCTTCCTTCCTTCCCTCTTCTCCTCCCTCTGTCACATTAATCTATATTAAGCCTTTTCTTGTTCTATATGGTGGCTTTCACTTGTTAGTCCAGAGCTTTGGTGAGGGGAAGCAAGAAAAGAGCCACACTTTTGATACCAGTCTGAGCTACACAGACAAAAGAGTGTAGGGGTTGCTTTGCTAGCAGAAGAAAATTTTATTACAATTATGATGATACTATAAGTGCTTTTCCCATTGATTATCCTTTAAAAATACCTTTAAAATTTTATTTATGTGTATTGTTTTTGTCCGCATATATGTCTGTGTATCACACTTTGAGTTAACAGATATTGTGAGCCATGATGTGGGCACTAGGAATCAAACTCTGGTTCTCTGAAATAGCAGTCAGTTTTCTTAGCTGCTGAACCATCTCTCTAGCCCCCTTCCCATTATCTTTTAGAACTGGTTACTGTTACACATGGAACTTTTTCTAATTGTTCCTGTCTCATCTCATGGGGTCACTAGGTAGTAATATCTAAATTATTTATTAGCAACATGATTTTTAAAAGTTATTTACTTTTATTTTACATGTAAATTTTTCCTGCTTTTGTGTAAGTGTTCCATGTGTGTGTAGTGCCTGCAGAGGCCAAAAGAGGGTTCTGGATCCCCTAAACTGGAGTGACAAACTCCAGTTTGTGAGCCACTATGTGGCTGCTGGGAACTGAACTCAGGTCCTTTGCATAAGCAGTAAGAGCTTCAAACCTTTTTCCCAGCTCCATCAATGTAACTCAACATCAGCGACATACATTCTTTTTCTTGTTGGAATATACTCCAACCATTATTATACTTTAGTCTTTATTAAAAAATACTTTTTCTTATAATCTAACCATATAAATAACAGAACAATTTAAATTCAATACATTTTAACAACTAGTCTGAATGCTTATGAAACAGCCAAAAGTTTCTTCCTCAAGTTTGTGTAAAATATTATGCTAAAAAAAACAACAGAAAGCAAACAAACAAAACTTCCCAATCCCACAATTCTTATTGGATATTTTATAGAAGTTAAAGACATGGCCCTTTTTGAAATATCCTTGGAGAAATAAAATAAAACTTGCAAGAAAAAAATCAGCAAAAGCTAAAACTCTCCCCATTCCTTAAAGAGGGTTTTCAAGCATTTTCTGTTTCTAGAGAACTAGGAACTTAACTGCTTTGGAGAATCAAGATGAAGTTAGTAATGAGTATAAGTTCCTAGCACACGATTTTCAATTGCAATTGTACACAGCCACACTTAACAAGGCAGAACGTAACAGCTCAATCAAAACTTATTATGCCAGATTTAGTTAAAACCGGTGTGAACAGTACTAGAAATAACTTGGTATTTCCTGAGGAAAATCTTTTTACAAATTGCTCTTTTGTAGGTGAGAAATAACACAACATGTGAACACACACACACACCACACACAAACACACACTGTAGGTAACTTCTTATTTGTTAAGCTATTCTTTCAGGCCTACAGAGCGGTGGCAATGAATTTATTGTTTGCTGCGTATCAGGGTCCATGCACAATTAAAGTCTGATGCTTCTAAGCATTGTCTCTAGGATTTTAGGATTAGGGCATGAAGATCACACAGCAGCTATTTGTATTCTATCAATCACAGGCTTTGTATTCCTTAAGAGATAAAGTTATAGAGAATGAGGGCCTGTGTGACATTACGCAGCAAGATAGGTATTTCAGATATTTATTTAAAGTTGGAAATGACCTATACCTTCTACAGCAGAGGGTTGGGCCTCTAAAGACACACACACACACACATATATATATATATATATATATATATATATATATATATATATCTCACATTTTCCTGAAAATGCTTTCCATAATTGCACTGAAGTGATGGGACCTTTTGACAAAGCACTTGTTTCTCTTTTCTGTTGATCCAATTGTTAAATATTATACAAAAAGGGTAAGAAGAGTAATACATGCTTACAGATCTTGATTTTCATACTCTGTGATAGCGGCATGACTTTTATGTAAACATTTGAACTCTCCCGATATCAACTGGTGAGTGATGAGCACTGAAATCTTCTTTCCTTACCAGGGTGTGCAAATTCTTTAATAGCCACTTGGTTGAGCCTTCATCACAACTGAAAATTCCTCAGTATTCAAGCAACGTGAAAAGAAATCGCAGTGCCTGGAAGACAAGGCACTGAGACCATGTGACAGTCCCATATGCAACTCCAAATCTGTCCCCATAGCTGTCTGTGGGGCTCACAAAAGAATCACACATGTAGCTATTGGAAGAATATCTTAGACAATTTGGCACACAAGTTCTAAGATTAGCAGCTGAAAGGGGGAGGGAGGAAGAAAGGAACATAATAGATTAAGTGACACCCATCCACTATATTCCTAAATTGTTTGGAATGTTAAAAATATTGTTTTGATCAATCTATATATACACTCTCAATTTTAAAGAGAAATTCAAAGCAATGTTGTGGTTGAGAGAACAAATGGTTTTTAAAAAACACTACGAAATCTATGTCACTGAACAAGGGAGTCCAGCCAGCTTCCAAGTGGCATGTTAGCATGACGGAAAGCAAAGCCAGGATGCTGCGAATCAAAGAGGCATGGGTCTATTTTTACAGAGGTCTGTGTCTCCCCATCCTGTTTGCCAAGTGTAATTTTTTTTTAGACATGCTTAGCCTGTCAAAATAGGTAAGCGTTTAAATGTTGTGGGCGCTGCCCGCCCAACACTTGACCGCCTCTTCCCCTTGTGAGTCCCGCAGTTCCACGTGGATCGTCCATGTTAATTACTAAACAAACAGAAGAAGCTGTCCCGCTAGTTCACTTCCCCTATTCTTGAACAGATTGTTTGAGACATAATATGAATACTAATTAATGATAAACTATCTCGGAGTGTTTTGAAATAGGGACAAAATAGCAGTTTTAGATAAGAGCCCGGATCCATCTTGTGTAACAGCATCCACGGGTCGGCCAAAGGGTCAAGATCCAGCTCCGAGGCATGAGAGCAGAGCAGGCAGAGTTTTTGGCTCC
Organism: Microtus oregoni; assembly: GCF_018167655.1. Taxonomy (NCBI): domain Eukaryota; kingdom Metazoa; phylum Chordata; class Mammalia; order Rodentia; family Cricetidae; genus Microtus; species Microtus oregoni. The sequence continues at coordinate 15,828,560 of NW_024543090.1, forward strand.
ATTTCGCTGGGAAGTTGCGATCACTTTTACTTGTTCTCTTTAGAGAACGTTGACATTCTTTCTAACCTTTTCCTGTGTTAAATCGGAAGGGTTTTAAACTAAAGCTCTTTTCATACGCGAGTGGTGAGGGAAGTGGTCAGGATTATGTTAGGGGTCAGCTCGAAGATATGGAGGATACAAAATCTGACGATTTTTGTTCAGAATTATGTCATTTCTCTGAGGTCGAAAGGTTATAGCTAATCTAATTTGGTCGGATGTTATGTGCCTAAGTTGACCAGGGATTTCTGACGCATGATTCCTGTGAAAGGTGATTTTAAAGAGAGAGGTCCTAGGTTGGAGGCTTTTCTGGGGTGTACAGGTTCTGAGTTTGATCCTCAGAAATGGAAAAAATACTCTGTTTGGCTCAGTTTTGCTTTGATAAAGAGTTTGCTTAATCTCAGAGAACTGTACCAACAGAGACTCAAAGAAGGAGGGAGACAAATTCAGAGACAGGGAAAGAGGGAAGGAGGGAGAGAGTGGCAAGAGGGAGAGAAAGAATCTGAGAATCAGAGATAGAGGGCATAAGGAGTTCTGGGAGAAATTCAGAGAAAGAGACCTAGAGGCCCAGAGAGATGGCGCTGCTCTCAGAAGTGACAACTACTATGGCATATGACTTAGTGGGCTGAATTTACTAAGAAAAGTGTTAGACCAGTGATGTGGGAGTGATTTCTTATTAATAAAGAAACTGCCTAGGCCCATTTGATAGGCCAACCCTTAGGTAGGCGGAGAAAACAGAACAGAATGCTGGGAGAAAGAAGCTGAGTCAGGGAGTCGCCATGGTTCTCCTACTCCAGACAGACGCAGGTTAAGATCTTTCCGGGTAAGCGCACCTCGTGGTGCTACATAGATTATTAAAAATGGGTTAAGAGGGTGAAACTAATGGGCCAGGCAGTGTTTAAAAGAATACAGTTTCTGTGTAATTATTTCTGGTAAAGCTAGCCGTGTGGGCCGGGTGCCAGGAAAGTAGCCCGCTGCTCCTATTACAACAGACCAGGTTTGATCTCAGCAGCTCTGTGGGACAATATACTGTTTAAAGCGGTATTCTTAGCAGATTTAACAGAATCATTAGCAGTACACAGGATATAGGAAAGAATTCTCATCCTATGTTTTTGTATTGCTCATACCCCAAACTTTGTGTTTGATGTTTATGCTTCTGTGATAGAACACCATAAGCAAAGATCACTGAAGGAGGAAAGCATTTACTTTGAGTTGATGTTTCCAGGGGTACGTACTCATCATGGCATGGAGGCACAGCAGCAAGCAGCAGGCAGGGCAACTAGAGCAGGAATCTGAATCCAAACATCTTCAACCTTAAGCAGGAAGCAGAGAGCTCAAACTTAAGTATGACAAGGCTATGGGCTCTCCAAGGAGCCAGAAGAGGGCACTGAGTCTGCCAGAGCTGGAGGTGCAGGCAGTTTGTGATCTGCTGGATAGGAATGGTAGGATCCAGACTCTGGTCCTCTGGAAGAGCAACATGTGCTCTTATTTGCTGAGCCATCTCTGCGGATCCACGTCAAAGGGTTTTCTTTCAAGGGATTTCTTCAACACTAGACTAAACTTCTCATATTCTGTTAAAACAAAATGAAAAATCTTCGTGGAGCTTGGTGGTTAATCAGACAAGACCTACAAATTGAACTCGTGAGTTATCATCACACCAGCATATATGGTGATTGATCAAAGGGGTTGATGACACTGGTGCTGTATTTGAGAAGCAGCATGAGGGACAGAAATGGTTCTCTGTATGTGACAAGCTATGCCATTTGCTAACTAGGTAGAGACCTTACAAAACTAATGAGTCCCTAATGAACTTAAGTATTTCAATATCTTTGAACAGCCTATGATTGCCTAGGTGTCAGAGTAACGTAAGATTCTTATGATGCTTTCCTGCCGTTTCAGAGTATCCAGATTGGAGAAATTGTCAGTACAAACAACCCAAACCATTTATTAGGTACAACCACTAACATTTCCTGGGTCTTTGTGATGCACCCATTCCTCTATTAGGTATCCCATGTAAACTCAACCCTCAGTGTTCTACTGACTCTGCTATCTTATAAATCTTAAGCGTGAAGACTTTGGGACTTAAAGTCATTAAGTGACTTAGTGCAGTTACACAGGGAGCACCCAGCAGACCTGGGACACGGACACAAGGCAATATGGTGTTACAGCGGGTGCAGTCCTTACTAAATCACATTACCTTGCATTTCTTTGTTGTCTTCTCATTGTTGGTTCCGCTTGTTTGTCCCATCCCCATTCTAATCTCAGCTGTAAAACATCCGCATACATTTAGTGAAGTTTCTAAATCATTTAAAATAGTTTTAACAAGACTTTAAAGAAGAACACAAATTCAGATTAGGATGGCAGATAGAGCTTGCAGTTTGAAGCTAACAAGATCTGTGTCATGTGCTTTTGGCCACATTTTACTGTGAAGCTATTTTTCAAAATTTTTGTGGAAGAAGTAGTGAGCAGAGTGCTGGCTGAATTGTTTATATGCCCAGCATCCATGTAGAAGCAGCTTGTGGTTGAGCATGCCTGAAACCTCAGCATTGGGAGCGGTAGAAACATGAGGACTCCGGGGGCTCACTGTCAGTCAGTCCAGCTGAAGCAGCAAGGTCCAGGTTCCACAGGATACAGAATTTAAAATAAAAAAAAGAAAAGCAACAGAAAACGACACCCTTTGTTGATCTCTGGCTTCTACAAGTGCATGCATAGAAAAGCCCACTAGAACACACATGTGCACAAACACATGCAACCTACACAGAGATGTATATATTGTCACTAAAACTTTCTATAAAAGTAAATTAATAATCTTAAACTAGCATACTAAGTAATGGGTTTCATTATGAAAACTTTCATACATATGTGTCATTACACCATATTATTATATATCTCCCCCACTATCCCCCTCCATTTCTGCACTCCTGGTCTTGTTGGTACCCTTCCTGTCCCCAAATTGCCACCTTTTTTGATTTCATGACACATATATTCAATCACGCTCTCTTCTTTTATCCCTTTTCCAACTCCAGTAAGCCCTTTTACTCCCTTTATTCTCCTTTTAAATTTCATTACACACACACACACACACACACACACACACACGTGCACACAGAGAGATTTACTTAAATGTGCACTCTGCATACACAAGAAAATATATAGTGTTTTGCTTATCCTAAACCAGTTTGTTAATATATAAAATAATAATTATGACACTTGCATTATTTATTTCTCAAGAGGGCTGTAGGTAATGTATCTATAATACATTATACTCAAAAGATAATCTACAGATATTAACTATTAAACTGCAATGTTGAATCATCTGAATATCACATATTCCCCAAATAAAGCAAATGTTTTATTACTATAAGGATTTGTTTCTTTGCACAGTTGGTAGCTTAATTACTCAAAATCAATAATTAAAAGTATTTTTCCTACAACTCTTGTTCTATTTTAATTTTTAGTGCAACTGGCTTAGCTATACTGCTGGATTAAAACATTACTTCTTGTAAGTCTGAGAAAGTATAAATTCATAATTTAACAATAGTGAAAATGTTACTTCAACCAGTTCTACAGTTATAACAAATTACTATTTTATCAAAAACTGTATTTAGATGTAGCACGAACCTAGTTATGCTCATGTACTTATGTATTCAGAATTTGTTTTACCAAGTGCTTATGTGTGCCAGTCACCAAACTAAACTGAAGGATCCTGTGTCTACCCATGACATTCATCAGTAGAACCAAAGAACTGTATCTTTTGATAGGCTCCCATGTTTAGCAAGGCAGAATGTCCTGTGAAGGCTCTGTGCCAACCAGGTTGCTTTCTAGTGTGATCTATAGGGACAACTTATAAAAACAATGTGTTCCAGAAAAGTATTTTCTCATAAAAAATCTAATTCATGCAATCACCAGTAGCAGCTAAATAATAATGAAAAATTAAAGAGAAAGTAATATTAAATTTCTGTAGAAGAGAACTCATAGAAAAAAGAAACACATGCTGAGAGACAGTAGTTAAATGATTACCATTTATATTGGGTTTGGTGCTTCACGATCACAAAAGACGCAGGGAAGAGGTAGACATTTCACATGACTACCCTATGAGTGACTGAATTGCACCCCATTTTGTTCTATAGCAAATATGCAATTTTCTACATCAGGCTAAGAATTCAGAAAGCACCACAATGACCTGACTCAAATCTGCTTCTAACCATCCACTGAGGCCCACTTTACTGCAATGGCCAGGAAGCCACAGCAGGAGAACGTGGCTGTTAACAAAGGTTCTTACTGGATCAACATCATCCTTAAGCAGCTACTTAGAGTTTCAAGTGTAAACTGCTCCTCGAACAGACGTCCCAGGACACAGTTAACTCCAGGATTTCAACGGAACCTCCAGTATTTTCACAAAGAAACGATATATTTATCGAAAGAAAATGAAACACCTGTTTTCCGGGAGTGATTTAAGTCAGTTATAAGCTAAATCTGTGTAATAAATGCATTCTGGTGCCCGAGTGACTGCTGCCCTTTTGGAGGGCAGGGTGCGTGACAGATGCGGTGACCTTCTGACTTGACAGTCCTATCACCACCACTATGTTCAGTCAATGTTAATAAGCATGGCTGACAATTTGCTAATTGGCTGCCTCTGGTCAGCCGAGTGTACGTTTGACCTTAATGGGAACCTAATCAATTAGGACTTCAAGCAATAAAGACCTCTTGCTGATTGAGTTTGACAGGAATCATCTTTTTCTAATAGGATTAATGCTACAAAGTGGCAATCTTTTGATTTAATGAATGATAATCTTCTCCTATTTATTTAACATTGTGAAACTGAAGTACAAAATAAGTGTTAGACGTGTACTTCAACTGTGTTTATAAGCAAGCTGTTCTGTATGGTGATTGATAGATAACAGTGTTCTTTTATGTGCTCTGCAGTGTAGGTAAATGCTCTCTATGAAGAAATGCAATCATAATTTGTAGGCACTTCCAGAGTCACTTTTTGTTTACAAAGTATAATATCTGACTTAGAGAAGAAACAAGTTTATCTCTCTAGGTTTAAAAAATTTCCATTTGGACAAAGCGACTCATCTTTGAGAACCCTGCAACTCCTCTGTGTCAGACTGAACATGTGTGTATTTTACATCGGAAAGGAGACACAGCTCCTTTAAAAATACTTGAAAAGTAACAGCTGTGTATCTGCAATAACTGTTTCATGAGGCTTTTAATACTGATAAATATGCAAATATGTCATACTATTTTTAATGCTCCATTTTCACACAGTGTGCTGACTGAAAACAGAGCAAACATTCTGTGTATTTAGACTCATAATGAGAAATATACACCATTCAAAACTGGAATTATCACCATGTTGCAGTAAGTAATTAAAAAATATGTTTGGGAATGGTAAATAAAATAGTTCTGAATCATAGCAAGAGCACTGATGGATTCCAGAGCTGGAGGTGTTCTAGTGACACCGTTCTCCTGGTGTGTGTCATCGGGATTGTGACAAAGTCATAGAGGCTGCTCCTTGTCTGCTGCTGAGAAATCAGTTACTATCCACTGCTTTGCTGGGACAATTAGGCCATTGCATCTAGATCTTTGAGTCTTGAAGATAGGATCAACTGGATCTCATCATTTAGGTTAGCAATCAAGGCACTTCAACAATTTGCATAGTCTTTTACAGAGTCTTGTGGGAACTCCACCATAAAGTTAAAATTAAGCTTTATTGGTTCTTGGACCTTTCTGTGCTCTACTTTTTTTTATTACTGTGTTGATAATTCTGCACTGTCAACTTGATGTCATCTAGAACCATCAGTGAAAAGGGTAAATTCTGTTAATATTTATTTTTATTTGTGTGTTTGCCACATGGATGGGAGAGCCTGGAGAGGCCCGAAGAGGACATCAAGATGTTGTCCTGACACGGGAGTTACAGGCAGCTGTGAATCACCATATGCGGGGCCTGGGAGCCAAAGCTGGATCCTCTGAAAGAACAACAGTCACTCTCAGCCACCAAGCTATCTCTATAGGCCCTGGGAAGAGAATCTTAATGAGAAATTATCTTTACCAGGTTGGTCTGTGGGTAAGTCTATGGGGAAATTGTCCTGATTGTTAATCGGTATAGGAAGACTCAGCTCGTTGTGGGCAGCACAGTTCTCTTGGTAGGGTGTCCAGAAGAGTACACGAGAGAGGAGAGCTGGATGAGTATTAGGGAAGGAAGTAAGTGTCCAAGTGTTTATCTTCATTTAGCTCTTGACAGCAGATAGGATGTTTTAAAATCCTTCCTTGACTTCCTGAAATAACAGATTGTAAACTGAAACTGTTAAACTCTACTCCCCATAGTGCTTTTGGTCAAGCTATTTTATCACAACAACATAAATAAAACCAGGAGAGTTACAGCAATGACTTTTTCTACATGTTCGGGAGAAAATCCCTGAAACCCAGAGATAACCATGTATGCATATATATGTATATGAGAGAGAAAAATACACACATACCTATATACAAGCACATGAGTAGAACTCTATGAAGTATGTTTTACTGCTAAAACAATGAATGTGTTTTCATTAATGAACTAATTCTGGAGCTGCCCTTGTCAATAAACATGGATCTATACACATCACAGCTTTCGTTGCTACATAATATCCTGAGGCACTATGAAGTTATGATTTATGATTTTTATTTTGTGTTCCTACCACCTCTAGTTAGACTGCATTCAAAATGCTGTTTTAAGTTATACAGAGATCAAAGCCTTCGCTATCAGATTATCTTCTAAGAATACCAGTAGAATTGCAAGGTAAAAGGATATGAACATCTAAATTAGGATAAATGTGGCAAAATTGTCAATTAAAAAGTTTGATCAATATGGTCTTGTTTTAAAGTTGTGTTATCTTTCCGGGCTGATTAAAACATGATATGTCTAAATATGGACTTATTTGCTCTACATGAGAATTACTGTACTCAGTTCCAGGGTGATCTCATTAAGTTCCGCTTTGGTTTCATGCTATTCAGTCTTTCCTTCCACACACTGTGGGGCATATATCAGAGATCCCTATTTCTATTTTCCACAGCTTTCTCTTATTGTACTTTATTTTGAATCATTTCTTTAACTCAGCATTCCTGTTTGCTGATTTCCTCTTTTAACAGTGTCTATTTCTCTGCCCAGTCTTGAAGAATGACCTCAAATTTATGATACTCTTGGTTCAGGCTCTCAAGTATCAGGGATTATAGGCATATACCACTTTACTCAGCCATTCTTAAGATTTTTACTCTATTTCTAACTTTTTTTTGTTTATTTTTTTTTTAGTTGATGAAAAAAAATTTAGACCTCCTCCCCGTTTCCCATTTCCCTCCCCCTCCTCCCACACATTGCCCCCTCCCCCCATTCCCCTCTCCCTCTTCCTCTCCCCCCCCACTCCATTCCCCCTCCCTCTCAAGAATGAAGAGCAGTTCAGATTCCCTGCCCTGCTGGAAGTCCAAGGTCCTCCCACTTCTATCCAGGACCAGGAAGGTGAGCATCCAAACAGGCTAGGCTCCCACAAAGCCAGTTCATGTATTAGGATCGAAACCTAGCTCCATTGTCCTTGGCTTCTCATCAGCCTTCATTGTCTGCCATGTTCAGAAAATCCGGTTTCATCCCATGCTTATTCAGTCCCAGTCCCGCGGGCCTTGGTGAGCTCCCAATAGATTAGTTCCAATGTCACAGTGGGTGGGTGCACCCCTCATGGTCCTGACTTCCTTGCTCATGTTCTCCCTCCTTCTGCTCCTCATTTGAATCTTAAGAGCTCAGTCCAGTGCTCCAGTTTGGGTCTCTGTCTCTATCTTGATCCATCGCCAGATGAAGGTTCTAAGGTGATATGCAAGATATTCATCAGTACGGCTATAGGATATGTTAAAATATTGGTTGCTTGCCTAAAAGCATCTTTAAGATAACTTTATTACCTAATTTCTAAGATAACTTCCTTTTAAGAAGTTAAAGCATTTTTCAGGAAAATGGTTGTAATTGTTGCTATTAAACAAAGTAACTCAAACTCAGAGAGGCAAGATACCACATTTTCCCTCATTTGTGGATTCTAGATTTTATATAAATATATAAAATAATTTTTATACATGAGATGAAACTATAACGGTGGTTGCCCAGGAGAAGCAGATGGACTGACAGGAACAAGGGAGAGAGAACGAGGAGCTTGGAAACAGAGAACAGGTTCAATGTTCACAATAGGCTTGGAGAAGAACGTGTTTATGAAGCCCATCACTATTCACACCAGATACATAATACTGAAAGAATTTTAAACTCAAAAAAGGAATTCCTGAGCTTCTAATTCTGCAGCTCTACACTTTGGCAATATTCCTATGTGTTCATTGCCTGTTTTATGACTGACGGCTGCTTCCCCACGCATTCTGTCATTTTGGGGAGTGAACTAATGGCTGGCATGGTTCTCTCTGCACATTTCTTGGGAGGGAATTTATGTTTGTCTCTTCTGGGTGTTTCAGACAATCAATTTACTAATGTAGAATGACTTTAATTTGTCATATTTCACTCTCCAGGATCAGAGGTCCACATTTGTTGGGGGAAAGCTCATGCATTGCTGTACCCCAGAAAAATTGTTTTGTTTTGATTCTACTTGGGCCCTAAACCACGGAAGACAAGTTTCTTCTCCTTTTGTGAACACGGTGAGTTTCATGTACAGAATGGTCCGTCAAGAGTGCTGGCTTATGGAGACATCTCCACTCCTACTGTCTATTACAGTGAACTGCACAGCTTTGTTTTCTGCACTTAAGTGGCCATTCAAACCCACGACTGTCTGCAGATCTGATGTGACCATACCTCCCTGGAAAGATGGACTGCACGCAAACCGTGAGCCAAAATAAAGCCTTTTGTTCTTAAGTGGATTTTCTCACAGCACTGAGACCAGTGGTACATTTTGAAGGGTACATATTTCTTTTATAAAAAGTGTTTTATAATTTTATGTTGTAGAATATTTCACCTACTTCATACGGTTTCAGTAATACAAGAGTCTAGTTTTGTGTTCCTTAGAAAAGAAATACTTCCTGGGTCTGGAAAAGCCTGGGATAAAACCGGACTCTCTGAACATAGCAGACAATGAGGACTACTGAGAAGTCAAGAACAATGGCAATGGGTTTCTGATCCTACTGCATGCACTGGCTTTGTGGGAGCCTAGGCAGTTTGGATGTTCAACTTACTAGACCTGGATGGAGGTGGGGGTTCCTTGGACTTCCCACAGGACAGGGAACCCTGATTGCTTTTCGGGCTGAGGGGGGGGGGCTTAATTGGGGGAGGGGGAGGGAAATGGGAGGCGGTGGCGGGGAAGAGACAGAAATCTTTAATAAATAAATAAATAAATAAATAAGAAATATACCAAGGAGTGGCAAAAAAAAAAAAGAAAAGAAATACTTGTTTAGTGTTATATACATAAAAAATAGTTTATGTGCCTTATATATTGTGGAATATTAGTTTAAGAACTGTTACATTTGTTTGTGTTGTGGAACATTTGTTTAATGATGCAAAGTCGTGCTGAGTTCCTTTATGCTGCATTTGTTTAACTCTGTAAAGCTGTGTTATTTTGCCTACCTAAAACACCTGATTGATCTAATAAAGAGCTGAATGATCAATAGTTAGGCGGGAGAAAGGGCAGGTAGGGCTGGTGTGGGAGCCCGTGACGGTCCAACACAGATTTCCTAACCCGGTTGGAACGGAGTCGCGAGGAATAAAACTAACACAGCTAACACGGTCATCATGGAAAAAGCCAGATCTCTCTTCAAAGATCTCTCATTTATTCTCCAAACAGATTATATATCCTCACATGAATAAAGTGGGAACATATTAGGCTATCTCCTAGGCAACCAGGTGCATGGGCTCTGGTCATGTCCACATCTAGCAGTCAGGTAGGCCATGAATTAGCATCTCTATAAGACATCCTCCAAATTACAAAGGAAGGAAGCACCAAACATCCTGACCAGTTTCAATCAACACCTCTCCTCAGGAGATCTACATCCTTGCTATTGTTACGCAGAGACATCTTGTCCGCCGAGCTACTGTGATCAGCTCAGACTGGGCCTATGGCTTTTGTGCCCTACAGAAATATGGGCCTACAGGCTGGCAGGCAGAGAGAATAAATAGGAGGAGAAATCTGGGGAGGAAAGTTTGAGGAGCGAGAGAAGAAAGAGAGAGGACACCTGGGGCCTGCAATCCAGCCACACAGTCAGACATAGAGTAAGAAGGAAAGAATGGTATATAGAACAGAGAAAGATAAAAGCTCAGAGGCAAAAGATAGTTGGACTAATCTTAGTTAAGAAAAGTGGCTAGAAACAAGCCAAGCTAAGGCAGGTATTCATAAGAAAGAAGTCACTCATCTGATTACTGGGGAGTTGGGTGGCGGGCCCTACAAAGAGTAAAGAGTTAATAAAAAAGCAACAGCTAAATTTATATTTATTAAAAAATTATTGATTATTTATCTTAATTTTTAATTGAACTGGGTTCTTTTTTAATGTGTTATTCGGCAGCCATGAGATCTCATCTTTATTTTTGAGACAGGACTTTGCACTGAACCTGGAGCTCTTTGATGACACTATAGCTGCCCAGCAAGTCCAGGGAGCCTCCTGTTCTTGCCTCCCAGCCTTGAAATTACAGGCAGGCACTCCCAGTCTGTAACTGAGCTATCTTCGCTGACCTTCTAAATTCATTTCTTACCCTTGCAGTTTAATAACTTAGAGACACAATTCTATTCAAGTTATTTCTAAAATTTTCTTAAAATGAACAGAAATTTTATTCAAGTCTTCATCACTCCTTGAGGTTATTCTGTAAATTTTTGTGAGGCCATTAATTCTGTTCCCCAGATCTCACCTTTAGCATATAAAGCAAAGGCATTAATTTTTCAATGTGCTCATATACTTTTGTATTTTTAAATTTCAGAATCTTTTTGGCCTTTTATTTTGTCTGGCTTTTCATAGTCCTGTAGCCTGGCATCTCTACATTGTTGAGTTTTTTTTTTTCATGTTCCTTTTAACACATTTAATTTCTTCTTGTGGTTATTATTTTCCTATAGTTTCTTTCTTTACTTTTTATTCCTTGGCTTATATTTCATCAATTATTTCATAAAGTCTAAATCTCTTCCCCCTGCTGGAACATGAGTGGCAAGCATTTCATTCCTCTCTCAAAGTATATATTAATCCAAAGCATCTTCTGTATTGGGATTCTTGTAGATTTTTGTTTTAAATATTTTTTCATTGTATGAGTTTTTCATCTTCATATACCTCTGGGCATGATCTCTGTGTGTGCTTGGTATCTGAGGAGACCCAAAGAGGGCACTGAATCCCCTGAAATCATAGTTAGTGAGCTGCTGTCTGGGTGCCGGGAGTTGTACCAGGGTCCACTGGAAGAACAGCCAACGTTCTTAACAACTGAGACATCTCTGAAGTTTTTTAATTTCATCTTTTATTTTCCTGATTTTGGCAAAAACAAAATGCATTTGGTAGATTTTATTTCGAAACAGGGCCAGCATTTCCAAACTACCCTAGCTCCACTTTAATGTACCTATATTCCTTCTAGGTTTTCTTCTCCAGTAGCTCCAATACCAGAGGGACACCTGATTTCTACTTTTGCTAATAATGCCTCCTGAACTCACCTGCCATATCACAGTATTTGTGAGAAGCTTTCTCTGGGCTTGAATCTGTTGGTCTATTTCAGAGAACCACAGTTGTTTTCCTTCCTGGTCTTTGTGGTTTTTACCCATATGTGTGTCACTGACTTTGCTGGCTGCCGCTTGCTGCTCATCACCAAGCCAATTGTGCACACAGACTGTTCTCTGTTTCTCTTCTTCACCCCTACTGAGCCCAGAATGGAAATGACTGAGATTGATGGGTCTTTAAACTGGGGCTTTGAGTTAACATATTAAACAATAAAGGAAAAGTGCTCCTAAAAGGAATAATCAACATATTTTTGTTGTTTTTTTCTTTATCCTAATTTCTTAATCTCCAAATTGAACAAAAAAATTGAGATAATATCAAACTTAGATTTGTATGTTTAACCATGAGTATCTGTAAAAGCAAGGAAATAGTAAGAGACTATTGGGGTTAGAAGAAAGATCTTTAGGGATGGAGGATTATGAAACACATGTGGTATAAAAGAGATAAAGGGAACTATGGGGGATAGTACTATTTTTAAAAAGCCATATGGAGACCTACTGCTCGATAAACCTACTAAAAACTATAATTTTTAAAAAAGAGTTTGAATGAAGATATCTTACATGAGGATAATTGTAATTGTGTGTGTGTGTGTGTGTGTGTGTGTGTGTGTGTGTGTGTTTTAAAACTCTTTGGCCTTTACTCTTTTGGGGGGCCACCCAGTTTCCAAATAAATACACAGAGGTTTATTCTTTCTTATGAATGCCCGACCTTAGCATGGCTTGTTTCTAGCCAGCTTTCCTTAACTTAAAATATTCTGTCCACCTTTTGCCTCTGGGCTTTTACTTTTCTCTATTTTTGCATATCTTTTCTTTTTTTCTTACTCTGTGTCTGGCTGTGCAGTTGGGTGGCTTGCTCCCAGAATCCTCCTCTCTTCCTCTTCTTGCTTACAATCTCTTTGTCCAGATTTCTCCTCCTATTTATTATCCCTTCCTGCAATACCCTCCCATCCTTTCTCCTGCCTCACTATTGGCCATTCAGCTCTTTATTAGACCATCAGGTGTTTTAGACAGGCAGAGTAACCCAGCTTCACAACATTAAGCAAATACAATATAAAAGAATGCAACAATCTTTGCATCATTAAACAAATGTTCCACAACCTAAATAAATATAACATATCTTCAACTAATATTATATCACAGACATCTTCAACTAATATTACATCACAGACAATGTTCTTTCCAGAATCCAAAGGATATTAAACAAAATCCCATGGAGAGCTATGAGCTACTTTCTTTTGAGCTGTTTTTTGGGGACCTTCTCTCTAGAGACCTCCCCACACAATACAGACTTCTCCCATTTGACTTGGTTGTCCACCAGAAATTTGATAGTAAGATCTTATTAGTGAAGGCATCACACTCTTTGGTCAAAGGACATGACTAAATCAAGATAGATTTGACCTGGAAGTTCTCCCTGGTATTCACAGTGCCAGAAGGTTCTATGTAGGCTGCTGAAGGAGAAAATTCAACAACCAGTATGAGTTCACAACCATGATCTCTGTGAGCTACAATAATGGCCAGCCTGGTAAGAAATGCTCATTGATATAATAGTGGCAAGGATGTTATAGGAACAACCCAGTGTTTTCCAGTTATATTTGAGGCCCACTCCATAGAAGGGAACTCATGTTGTAAACCACCTGGTGAGGAACTCATGACTTGGGAGCTTACAGATGCTAGGGGAGAACTTACTGTTTTCTAAATGTACATAGTATTAAGTCGCCATCTAAATGCTTTCATTTATACCTGTAGGTGAGTACAGATAGCAACACTTATCAGAGAAGTTTTGTTCCACGAATGTCAGTTAATACATAAATCCAAAGCTAGTTCAAGTCAGTGCTTATGGAGTGCTTGGCCCTAAACAGAATACTTGCTATCACACTCCCTACACAAGACTCGGGAAAGTTTGTGAAGAAGGAGAAAGATTGCAAGAGACAGAAGTTGAGAAGCATAGTTTCAAAACACTGTCTTCTCTACTTGCCATGGCTGATGTACTCAAGGACCCACAGCAGATACGGTTACATGCACAGAACCTGCATGGACTTGAGCTCTTCAGCAGTTTATCATGCACAAGAAAGGGCTCAGGAAACCCCACTCCTCTCCAAAGGACTATTGACAAATAATGCTGGCTAGGGAAGGGGGTGTCACTTTCTTCACTGTGTTAACAATAAGTTGCCTATGCCCAGTAAATAACCTCCCGTCTTGTTCAGCCAGACAACCCTGTTAAACTCAGTGGGTCACACACAGCAAAAAGGCATGTAAGTAAGAGGGGGATTTGTTATGAACAAAAGGTTTTACTGGAAAAGGAGGGGTGATGAGACAGGCTACTACAGGATAAGATGAATTAAAAATCATTGTATATAAGCATGAGACTGTCAGAAATAAAAATAATTTTCAAAAACCCAAACTTTTTTTTTTATTAAGTTTGGTTAATTTCATGGAAGAAAAAAAATAAAACCCAAGTTTTGTGAAGCTTGCATCTTTTCTCTGGTTGTCATTTTTTTTTTTTAAAGACTGTGCTTGTCTTTTGGAAAGCCATTTTACTTTTTAAGGTCTCAACTTGTAATGTGAACTATGGGTCCTGCACATTCCCAAGATGACATGAGGCCTTAGATCCCGTTGATGTCAATGTGTCAAAGAACCGATGGCAGATCTGTCACCTCAAACCCTGCCCAGCCCATGTGCAAGGTTGAGTTACTCCCAAGTCAGTCTCTCTATTTATGACTCCAAGTTCCCTTGACTGAAAATTGGCCTTGGATCAGCGCAGAGACAGTTCATCTGCGGTGACAGGAGGAAGACACAGGGGATATTAAATGTGGGTGACAAGAATAAGTTTCCCCCTGCTGTTTCTATTATTTTAGTGAATCGGGTCATCATCACATCTGAAAGGAAAAGAAAGCACTGGACATTGTGGAGGAGGAGAAACCAGAAACTAGCCATGAAGGAAGGTCATGGGGTGAAGGGAGCAGGGCAGACAGTAAGATTCTGAATCATACAAGGATGTTATCTAAGGTTAGCGCTCAGAAAGACAAAATGAGGCCAGTTAGGATGGCATGGCAAGGATGTTTTGTTTGCTAGCCTTGCCCTTTGCCATTTCTAGATGTCCTGATACCGAGGAGGAGTGGACAGTGAATTGGTGTTAAGTTAACTGGGGTTAGGATTTTGTTAGTGAGTGTGAAGGAAGGAGGGAGAAGGGAAGATGTACATGGAGCAATTGTGGCAACATACGTTGAGTGGCTGAGTAGGAGAAAGGCTAAGAAGCATCAGGACAGGCAGACTTTAAGTCTGGGCTAGTGACTTCTCATGGCGTGTTTCCTAAGAGCATGCTTTTTCTCTGTCCGTCCTCATGGTCAACTCTTTCCTTCCTACTGCATCAAGGAAATGCCAGGCATCAGAATTCCCAGTTCCCCAAAGAAGATATGCCAAGAATCCTAAGCAGTTAACACATTATATCCACTGTGATGGACACACATTAACTGAAAGACCAAGCCATTGCCCCTCCCCACGACACCACAGAATCAGAGACAAGCTCAGTGCAAGCATGGCTAATGGGATACTTGTCAACTACATGACATGGAACCTCCCCTCAAACCTGTAAGAGGGATCCTCACTCTGCCACATGGGTCTAAACCCTCCTCAGAGCCCCATACCATGCCATCTTTCCAGGACATTAACTCACCAAATAAATTCCTCTGGCAAAGTCTTGCTCAGTGTTACTCTTGAACACCCAATCTGAGAACTTGAAGAAGGAGTTGTGACCATAGTCTCAGTATGTACAATTCAGGAAATAAAAAATAAAATTGGGAGGTGTCAACCAGAGTGTGATGCTTGAAAGGAGGCTGCAGGGGCTCACTGTGATTGGCTAAGACAAGAAGCAGTATAAGAGCATAAGAGTTGATGCCTTGTTATGAAGGGGAGTTAGGGCATGGTTTCGAAAGATAATCCTGTCTACCTTAGGAGAATATTGTAATCACCAAGAATTGGCAAAGAACCTGGAGATAAAACATTCAAGGGATAAGGAAGAATAATCCAAGTCTGTGGATGAATAAAATAAGAACTTCTGTTTTTTTCTCTCTCTATCATATTTGCAAATATCAAAGAAGATTGACAGGTTTCAGCATTGGCCAAGTGTGGGAGGAGGATGGTACAACATTTTCATAAGCAGTTAGCAATATTTATCCTAACTCTCATACTTTCTCACAGAAGTTCCATAATGGAAAATTCATCCTACATAAATTTTTGAACAGAATTCCAAAGGCATTTGTTTCTAACTGGAACTGTTGGGGTTTTATTGGTTAGTGAGATTAAGGAGGGAAGAAAGGGGATACGTGGAATGCTGGAGAGATGCTTATAACACTAAAGAACATATATATATATATATATATATATATATATATACATATATATGTATATACATATATATGTATATATATACATAGTGTGTGTATGAATAATTTCCATCTATCTATCAGTTGATAATGGATGAATTATCACACATCCACAAACATCATGCAATCATTACAAAAATTAAAGGGGTATCACACATATTGGCATAGAGAAGTGCTCATGCTATTTTTACTAAGTCGGCAGAAATGATGTATATATGTGTTGCATTTGGAGTGGCGGGGCTGCGTCCCCAGCACCCCTGCTGCCTGGCTAGCTTATACCTCGAAATAATTACACGGACACTGTATTCTTTTAATCACTGCTTGGCCCATTTCTATCTAGCCTCTTCTAGGCTAACTCTTGTACCTGGACTAGCCCATTTCTAATAATCTGCTGTAGCCCATGAGGTGGCTTACCAGGGAGATTCTAGCCTACGTCCATCCTGGGTCGGAGCTTCATCGCGTGTGTCTCAGAGAGCAGAGCTCTCACGTCCGCCCTGGAGAGGGGAGCATGGTGTCTCTGCTCCATACAGCAGAGCTGTCGAGTCTGAGCTCACTTCCTCTTCCTCCCAGCATTCTGTTCTGTTTACTCCTCCCACCTATGTTTTAACCTATGATGGCCAAGCAGTTTCTTTATTGCTTAACCAATGAAATCAACAGATATATGACACTCCCACATCAAATATGTATGATTACCTGTTGTGAAAATTAATTTTATCAGCATTCTTTTTATAAGTTTGCACAACAAAGAAGGTAAAAATAAAAGACATTTTGATATCAAATGTGTAAAGAGAAAAAGAAATTAGTGTTGTACAGAGCAAACCATCGAGACTTGTGAGACTTATGAATACCCTGGTGCTTCACAAGCCTCTGCCCCAAGAGTAGAAACAGAGAAGGAAGAAAGCAAGAACCGATACTTAGACAGAGCTCATGTCAGGATCCTGCCTGTCCTGTCCGTCACCACACTCCCACCCTCACCCTTGCTCTCTTTCCTCGTGCATTGCCTTTATTCCCATTTCTATCCTTGTTCATGATATTCCCTTTGTTTTTAGTGCCCTGAATCCTTGTGTTCTGGCTTCTTCTTGTCAATCAAATCTCATATCAAAAATTCTTCAGATAAACTCTGCTTTCTTAACCCCAAGTTTGTTTTTATTTTTGTAATTTTCTTAGTATGTATTGTTTCTCTAAGGGTACCATGATAAACTGTTTGCCTGTTTGATACTGTGCATGCATAATTGTCTTAGGGTTTCTCTTGCTGTGAAGAGACACCATGACCATGGCAACTCTTATAAACATTTAATTTGGAATGGCTTACAGTTTCAGAGCTTTTGGTGGGACATGGGGGCATGCAAGCAGACATAGTGCTAGAGAAGGATCTGAGAGTTCTACATCTTGATCTGCAGGCAACAGAAAACAAACTGGCCTACATTGGGCTTAGCTTGAGCATATATGAGACCTCAAAGCCCAACCCACACACTTCCTCCAACAAGGCTGCACGTCCTAATAGTGCCATTTCCTAGAAGCCAAGCATTCAATTACAAGAATCCCCAAAGGTCATACCTTTTCAACCCACCACAGCTCCACTGACAAAAAGCACCCACAATTTCTGTGCTCTTGCCTCCCTTTAGAATACAAAACATGCCAGTGGCTTATAGGTGACAGGCAGCCTGGTAGATTCCCTGCTCTGTAGACAGGAAAGTCCAGTTCCTTTGCCTTGGTTGGGGTATTTTCAGTATAGCATCTTTTCCTGAGTCCCTCCTTCCATGGGATGATTTCTGCTCCCTTCCCTCTCTAGTCCTGAGCATCCCTCAAGACATTTACATACAAATCTGCATCTCGGAGTCTGATTCTAAGCTGGTGCCTTCTTCATCTAGTTACAAGGACCAGCCAATTAGCAGACAAGGTCCACAGAAACAGTAGACCTAGAAGTTTCTTCTTTGCCTAATTTGAGTTAGCTCCAGAGAAAACAGACTGCACTGCAGTTTTGCAGACTCTTTCTATAAAAAATTCAGTTCTGAGCTCATGAATGTTCTCTAAAATATTCAATGTTTTAGAACCTCAAAATTACAAAAACTTACTGTCATCAGATTTTAACTTTTTTTAAAAAGAATAGGGAATTATTTCTTAAACACTTGAATTCATAGACACCAGGCATCCACTTACAAATTTTCCTAAAGCATGCTGTACACACTGGTGGATTTGCTTTCTGGGTCACACGAAAATAAACTGTTTTGTGGGGTATTCAATCTAGGAACTACTGGGTATGCCTTCACAGTAGTCTGTGGTGTATTTTCTCAGTTAAGAAGCCACGAAAAAGCAGCAACTAATCGTGTGCTGAAATAGCACATGTACTTAGTTTAGCATGCGATGAAAGAGAATTAAAGAAGTGCTAGATGTCCAATTGTTGTGTTCTTCCCCAGGGAAGGCTATTTCTCCAACTCTCAGCACTTCCTAGTTGGCTAAAGTTCTTTCTGTGGGGTTGGGGCCTTGTGAGCTTTTCCTTGCTGCTTTAGCATGTCTATTAGTGTACTTCTTCAGCTTATGGTTAGACAGTTATGCTGGTAAGATTTTATGGGTGTAGCTTCTGAGATTCCTTGAAATCTCTCAACAAACTGCCTGTTCCTTTGGTTCTCAAATATTCCCACTGCCTCTTCCACAATGATCTCTGAATGTTGAGTGCAGCTTTGAAAACATATACATACAGGAAACTTTGTACTGAATGAATAGGTTGTATTTATGCAGTTAGGAATGTGTGTAAAATAATAATTAAATAAAAAGTGGAAATAAATTTGGAAGATGGAGTAACATGGAAGGATTTGGAGGGAGGAAATGGAAGGGGAATCATATAATTAGAATATAATAAACTATAATTTGATATATATATAATTTTATAACTTAATGAATAAAAATATTGAGTAAGTACTTTCTCATTGACTAGTTCAATTTTGGTTACCCAGACTACTTCTGTTCTTGATCTTGCTGTGTGTATAATGTTATGCAACATATCAAGTCAGCATCATAATGCTCATTGAAAAATAATTTATTTTATAATGTTAGTATCTAGGCAAATGTAAGTGGAGTCAAAGTGTCAAGTTTGACACTGTATTTTACTGACATTTGTCACACGGGAGTAGATTGCAGTGTTGGTCCTAGAATCCCGTAAAGAATTTACCATATTTTGATTATATTTTAGGAAACCTAAGTGTCATAAGTAGGTACTAATTCTACAGTAGGAACTTATCTATGACTTTGATATCCTATCTAAATCTGAAGGCCAGTGAGGTAGTGTAATTTGATGAGTTTGGTTAACTTCTTTTTTTATTGATTTTATTGAGCTCTACATTTTTCTCTGCTCCCTTTCCTGCCTCTCCCCTCCCCTTCAACCCTCTCCCATGGTCCCCATGCTCCCAATTTACTCAGGAGATCTTTTCTTTTTCTACTTCCCATGCAGAATAGATCCATGTATGTCTCTCTTAGGGTCCTCATCGTTGTCTAGGTTCTCTGGGATTGTGAACTGTAGGCTGGTTTTCATTGCTTTATGTTTAAAAACGAATTACGAATTTGGTTAATTTCTCATAAAAGTAGATGCTAGACTTCAATAGCATTCTCTGAAAGATATTCATTTACTTAATGTCTTCAAGGTTGGAATAATTATGTGCCACTTTTTATGATACCTTTGATGTGTCCCATTGAAAATAAAACCCACCATGTATAGTTTATTGTGAGCAAAATTAATGAATAGATATTCAACTACTCACCCAAACTATATCATTTGTCAGTTGTTAAAGGATCTGAACCAGTGGTGTGGGAAGTCCTGTATCTGTGTTGCTTTTATTGGTTAATGAATAAAGAAGCTGCTTTGGCCAGTGATAAGGCAGAACAGAGCTAGGCAGGGAAAACTAAACTGAATGCTGGGAGAAGGAAGGTGGAGTCACAGAGAAGCCATGTAGCCACTGCCAGAGACAGATGTGCCAGAATCTTGCTGGTAGGCCACAAGCCTCATGGTAAAATATAAAATAATGAAAATGGGTTAATTCCAGATGTAAGAGCTAGCTAGCAATATGCTTAAGCTACTAGCCAAACAGTATTACAGATAATATAGTGTCTGAGTGATTATTTCATGGTCTGGGAGCCAGGAACAAAGAAGCGACCTCCGACTACAAGCCAGAGCATTGCAAAACTAAATGTTTAAAAGGCCAATAAAGCCTGAAGGAAATTCAGAGAAATGTGATATTTTAACCCTTTCTGGAATTCACCACAAGATACTATTGTTCTAATAACATATAATTTTGAAAGTATTAAATATAAGCATGTACTGTTTCAAAGATAGAATGAATCAAAAAGTATATGGGTCCTTAAGGTAAGACTTGAGTTAAGATACAGGTATTTTCCACTTAGAAGCAATGCAACTTTGGTGCATCTATCTGGCTAATAGCTTTGTGTGTCATTTTCATGATATACAGCATTGTGGTTTCAATAAAAATGACTCCTATAGATGCATATATCAGAATGCTTGATCATTAGGGAGTGGCATTGCTTGTCAATGAATAGGAGGTGTAGACTTGTGGAAGTAGATGTGGCTTTATGGAGGATGTGTGTCACTAGGGGTGGGCTTTGGGCTTTCAAACATTCAAGCCAGGCCCAGTGTCTCTCTCTGTGTGTCTGCTGCCTGCAGATGGATCTAGAACTCTAAGCAACCTCTTGAGCACCATATCTGTCTTCATTCCACCATGCTGCCCTTCACAGTGATAATGAACTAAGCCTCTGAAATTGTAAGCCAGCCCCAATGGAATGTTTTCCTTTTTATAGGAGTTGCCAAGGTCATTGTGTCCCTTCGAAGCAGTAGAGATTGATGAAGATACAAGTTGATTTGAAAAGTGGAATATGAGATTGCTGCATTGCTTAGACAGGCCTGATCATGTTTCTTGTAGGCAGAATGTGGATTTGGGAACTTTGAATTAGGAAAACAGTTGAATGCTTTAAGTGGGGCATACTAGGCCATACTATTAGGAGCAGAAAAGACACTGGTCATAAGGGCAATGTAGGTTATGACAGGCAAGCTCAAGAGGTTCCAGAGGAGAAGAATATTAGTAAGTGCCTTAGAGGTTATTAAAATATTTTGGTAAAGAATGTGTCTGTTTTCTGTCTTTGTCCAAAAAGTCTGCCTAGGGCTAAGTTGAAGCATTAATGGCCTTGGCAGAAGAGATTTCAAGACAGCCTAGTATTGACTTTGTTTTGTGGCTATTGGTGGTTACTCTTATGCAGACCTAAAATGAAAAAGAGCAAGCTGAGCAAGGAAAAGTACTAGATGTACAGTTTGAGGAGAAAGGAGCACCAGGAAGAATAAGAGAGCTAACTTCAGTGCTTAAGAAGTTAAAAAGTTTAAAGAAAAGACTGGAAGTGTTAAGCTCGGGGAAAGACTCCACTCAGATGAGCTTCCAATTTATAAAAAGGAATTAAAGAAAAGCTTATAGGTGGTGTGGTGGTACAAGCCTTTAATCCCTGCACTCTGGAGTCAGAGGCAGGTCGATCTATGAGTTTGAGGCCAGCCTGGTTTACAGAGTGAGTTTGAAGTTGGCCAAGCTTAGGTGGTGAAGGAAACCATAAAAAAACCAAAAACTGATAGAAATGTATTTGAAATAGGGGACTATGTTCCAGCCCTAGCAAGCAGAAGATCTTGGCAGCTTTGGCCACATGGTTCTGACTTTAGAATCGAGGATACAAGAAAGGGCTTGTGGAATCCCCTTCCATGGCTAAGGAAAGATGCTTAGACAAGGCATGTGTCAAGGTGTACCTGAATGGAGTCCCAGAGAAGCCGTTGAGTAAAGCTCTGAAGGTGAAGATTGCCTTGGAGACTCCAAGATGTTAGAGATGCCAGAGCTGTGGGATGTCTGCCAAGGAGACTGAAGATTGGGTGAGTCCAGGCCAAACGTGAGAGAAGTTGTTGTAGTCAACAACACTGAAAGGAGTCAGAGATCTGAAAGCACTTTGACTTCAGACATGAAGATGCAGAGTTTAGAGTTTTTCCTGTTGGTTTTTGGTCTTGTTTCGGTCTAGCATTTCCTTATTATGCTCCCTTCCCTGTGTTTTGGAGTGGTAATGTATATATGTATATTCTGTGCCATTATATGTTGGAAATATGTGATTTTTTTTTAAATTTTGATTTTACAGGAGCTTACTGTTAAGCGATTGTCATGAGTCTCAGAAGAGCCTTTCACCTTTGGACTTTTAAACAGTGTTGAGACTGTTATAGATTATGGGGATTTTTGATATTGAATTGAA
This sequence comes from Microtus oregoni, assembly GCF_018167655.1. Lineage (NCBI taxonomy): Eukaryota > Metazoa > Chordata > Mammalia > Rodentia > Cricetidae > Microtus > Microtus oregoni. The sequence continues at coordinate 15,850,950 of NW_024543090.1, forward strand.
TGCATTTTGCATTATGGGATGGTGGCAAGCCTACAGGGGACAGGGAATGTCATGTAGTGGTTCTAATGGAAATGACCTCCAAAGGCTCAAATATTTTAGTCTTGGTAATTAGGGAGTTGTGCCACTTGAGTGAGATTAGAAGGTGTGGCTTTGTTGGAGGGATTGTGTCACTGGGGGTAGGATTTGGGGTTTTAGAAGCCTGAGGCAGGCCCAGTGAATCTCTCTCTGTTCCTGCTGCTTGCAGATCAGGATGTAGAACACCCTGCTCCTTCTCCCTTACCATGTCTGCCATAGCCCCCCATGATGATACTGAAGTAAACCTCTGAACTGTAAGCACACCCCAATTAAATGCTTTTTTTTTATCAGAGTCACCAAGGCCATTGTGTCTCTTTGCAGCTCCATAACATTGATTAAGACACTGGCAGTTGGCTTTGAGGTTTCAAAAACTCATGCTAGGCCAAGTGTCTTCTCTCTCTCTCTCTTCCTTCCTCCCTTCCCTCTTTCTATCTGCCACCATATCAGGGTGTAGCTCTCAACTCCTCTAGTACTATGCCTGCCTGCATGCTGCAGTGCTCCCCACCATGATGATAGTGTACTAATCCCGTGAGAGTGTAAACTCGTCCCCAATTAAAAGCTTTCCTTTTTAAGCATTGCTTTGTTCATGGTGTCTCTTCCTAGCAATAGAATAGTGTCTAAGATAATTCATAAAAATTTAATCAAGTCATTTTTAATATGTCCACGACACTGTTTAGGCATTAAGAGAATTTAAAAGATTCATGCTCCAAGATGGTTTCTAAACCAGCCGGGCAACAGTTAGGTTTGTAGCAAATTGCCAGAAATCAGATTTTGAAAGAAATGGTTGTTTTCAATTTCAAGAGTGGTAAAGGAATATAACGAAAGGAAGTAGACATTGTCATCATCTTTTATTGTGACATTAGGTTAGTTTTACAGTTGACAGAGACTTTTGGTCACGTAGTAAAGACAGAAGTGAAACATTCTCTGTCCAGCTCTTAAACTCATGACTTTAGCTTCAGTGCCAAAGACTTATGTCTTGAGTTGTTACTTATGTTACTGAGTTGGAAAGGGTACCCCTGAGTATGAGCTGTTACTGAGTTGGAAAGGGTACCCCTGAGTATGAGCTGTTACTGAGTTGGAAAGGGGACCCCTGAGTATGAGCTGTTCCTGAGTTGGAAAGAGTACCCATGAGTATGAGCTGCTTGTTTCAACTTTCCTCTGTAACTTCCCTCTCATAGTTAGCCTTGCTTACAAAATGACTTTACTGGTGGGAGTTGCTTTTCTTCACTACTGTGTAACGTATTATTATGGCACTTCAATAGCCCTCTTGCTTTAATTAACTATGCAGATGAGATACCCTTTACAAAGCCAGTGCCACCGAGAGCAGGATGGCTGGTGGAGTCAGCTCTCAGATCTGGACACCTAGCACTCATATTGTTGGGCCCAACTTTTTTCTATTTTCATGTTTCTCTGTCTTTATCTCCTTCAAAATGCTAGACTAGACAATGTTTCCTAAACAATGCTGCCACTTCACTCTATTTAATTTATATTATAATTATTTATAAGCTATGTTTATTTGCCTTAACAGTATATGAACTACTTTAAGACAGCAACTAATGTATTATCTTTCAAGAGACCAATAATTATTTGATGGATGATTCATAAAACTAAAATATTTTCAGTAAATGCTTGGATGTTTAATGCTCAAGAAAAACAACAGCGTTAGGTTATAAGTCAACACAGTGGCAAAGCTTGGAAAGCATAAATACTTTTAGCTTTTAAGCTCCTTGAAGAGAGAAGCTATATACAAATGCAAATATTTTATACTCAAGTAAGGCTGGGATATACCAAATGATATTAATTAATGTTTTTGAATCAATATTAGATTGTAATAATTCATAACCAACCATTATTTTACAATGCTAAGTTACAGCTTTCTCAGAGACATTTGGTACCCTCCTCTTAGTTCCTTTCTGGAAGTCAGCAGAGTCCCCTGAATGACCTCTTTAAAAGCTAGACTTTCTCTATCACATTTTTGTGGTGAGTCTTTTTTCCTTTCTGAAAGCGAGAGAAAAGCTTTCTGAATGATTGATTGGCAAGGTGTCCCCTGGACACACTGGTGCAAACGCCATGCAGCTACTGATTGATGTGCTCGCTCTTTCACGAACACATTCATTTTCTCTTCTCTAACTCACACAATTTATTCATCCCATGATGCATTTATACATCCATTATCACTGTCTCTCAATCTTTAAGCAGGTGAAAAGATAAAAAGTTAATGCCTCCATGGAAGCAAGGCAAGCCCGTCTTAAAGAAGAGAAGTGAGCACTCATGCCTGCCTATCTATCTATCTATCTATCTATCTATCTATCTATCTATCTATCTATCTAATCTATCTATCTATCTATCTATCTATCTATCTATCTACATATATATAGCCAAATATATATTGTTTCCCCTAAGGTTTCTTTTACTCTCATTAATAACAAATTTGAAACATCTTTGGAGTCTGAATCAAGGTAGTTTGGGATGACAGAATCAGCCATTAATCCCAAGAACATAGTAGGGGTAAGGAGACCGAAATTCTAAGTAGGGTCCTAAGAGCTTTGGAAAACTTCAGTGTTTGGAATTGGAAAGTAAAGTGTCACATTGAACTAGGTGACTTTGCAGTCTCCCTCCTGCTATATAGCACTCTATGATCTTGTACCTACTTCTGGCAGTAACATGAAGGAATCTGACACTCATGAAAAATTCAAGTCCTTATACTTTGCCAGAAGGCTAGTCACAGTTCACATTATTAGTATGATTTAAATATGGACAATTTATAAAATAATTTGTCATACAGCTCATCATCCTGTAAAAGCAGAAACAGGTTTCTCATGGGAACACCATTTGGAAGCAAACACTAGTCTTATTATTTAGGGCTTGTTCACACTGAAGTCAGGAAAGAAAAACCGATGGCCATCCGCAATTGCAAAGTAGAGGAATTGCTGTTGTTTGTAAAGTTCTTGGCCTTTCCCAAGGATTATTTGCTATGGTTTGCCCACCAGTGAGCAACAGGAGAGCTGCTCTCCCACATAACCAACAGAACATACTTGAACCTTGTCGCCAACATAAGCACTTTGAAGCCTGTTATCGTCGCGTTCCCCTGCACTAAAAGTGGTATCCAGCTCTCACAATTACAGAAGGCAACCAAGGACTGTGACAAAGAAAATTCTTAAACTCCAAGGCTGAGAACCAAGTATTCATCAACAGGTTAACATTTATTAAAATGCATGAGTAGGCATTCATGTCTTCGCTAATCAAGTCAAATATTTACGGAGCACTTAATTCCCAGCTACGCTTCTGCTCTCCCAAATATTGTTATTGGAAATAGTGTATCTTCAGATAATAACCTGCACATACAGCTTCCCCCTCTCCACTCCTTTTCCCCATCAACACCACCCTTTTCCTGCCAGTAACTCCCCTTCTCCACCCTTATTGCCCTTTCCAATTGTATATTTTTCTTCAAAGCTCTGCCTGCCTTTTACTGAGCAGTAGGATTAGCGCCAGACTTCAGTGGGCAATTTGTTCATCCTTGGAGAGCACATTCACACTCCCCCATGATACAGGCATTTAAATGATTTTATTCGTTCACCTGTGTTGAACATTAAGGGGGTAAAATTTCAGCCCAGGGATTTGGCTTTAAAACTCCAATTGATGTTAATGAGAATTGGTAATGAACCCCTTCTTCTTAATTAGTGGCCCCATACCTGGGACTGTAGGAGGCACAGCTTTGACTTGGGGAGCTTAACGAGGTGATAACAAGGAGAGAATGTTGAAGCCTGGATTTTGGCCTGGCCTGTGCTTCCCTGTGCAAACACACTTCAGGAGCCCAAGCTTTAACGTAAATGCAATGCCCAGCTTTTATGGCTCTGTGGACCTTCCCTAAGAACCGTTCCTCTTTTCTGTAAAAATACTCTGTATGGATGAAACATGGGAACTAAGGCAAAAGAACAAGGGGTGGGTGCTCAGGGTGCTTCTCTTCTGCTCCTCCCGTTTTAAACTGAAATAAGCTGTCTTTTGCTGATTCTGTGGGCCTCAGCGAAGGAACACTACAGTTTATAAGTTTAATTTGTTAATTCGGTCAATTGAACTTTCAAATATTATTCAGGATGGGACTGGCTCAGGCCATCGGACTCTAATTTTTACAGCATGTCTTTCTGAATATTAGCATCACTAGTGGGTAAATAGAGATTGTTTGATCTTGCACAGTCTTTCTAGCTGAGCTCTTTCTTCTTGCTGCCGCCGTACACAGCCTAATCCAGCAGGACCCAAATGATCAGAGGATAATGAAACTGCACCGTAGCTAGCGGAAGACATAAAAGTTGGATTATTGATTGTGTTTGAACGATGTGCTGCAATTTCAAATGCCGACGGGGTGTAGCGAGAGTCCTGCCTGCCAGCTTTCATTAGGGAGACTCACTTTCTTGCCACCGAGCAACTTCTGCCAAGTCTCAAGGTAAATCTGGAGTCTTATCTTAGGTAGGATGACTCCTCTTAGCTTTGAGCAGTTAACAAGAACCTTAGAACTCAGTAAGGTCTGCTTCAGAAGGAGCGGGAGGGTCAGCTCCTCAGTGGAGACCTAGATACTCGAACACACAAAGATGTGTGCATACAAGTTTTAAGTCTTTCTTGTATCTCTTCACCTACCTGAATATCTTCTTTTGTTGTTGTTTTTGTAGTTACAATTGATTTTACTATGCTAGTCTAAAGATAATAACATGGTTTTTTAAAGACGGGGTTAACTTTGAAGAAGAAATAAGAATAAGGTAAAAATCAATCTCTACAATGGAAATGTGTCTAAGATATGAAAATTAGCAATGAACAAAGACAGAGGCACTATAGGAGTAGAGGAACCTAGAGGTAAAACATCAGTCTCTTAGAATGTTTTAGAGTTATTTGTAGAGAATTTGTAAGATGTTCGGCAACCCTCGTTCCTTTTACTGAAGTGTAGGACGGAGTTCATAGTTTCTGAGGTTATACTCCTTAGCCTGACCTTCAAAAGTATGTTCTTAAAAGCCTCATTTGTGTGTGAATAAAATTATTAAATCACTATTAATTTCCCACACATTACTGAGAATTGGAACAGATTTGTGATTAGTGGAAAATATTTAGATTGAAAAGTCAAGTGATTAAATAAAAAGCAGGTTATATGTGGAAAGAATTTTTAGGATTACTATTTTATCAAAGCATAAAAGCATTATTTTATGAGAATAAAAGACATTTTAGAGTGAGAGATAATGAAGAAGATACAGAGTATAATTCCATATTCCCAGAGGTAACAGGAGCATGGATAAATTATTTTAGGTAAAATTTATTTATGGTGGGATGAATAATTATTAAAACTTTTAAGACTTTCTAATTCCTGGCTGCTATTTTATTTCTTGTCTCTTTGCAGGTGAGATTTATAATCTCCGAATTGCTTAAATAGAATGGATACCAGAAAATAATAATCTGTTCCAATTTGAGAGTTAAAGAAGAACTTTAAAAATAGCATATTAATTATGAATTTGGAGCAAATAATGTCTTCTGTTACCACTTATGCCTGTGTGATATGTGCAGGGCTGGAAAACTGAGAGAACATAAAAGTAAATTTAAATACTTAGAAGCACAGCATGAGGTCACAAAGGGAGTGGTCAATCAACGTTTGATAAAATTGTCTAAGATATAATCTAATAGCTTGCCATCCCCTGAAATCAGTGCCTCCTGTGTTCAAAGAGAAGGCCATGCCAATGAAGAGTCCCACCACGCAGAAAAGAGGGAGAGGTTGATTATTAAAATAAATGATTAAAGTTATTCCTGCATTACTAACAGACAGTGTCATTTAATAAACATCAAAAGAAGAGTTTGGTTAAATGTTTGTCATTAATGCTCACATCACATAACAGATAAAGTGTGTGTTGCACAGCAGTAAAATGTCATGGTTTCTGGACTGTGCAACATGGCCCAGCAGTTAAAAACTTGCTGCTCTTCCAGAGGACATGAGTTTGATTCTCAGCACACAGGTCAGGTGGCCCACAACTCCAGCTCTATGGAATTATTGCACCCTCTGGCTTCCTCAAGCACCTACACACATGTGCACACACACATATGCGTGTACACACATAAATAAAAATCAATCTTAATTTTAAACTCAAGGTTTGAAAGATAAGAAAAGTATTGTACAAAAGTTCTTATATGGTATTTTATAACTAAATTGTCGATTCCAAGATGAAATCAATGGAATGACTTTTTACAAATGAGTCCATCTATTAAGCACACATTCTGATACAACTGTGAATAAGTCTGGAAATTAAAAGATAAAGATACATGATCCCCCAAATTCAAATGGGAAAGAACAAGAATGGAAGAGAAAGACATGTGAAACAATAAATGTAATACACTTGTTAGAAATGGCACGAATCAGAAAATAATATACCAAAGGAACCATTCTTTGGCTTGCTGCCTTCCTAAAATTAAAAGAGGTTAGGAAGTTGTGAAGCACAGGGCCAGAGCTTTCTTTGAAGTTACTTTATTGACTGCTGAAGTTTCAGCACCCAGAAGATTTTTAATGTCTCCATTCCAGATATCCCATTAATCCTTTGAGAAAGACATTTATTATTTTCAGAAGAAGATGGAAATTGACTCTGATCTTAGACAGACATTGCCACTAATTATCATCTCTTCTTATTTTTTCCTAAAACGTCACTTCCTGTCTATCTCCACTTTGTCTCTATGAAGTTGTTTAAGCTACTTGCATGGCTGGGGATAAAACTAAAGCCTTGTGCATGTGTACGGGGCAAGTGCTCTGCCACTAAGCTACATTTCCAGCCTCAGACTACTTAAACTTCTAAATATTACTGGGTTATTGGGCGTTCAATATCCTATGATGCCTCATGAGCATCACAGTGACGAATGCCTTGATGTCTATTTTCCTTCATTCACATACTCAAACTATGAAGTCTTAAGAGGTAGAGGGATTGCTCCCTCAGCTCCAGCATGGGACATACATAAAGCTTTTTGATGTATGCCAACAAGGCAACAATTTTTACTAAGACTTTTAGGGTTATGTATAGCATTTTATATTTAATTTTAAAATAAGATCTTATGTGCTTCTGTCTGTCAACCACTGAGATAACACTTTCTGGTTCATATCATCAGCAGTTTTCATGAATGCCAAGCAATATCCACTCAATTAGTACCCCTTGCAAAGAAAGTCATCCTTATACTTCTAGCAGGCTATACATCATGGGACAAGTTCTCTTCTTAAAAAAATTCAGCGTGTCAACTTGTGAAGCTAGGTTGAATTGACTCTTATACAAGCTCCCAAACTTAATATGCCAATCTTACCTTGTTTAATACATTTTATTTTAGCCCTAAGATCCTGCAACTATAATAACCGGCTATGAATTCTTGTCCATCCCACTCAGAAATGGTCCTTTAACTTCTGTACCTTTTCATCACCCCCGCCAGAGCCTCAGCTTGTGCTCCCACCATGCTTCCTGCATCCTACCTCACTTTCTCTTATTCCACTAGCTCTGCAGTCAAGTTTTCTTTTTACAGTGTTACTGTTCTTGTCATTCTTAGGCATAAAACTTCCACTACTCACTTTGTTCCCTGCAGGATAAACTTCAGTCTTCAGCACTTCAAAATAAGGCCAGTCCACCTTGCCAGGATGCTACATCTTCTGCCTTATACTCTGTCCATGCTTTTCTTGTTCCCTAGGGACACTAATCCCTTTCACAAATATAAGGTCATTCTCTTTTTCTGGAATTTTCCTACTTCTTTTCCAGGCAGTTTCCCCAACACTGTCAGTTCCTAAGTGAAACTTTTCAGGTCTCCAGGATTGGCAGTAGATTTTGTTCTCACTGCTCCCATAGTCTTTTGATCCTTATCAATGAAACTGCCCTTACTGCTTGGTGATTGGTCAATTTACATCTATGCTTTCCCTTACTCACACCTTATCTCATTAACTAATAAAAACTCAAGTTCCACTCTAAGGCCCTGTAGTGTATAAAATTTACTGTGCCTGCATATCCAATTAACCCAAATAAATGGTGCTGGCCTTATAAAATAATAACTCCACTGGCAATATTACTTTTGATAAATAATACTAAAAGTAAACACTTATGTAAAACAATGTGATTAACACCATTCCAAGTGTTTTACCGACATTAGCTCATTTATTCTTCATACAATAGGTACTCGTAGGGCTGCCACTTAAGAGATGAAGAAATTAACCCTCGGCAGCCAAGCATCTTTAAGGATGAACGATCTGCAAAACAAACCAAGGAACACTGCCAGAGGTTAAAGTGACAAGGTAAAGCCCATTATCCGTTAACACTGGCATGCCTACTGCTTGCCACCTCCTCTCCCATCTGGAACTAGGTCATCAGTGCTATGCCCTTACCTAGGGGTACACTGTGAAAAACTGAGCTACATAAGGTGACAATTTCTTTTCTTTTTTTTTCTTCCTTTGATTTATCAATTTCTTTTTGCTACACAACACATTAAGAAATACATATTCTCTATGAATTTCTTTTACTGCTATCTGGTATAGTTCTTGGTCATAAATGGCAGCGTTAAGTTTTTATGCTATAATACTGGTGAACCTCAACAATTTTTTAATGCGGTTGAGAAATGCGCATTAGAATTTTGTCCTTCAAAAGAGCTCTTATAGAAAGCAGCAGCCCAGTGTGTCCAGAGTTAGGAGTAAAGAGAGTGGGTCTGGAGCTGTATAAGAGGTCTTACTGTTTGCCTCAGTTTCCTTTTTGGTGTGTTTGAATAGCAATCTTTCGAGAACAGTCTAATCTTAAAATTCAAATACATGCAAATTACTTTTCCCCTATTCACTGAAGCCACAGAACAGAAAAGTATTAAGTAAATTTCTAAACTACATTGCGGGTTCTCCCCCTCCCCCTTTATTATAAAGAAACATCTGCCAATGAAACAAAATATAAACAGTGGGTCGTGGAAAGCATCATCAAGGGAAGTGAAGGGTGGGGGAAAGGGAATAAAAATTTTACTGCTTCCTTGGTATAGACATTTTTTTTTAGGCTAGAGAAATGGCAGATCCTTATATTCTAGTGTACGGGAGCCCCATGAATAAAACATAGCTGTGCAAATGCAGTCAGTACCTTCTTCCAAAGCACCATTCGGGAATAATACATTTAATGTCTCATCAACTTGCCCAGAAAAGTGAGAGTAAACCTGTGCACACAGACAAAACAACCATAACAAAAACCAAGGTGGAAATAAATCTGCTGTGGGGAACAGATCTGATCGACAGTTGAAGGTTTTCAAAACTCTAAGTAATATGCTAGCTACTTAAAAATATCCCCCCCCCAGTTCTCCTCTTCCCCCATCGCTCCGTTTCTTCCTATTCATCCATCAGTTCTGAGGCAGCTTTTTAAGTACCCCCTCCATGCTCACACATCCAGACCACAGAAGAGCCCTCGTGACTTTGAAAGCATCAGATCAATCTCCAGATCGTTTACCTGCAAGGTTTATTTGGTGAGGCAAAAGAGGCGCTTCAACCAGGAGCTTCTGAGGGCTAAGGCGGCTTGAACATCAACAACAAATTGTCATTGGCATTCCGTTTATGAACCTTCAAACGGCATCAGATCTTTTCCATGAGAAACCAGATCAGGTCAGACTAGAGCTGAATATTTCTTAACAAGCTAACCATCAAAAGAATTTGCGTTTTGAATAAAAAGGCTATCATTTGTTGATTTGAATATCAAAGAGATCCACTGCAAACTCCCAGTCTGGAAAAACCTCCCTAAGCTATGCTAGACAGGTGTTTAATAATCTATTATTAAGGCACTATTTTAGGTTACCGAGAATTATAAAAAATAGCTGTAACTGCGAAGCCGCAAATGGGACTGCACAAAGAACCGAATGCTATTAACATACTATTAACAATTCAAAAGAATGAGTTGACATACCAATCAAACTTGTTAATTGACTGTCAATGGCCTGTCCTTGAATATACAACATGACTGCATTATAGATTTCAAATGCTGACAGGAAGACAGTTCCATTTGCATTAACTTCATAAACTGATCAACAACCAAACTGCCACATACATTTGTAATGGGAAGCTGAATCATTTCAATATTCATGGAGTTCTGTAATTGTAAATTAGGTACTGGCAAACAATACAATACTGTACATACTCTAAGATATCCTAAAATTCATTGACCTACTTTCATTCTGATTTTAAGAGACAGGGGGAAGAGAAGTTCCATCTTGAAGTGATCATTACTTTAATTTATGGTTCATGCCTGCAGCAAAATTTGTTTGTAGCTGAATTTACAACTGTGCTTTTCATTTGCGCTTTACTAACATTCCTGCTGTAGGAAAAGGGAGGCCCGGCCCTGCTTAGCAGTGGATCACTGTAATTCTAGCACGTGGCAGGCAGAGGCAGGAGGATGGTGGCTAGTTCCAAGACAACCTGGTCTACATATTGAGTTCTCATTGAGTGTGTGTGTGGGGGGGGAGGGGATGTTAAATAACATAGACACCAATTAAGATATAGAAAATATGGCTTGTGAATGGTATTGGTGTTACAGCTGAAGGTCAATTATGCCCCAGAAGTAAGCAAAGAATCATTTTACATCAGTCCTGCACAGGAGCCTTCTCAAGGCATCTCACAGAGACCTGCTGTCTGAGCCAGACTTTGTAATCATTAATTTTCAGCGCTTTGAATATGTATGTATGTATGTATGTGTATGGATATAAAAAAGAGGCTTGGAATTTGAAAGAGGGCAAGGAGGGATATATGGCAGGGTTTGGAGGGAAGAGAGAAAAAGGGAAATTATGTGATTATATTATAATCTAAAAAAGCTAGTAAAAAAAAAAGTTCATTCATGGGCCAGCCAACGCTTGAGAGTGTAAAGGCAATCACTGCCAAAATTGACAACTTGAGTTTTATCCTTGGAACCTACATGATAGGAGAGCAAGAACTGAATCCCCAAGATGGTCCTCTGACTCAACACATTCCATGGCTCTTTCCGACTCACGTCCCTCCCCACGCACAGTAAAATAAATAAATATCCAAATTGTTTTTATTGCATCTGAACTGAGCATGTAGATTTCACTTGTCATCCTCCTTTACAGGGTGCATAGCAATCATTTATATAATATTTACATTGTATATGGAATATTAAATAATTTAGAAATAACTTAAACCAGTAGACCGAAGGATGAATATACATCATATGCAAATTGTGTGACACTGTACACGAATGACTTTTGTAGATTTTAGTATTCCTAACACATATAACTGTGTATATTCACATTATTAATTATTTATTTATAAATATAGGTAAGTATCTATATATGCATATATTTATAAGTAGTATGTGTGTATGTGTCATGTAGCTCTTTATGGGATATATTATTTTTTAGTTGGATAAAATAAAAAAAATCCAAATAGGATGAGTAATCTTCTAAGGAAAATATTTAAATTATTTAGGATTAAACTCCCATAAGTTCTAACTAATAAACATATTTATACTTAGATATTACTTAGAGTTGAACAGTTATTTGAAATCTTGAGAAAAAAAATTCTCTGTATCCCTGACTGTCCAACAACTCCAGAACTTAATACAGGGATTCTCAACTTGTGGGTCATGACCCTTTGGGGGGTCAAACTACCCATTCACAGGGGTTGTCTAAGACTATCAGAAAACACCAATATTTACATTATGATACATAACAATAGCAAAATCACAGTTATGAAGTAGCTAGGAAAATAATTTTCTGGTGTGGGAATCGCTACATGAGGAAGCATATTAACGGGTTGTGGCATTAAGAAGGTTGAGAGCCACTGACTTTTATGTAGACTCTAGAACCTTAGGTATACCAGAGTGCCTCAAAACTAGCAGAGACCTGCTGCCTCCGCTTTTTGAGTGAGCAATAGGGTTAAAGGTCAGAGCTACCACATCTGGGAAGAAAAGCAAATTTAAGGCAACCTCTGTCTACTAAAGGTACTGAATATAGCTTGCACTCTCAAAACCACAAGGACACAGGCAAATCCTCCAGCATCGCTCCACACAGATTTAGGACCTCTTTTGAGCTGCTAGGATAATATCTAATTAATAATCAAAGAAAATTATTTTGAAACTCAAGTGACATGAACTCCTAGGGGCAATAGTTTTTGAAAAAGAATTGATATAAGTTCTCAAAGCGATCATAGAAACATTAGAGAGGGTAAAGACATAATTTAAAGCTTGGGTTAAAGTAATCTGGAAAGATAATTTTTCAACTCTCTTTACCCTACTGATTCTCAAACTGATATATCCACATATACATATAATGCTCACTCCATGTATGCTACTTGTGTGGGTATAAGTCTTTATTTATTTTACATACCAACCACAGTTTTCCTTCCCTTCTCTCCTCCCATTCCCTCCCCTCACTTTTCTTCTACCCCACCCTCACCCTATCTACTCCTACTTAGTCTTTACTCAGAAGGGATAATGTCTTCCACAGGAGTCAAAAAAGCATGGCATATCAAGTTGAGGAAGGACCAGGCTCCTCCCCCTTACATCAAGGCTGGGCCAGGCAAACCCATCGTAAGGAACAGGTTCCTAAGAGCCAGCCCGTGCATCAGGACAGTGTATATATATTTTTAGGGCTGATCATTTGGTATTGAATAACCAATTGGTATAGTCTTCCCTGGGGAATACTATTTCTTTTTGAAATTTTCAATTATTTATTTTATTTTATTGAGATTATAATAGCATCATCTTCCACTTCTCTTTCCTCCCTCCAAACTCTCTCCTATAACCCTTTGTGCTAGCTTTCGAAGTCATGATTTCTTTTTTTCATTGATTGTTATTGAATGCATATGGATATACATACATTGCCGTAAATAGAATCTGCTCAGTATATATAATATTACTTGTATGTTTTCAGGGCTGACAACTTCATATTGGAGAATCAATTTCCATGTTCTTCCCTGGCGAAGACTATTTCTTTGCCGCTCAGTTTTCCCTAGTTGTCTATATTTCTTCTGTATAGGGTTGAGGCCTCTTGGGTGATCCCACATATGCTGTTGTCATCCTTGTTTAGCTCATGTTCAGCACTCAGGCTGATGAGACTTAAGGGTGTAGCTTCTGACCTTCCTAGGAGACACAGTCTCACAGCAAACTCCATGACCCTCTGACTTTTACAGTCTTTGCCCCCTCTTCTACAAGGATCCCTGGGCTTCAGGTAGGGAAGTTGTTTTGTAGGTACATGCTCTGCACTGGGCTCCATAACTCTGCATTTTGTTTGGTTGCGGCTTTCTGTAATGGTCTCTGTTGAAAAGAGAGGTTTCCTTGATGATGGGTGAGGACTGCACTTATCTGTGGGTATAAAGATGGGTATTTCGATTGTAGTTAGGTATTATGCTAGTTTAGTAAACTGGAGGCTGGAGGCTCTTCTCTAGGACTCATGACTTCACTGGCACTGAGTAGCTGGCTAGATTTCCACCAGCTATGTTTTCTATCTTGAGTCCAGTTGGTGAGCTGTTGATTACTGCTGAGCATGTACGACACCCTTGCACCCATGTGGTTATCAGGCCACGCTGGTTCTTGCGGTGGTTCATAGGTGTCATAACTGGGTAACTCTGTTGGTTATGTCCCTCTTTTGGAAGCTTGTGCAGCACTTTCTGGTACCATGAAAGCTTGTCCTCAGAGAGGGAGTCTTCAGGTCAATTCCAGCTCAGAAATTGGTACTTACCTTCCACCTTTTGCAGGGAAACAAAAGGCAATAATAATAGCCTATAATGTTTGGGGAGTACCTTGGACTACCCTGACCAAAAAATTGGAAGAGGGCTTCCCAATGCCTGGTGATGGTGTTTTGTTAGAACACTAGCAGCCAAGATGGCAAAATGCTTAAACTATGTGTGTGTGTTTATACCAATTTATGTGTATTATATTATAGCTATTTTAGGTATATTTATTTTATTTAGGTATATTTTATTATTTTAGGTATATTTCAGACACAGTGTTATTTTACCTTCCATACTCCTTCTTTTGTATTCCTCTCCCCTGCTCCCTTTCCTTCCTCTCATCTCTCCCATGTTCTCCTTTGTTTCCTAATCATCAGTGAGAGTAAATGTCCTATTTAGAGAAACACCTATAGGCCCCCAATTAGGATAAAACTCAAAAGTCCAGGGAGGTCACTCACATTTTCTGCATATCCATAGTACAAAAATCAAGCCCAATTTATTTACTTTGAAATCTTATTGACAGATTCAGTAGAAATGGGAGTGATTTGGGAACCATGACAATTTAAACACTTCCTAGAGTTATATGCCACTGAAATTGAATAGTGGAGTTCTCCTATAGGATATGGGTAAGAGAGTCCCAGAATAAAGGGCTCATGGGCTTTTCGGAACTAACATCTTGTTTCCTTAGAATGTTAGCAGATCTTATTCAATCTCCGTTCCAGCACCCTGTTTTCTGGCCCAATCTATACAATATTATTTATGTTTTCTGTTGATGTCAAGTCACTTGATAAGGATTGCCAAGCCGGTGATTGTTCTTGAGCCTTTCCTAGACAAAACAAACAAGACAAACACAAACACCCACTGGTGAGAGATGAGGGTGTGTCTCACATTCCTGTACAAGAAGCCGTTTAGAGTTGCTTTTATTTGATGAAGAACATGACTGATTCTCCTGTGAGGAAACGGTGGATTTGAAAACTATGAAAACAGTCAAAAGAAGGGTAAAGCAGGCAAAGAAGACACTTTGATTTTGACATCAGTTTACTATACAAATTTTAAACCAATAGATTGAAATTTGCTCCTCAGCAAATCATTGAATTTTTGTGTTGGAAGATTATTGGAAATAATCTCCTCTAAATCATTTCATAAGTGAGAAAAAACATAAAAGTCTAGGTTAAAATAGTCACATGCTACAGAATATTGGCTTAACCAATGGTAATCTACCCATGAAGGTGGTTCCAGAGTATTATAGTGAACCTGAAAAATTACTATTCCTCAATAGGAATATACCTATTCCTGACACAATAACTACATTAGTGTTGCAGCACAATGTATCACTCAATTGTTTTTAATAAACGAACCTACTGTGCTATCAGTCATATAAATAGAACATAAAATTATGAACCATATTTTATATTTGATAATGAAATGGCTCTGGTCCCAAATTATGTGTTTATATACTGTACTTTTTATCACTATTTCGTAACATGTTTATATATGTGAGTATATACATACATACTGCAAGTTAGTCTTCTGTGTTATGCTGGTATGCTTCATAATCTTGTATTTAGTGTCTACGACTGCATCAAGATGCCACAGTGAATGACTGTCCTGTGCCACTTAGATGATGTCACTACTTTGTGGAGGTACCCATTATGCTTGTCACGTAATGATGGAACTACCTATTGACACTTTTTCCCCCAGAATGATTACTGGTAGTAACACATTGCAGTACCCACAAAACATTGGATAACTCTTTAGTCATAAAACTAGACTTAAGCTGAGTGTCATTTCCTCCTAAAGTATCAATGCCTCCTATCTCATGAGGTTTTGGAATGAGTTAATGTAGCAAAAAAAATCATAAAAAAGAGAACTAGATTGTCTTTAAAACAAGCTAATTTTCAATTTATTTATTTTGCCAACATTTGGGAATTAATCTTTTACACAGCTTTCTAGGGACTTCAATGAAGGCAGTATTTTCATTAATAAGAAATGCTTATGTTTTTATTAGTGTCTTCAATCCTTTCCCATTTTCCCTTGTATTCCTTGCTCTTAGCACTCCATATTCTGGTCTATAAGATTCCCATGATATTTTCAGGCCTCTCTCATATTCTCTCCAATTTGGTGCTGAATTTGTAAGCATAACCTGGCATTTCTTGCCCCACTCACTTCTCTTTGAAATCATGTGGGTAACTTAAAAAAAGAGTATGATAGACTTAACTATGAATGCAAAGATTCTGCTACAGGAATGACCATGCATGTACACTCTGTGTGTCATTAAGAGAAAGGGCTTTGGACACATAACTACGAGCAAAAGGACACATTCTGGACAGATAATGGAGTTAGTGGTAGAGGCCCAGAGTGACCTGCACAAGACCCAGGATTGATCTCCAGCACTGACAAAACTAATCAAACGAACAGATTTCTATGATTAAACACAACTGTCATTTCAAGTTCTATCAAGACTGTTTTTCTAGTATATGTGGCTCCATTGTGGCTCCTTTTTATATCGGACACAGTGATGACTGCGTAAATTTCAAATACATTTATCTGAAGATCAGAGATAGATAAGGTCACGATGGTCACTGGATAAAAGTCTGTAAAGTCAGCTCTTCCCACCTTGGTCTCAAGAAGAGAGTACCAAACAGTCAATATAGATCCTTAAAGAGCCACATACAAAGATGCATAAAACTATAGAACAGGTTTCCAGAGGTGTCCCTGCTAAATTACATAATTTTTGTTACACACACACACACACACACACACACACAGAGAGAGAGAGAGAGAGAGAGAGAGAGAGAGAGAGAGAGAGAGAGAGAGAGAAACCCAAATATGGGAAAGATTTACAATTAACCACCTGCAAAAATCACCATTTTAGCAAAGAATAGTCAATGTTGGCAAAGTCACCAAAATTTTCAAAACCAAAGTTTTTTCACTGTGTTGTTTTTAACATTCAGACAAAAGTGAAATACACTTAAGAAATTCTTCCCTCTCTGAGTTTACGCTAAATGGTGATTTTATACAGTGGTTTCTCAATCCACATCAGCTCTGATACTAATGTGTACGATAATTTTCGTTTATTTTCTTCTGCATTCCCTGTCTCCAGGCTTCTTTACAGCTGTGCCGTCCTCTGATGATTTTGAGCCTCTGGCATCCTGTAATCACTTTAGAAAGCTTGTCAGGTCCTGCAGCTGTCCTGGGCTTTGTTTTCAGACTCCTGGGCTTCAGGGCATCAGTGTGACCTCATAGAGGTTATTACTTAGTGATACTCATTAACTTCTTTTGATGAACCCTCAGTCATTCTATTTATTTGACACATTTTGTAACATTTTAACACTTACCCATCTCCATCCTTATTCATGTCTTGATCATTGATTTATGAAAAGAAATTCCCAGAAGTCATTGCCCATTATCTACTAAATCATTTTCTCCTGGAAGCCATTTCTGCAGACCCCAGTCCTTCTTTTCCCATCTCCTATCCAGATGACTAAGTTTTTATCTTTTTTCATTCATGGGATGCTTCAAATGCATTACATGTGCGGTATCACTCGGCTTAAACAGAAGTTTATTCTTCTGGTGAAATTCTGCATACCGTGCATTCATAGACCAGTGCTCCTAATCACACTTCCCCTTGCTCTACACCCCCAGAAACATGGAACTGATGTGAAATCCAGTCTTATCCCAAAGTCTTTGCTGTCTTTCTGGTCCAGTTTCCTCCTTGACTTATTTGAAGACCTTAGGGCTTTGTCCTTTCATTCTGTCTTCTTGATGGCTAGTCCCAGAGCAACTAGTTTTTATAGATATTACTGCAGAATTTCTCCATATTTAACATTCACAATTAATATATTTCAAGTTTATATTTGACTTCTCTAGATCATTAGGAATAACATTTGTGGATGTGGTGGAAGAGCTTAGGAGAGTGATGAACAAATCCATTGAAATAAAAAAGAAAACAGGAAAAATTGAAATGATCTGAGCTAGATTTTTGTCAGTTCCAGAACTGGGTATAAAACTTCATCGCATAAAAATAGAAGTACTATTGAGAATGGAAGTTTTAAGTTTTAAGATCCAAATTAAAGTTTAAAATGTTTCTTAGCTGAATTTTACTAGGTGGAATCATAAAGAGAAGGTAGTTTTTTCTGCATTATTATGTTGGAACAGGCATGTAAGAACCCATCCAAACCAAACAAAAACAAGAACAAAATACTAGTGGAACATTAGAAGACTGTCTAATGTAACTCCTGATTCTTCAAAAACTAACATATTAATATGCATTTGTACTATTTTCTTTCATCAAAAATTTTAAATAGATTTACACATGTTGGCCTTTAGATTGCTTATTCCAAAAGTGACATAACATTGTTTCACATAATTTCCTCAATGTTTCTAAACTGAGCATAATCCATAAAAATCTCCAATTAATTTTAATGACTCAGAGAATACTTAATCTATAATTGCTGATTCTCATAAATCTTCAAATAATTCTAAATGATTTAGTTTTTGATGATACTGAATGCCAACCTAAGACTTTGCTTTGTCAAAACTCTACCACTAATCTGTATGTGTGATGTGTGTGCATGTAATGTGTTTGCATGTGATATATGTTTGCATGTGATGTGTGTTCATATGATGTATGCTCATATGATGTATTGTTCATATGATGTATGTGTGCATGTGATGTGTGTATGCATGTGATGTGTTGTAGACAGAGGCTGCTCATTCATTTCCTGGCCACCCAGACCTCAAATAATCACACTAAAACTATATTAATTACATTACAATACTGTTTGACACAATAGCTTATGCATATTTCTAGCTAACTCTTACATCTTAAATTAACCCATTTCTATTAATCTATGTATTGCCACATGGCTGTGGCCTATTGATAAAGTTCCAGCATCTGTCTCCTTAGGCAGTTACCTGGCATCTCTCTGACTCCACCTTCCTTTCTCCTCCATCTCTGCTTGGAATTTTGTCTTTGCTTTATTCAGCCCCATCATAGGCCAAAGCAGCTTTATTCATTAACCAACAGTAACACAACACATTCACAGCATATGGGAAGGAATCCCACATCACCTCCCCTTTTCTGTCTAAATAAAAAGGAAAGTTTTAACTTTAGCATAGTAAAATTACATATAACAAAACAATTAGTAAGAAAGAATTATAGTTACTATATTTAGTCTATTTACATTTGGCAAATTAAGAAAAATACTCTATCATCTATCCTAATTTTGTGAGTCTAAAGTTTTATATCTAATCTATCTTTTATAATTATATCTATCTTTATTTAACTCCATCACAGATTCTAGAAGGATATATTACTTAAGTAAACAGGAAGTGCATTGTAAGCAACTTGTCTAGAATTGACAAAGCTCTATCATCTATCCTAATTTTGTGAGTCTAAAGTTTTATATCTAATCTATCTTTTATAATTATATCTATCTTTATTTAACTCCATCACAGATTCTAGAAGGATATATTACTTAAGTAAACAGGAAGTGCATTGTAAGCAACTTGTCTAGAATTGACAAAGACATCTTGCTGCCTGTACATTCACCCAAAGTTCTTTTGTAACATTGGGGCATCCATCTTTAGCCTACAGGCTCATGGTATCTGGCAGACTTTTTCATGAAGCAATAAATTTTATTTTATTTTTTTAAATATTTATTTATTATGCACACAATATTCTGTCTGTGTGTATGTCTGCAGGCCAGAAGAGGGCACCAGACCTTATTACAGATGGTTGTAAGCCACCATGTGGTTGCTGGGAACTGAACTCAGGACCTTTGGAAGAGCAGGCCATGCTCTTAGCCACTGAGGGGCTGAAGCAGGAAATTTTAAAGACAGTTTTGCCTATACAGTTTGTCAGTCACTTTTGTTTGTGTGTGTGTGTGAGTCCTGTAAAATGTCTTACAGACTCTTTTATGAAGCAGGAACTCTGTAGGACTATTTAACCTTTTGTAGGCAACATCAGCAGTCATTTTTTGTGGGTCCTGAATGTCTAGTTTATGCAGCATACCATCAAGCAGTCCAGGCAAGAGCAGTTTCTTGCCCAAATGGCTAACAAACTCCATAAGGAGTCTCTTTGATACCCTTTATCCTCTTGAAGTAGATTGATGCTCTTAGGAGCAGATGTGTCTCATTGTCATGAAAAATTCTAAGTCTTTAAAACATTTAAATGCAATATTTTTTAAGTCTTTGAAAGGTTTGAAGAATACCTATCCATCTGAAATATATCTCTGTACATCTAGAAAACCTAACATAACTATAAACTTGATTATTATAGATGACTATCTAGTTACCTGTCTTTCTTAATTATACATTACATTTTAAATGAGCCGCACAAACACAATACCTTAATCAAGAGCAGAAATAAACATATAACAAAATTGACCTTAAATTTCTATCAGTAAACCAAGATCTATACCAATGGAAAGTATTTATCTCTATAGCATATCCCCCTTTAAACAAAAACAAACATTTATAAACAACTATTCAGGGAATTTGGATGTTGTTTTCTCAACTACTTTCTGCTGATTGGGGGCACTGTTAATCAGATTTTTTATAGGGTATCCTGTGTGATAGTTCCATCACAGCCAGCAGCCCTTAAGCTGTCATGGATGTTGGACCATCTGGGTCATTGCTTCAGGGGGATCTTGTTTGATCAAACCATACTAGCCAGTAAGAAATCTACAGCTTTCTATCTTCTGTGGAAACAAAAGCAGAATCTCTTTTCCAAAGCAACATATTCTTAGACCCAAATTTTGAAGTCAAGATATTTTTAAAACATATATGTTAGGTTAGCTTAGGAGCCCCAGAAACAAATGTTTCTCTGCAGTTGAAAATTTCAAAGAAAACACAATAGTAAGCATAATCAAGATTCTCTGTGTATTCTCCATCTTTACTTGGCTTATTTTTCTTACTCTATTACTTTTTCTACAAGTTTAACATTTATTTTATTATCTTTACTCCTTTAATCTATGACTGTCTGTGCTATTTTATATTATAACTGTCTATACTCTTTTTCCTCTCTTTCTTTCAAGCCTATGTACATTTATTCAAGATTGGGATCCATTTATTAGTCTTTTCCATCTGAATTTGTCTTTATTGCATGCATATCTATAATTATTTTCTGATCAGGATCACTTTTTTTTTTTAAATGCTAAACGGGTGTGACTAGGACCAACTACACAGTCCTGACTTTTGTCTCCACCCAGTCCAACATGGTGGAGGCATGCTCATAGCCTCTGAAAGTCATGCACAGCTCCACAGCTCCAGGGTTGCAGCAGGTCTATGTCACCATTAAGCAATTTGTAACACACTAACAGACCAAATTTAAGTGCTTGGCCTCCTGAAAGAGCCAGAGTTGTTCACCAGTAGCATGAACCAGGAAGTCTTCCTCTAAGGAAGCCTTGAAGCCTTTGCTGCTAATTCTTAGTTAAAGACCTCTCTTAAAGGAGCCATGGAGTCCCTGCTGGATGCCAGCAAACAGAGCCCACCTGAAAAACAGTTGTGGTTACCAAGAAGCTGCGCTAAACTCTGTTTGTGTGTGTGTCTAGAATTCCTTCTTAGGCTCTCTCAAGTTTTTATATGGTTATAATCTACCCACATTGGCACACCAGTTTGTAGACGGAGGCTGCTCATTCATTTCCCGGACTCTCAGACCCGAAATAATTACACTGAAACTTTATTAATTACAACACTGTTTAGTCAATAGCTTATGCATATTTCTAGCTAACTCTTATCTTAAATTAAGCAATTTTTGTTCATCTTTGTATTGCCACATGGCTATGGCCTACCTGTAAACTTCTGGCATCTGTCTCCTTCGGCAGCTACATGGCATCTCTTTGACGCTGCCTTCTTTTCTCCTCTGTCTCTGCTTAAAATTCTGTGTTTGCTCTATTCTGCCCTGCCATAGGCCAAAACATCTTTATTCATTAACCAACAGTAATAAAACACATTCACAACATACAGAGGGTAATCCCATATCACTGTATGTGCATATTATGTGTGCGCATGTGATGTATACGTATGTGTGATATATGTTTGATTTGTATTAATATGTATAAGATGTGTACATGTGATAGGTGTGTGTGTGTGTATGTGAGGGGTCTGAATATATGTAAAGTGTGTGTGTGTGTGTGAATGTGGGATGGATTATTGTGATGTGTATTAACGTGTTAAGATGTGTATGTGTGTGATGGGTATGAAGGTGTGTATCAGTGTACATGTGATATGGATGTATTTATGATGTGTATTAATGTGTGTGAGGTGTGTGTGTATGTGTGATGGGTATGAAGATTTGTAAGGTTATGTGTGTTCATGTGATGTGGATGTTTGTATGATGTCTATTAATGTGTATAAGATGTGTTTGTGTGTGTGATGGATATGAAGGTGTATAAGGGGTGTGTGCATCATGGCATGGGTGTGTAGGTAGAAGAAAACTTTCTAGGGATAGTTTTCTTCTTCCACCATAGCTCTAGGGCTGGAATTTAAGATATACATAGAGTCCTTTCAAAGGATCTGAACTCACTACTTTTGATAAGTAACAAATACATTTTATTCAAAGATCATAGCAACTAACACCAATAGTATTATACTTACAGACATCTCAGACATTTTATGACTATATCTCATTACTTCCTACAAACCCTCAGTGAGAATATGGTACATGGAGCAATACAGGTATTCATTAACTCTAGAGTTATCTCATAATGTCTATGTAATTAATAAATGAATAATTATAAGAAAAATATTTTAACTAGAGCATATACCATATGAGTTTTTTAGTTCATGGTGACTTTTCATAGAGAAATAAAAAATTCATTTGTAGAAATTAGGCTTCATTTACTATTTAAATATACAAATAAACATTTTTTAGATGTCATAGTCTTTCCTGTTCTTGCAAACTCCATTTCAAGAAATAATCCAGTGTGTTTCTTGAATGCTGCATCAAGAAAGAACCTGAGGATTAGTTTATTTCCTTTGCTGACATTTTCTCACTGGGAATTGGATTTGATTTGACCTTCATTTAACCTAAATTCTTCTTTTTTTTTCTGCCACAGGCAATGCCAGTTTCTCATTATTAGCAAACCTTTGCTCAAAATAGCACCTACCATTTTACTGACCTGGTTCGACCGGCAGATATATTTCTTACATTAGCCTGTGGCCAATCCTCAGCCGTAATGGAATCTCTTCTGTTTCTGGAGAATTCTGTAAGAATTCTCTGGAAATATTCTTCTTCTACAGGTGCTCTTATAAACCAAAAGGGCTAACTATTTTTAATTTTGCATAAAGTTAGCAAAAAATTTCTGTAAGTAGCTGCCTTGCTTCTCACACATTCTGCTGAACTCGTGCTGAGAACCAATGGATGCAAATCCAAGAGTGTTCATGTGGAACAACCTTCAGCATTTTACATTTTTATTTCACAAGCTTTTATTTAAAATTTTAAATTTAAACATTGTAATTATATATAATATATGTTGGAATGAACTTTAAATACAATATTAATTTAGCACTATATATATATATATATATATACAATTTGTGGATCAATTCATTTAGCAACTATTTACTAATTTAAGCATCAAAACACAGAGATAAAAATGACCTAAGATCACAACTGAATGCCCTATAATATGAAGATGTTAGTGTCGTGTGCAGGGATTCTGGGAACAGAAAGCCATTGTATATTGTTCTACTGGAGTTCAAAGAATATTGCATTGAGAAAAATATTTGGTCATTAATAAACACATAGCGAGTTAAAAAGAACTTGCAGAATTTCACAAGGACTGCATGAAAGTGCACGATAACCAGTCACAGAGAGCCAAAACACTTCCTTTTGATAACCCTTAAATTGCACTCTTTTCAGAATATGCCTCTTTTTCTCGAAGGCATCCACAATCTTACACATGCCTACTTGCAGTCAGACCAATTTAACATTCTTCAGGCTTGTCTTCAAAGAAAGGAATGAGATCTCACAGATTCCTTAGCACAGGGGAGGCAGAGAAGGACAAGGTCTGTGTGAATCTTCACATGGCTTTCTTTGTGTTCAAGAGAGCCCTCTTCTGCTCTGGGGGGTAAAAGCTTCCAAAGGTTCTAGTGTCCAGTAAGACAGGCCTTTGGCTTTAATGAATCTTATCACCTTTGCTTTCCGATTGAGACTAACTTACTGTTTTGAAAAGCACACCCCTAATTCCCATAATATAATTAGGTGTCAGTTTGGAAATATAAAATTTTACCACTTGATAGATAACATATGGAAAGAATAAAAAATAGTGAAAGAGAAGATCAATAATTTGGAAAAAAAGTGTTCTCATGGCAGTATATGGTTAGCAGTATTCTGAAGTAACATAAAAGGGGGAGTTGATTGGGGGAGGGGGAGGGAAATGGGAGGCGGTGGCAGGGGGGAGACAGAAATCTTTAATGAATAAATAAATAATAATAATAAATGTAACATGACTCAGAGCAGCAAAACCCTACATTGTCTCATTGATACAACTTCCAGAGCGGAATAGCTTAGCTACGATTTAACTGGTTGACTGGATACTGATTCTCTAGGGTATTTGGGGGAAGACATTTTGTGCAACCATGTGTAATATAAACACTTAACAGCCCCAGACAGCTACAGGAGAAGTGGCCAGTAAGGACTTCTTCATACTATGTGCAGCGAATGACGGCTGCTCAGCTGTGTCTTTTATTAGAACAACCGTAGGAGTAGCCAGTGCAGATGCTTATCAAGTAGAGAGAAGCCCAGCACTCCGCATATGATGATAAGGAAGTTTGAAATCGGTGTATACAGAGCACATAGTTGCACAGTGTACTGTATGCAGAGGAGCCTTCCCAGAGGGAGGGGAAACAGAAGGCTAGTTGTTATATTAATTTCATTGGCTTTCATTGGCTCTGTAGGTAGACATAATAAAAAGAAATAAGTTAAATAGTTAATGTATGGCTACAGAATAACCTTGAAACTCTGATTAAATACAATGTAACTTTCGGTTTATTTTGGTTCATGAATTAATGGAGTTTGAACTTTCAAATGATAAGCGATAGTCAAATATAGTCTGATTGGTCTGTTGTTACAGGGAGGGGGCCTGCTTGTTTATCCTGGCTGCCCGGCTAGTTTACACCCAAAATAACCACACAGAAATTGTATTAATTAAATCACTGCCTGTCCCATTATCTCTAGCCTCTTATTGACTAACTCTAACATCTTGATTTAACCCATTTCTATTAATCTGTATATCACCATATGGAAGTGGCTTACCAGGAAAGATTCAGCATGTCTGTCTCTGGTGGGCTCCATGGCATCTCTCTCCTACTCTGCCTCATTTCCTCCCAGCATTCATTTCCCTACCTAAGTTTTGCCCTATCAACTGGGCCAAGGCAGTTTCTTTATTCATTAACCAATGAAAGCAACACATGGAAAGAAGGACTTCCTACACCAGTCTGTATTAATTCACTAATAAATGCTAAAGATTTGAATATTTCTTCTGTTTGGTATTGAATATCTAAAAGAGGTCAGGTTCTCTACCATCCATTACAGCTCATTGTGTTGGTAGACACAATGTCACTACTCCTATCTACCACATTAGAGGCTTTCCTTCTTGGCACAGTGGGCATGTGAAGGGTACAGGAGGAAATTAAATCCAAGCCTTGGACACAAAACATAAATGCTCTACCACTGAGGCACATTCCAGTCCTAAGTGTTGCACTTGAAAGAAAACAGACTCCTTGTGCATTTCAGGACTTGATACACACATGTGCTTATATGATACATGAAGAACCATTAAGAAATAAACAAGGAAAGATTGGGTGGAGTCACAGAAATTCGGTAGACTGTACAATCATTGTGAGCAGCGATGGTGTAGAACTGTGGTGATGATACCTGTCATCCTTTTGAATGAATTTAGACGTATGGCAGATGAGATGAAACAAAAACGATAATCCAGGCAGTAGAAACATGCCTGCACAGTATGAAGTATACTTAAAACCAAACAGAACTGAGAGCCGTGAAACTCAACCGCCAGGGGCTTGCTTCCAAAAGACCTTGTAAACTGTGGTGAGTGAGCAGGGAGGAGCTGTTTATCAGACTGGGCGAGATGCCTGGACTTGGACTGGGTCACTTTTACTTATGTGTGCCAAGAGGTCATGCACCAGTGTGGATGTTCTTTCCTCCTTTTTCTGTGACCCATGAGACTAGATCTGTGGGAGAGTTAAGGGGTTTTTCTTTGTTAGTCAACTCTACTGCCACTATTTTTTTTAACCCATCAGGCACTTATTCTTGTTTATATTTTTTTGTCTTCTCTATTACTACCAGCATTAAATTCTCCTGAGTTCCAAATAGCTCTAGTTCGATGATATGTTTGTGACATTATATGGCCTATATAAAAGTATAAAAGCCAGGTTGAGGCCCAACCTGTCATATGCTTATTGATCTTACAGACTAATCTGAAGGTTTATTGTGTAGCTTGTAATATTTTTGGTTGTGAGCCCAGCCTTTAAACAGCTGAGCCATCTCTCCAGCCCATACAGCTTGTTATAAAGATAGGCTACATACCTTGAGAATGATGTCAAGTTCTTTCCGAAGTTGGAAGGCCATTAGTTCCTCTTAAAGTCATTCTTTTCTAGGTTAAGAAAATTCAACTCCTTAAGCTTCTCTGGCACCCTATATACATTCCTAAAGTAACAAGATAGTGCTTATTCTGTCTTTTTTAAATTTATTTTTTTATGAGTCTGAGTGTCTTCGTGTGTGTGTGTGTATGTTCTGTGTCAACACTTGCTGCCTACAGAAGTTTGGAGAAGGCACTGGATCGCATGGAAAAGGAGTTACAGATGGTTGTGAGCCACCATGTAGGTGCTGGGAATCAAACCTGAGTCCTTTACAAGACCAGTCAATGTTCTTAAGCACTGAGCCATCTCTCTGATTCTAAGTGCTTTCTTAAAATATAATATCTAGTTGTATGATCTGACTAAATCTCCACAAAACGGAGAAGTCACACAATTCCAGAAGCTTTGGAAACAAAATATTTAGATTCATTTAGTGCATTTAGTTGATAGAAATAAGTCTACTGCAATGGAGTTTAGTACCTCATTTTCTGTATCCTTATTTTTTTAGAAAACTATTTTTATTTTATCCACTTTTAATTACTTTTATTATATTTATTTATTAAAGAATAACTTCTGGGAGTCAGTTATCTCCTTCTGCCATGTGGGTCTGGGTATCAAACTCAGTTTGTAAGATTTGGTGGCAAGTGATTTTACCCACTGAGACTTCTCACTGGCCCATAAAAACATTGTTGAGGGGTTCTTTCCAGATGCCTCAAAACATTAACAGACAAACAAGATTGAACTTGGAAAGCTTGGACTGCTTTTTTCCTAGGTAATACAAGAATGGTACCCATTGGCAGTAAGTTTGCAAACAGGAAATACGGAAGAACAAGGAACGGTGGCAAGAAAACATAACTTGCTCTGACCTTCAGTCGATGTCGTCTTGAAGCAGAGGATGCCTTTGGAGAGATGACACTGAGGGTGAGGCCCACCTAGGCCTGGCCACCTCACCAGCTGTTGGGTATCAGTCATTAAAAGCAAGCATATATCAGTGGTTAACAGAAACATGTGGGGATTGAGATTCTGAAATTTAGGCAGAAATAAGCAGCTGGATGATGCACTCATTTCTCAGCCTCCACTACCTTCCCTCAACCAGTCCAGTTACAGCTACTTCAACACTGGTCAATTTGGGCATAGCCACTGCCTTTTCCTAGACCAGAGACTTGCTTTATTTTATTTCCTAAGCGAAGCTGAAAATGTCTGACTTCTCTAGTGTATTCTACTATCTTGAAAGACTAAAAGTTTCTTCAAAATGCTTTTCTATATGTGGTATCTTAATAACTGTTCTATTGTTGTAAGGAGACACCATGACCAAGGCAACTCTTAGAAAAGAAAGCATTTGATTGGGGGCTTGTTCACAACTTCAGAGGACTAATCCATATCGTTATGGCAGGGAGCATGACGGCAGGCAGGCCCTGCCTGAGTGCTTACATCCTGATCCACAAACAGGCAGAGAAAAAGACTGGCCTTGGTTCGAGATTTTGAAAACTCAAAACTCGCCCTCAGTGGCACACTTCTGCTAATGAAGTCACTCCTCCCAATCCTCCTAATTCCCTTCAAAAAGCTCCACTTCCTGATGATGAACATAGGGGCCATTTTCATTCAAGCCATCCATTCTACTCCCTAACCACCATAGTCTTGCAGCCAAATCACAATGCAAAATGCGTCTAGTCCAACCTCAGAAGTCCCCATAGTTTTCCACAGTCTCAACACTGTTTAAAAGTCCAATGCCCATGTATCTTCTGAGACTCATTTAATCTCTTAGCTGTAACTCCAGGTAAATGCAAAACAGAGAGCAGATGACATACTTTCAATATCCATACAATGGTGCAGAAAATAAATCACCATTCCAAAAGGGAGGAAAGGGAACATAGTGAGAAAATATGCAACCAAAACAAGACTGAAACCCAGCAGGGCAAGCTCCAAATTCTGCATCTCTATGTCTGATGTCAAAGTGCTCTTCAGATAACCCACTCCTTCCATATTGTTAATTGCAGCATACCTCTCTCTATTGGGCTGACTCTATACCTATCTAGCAGCTCTCCTTGCCATGTATCCCATGGAGCTGGAATCTCCAGCATCTGGGGCTCTCCAACGCAATCTAGGCTTCACCTTCACAGCTTTACACTATGGTCTTTCTGGGCCCACATGCAGAGACTCCCCTGACACACACCTGCGAGCAGCTGCTTTCCTTAACTGTGCGGGATAATCCCACAACCTCTTTAACCCCGTATCTTCTTGACTCTAAATCCAGAACCACATAGCCAAAGCTGCCAAGTTCTTCTAGTTGTGGAAAGTAAGCCATCACTGGGGAGCATTTAACTAAGACAAGCTACTTAAGGTACAGCATGTTTTAGTTTGCACAGGTTTGTTATGAAAAAAGTTCTTTGTTGCACAGCTTAAGAAAAAGATTGAGAGTTCGATGGCTTGCTGAAGGTCACATAGTATGTGACATGGCCGAAGCAGGTGCCGAAGCCAAGATGACTGATCTGTAGACCACATACTCTTTAGTTATTGGTCTGAGCAGAGAGAAGTTAAAGTTGAGGTGGGATGTGAATATCCCTAGGAAGTCACTGGAAGCCAACTATAAAGCGTCCAAAGAGCAGAGTTTCCCCAGTCATACTCGGGTGTGATATAGCTTACCTTAATTCTACAAAGTTGTGGTGTTTCCCAAACCAAACACAATTCCTTTAGGCACAGAGGGCATCACATCATTGCCCATGAGCTAAAAATAAATCATTACCTCCTTTTTTCCAGCCTTTCTACAATTTGAAGAAAATAAAAAACAAAAATAAATGCTTTTCAAACATTTCCTCAGAAAGAGAAGATAAAATACTTTAATAAAAACATGCTGCTAATAACTCAAATTACTTTAAGGATTGCGTCAGAGTTCAGATACCCCATCATGGGTGAATAACAGTACCTTCCATGTCAGGGCACACAAGGAGCACAAGGCCTGGTTATTCTGGAAGTTAGAGTAACACACATGATCATTTGTTTTTCGGTTCTTTCCCATCAATATCAGATTCTCCACAGAGCAAACCTGTCTCATGTGGGCAATGGAACGGTCTTCCTCATGCTTACAGTGCCTTATGACATGGGCACTCTGGGGCTCAGGGTAAATATGATTTTCTGTGTAGAAGGAAGCAGAGGGCTCTGCCTCTAGAGGGAGCAAACACACCCAGGCAGAAGCAGCCATGGCTGGTCCCTTCGTTTTACAAAGGTGATTTACCTCAGCAGTGGAGGGCAGGGGCTAGAGCAAGAGATGGCACCACTTCTCAGCTTTCTAAATTAAGACAAGATGCGATTTCACAGGGTATTTTGTGACCATTAAAGACTTACTAAATGTAAATAAAGTGCTTACAAAATGGTCTAGTGTCCTGGAAGCATGATGCTGTGGACCGAATTGTGTCTCTCTTGCCCATCAAATTTATCGGCGGTATAGTCTTAAATCCTGATGGGACTGTATTTGAAGACAGCGCTCTCAGGAGGTGATTAAAGTCAAACAAGCCCATAAAAGTGAGCCCTAATTCAACAGGATTGGTGACCTTCTAAGAAAGGGAAAAGAAATATTCTGTGCTGTACACATGGAAAAAAAGTCTTGTGAGGATGCAGAGAGTTTGCAAGCTAAGAAGACATCCCTCACTAGGGACCAAACCAACACGCTTCATGATCATAGACTTCCGTCGCCCCCAGAACTATGAGAAATACTTTTCTGCTATTTAAGACATCTAGTTGGGGCATTTTGTTATGGCAACACTAGAAAGCCAATAATAAGAATCAAATCTTCGGGTTTTGTTTGTTTGTTTTGAGCATTCTCTTTAGTCTTTGGCTCTAGTTTTAAGTTCTATTTACCTTCGACAAACTAGTCAGTTCATGCCTTGTTCTCAAAGGTAGCACAGCCTCAGAATAATAAATCCCACTGTTCACTTAAACAGCACCAGTAGGCTTCTGCAACTGCTAAGGCAAGGAAACAAAAGCAATAAACTATAGTGGAGGTCAGGACAGATAAAAGTCACTTACGGTTGTTGATGGAATGAAAGCGCTCCCGAGGAGATGGGATTTAGTGTGAAACTCTTCAGCTGGTTAGGCTTTCATAAGTTGAAAGACAATTATACCAATGACTGAGATGGTAGCACACAATTGTGCAACCCCAGAATGTCCATTAGCTTTCACAACAATAATCCAAATGTAAATTTTAATTATTTTGTACTGAGCTGTTACAGTCACACAGAGATATTTAATTAGTTTAAAAGGTTTTAAAGAAGCAAGTTTCAAATTTAAATACATCAATATTTAATTTAACAAAACAAAGAAGTGCAAAATATATTCAGTAAAATTATTTTTTTCTCTTTTATGCTTTGCTCAGCAATGATGGAAATTCTATGAATTCTCTCAACTTTATCCATAATTACCATTGTGAATAATCAGCTTTTAAAAGTTCAGGTTATGGCAGGGGAGATGGTTCAGTCGTTAAGAGTGTTGGCTATACTTGCAGAGGACCTGAGACCAGTTCCTGCACCCACATCAGGTAGTTCCTACCACATAGAACTCAAGCTCAAGCCAAGCGGTGGTGGTGCACGCCTTTAATCCCAGCACTTGGGAAGCAGAGGCAGACAGATCGTGAGTTCAAAGCCAGCTTGGTCTATAAGAACTAGTTCCAAGTCAGGTTCCAAAGCTACTGAGAAATTCTGCCTTGAGAAAACAAAACCCAAAAACAAAACAAAAATAAACAAACAAACAAAAACTCCCCCTCACACAGAGGCTCTTATGCCTTCTGGCCTCTATGGGCATCTACATACACAGACCTAGACACATACAGACACTTCCATAGGCACAGACACTAAATAAGAATAACAAGAAATCTTTGTTTGTTTGTTTGTTTGTTTTTTCGAGACAAGGTTTCTCTGTAGCTTTGGAGCCTGTCCTGGAAATAGCTCTTGTAGACCAGGCTGGCTTTGAACTCACAGAGATCCGCTTGCCTCTGCCTTCCAAGTGCTAGGATTAAAGGCGTGCACCACCACTGCCCAGCGAGAATCTTTAAAGAAATAAAAATTCAGTTTCATTCAGCTATTATAACAAATGGTTGGCTCCCGTAGATCTTTGTTGGGTAAGTATTTATTATTTTTCTATGCCTCCGATCAGTGAATGAAGTAATAAATAAATTGATGTAATGTTGAAATGGAAAGGTAATTGTTACCAATCTTTATTCCCACTACAATTCTGAGTAAACTGTTTTTTAAGACTCAAAGGGTGCCTGGATCTTGCTGGCTTAAAGCCTACTTTTCCTCATGGATCTCAAGGTTGCATTTCTTCAGTCCTTTCTCTTAAGCCTCAAAGCCTAATTAGACCATTGGAAACACATTTATTAGGATACACCTGCCTGCATAGCTCAGCAAATTAAAGTCCCCCCAAAAAACAATGTCTAAAATTCATCTAAATATTGTCATTTAAATCTGTCTTGACGTATTTGACACCCAAATAACTAAGGGAATTTAGAAAACATGACCTACTAACAAGTTATCACTAAAATTTACAATAATCAAAAAGAATTTTGCCTTTATATTTAAGCAGGAGGCTGGAAGCCAAGGAACTCATTCTCATTTCTATGGTATTTACCAAAGTCATGACTTCTCAATACTCATTCCTTTGCCTAATATATCAGTTCCCTGTTCGGGTACCATTCTTTGTGGAAGACAGACATGAATACTGCACAGAAAAGGACTTGCTTCATTCAGTCATTCACCCTTAAGCCTTTACTGAAGATCAGGTATGAAGTCAGAAATTCATCTCCTAGAGCCAGCACAATTTAAGGAGCATGTACTGTGGAGTCCGAATAGCCTTGGGGACATGGCAATCCTATAATGGCAGCCCTCAGTAGGTTCAGGAAGGAGAACTGCCATGAATTCCAAACAAGCCTTGTCTACAAAGTGAATTGTGGGCCCACCAGGGCTACATAGCAAGGCTGTTGTAGATGTCTTAGGTAGATTGCACTGGCCTTTCAGAGCCATCAAGTCCAGGCCTTCTCACATACAACAAATTATTCTTATTTCTTTGCTTGTTTTAGATTCTATTTTTTAAATATCACATAACAGTGCTTTCTGTGGTTTGGACGCATAACAGTTAGGAATACACTTTTTGTAGTTGGGTTTAGGGGTGCACACATTTAGTCCCAGCATTTGAGAAGCTACATAATATGACCCTGTTTTTTTTTTTTTTTTTAAAAAAAAATACAGTATTTAGGCTGGAGAGATAAGTCAGCTCTACCAAGGAGACAATACCAGTGACCTCTGCTGGGGTTGGCCAAACAACCCCTGGGACTGCAGAGCAATCCCTGGGAGTGTTGACCACCCTCCTGGAATACCGAGTAACCTCCAGGGTGACTAAAATTGTGGCCCTGATTTCACTATGAGCATGAACCATCTGAGACTTGGATCCACTAGCACCTGGAAGATTCATCACCAGAGATACAGCCACAACTACACCAATGAGAGGAAAAGATGGGTAGACAAATTAAGAACACATGCAACACCACAAAGAGCAACACAACACCAACAAAACTAGTAACCCTTTAACAGCAAGACTTGATCATCCAAGTACAGATGAAGCAGAAGAAAATGACTTAAAATACAACTTTAGGAGAATGTTTGAGGTCCTTGAGAAATGAAAGATTCCATCATAGAAATGGACAAACAAATAATTGAAGAAATCAATAAATCCCCTATAGAAAACCAAGAAAAAGCAATCGACAGATGAAAAACATGAATCAAGACTTGGAGACCAAAATAGAGACAATAAGTAAAACACAAACCGAGGGAATTATAGAAACAGAAACCATGAGAAAATGATCAGAAACCACAAATGCAAGCATAAGCAGTAGAATACAAGACATGAAAGAGAGAAACTCAAGCACTGAAGACACAATAGAGCAAATAGACTCATCAGTCAAAGAAAACATTAAATCTAACAAAAACTTAACACAAAATATCCAGGAAATATGGAACACCATGGAAAGACCAAT
Source organism: Microtus oregoni (assembly GCF_018167655.1). Taxonomy (NCBI): domain Eukaryota; kingdom Metazoa; phylum Chordata; class Mammalia; order Rodentia; family Cricetidae; genus Microtus; species Microtus oregoni. The sequence goes on from NW_024543090.1 coordinate 15,884,336, forward strand.
CCTAAGAATAGTAGGTATAGAAGGAGAAGAAGTCCAACTCAAAAGCACAGGAAATATCTTCAACACAATCATAAAAGAAAACTAACCAACCTAAAGAAAGATAGGCATATGAAGATACAAGACTGGATACAAAATTGGACTGGATCAAAAAAAAGTCCCCTAGCCACATAATAATCAAAACACTCAACATACAGAATAAAGAATATTAAGAACTGCAAAGGAAAAAGACCAAGTAACTTTTAAAGCAGACCTCTCAGAATTACACCTGGCATCTCAATGTAAACATTGAAAGCCAGAAAGACCTGGTCAAGCATTATGAAGACATTAAGAGACCATAGATGCCAGCCCAGACTACTATACCCAGCAAAACTGTCAATCACCATAGAAGGACAAAACAAGATATTCCATGACAAAACCAGATTTAACTAATACTTAGCCATAATCCCAGCCCTACACAAAGTACTGGAAGAAAAAAATCCAACCCAAGGAAGTTAGCTACATCCATACAAACACAGGGAAAAGATGATCTCGCAACAGCACATCTCAAAAATCTCAAAGAAGGGGAAAACACAAACAATAACATCACCACCAACAAAAACTAAAATATCAGGAGCTAGTAATCACTAGTCATTAATATCCCTTAATATAAGTAGATTCAACTCACCTATAAAAATATACAGGTTAACAGATTGGATATGAAACAGAATCCATCCTTCTGCTGCATACAAGAAACACACCTCAACCGCAAAGACAGACATTGCCTCAGAGTAAAGAATTGGAGAAAAATTGTCCAATCAAATGAACCTACGAAGAAAGCTGGTATAGCTAGCTATCCTAATACTTAACAAAACAGACTTCAAACTAAAATCAATCAAAAGACACAAAGACGGACATTTCATATTAGTCACAGGAAAAACCAATCAAGAGGAAATCTCAATACTGAATATCTATGCCCCAAATACAAGGGCACCCTCCACACACTAATAGTGGGAGACTTCAGCATCCCACTCTCACCATTGGACAAGTCAGTCAGACAGAACATTAACAGAGAAATAAGGGAACTGACAAATGTTATGAATCAAATGTACTTAACAGACATCTAGAGAACATTCCATCGAAAAATAAAAGAACATACATTTTTCGCAATACCTCATGGAACCTTCTCAAAAACTGACCACATAGTAGGTAGTAAAACAAACCTCCACAGATACAAAAAAAATGGAATAACTCCATTTATCTTATCAGATCACCATGGTTTAAAATTAGAATTCAACAGCAACACTGATTTCGGAAAGCCCACAAACACATAGAAATTAAACAATGCTCACTTGAATCATCAATGGGTCAAGGAAGAAATTAAAGACTTCCTAAAATTCAATGAAAATAACCACAGAACATACATAAATTCATGGAACACAATGAAAACAGTGTTAAGAGGAAAATTCATAGTACTAAATGCCTACATAAGGAAGCTGGGAAAATCCCACACTAGTTAATTGACAGAACATTTGAAAACTCTAGAACAAAAAAAAAAAAGAAAACTCACCCAGGAGAACTAGATGGCAAGAAATAATTAGAGCTGAAATCAACAAAATAGAAACAAAGAAAATGATAAAAAAAAATGAATCAATGAGACAAAGAGTTGGTTCTTTGGGAAAATCAACAAAATGGACTAACCTTTATCCAAACTAACCAAAATTTAGCCAAACTAACCAAAGGAGAGAAAATGTCCAAATTAACAAAAGCAGAAATGAAAATGCAGATATAACAACAGACACAGAGTAAATCCAGAGATTCATTAGGTCTTATTTTGAAAACCTGTACTCAAAAAACAAAACAAAACAAAAGGGAAAACTTAAAGAAAGTGAACAATTTTCTGGATAAATATCACTTACCAAAATTAAATCAAGACCAGATAAGCAAATTAAATAGACCTATAACTGCTAATAAAATAAAAACAGTCACCAAAAGTCTCCAAAACAAAAAAAAAAAAGCCCAGGTTCAGATGGTTTCAGCACAGAATTCCACAAGATTTTCTCGAAAGAATTAAAACCAATACTCCTCAAATTATTCCACACAAGAGAAACAGAAGAAACATTGTCAAATTCTTTTTATGAGGCTACAATTACCCTGATACCCAAACCACATAAAGACACTACTAAGAAAGAGAATTATAGATCAATCTCATTCATGAATATAGATGCAAAAATACTCAATAAAATACTGGAATCCTATTACACATCGGAAAAATCATCCACCGTGATCAAGTTGGCTTTATCCCAGAGATGCATGCATGGTTCAACATATGAAAATCTGTCCACGTAAATCCACCATATAAACAAACTGAAAAACACCACACATGATCATCTCAAGAGATGCTGAAAAAGCCTTTGACAAAATACTACATCCCTTCATGAAAAAGTCTTGGAGAGAACAAGGAAAGAAGAAACATACCTTAACTTAATGAAGGCAATATACAACAAGCCAGAAGCTGACATCAAACTAAATGGAGAGAAATTCAAAGTGATCCCACTGAAATTAAGAACAAAACAAGGTTGTCCACTCTCTTTATATCTGTTCAATATACTTCTTGAGGTCTTAGCTAGAGCAATAAGTTAACAAAAGGAGATCAAGGAGATACAAAGAACTCAAGAAACTGGTCAAAAAGAATAAATAATCCAATAAAAAATTGGGGTATAGACCTAAACAGAAAACTCTCAACAAAGGAATCTAAAGTGGCTGAAAGACACTTAAAGAAATTTTCAACATGCTTAGCCATCAGAGAAATGCATATCTAAACAACTCTGAGATTCCATCTTATACCTGTAAGAATGGCCAAGATAAAAAATACTGATGACAACTTATGCTGGAGAGGATGTGGGGTAAAGGGAACACTCCTCCTTTGCTGGTGGGAATGCAAACTGATACAGACCCTTGGATATCAGTATGGTGAACTCTCAGAAAATTAGGAAACAACCTTCCTCAAGACCCAGCAATACCACTTTTGGGTATATACACAAAGGATGCTCACTCGTCCCACAAGGACATATGCTCAGCTATGTTCATAATGCATTGTTTGCCATAGCCAGAATCTGGAGACAACCTAAATGCACCTCGACCCTTCGAAGATTTACATTTACAAAATGGAGTACTACACAGCAGAAAAAAATTAATGGTGTCTTGAAATTTGTGGGCAAATGGGTGAATCTAGCAAACATCATATTGAGTGAGGTAACTCAGACCCAGAAAGACAAATCTCATATATATACTTACTCATAAATGACTTTTAGATATAACGCAAAAAAAAAAGCAGCCTACAATTCACAATCCCAGTTAACCTAGACAACAAAGGGTACCCTAAGAGAGACATACATGGATCTAAACTACATGGGACATAGAAATAGACAAGATCTCCTGAGTAAATTGGGAACATGGGGACCATGGAGAGGGTAGGAGGGGAGGGGAGAAGAAGGAAGGGAAGCAGAAAAAAAAATATATAGCACAATAAAAATAATTAAGCAAAAGAAAAAAAAAACTAGCCTTTAACAACTGGGGCTGCGAACAGTCATTCTCCCTGATTAGTAAAGCAGTTTGTTTGAAAGCCTTCAGTTTTAAAGAACACAGACAGGAGGGCAAGCTTAAAAACACATGAGACTTAGCTAGAGAGCTCTTAGTTTGCAAACAAATGATTTAAATTGGTCTGCACTAACATCACGTGAGTCACTTTCATGTTCTAGAACTCAATAAATAATGCTTTTTAAAAACTTCACAGCTCGTCCTGATTCACTTGTAATTGTAGTCCGCCATTGGTTTTTTGTGTATCATGTTTCCAGATACTGAGTGTTGAAAGATTTATTTGCATTGAGCTGTGCCCCAGGGGTAGTTTTAGTTTTCATAAAGTCTAATTTCACAGTTATAACCTTCTGAAAAAAGTGTCCTCTTCCTATCTAATTCTGTAGTGTGAATCAACATTTTATTATAAGTCTGATTGTCACAAATGTCTCTGTTTTTATATTCCTTAAACTCCATATTTAAAATTTCCCATATTAAACCCTCAACCTAGAAATGTTCAACTGTCATAAAAGATCAGTGTTCCTGAACTGCCAGCATTAATCTTTTGCTTGAGATGTATAAAGACAAATAAGGGAGGCATCACAAAATGTCTCTGCAGCATACGTAGATATTGAAATGATAAATAACATAACCTGCAAACACTAGCTACAGTGTTCTTGGGGTGAAGAAATCCCTAACTATTGAAGCCAGTGGCATCCCTGTCAGGTGCCCCATTAATAAGCCCACACAGTACCTGACATTGGACCTCTAATTCTCGGGATGCTCTGTTGAATAAGCATGCTCCTTTGCTTGTCGGAATTCTTCATGCCCATTTCCAGAAATGTTGCTGCAGATAAGTAATACTGTCATTTTCATTTTGTCAACCAGGCACCGATTATCCTTCTCTACATGAAGTCTGAGAACATTAGCAAGGTCAGAAGCAATCTTTCAGAAATCCCTTCCTAATGGGGCTGTGTCTGACCATTCCTGTAAGGGACATCCATAGATAATCTTTAAGGAAATGCACATACATTTCCCAATGTTTTATACAGTCATACCATCACAAAAGGACAGACCAGCAGGGCTTTGGGCATTTTGAACAAAAAGGAGAAGGAGGTCATTAATTATATTCATTAACTAAATACAGAACATGTGGTACAGAAGACCACATAGACCTTCCCTTGATATACTTTTAAATGGCTTGATTTTGTATTCTTAACATCTTCCTACTTGTTTTATTTTATTTTGACAAATTGCTTATGAAGCATTTGCAACTGATGCACATATCACAGAATTATTTCTGCCAAGCTTCCTCTGTGACCTGCCCGTGGGACATGACAGGCTTCAAGACGCATCGCTCTATCAACCCGCATTTTTCCAGGACAATGCAAATGATGACAAATTCCATCATCCTGCATTATGTACTTCATGCTAATCTCACTAATTCTGAAGAATAAGGGGGGGGGGCTGCTGGTCTGCTGAAGGGCATGATGTCTGATTGAATGATAGGAAAAGATTTGTCCCCTCCTCATGATCCCAGCTGTGGCCACCACTGTCCCTCTTCTGCCAGCCAACTATTCCGGCTATGAAAGTTGTATTCCTGAATTAGCTTTCTGCCAACTGAGATTTTTGACGAAAACTCCACTCTACCAGTAAAGGTAAAGAGTGAAGGGTGTTTGGGGAGAAAATGAGAAGAGGGAATTGTACTTGTATTTGCTATTGGATACTTGCATCCACTTGTAACTACTTTAAATGAAGGGTTACAATCAGCTTACAATACATATGATTCAAACGGGAAGGTCTCCAGATCTCTTGGCTGTAACTGTGAGGTCTCTTAAAGAACAAGATAGCTATTCCTGAGAACAATTCTTCTAGGTTTCAGAAGGTGGCAGTAAAACCACATGAAAGATGCTTAAGGTCTATACTCCATTCCATGGCCACATTGCTGAAGTAAACATGTTTAATTCCCCAAGAAACATATATTTTATCCAGTGGCATAATTTACTTATAACATTAAAACTCAAACATGGAGCAATTTGTAGCAATAACCATGATTATGCTGTTAGTGGCCCAAATGTCACTGTCTAGATGAAGCTAAATGATACCTAGCATCCAAGAGCTTCAGTGATTTATTTTTTATGATCAGGAGTAGAACTTACATGCTTAAAAGGCTCACCAGAAAACTGCCTTCCATAAATACAAAAAGATGAAAAGACAGAAAGGATCTCTTATCATCATTCAGAGAGACAACTGTAAAGAATTTTCAGAGCAATCAGGTAAATTTTAAATGGAACACTTCCAAAAATCAGGTAAATATCGTATCTCTAGTGTGATGATGCTTTGGATTCTAAAATATATTTCTGTGAGCAAATAACTCACCTTATAAATTAAAATGTGTCTAAACTGTTTTGTCCTTTATAAATGCTTCCTGAAATGTCAAAATAAAATAAAGGCTTTTTAACTCATGTAATGCACTAAAATTGATTATTTTAGCTACTTCTAGAAAATGTAGTACAATAAATCTATTTTTAAGTGTTAAGACTTAAATATCCTATTCACGCATATAATAATTTTCTTTTGGGGAGTTCTGGTCTAATGCATATTTCTAACTGGAAATTACAGAGTATTATAGTTCTTTTATGCCATTATCATACATCAAATTGAGATTGTTATGCACAGTCCAATAAGGAATGTAAACTATACTAATGCTGAGCAGGAATGTGAGCTGCACTAATGTTGACAAGAATTCTACAATCAGCATTTAGTTTACCTCTTCCCTACTGTAAGGGCAAATTCAAGTCAGCGTTTGCATTTGTGTCTTAGTGGAGTGCTGCCTAATTGTTCTAATGTTGCAGTGAGTCGCTGGACAAACTTGATACGCATACAGCACAAATCAACATTAAGGTATTTCTAAGAAGAGACAGGAAGATCTTTTGCTTTCTGCTTTACTCCCAGTGAGACTCAAGGCCCTCAGAACAACACGATGATCCGAATGTCTCTCCGGCAAAGGCAGTGGGCACACCCTATGCATGCTGTGGCTTGTTGACATGAACCAGGGCAGGCAGACACCAATAATACATGAAGTGCGGTTCAGAGGCAATTAGGATCAGTTGTCAAGGCCAGGCCATTAATGAAAGAACATGTCAGAGGAGCTGGAGACTTCAATGGTTGAGGGCAAGAAGGCGATTTAGTGTGACAGATCGAGTCCTTCCAGTGTCCTCGGTGGTACATGCTAATACCAGCCTTAACAACCTTTTGTGGCAGTGTATAATGCGACTAACATGGACTTTGATTCAGCAAAATGACTGCTGCCACTGTTCGTCTGCCTCATCTTGAACAACAGCAAAAGCATTGCTCCAAATAATTACCTGCTTCCATCCCTCCCTCTGCTGCTTCAAGCACCCACCCTTTGCTCACACCATGGCTGTGTTACTTAAGGTCAGGGGTGTTGATCACTGTCAGCTGATGGAAAACTTTCTTTATAAGTACACGGAATCCTTATTAATTATCTATAATAGATTTCAGAAAGTAAAATAATCAGATTCAACCCTGTGTCGTACTTAATCCAAATATAAATCGAATTTGTTATCAACTAAATAATATTGCTATATGTTGTAACACCAGACAACAAAGAAAGTTATTTACCTGTGCCCCAAATGCATTAGGAGTAACTGAAGCCAGTCTTTAAAGAAATGAAAGCAGGGGAGACTAGAAAAATCACCACATCGCTGCTTTTATAAAGAAAGCATTTGTATTTAACTGGAATTTAAAGTAAAATTCTATAACCCCATAACCTGACTATCAGCAATATGTAGGAAACAAAATATTTAGCATAAATTTATTCAAATTAGCACGAAGGATTTGTGGTTGTGAGACAGCTCATGACACAGATGCTCATGTTACAGTGAGATGCTACATCATATTCCTACATAGCCTCTATGTTTATGAGACAATCTTCAGGCCTTGTTTTCCTGTCCTGTGTATAAATCCTTTTTTTCTTTCAGCACTGTGTTTAGGTCCCTTTGTTCTTCTCCTCTATGACCTTGGCCTCTGTCACTCTTTTCTCCAAAGACACTATTCATTATCAGCTTTCTTAGTTCTTCATAAACCCCTTTTTACTTTCCTAAACGGGCTTACAAAAGCAAGCCTGAAGTATTGGCATAAGCCCAGCCAATACAAATATCTAAATGTTTACGTAATCTGAAATCATTTCATGAGTAATTTATATTAGAACAATTATTTAGGAAAAAAATACCATGTCAAAATATATCCTTTATGGTTGCACCCAACCTAGATGCACTCTGATTCTTACAGTTTTTAGTAACCTATCCTTACATTGACTGTGGGCCCAATATATATATTGTCTACTGGATCTCAACTGACAAAGTGTTTATGTGCTGCCTTAGGGAATTTAAGTGCATCAATAGTCTCTGCTTGGCCCATGGGCGGCACTTCCAGCATCGGGTCAGCCCTCAAGTGTGGTCTATTTTGAGCTATGATTAGGCATGGCTCTCATTCTGAGCTCCCGGTTTCTCCCACTGTTTAGATCTAATGCTGTAGCAGAGCCAAGTCAGTGGGCAGCGGGAGCTAGTTATTTTGTCTGGTGTCTAGCCTTCAAGCCACAGAAATGAGCCTATTGCAGAGCTGGCTGTGGCTCTATCCATGGGTCAGATCAAGGTTTTAGAACTGACTAAAATAAAAATGACTTCGTTTGTATTTATTTGGGTAGTAAAATACTCAAATATACCAGAAGAAATCCCAGGAGGCTGACCATTCTAAAAAGTACACATTTCTGCAGTGGGCAACATTTTGGAGAGAGCTTTCATACTGTGCTCTCTCCCGCCCCGCCCTGTCTTGTTTGAAACCCTGGCATTTCTCATCTGTCATAATGTGTTTACTTTGAGTATAACATTTTAAAGGTATTATTTTGCCTTCTAAAAACTTACTCCTAGATGGCTTGTTTTCCTTTACACGCATAATTATATCTCATTTCTTCAATCATTACCTCATATTTTAATAATATGCTGCCAGTTGGGTATAGCTATAACCATAATAATGAACACAGAGTTCAAAGATCACTAGATATATAGACGGCATGAACCATTAGCAAGAAATATTCTACACCACAGAGAGCACACACTACAAAACTCCGAAATTCACTATAGAATTCTGAGTAAGGCATCTTTCTGTGTAATTAACATAAATCTCTTTATAAAACATGCTGGTTTTAATAACAAATAGGGACATTTTACAGGAAAAATAAAGAATAGAACACAAATAAAATTATAATATGAATAATTTAGTTATCTCCTCATATCTCATCCTGGCATTGTACAGCTATAATGGACCTAAACCAGAACTATTTCACTTAAAAATAGGCCTATCTCTTTTTCATATATGTCATTGAAATTCATATCATCACTCGCACACAAAAACACATAATTAATCCTAATTGTTTCCAACACTCAGAAGAAGAGAAATGGAATCTGTGGTTTTTCTTTTTTATGTGAGCTAAGCCTTTCTGCCCACAAGGGCACCATTTAGTAAATGACTTCCTCTGAAACTCTGGCTTGTGCCCTCTTGGCCTGGAGTAGTTAATGCAGTTGCTGGAGGTGAATCACCGAGTTCCTTTGTGACAGAAAAATGAAAGTCAGTGACTGCTCAGGAATGTCCTACTTTTCTATGAATGATGACCCAGAAACAGGGTGAAAGTCACTTCTTAGAAGCAAGACTTAACAAGGAAAATGAAGACTATGTACAGTAAATGCCCACAGTGTTGGGTAGGGAAGGAAGGTACCAAATTAAAATGGAAGCTCAATGACATCTTACCGAGTGGTCATTCTTCAACTTTATGATTTTTTTTTAACCCAAGATGACTCAGTTCTATGGTACTGTCTCACGGTGTTTTGGTTTCTCTTAGTGAAAAAGGGGACAGCACAATTATCCCACATTTCTGTCATTCGAGCCTCTAGGTTCTAAGCCCTAGATGAGAGTCCCACATCTCAGCCAATCAGCTGTTTGTTTCGAGTCTGGCTACCTCTACACTTCCCTAGTTAGCTGTCATTGGGTTTTTGTTGTGGTCATATTCCTAAGCATGCTCCAATTCTTGAATCAACTTCAAACATAGCAGATGATTTTTATTTTTCAGGATATGCATTTGCTGTCGCACTGACTCTCAGCTCTCCCTACATTTCATATCCTCTTACCCAGCCTGCCCCCTCTTCCCAAGTTCCTCCTTGCCCTACCAGATAAGTCCTGAGAGGTGGCATACCATTTATTTCCTTAGTCATGACTAAGTTCTTGAAGAAGCTGTGTTTGCTCTTGCCTCTAGACCAGTGTTCTCAACCCGTGGGTTGCAACACGTTGGGGGATTGAACCACTCTTTCATGGTGGTCACATATCAGATATCCTGAATATCAGATATTCACTCAATTCATAACAGTAGCAAATTTGTAGTTATGGAGTAACAACACAAAGAATTTACGGCTGGGAGTAACCACAACACGAGTAGATGTATTAAAGGGTCAGAGCATTAGGAAGTTTGGGAACCACTGCTATAGATTCTCCTTGCTCCCATTTTTATTTCACCCCTATTTACAGATCACTGTTACTATTAAAAGTCTTTACACCATTCTGTTCCCTCATATAGCTTCTTTAGTGTTGTCCTTTCAAGATCAGCTGGATCATGCTGATTAGGACTATAGACTTTCAAGTGAGCCTTGCCAGTGTGTCCAACCTATGGTCCATGGCAGCATGCCTCCCAGGATAGCTGTGATGGAAATATAACATCATCATGCCACAATACCAAAAGACACTGGCATAAAGAACAATATCCTCTTTGCATTTCCACGGTATCTCCTGTTGGTCGTTTAGCTTCTATTGCCTTTCTCTCCCAGTATCATCAACATTACTTATCATTACTGAGTACCGGCTGTATATTATTGATTATAATATGCTTGAGATAAAATGGGAATTAAAATGTGCACACGCTCTTTTGCATTGGGCCTCATGTAGCAAAGGAGTCAAACTTGCTAAAAAACATTCTGAAAGTTAACTACACTTGTGACATATGGGGCAAAGTGCAAAGTATAATAATATTTTGGTCAGCCATGTCAGAGGGCTAGGGGGTATTCTTAAAATGTGAAGCTTGTGCAAAGATTATAGAGAAATATGTGCAAAGGTCCTGTGGCACAGTGAATTTCAGGAGCTCAGTGACACTACTGTTGAGGCCCAAAAATGTGAGCCTATTCCACCTTGTCTGAGGGTCAGAGAGTTTGAGGTTGCTCAAAGTTGTTAACAAGTGTGACTGTACACCCTGACCTAGGGTGTGCTTACTTGCTGTTTTGGACATTAAGATGGCCCGCCCATAGAGGGGTATTCTCTCCACCCTGACCAAAGGTCAGAGAATTCAAGCATACTTCTGGCTCCTTCTTTTGAAATAGGAGCTTTGATCTATGGAGTAGCTGCCTTCAGGATACTTGGTCTAGGGTGAGTTCACTGCCTAAACAACAGAATGAATGACTTGATGTCTCAAATATTGGGGAAAGTAACTGTTCTGCTTGTCCTTTGCATCATGTTAAAGCAGTCTTATGCCTTCTCCCCCCATCTTTTGTATTGAGGTATAAAAGTGTATGGAAAATAGTTGGGTGGCAGTGGTACATGCCTTTAATACCAGCTCTAGGGAGGTGGAGGCAGGTGGATCTAAGTGAGTTTGAGGCCAGTTTGGTCTACAAGAGCAAGTTCCATGACAGGGACCAAAGTTACAGAGAAACCCTGTCTCGGAAAAAAAAAAAGTGGATGGAAAATAAATGTGGGGGACTCAGGACTCAGGACCTCAGAACTTAGCATCCAGGGGACTGAGTGGCCCTCCCAGTACTATCCTACATCTCTGCCTCTCTTTTTTTAGTCTCTGTTCCTCCTACCTAACATTTCTAACCCTCACGCCCCTACCCTGGAATGTGTGAACCCACCACAGCTAGGACTGCAACAAAAGTCACCCCAAAAAGTGGTGTCTTGCGACACACTACTCCAGCCACATGGCTGTCAGCCACTTTAGGACTGAAGGATGGTTTGCAGAAGAGCCCACACACCCTCACCTAAAATGCTAGCTACTTCAGTTTTGCAAATTAGAAAGACCTAGCACCCTCTGTGTCCTACTGAACCATCAGGACTCACTAGGCCCATCTTTAGTCCTGGGCTAAGCTTCCCACTGTATTGTCACTTGAACCCATCTCTGACCACCCAAAGCCTTTCCTTAGGCCCTGTAGAAATCAGAATGTCCTCGTGACATCTCACTTCCATATCCACAGTGTTTTCCCCTGACTGTTTTGCTTACAGTAGAGCCAACTTATGCTTCAATTCTGCATCTTTCTCTGAGTCCTTTGAAATAGAAGTTGTTTTTTTTCTTCCTTTGCTGCTCATATTCTAGGACCTAGAATGGGTATTTTCTTTCTTTCTTTCTTTCTTTCTTTCTTTCTTTCTTTCTGTCTGTCTGTCTGTCTGTCTTTCTTTCTTCCTTCCTTCCTTCTTTCCTTCCTTTCTTTTTTGAAATTCTAACCCCTTAGTAACTGAACTTGCTACCAGACAGCCACCACTTCCTGCTTGATATTGTCAGGTGTTAATCACCTTGGTACCACACTCATTCAATGACTGACTTAGCTCCTGTCTCACTGATTTACCCTATCAACATCCTTGGTGGCTTCCACATGCGAGCAGATAATCTATCTGACAAGGTTTGAATGGGTGCCTCCAGAGCTCACATGTTAGAAATTTGATCCACAAATTGATATGTTAATCAGACTTTGTAAATATTTAGGAAGAAATAAAATCAAAATAGTGCCTTTATAGAGGGACAAGAACTACAAGGACAAAAGGTGATAAGAAGAGAAAGGGATGGATCCCTGAGCTAGCTAGCACTCTTGTTTAGTCTCATCACACAGTGCCCTGTGCTATGTTACAATGCAGCACAAAGTCCTGGATAGATGCAGAGCTCTTCATCTAACCCTCTACTACTGAATAATGGTAGAGAAAAACAACTATACAGTTAGCACATTAAATATGACTACAGATTTCTCCTGCCCAATTCCACTACATTTCCCTGGAGCCCCAGATTCCTGTCTGTGACAAAACAGTCTGGCTAAAAGTAGCCCAGGGGAGGAAAGGGATTATTTCAGCTCACAAGTATCTGTGAACTCAAGGTGATGACCTGGGGACAGTAATTGTGGAGGAACACTGCTTGCTGGCTTGCATTTTGGCTTACTTGGTTAGACTCCTGCTCAGCTGACTTTCCTATACTGTCCAGGAACACCTACCTGTTGAAAGGTGCCACTTATAGTAGACTGGACCCTCCTACATTAATTAACAATCAAGACATCCCCAAGCTAATGTTATGAAAATAGTTGATTACTCAATTGAAACTTTTTTCTCAGGGGATGTTGACAGTTAATGATAATACTACACTTGGTATTTACAATTTCTCACTCTCTTGACCACCATTTTATATTTCACTTTCTTCTAAACTGATAGCATAGCTTCTTATTTTATTTCAGTTTACAAACTGATAGCCCATCATGCTGAACCTTCCTGTAGACCATGGTAGAATCACTCCCCTCCCATCTAAGACTAATCATTCCCAAGTTCCCACCTACTCAACATCATAGAGACTTATATTTTTGAAATTATTTTTTTCTACCCTGCATGTTGGTTTATTGGAATGGGTTATAACTGTTAACAGGCAAAACATGCTGTAATCTCTCCCACCTTACAAACAATCTTTTCTTATTCTACTTCTCAAACCCAATTTCTTTGGTCAATGGGACAATGTTTCAGCTCCCTTTAGTAGCAAATTCCTTGAAGTCAAAGCCCATATTCACCGCCTCTCCTTTCACTTTCACTGTGAACATTACCTACCAGGTTTTTCCCAAACTGTGTCTGGTCTGAGTTCTTAGTAGACTTTTATAAACTGCTGGGCTCAGTTTCTGATACCACCTTTTTCTTCTTAGAACACTCTTTCTCCACTGTCTGATTGCGTTTTAAATATAAATCTTCATTTTCAAATAAACTATAATTGCATCATCCTTCTCCCTTTCGTCCTCCAACACCTTCCAAGTTTCCCTTTCCTTCATTGCTTTTTCTCAAATTTATGACCACATTTTGTTATTGCTACATATATGTATATGTGCATAAATATGTATGCACAACCTGCTTCAGTGTTGCTTGTTATGTATATGATTTCAGAGCTGACCACTTGGAATTGGATAGCTAAGAGGCCCATCAAGGGGAACAACAAATTCTCCCTTTCTCAGAAGTCCCTAGTTGCCTATAGCTCTTTGTCTAATGGGGGATCTGTGAGATATTCCTCTTCCACGATAGCATGCCTATTTGGTATTGTTGAGTGATCATGGGTATAGATTCCTTGTTATTTCCAGGAGATACAATCCCATTGCAGATTTTCTGTTCCTCTGGCTCTTAGAATATTTCTACCCTTTCTTCTAAGATGTTCCCCTGAGCCTTATGGGGGAGTTGTGTTGTAGTTGTAGCCATTGTGTCTGGGAACTCTATGCTAAGAAAAGTTGTTGTATCCATTGTGTCTGGGAACCCTATGATAAGTTGTTCTATGCATTTGATCAGAGAAGTGTATTGTGGCTGGAGTACAGAGAGCAAGGAAAGAAGAGTAGGCAGTGAGTTCGCTGGGCTGGGCAGAGGGTTATACACTGTTCCTAAACTACACAGAACAACTTCAACTTTACTGTGAATTTAATGGGATCTACTGAATTTTGTAATCAGATTTTCATTGCTAGATGATAAATGTGAATTCTATGTGGAGAAGAAATTATGAGAGAGAGAAAAAGAGAAGTGTGGAGACTTGGTCCCAGGCCTGCTATTCACAGAGAAGAGTGAGGGCAGCCTGGATAAAGACTGTGAGTGGAGATGACAGCGTGCAGGCAGATGGAAATTGACAGATGATGGAACATAGGTAAAGAAATTTGTTGATGGATGCAATGGATAAGAAAGGAGTATAAAAGTCCCCATGTTTGCCTTGAGAAATGTAAGACTATTTAAGTTGTTTCCCGAGATGAAGAAGAAAGAAATTGGTCTAGGGGATGTGTGGGGATGAACTAACTAAGTTTACGAATCTTTGCATAGCATATTTGCTATGCTCCTGTGCTGGGTCTGCTGTTTCTCACAGCTTTAATGACTATCTTCTTAGGTCCCTTCCTAAGGGCTTGTGGTTTCGAATATTCTTTGCAACATTTGGAAATGAAGCATGCCCTTGGTCATGCTCTCCTGTGCCTCTGTGAGATGGCAGACACAAATGATGGTGTCATTGTGCCGTGTCTTGGATGTTACCCAACAATGTTGCCTATTTTACAGAATACTGCAGCGGACTTCTCGACTGGCGAGAAAGAATGACCACCACACCAGGATTCCACTCAGATCATGCTTTTACTGGAGTGCCCTTGATTGATGGGGAGCATGGAACGAGAGGGCGGGAAAGCGAGGAACAGGGAGCAGAGGGGAGAGGCAGCAGGAAGCGAAGGGACCAGGGGCACTTAGGCAGCCACTTAAATAGGGAATTGGCACATGGGTCGCCCTGTGATTGGCTGCCACCAACAGCTGACACCAGACCGCATTGGGATAGGCTCAAGGATCCTCATCCACCGTGCATGCGGGAAGCGGGGATGAGCAGTTCTCAAAGCCATAGCCAAATATGGAGTTGTTTATTACCAACAAGACAGGATGTCGGCGCCATCTTGTAATGGCGATCCTGTCTGGCTCACTACAGAATACCATTAAGTAGAGTCACTGATATATCTATCATCTTCTCTCAGAATATGAGAGAAACCATCTGATGTCCACATGTGATTATTTCATCATTACACTGCAGTTACTAGAGATTATTTTTTCATGTGAGCAACCACAAAACAGTTTTGCTTCCAGGTTTTAAAGAAACTCTAAAAACTATTCTTTAACAGTTCCGTATACAATGTACTTTGATCGTATTTTCTTGATTTATCCTCTCTTAATTCTCTTTCTGCTCTTTCTAAATCTCTACTTCCTAACAATTTCCATTTACTTACTTCTCTCTCTCTCTCTCTCTCTCTCTCTCTCTCTCTCTGTGTGTGTGTGTGTGTGTGTGTGTGTGTGTGTGTGTGTGTGGTGTATGCACGTGCTTCCCACTGTATTTAAATAGGGTTTCTGACATGAATATAAGCAAGGAAGCTATTTAGTTCATCAAGGGCAACTGACAATAACTACATCACACATCACTTGAACTATGACTTCTATCCCCCTCCCCAAGCAACCATTAACTGCTGTCTAGAAATCTTCATGGAAGTCTGGGCCTTCATAACATCTTCCCATAATGGCAGAATGTTGGTGGGCCTAGCTTTTCCAGGCCTTGTCCAGGTACCCATAGCTACTATCAGTTCATGGTTGTAACAGCCCTGTTATATCTGGAAAATAGCATTTCACAGTATTTCTTTCCATCTTTTAGCTCTCACACTCTTTCCAGCCTTCTTCATTGATACTCTTTGTTCTTTGAGTATTGGAGTGGGTGACATAAATATTATGTTTAGGGATCAGCACTTTGATCAATTATATGTCTATAAATTAACATTCATCCAACTGTAAAACAGAAGTCTGAGGCCATCTTGGGCTATAGATCCAAAAGCATATCTCCAAAAGTAAAACGACAGCAAAAACTTAAAGAAATAAATAATGATAAAACCAATGACAAAGAAGTTAATAAAATTTAAAGATTCAAGAAAATTAATTCCACCATATAGTTGAGATGTCATCTACAGATATTACGTTCATTAAAATATATGCATACAAAATCAATTCATATGTACCACTCAACTATTGTCTGGAACTAAGCCAAACCACATTAAATACCATATCTTTGGTAACCAAAAAGAAAGGTTCCCCCTCTAATATAAATACATACTTGGGGGTATTTATTTTCTCCTTTTCAGATATCATTTTCAAAGTGTACTATATTTCCTGTGTAACACATTTTTCATCTGCCCAATTACTAGTGATCTTTTTTTTTCTTCTATCAAAATGATCATTTGTTTCTTTATTGTGGTGCCTGAGACATCCTTTCATTGTTCCAGCTCACAAGCTGTGCAGATCCTACCCACTGTTCTTGCCTCCAGCACTCCACATTATTGGTGTATTATTTCATGCATGCCCTACTCTTTTATCAATTGCTTTTGAAGTAATGTTAATAGACTAGAAAATTGAGACATTTATGAAGTATAGGCAGTGTTTATGAAAAAATCCATAAAATATGACACAGGCAAGACAAGATAAAAGCAGCATTTTAATAGATTATGGCAAAGAGATCCTGTCAGACTTGACAACTGACTCCTTCGAGATCACTAATTTTTATAGGATTAATTCTGTGGTATAAAAAATGAAGTTAAATGTCCTAATTAATCTGTAAATAGCACACCCACAATTAAACCTTGTGGCCCCTTCCTGGATTGGGGTTGCAATGATTTTTGAAAAGTAATTATCTCATATTTATAATGAAGGGCGGTTTTCTTCTCCTTTTCTTTCTTTCTTTCCCCTTGTGACATTTCAGATAAATATTCACCAGCATTCAAACTTGAATAGCACAAATTGGCTTAGAGCTTGGTGCGGAAACCATACCAATCTTTGAAAGCTATGCAGTTTTGAATTGTTTATGTAAAAATGAAATTTGAAAACATAATCTGAGAGTTTCATTGGATTAATTGTATAGATGAGAAAAACTATAGTTTCCCTATTTGGTGACAATGACTCTTTGTTTCACAACTTGTAACATCCTAAAATGGCAAGCTTCTGTCTCTAATGGAGAAGAGATGCAGGGATACCAGATGGAGGCCCTGTCTCTGATGAAGGGGTCCAACAGTATATTATGCAAATGTATGAATAGATAAATAGATAATCAATTAACAGGGGCACTGTATGGCTTTTCCATCACAACACTGTGACAGGGTACTCTAGAAATACTGGCTCTAGTCTTCACTTCTTCTACCTCTTATTTTGCATTTCAAAATTTATTTTACTTTAATTGGTTTTCATTTTTGAGACAGAGTCTAATGTAGACAAGGCTAGACTTGGCCTGGCTATGTTGTTGAGGATGACTTTAAACTTCTCATTCTCCTGCCTCTATCTCCTGTGTGCTGGAATTACAGGCATGTGCACCATACCTGACTTATGTAATGATGAGGTCAAACTTCAAACATGGTAGAGAAACACTTTTATCAACTGAGTCACATTCTCAAATTTGGATTTTGTAAAACTTTCTGTAAAAGCAAAATGTTATTTACATATAGTCACATGGAAATATTATACTTTCTTAAATGCAAATGATCTTAGAATATTTTCAAAAGAGCAAGTGCTAACAATAATGCATGCTAAGCTTTGGGATTTGCCTCCATGATTGCATCAGATCCTGACAAAGGCTCTGAAGGCAGGTACTACTGCTACGACCTGGTTAAAATAAAATCACAGATTTTAGCACGTATTGGCTTTGTAGGAGCCTAGGCAGTTTGGATGCTCACCTTACTAGACCTGGAAGGAGGTGGGAGGTCCTTGGACTTCCCACAAGGCAGGGAACCCTGACTGCTCTTCAGGCTGATGAGGGAGGGGAACTTGATTGGGGGAGGGGGAGGGATATGGGAGACGTTGGAGGGGAGGAGGCAGAAATCTTTAATAAATAAATAAAAATAAAATAAAATAAAATAAAAAAGAAGTTGCCTTCAAAAAAATTAAAAAAAATAAAATCACAGACAGTCAGAGAGGTCAAAGGGCTTTTCCATATCTCCCAGATGCTCCTTGATGTAAGATGAGGTTAAGTCCTTATTCATTTATTCTATGGTGAAATTACCATAGGTTGGAAATTACCACAGTCCTCATCTACTGAACACTGAACCTCCCAATGGCCTGAAAAGGGCTTTGTCCCCCACAACCACACAATTAACTGGGAGCTGTGTTCTAATGTTGCTGTCTAGCACCACACAAGAATATTAGACACCATGCTCACAGTTGCTGCTCAGAAGTGCACAAATATACTAAGCTACATATCCATAGGCTTGGACTAGGTCACAATTCAAAACTGAAGCATAGTTTCCACAGAATGTTCCGAGCTTTTATACCATTGTAAAGCCAAAAAGTTATCGACAGAACCGTTTTAAATACTGAGATTGTGTGTGCTTGTGACAGATAAGATTCTGGAAGCCAGATTCCAAGCTTAAAATTCTGTGCATTTTTATCTGTCACTAAAGCAGAGATAAACTTTTGTAATCAGAAATAACTCGTTGATAAAAGTAAGATATTCTAACAGTGTTAGAGACATATAAATTATACAGATCAGTAGGTCCTCAAGTAAGGGAAGCAAAGGGTTCAGTGACATCTTGTTTTGTTTTCCTCCACACTGAAAGGCCTGAGGTTGCATAGGAACAGTTTTAGAGGTGAAAGGCCAAGATTGTTACACTGAGGGTGAACTGTCCAAAAAATGTGAGCCTTTGGTCAAGAACCCACATGCAAATTATAGCAAATGGATGTTTATGTCATCTGAGAATTGAGGTGGTTTCCTTGGTGGAGGGACAGTTGTTAGAGAAAACATGGTCATATAATATCTTTCAGGCTGTGCTCAGACTCACAAGTCTCCCAGTTCAGCTTCCCTAAGTGCTGGGATTAAAGGCATGAGGCACCTTATCTGTGTGAATATTGTTTTTCTTTTTTGAGAAATGAGGGGAAAATCACCTTTTAAGAGAGGTCCGTCGTTGTCTTCTTTAAGAGCTAATCGAAAACATAACTGAGTCTTCTTCATTTTCTAGAATTTATACTCAAGGTCGTGTAAACATTATTAAAGATGATAGTGTGGTGAACTTCCTGCTGACATGTCTGAGAGATCTTTAAATTGTCACCACTCAGCACACAATACAAATATCAAGAAAGTGAATATTTAGAAATACAAGTTTAGTTCTCTGATGTTTAAAGTCTTATATAAACTGTTCAAATATGTTTGCTCTACCTGACAAATTTGAAGAAATGACACATTTATCTGACTATCTTTACCTGCAGAATCATTTACAGACCTTTTACATGTCAAACAAAGAAACAGAAAACGGAGAGATGAGAAAATTAGTGTTGTGTTGTGTGGTAGGGTTCTCACTGGAACTAAGATTCTAATTCTGGATCCAAGTTCCTCTCCAAAACATTGGCTTACTTGCTTTTATTTGGCTATTATTCGGTCAGGACCTTGAGTGCATGTATCCCAAGATTTGAGAACACCTTATGATGTAAGGTCCTTCAACAGGTAAGATATTCAAGAGCAGATAGGCTCAGTGTTATAGACAGGATTTTGAAAAGACATACTAAGCTGACAGAAAGAGAAAATAATAAATGACATGCTTTTCATCTCTAAACTCTCTAATTCCAAGAAAACACCCTAAAGCCTTTGCCTTGGGTAAAAAATATTTGAAATGCCAAATCTGGTTATCAGTCGGTCTCTGTGTGTGTTGGGAAGGATTACCGTGGGTAAGTATAGTGTAAGCCTGTTCATGCCCAGCATTACTTATGATGTCCTAGTAAGAATGCCTATCTTGATTTTTCAGTGATGGTAACCCAAGGAGAAAAGAAAAAAGAGTATATTTAAGACATTCTTCAAAGCTCACCTCTATGAGTCTATTTTGATGGTTAAAAAAGGAAAAAGAAAAAGAAGCAAGCTGGAGTTGAGTTAGTTTCACTCACATCCAGCGACTACAGATTTCAGGAAAATGTGACAAACTTACAAAGACTGACTACCAGATTTGGAATTCTGCTTATGCTATACCATAGCCTTGTCCTAGAATTGAAAACAGAAACAAACCACTCACAGAGGGACACTCACAGTGTTACTGCATTCACAGGTTTATATGAGAGGTAGTAAATATCTCCTGGCACGGTGTACATACCATGCAGCTTCACGTGGCCGAACTATGGACTCAGTGATGATACAGGGCTGTGCATAAAGATTTTTAAATGCTTGAGAGCATTTATTGAATAAAGAAACTTGAATATTTTTTGAGTTGGGTAGTATATTTTGTTGACTCTATAGTATATGATGTTTTAATTATTTTTCAAGGGCATAGTATTTTTTTCTAGGGTGTATGGAGTCTTTGTGCAGTTATGAGAACATTCCTGATACTCACTAGGCATTTAGTGTTTGTAGTGGAAATAGGGGTTGCAATTTAAGGAATGTAGAACTATTTTCTGTGACTTTGACCACATACTCAACACATTCCCTCTAACGACAAAATTAATGTTTTCTAAATCAATTCTGTATTTAGTCTCTACTTACTCTCATGATCCCACCTTGAGGTCTGGATCACCCATCTTGCTAGGTCACGCAGTAGGAGTTTATAATTGCCTCCAGACATACCATCCCTCCACTTGTCACAACAACTCCTGTGTCAGGGCTTAAGAACGAAAATTACACTACAAAATCTCTGTTATTGTGCTTTCGACCGTTTACAAAGTCCATGAAAGAGCTGAGTCCTGGTGGTATACACCTGTAGCCAAAGCCCAGGAGTCATCCTTTGCTAGCCTGGATAAAAATGACACTGACTACACACACACACAAGCCCACATAACAGACACGCACAGATGCACACACATGCCACACTCTTTCTAAATAATCAACATTAACACATTTCTACATACATTTCTCACAAAGATAAGTCGTGATTTAATTTTCAGCTTTTATAGGATATTCAGTTGGTTTTTAACAGCCAATTCCCACAGAACATACAATTAAAATTGAAGTGGAAATTAAAAATTAGTGTGAAAAAGAAGAAAAAGAAATTCACTAACAGTCATAGTTGAAGGGTCAACAGGGTAAATCAAGTTCCACAATGTTTTAATCGCTATTGTGTTGTTCTTGTGTTGGGTAATGGTATTGTTAGAACAGTAAGCCTTTAACGGCTGTGCACTTTGGATCACCTTAGCCAGCTGGTTCCTCTCAAAACTGCTCATCTTTTGTTCTTCCTATGCTCTGACCCAAGGCCACAGCCTTAAGACAGCGACCTGCTTTCTACGCCAGGATATCCTCTTCAAGTGTGTCAGGCAGCCTCAAATGATTGATGTGCTAGGCTAGGGCTCTGGTATTTTTCCCTTCAGTAAGTCTCCAGTAAATCTACAGCTCATTCTATAAGAATGCTAATTAGACTACTCTTACTAACATCGTGGACTTTTTTTTTTATTATTATTTCTCTGTATCTGGGAGGTGAGTTGAAGTGAGCAACAGCATGTTGCTAAAATAAGTTTTATAATATTGCATATAAATAAAACATACTCCTCATCATTAAAAACAATTCAAGCAGTGAATTTAATTGGCTGTCCTGTTGCAGAATTGTGCCATGCGTCTCAGCTGTGAGCCTGAAGCAAGAGACTAGAAATCATTCCCTTCTTGCGATCGTTCCTTTCATCCACAGCTCACCCCTACATGCATTGAGATGTTCCCTGTAACTACAACAGATATCTGATAACTTACAAAGGAGAAAGGTTTCTTTCAGTTCACAGTAAGTGGGAGTGCCAGGTGGTGATGCTGGCAAGCACTTGGTAATGTGAAACTACTCAGTTCATGGTCAGAAAGTAAAAGAAAGAACGGAGGAGCTGCATTCGTATCTACTGATCCTCTCTTTGAGCCCCACTTTTAAATATTTGACCATTTCTCAGTACCAACTCATTGGGACCAAATTTATTGCATCTGGGCCTTTGAGGACATTCAATTACAATGCAATATTCCTTACCTGGATGGTGCCGCACCTCTCCTGAGGTCATGCTGCTTATCTGATCTCTCTTCTGTCACTCAACCTCCTTGAAGTTCATAGAGTAGCTTTTCTACTACAGTGATAGTCTCACATGACGACAAACCTCGTTCCATCCCCAGGGTTTTTTCTGAACTTCTTGCTTTAACACCCCTGTACCACATTTTCCAGTTTGTTCGACTGGCTCTCAGTCTTTCAATTGTCCTGTGGGAGCCTCATTAAAAACTATGTCTGTCCAGTTTTAACTTTTGTTTTCTACTCTTGACCAGTTTTGAACTTTTCCTCCAAATACGTTACTTCTCTCAGAAACGTCAGGGATAACTATGGTTCCTGGAGGTTTGTAGCTGCTTCCACAGGCTCCTACCAAGAACATACTCAACCTGTTGCATTTGTTGCCAAAGTAAGCCCCAGACCAGAAAATGTAGGAAGTGAGAAGTAGGCAGATGCAATCACAATGGGATGTTAAAGGATAGGGAAGAATGCTACAATAAAGAAAGGTGTGTGTGTGTGTGTGTGTGTGTGTGTGTGTGTGTAGGGGTGTCTTTACAACTTTTAGGACTTTCTCTTCAGATGATTGTTGTCATAGAATGACTTTAAAAAGCTAGTTCAGATAATCTAAACGTCATTTCTTTATTATATGATATCTACATTATGTTATTTCCCTACACATTTCTTACTACTATTATAAGAGTAACACTGGTAACCATATAGTAGAGAGAGTCAGTAATTATCCAAGTTATTGAATTAAAATTAGCACTGAGAGCGGTAGGTGTAGGATGCCTCCCCATGTGACACCGAGAAGAACATAGTTGTATTTCCTTACTGTTTGTAACAATACATGTAGTTACAGGGTCATTCAGAAACATCACACAAACAAGGCAAAGACTTTTTATTATTAAAAGTGGAATTATTGTTTGCAAAAATATTAGTGTTATTAAAGACAAAGGAAAACTTCTTAGAAACTTCCATCATAAAGGACACCAATGAGATTATGTAAAATGTGATCCTAAGATGAGTCCTATATTAGATGAAAAGCAATGGCTTAAAAGGTACCACTAGGTCAACAAACTAAATCAGATACAGAGGAAAATTAGAAAAGAGTGTCACTTTAAATTTATTTCTATGTAAGACAATATTCTTATTTTTAGGAAGTAGACTCAGAAGGACACAAGAGTAAACAAATACGTAAACAAAGCAAATATAAATATAAAACAATTAAACAAGCATATACACATCATACACAGTTAAACAGTGTATACTTATGCATGTTTGTTTTATATTTAAATATGTTATTTCACATATATAAGTATAAATGCTAGTTGAAAACTCTAGAAGCAAAACAAAAGAGTCCCCCCAATAAAATAGATATAGTTAACTATGGGTGGGCTGGACCTGAGAAAGATATGACATTTGTGATCTGGACAGAAAACTTTTGCCTGCCTGGTAGTTTAAAGTGGCAAGAAAAAACTTAAGCTATAATTTGGGAAATCAATTCTTATCAACATCAGAGTACACACTTATGCCTATAGAAATTTCTTTCTTCTTATGCTATAAACACGTAGGACTGGAAATATCTTGTGTTTTAAGGAGATATGTGCAGAAAAAATATATTGGGGTCTATATTATTTATACTACTGGACACTGAATATAACAACTACTATGAATAAGATAATGAGGTTATGGCCATCAGAGATGAAGTTAATACTCTCTTATCTGAATGCAGATTAAGACCCACCACCAAGGAAGACAGTTGAAAGTGAGCTGGACATTGAAAGTACGTTCCTGCATCTCTGGAGCATCTGGAACTAACCCTGCCCAGATTACATGTTCTCAAACACTTATTTATGTAACAGTCAAATGCTAAGCATTCCAGCTGCACTTGTAAACTTTTTGTGAACTGAAGTCATGTGCAGAGGCTCATCCTTCATACTCATCATCGAAGGGGGATTGTGGGGAAACTTTTAGCTTGGAGCTGAAGACTGACTGTAGTTTGGCCTCTGATAGTTTTGTGGTTGTAGGCCTGAGATGTGTATGAGAGCTGAGCAGCTAGTCTAGTGAGATTCAATTCCTTCTAGAAAATTAAACTTCATTAATAGGTTATGATTGCAGTTTGGGAGTTCTCTTTTAGATATTAAGAAAATGGTATGGGAGGGCTACAGAAAATGACATCATGATGTAAAGGAACTAAGAATGAAAACTATTTTCCTCAACTCATCCCATTATGTGTGTGTGTGTGTGTGTGTGTTTATGCGTGTGTGTGTGTGTGTGTGTGTGTGTGTGAGAGAGAGAGAGAGAGAGAGAGAGAGAGAGAGAGAGAGAGAGAGAGGTGGGGGAGGGTCTCATGTACATGGTTTGATCATGACAATGCCTAAGAGATGAAAGATAGCACAGGCTGAAATTTGAGAAAGCTCAGATAAGATGTAGGAACTGAGCTGTAGAAAGGACAGCCAAAAGGAAAGTGAAGACAGCCCAGAATAAGATATTATCCTATGACGACCATATAATGATAATTGAGAAAATTGTTAACCTTGTCCTTCTGGAGACAGGATCAATGAATATTAAGGGCCTTAAACCCATTATTTTTTCCTTCCTTCCTCCCTTCTTTCTTCCTTCCTTGCCTCCTTCCTTCCTTCTTCTTTCGTCCTTTCATTTTTTCTTTCTCTTTATTGTTGTTGTTTTGGAGATTTTGTTTGTTACTTTGAGATAGGGTTTCCCTAAGCATCCTTGTTGCCCCAGAACTCTCTATGTATATTAGCCTGGCCTGGAATTCAAGGAATTCTGTCTACCTGAGCCATTCTTTCTTTAAATAATAAGGAAAATGACAGCAAAAAACAAATGTTTTTCACTCTATTTTCCATTTCTACTAATGAAAAAAAGCACTCACACATTTTTCCTAAACTTTTTTTTAATCCTTGCTTTATTGCAATGTTGAAGGGCCTGAATATTGCAGTGAGCATTTAATCACTCACCAAGGTCTTCATTCCATGAGCAGATATTATAATCACAGTGATTTTTGTCAATGTTTGGTTAAAAGATCCCATTTGAGGGAAAGAGAAAATGTTTGTTTCCACACTTCATCCAACTTGCAGACTTCTGAAATTTTCCTTTAGAATTATTAGCCAGATGTCTCAGCCATTTGCTGTTCTGGATGTGTGAATCGATTAACTCGTGGAGGCTACTGCGTGGCCTTCTAAGGTGTCGGTAATACTTCTCTTGTTCCAGAATGTGCAATCAGAATTCTGGGGATTAGGAGAATTTTTTTCTCTTGTCATAGTAACCTCTGCTCAGTGACTCAACCTCAGCACACGTTTGGGTTATTACAGGATGTCTAACCCCGGTAGACCCGGTATCTTGTGACTGAGGGCATCAGCACCGCTTCACCAGTTACACAGCCAAGGCTGAGGATGTTGCTTGGAATAATGATGGGCAATCCTGTGGGACTGTGTCGTCTGATTTATAAAAGTGACACTCTGTGAAGTAACTGAAGACTGCGCACTCCCCATTCTTGTCTTCACCTAGGCGTTGGAGGTCTGAGAGGGACCCCTGAAGGGGGTTTGAGTCCTCCAACTCTGGCTTTGCTCATAGCGTGAGTTCAGTTCCTGTGAGAGGCAGGCCTTTGAGCTTCCCTATCTCACACTGCGCTCCATTTCTTCCTGGAGCAAGACAAACGTTTGGTTTGTTTATTTGGTTGGTTGTTTTGTTGTTGTTTTGCTCTTTTGTGGGTTTGGTTTTCATTTTGTTTTCCCACTCTGGATAGTTTATGAAAAAAAAAAAGCAGAGATTGTACACACAAAATTACATTGTACTTGGATGTGAAAAGGGGACAGGATGTAAGCAGAGACTTAAATGGTTAGGCCGGGATGCAATAAAGTATGCTGTTCAGTGATATTTGAAGCAATTGGTCATCTATTTATTCTGGATGACAGCAACAACTAGAAGAGACCATCTGTGGAAAGAATGACTGTCAAGGCTGGAGGGTTGGTTTGAGTACCTAGCACCCATGTGTAGAGGCTCACCACCCCCATCACTGCAGTTCCAAAGGATCCCCTGCTTCCTTGCAGCCACACACATGTGGCACACCTTCACACAAAGAGTGACTGCAAGTCCAGGTCTGCCAGAATAGTTATATGCATTATCTTAATATAACATTTTACAACACTATTCTCAACTGTCCATGCCACAGCTGGATAATATCAAACCATACAAAGGGGAAGTGAGTTCTTACTGAGCAGAAAGATAGTCCAAAGTAAAGGCAAATTAAACAAATCACATATAAAAACAATAAAAACTTACTGCTATATGAATATTCTTATTAATAATAACAGGCTTTCAAGACAACCTATAAGAACTAAGAAAAACAACAATATATATTCTGGACTTTTGAGCTTCTTGGCAAATGAAGACTCATTTCTCTATGTATCCGCAAGTGGTTATGGAATATCGTCTTTGAAAACATATGGTAGACTTCCTCCCTTTTTATATAAAAATGATTAAATTTAAGCTGAGGATGGGGGTGCATTCCTTCACTTCCAACCCAGGACATTAAAGCAGAAGCTTATAAGTCCCCAGATAGCCAGATACAGGAGGACCAGTCTTAAAAAAACATTAAAAGGTATGTGTAAATGTGTATGTAATACATACAGACATATACATGTATATTGAACTCAACTGCACAGTTTTTACCTTTAAAATATAAAAAGAATATGTATACTACAAAGGCAGTATCATAAGTGTTAACAAATGCCTTTATGATTATTAATCCAAGTCCAGTAGTTTAAGTTCAATGAGTTGAAACAAGAAAGCAATAAAATAGTGGGATATACACACACAGAAATGCCATTTAGTTCTGCTTTAAAAACAGCTATCTGAAATGTTCTCGTGTTTTGACTAATTCCAGAAGGAAAACTTGAAACAATGAGTAAATGAGTATAAGTTACAAAAAGGCATATTTTAGCTCAACATAAGGATTTTTAAAATAGAGTTGTCCAACAGAATGGATTGTTTCAGGAACTGATGAGCTCCTTTGCTGAAGACATCCAAATTGAGACCGGATGAGCATATGCCAAGGATGCTGCAGGAAACATTTCTGTACTGTGTGGGAGGGGAGCCAACAGAGATGATGTCTTAAGTCCTTTCCAACATTAAACTTTTTAATTTTGTGACTATTCCAAATGGGAATAACTAATGACATGCCGCCCGAAGTTTGGTTAAGAAAGAAACCAACAACAACAGCAACAACAAAACTGGATCCTCTAAGTGACTAATAAGAAGTAACTTGATGAATTACTTAAATGGATAAAACAGGAGAGTAAGAAGCCAGGCAGAGAGCCAATGAAGGACTGAGCAGAGTTTGCAATCTCACAGTCTTAAGGAGCCAAAAGCTACAGTTCAGAAACTTCCAAGAGAAAGGAATTCTGACACACACACACACACACACACACACACACACACACACACACACACGACTGTAATCTCAATGGGGAATACAGGTGTCCACGTAAGAGAAATTAGACTTAATAAAAGACAGATGGAGCATTGCCAATTCTGTAGCTGAATCTGGGACTACAGCTGGGTAACCTACCAATGCTCACTGGCCAAGCAGACCTATGGAGAATAGCAACATTATCCAGGGTCATGACAGGTTAGCCAACACAATATGTTAATAAGTATAACACTTAGCATTACTTTTTAAAAATAGAAGGTATGACACAAAACAGGGGAGGAAACAAATCCTTAAATAGCAAATTTCAAAAAAATATCTAACTGCCTTAAAAGAGCTGTGATGAATAGGATTAAAAATGGATAATATGTTGAAAATTTAAAAATTTTGAAATATCTTGAATTTATAAAAACAAGAACTAAGCAGAAATTAAGGAGCTTTGAAGATTTAAGAGCTGAAAACAGGAGTCTAAATGGTAGGCTACATAGGCTATTGGAAGGTGATGTGAGAATTATTGGCTTGAAAGAAATACTAGAAATTATTTGTGATAAATTTGGTTAACAAGATTTTTTATAGGTGCAATATCAGAGTCTTGCATAGACATTCCTAATTGGAGTTCCAGCACAGCAAATGTAGGAGAATCAACTGAAAAAACAAAGGGAAAGAATTTCTACAGTGAAAGATGATGAAAAAAATTACTCCTGACTCTATTACAGTAAAACTGTTGAAATGAACAGAGAAAGAGACAGAGACAAAGTGACAAAGACAAAGAAACTCAGAAATATTTGAACAGCAAAATAATATTAACGTCAAAAGTATGCAATACAAATTTTCCTATACAATGAAATGATATTTTCAAGATTCTGAATAAAAGTTGTCTCCAATAATTTTACGCTCAGTGAAACACTCTCCGAAATATACCAAAATGGTTTTAAAGAAAAAGAAAGTGAGTGAAGTGTTGTCTATTGGGATGATGATAAACAGAGTGAAAAGGCTAGGATCTCTAGTGTTGTCAGGGAAATGCAAACACGTGATGTTAAAGATTTGAAGTCCTAGAAGCATGCGGTTTTCCAAAGGACACGGACTCAGCCACAGTGATAGAAAGGATCATAGAGCTGCAGCTGTGCACCATATCGATGCTTAAGTGCTTATCAAGCATGCAGAAAGCTTTGGTTCAATCCTCAGTATTGCATAGAGTGGGTATTGTGTCTCAAACATGCAATCCCTACATACAGGAAGCAAATTCAGGAGGATCAGAAGTTGAGGTAATTCTTGGTAATAGTAATTTCATGAGTATTCGTAGGTACAGAAGACCTTTGCGCACACATGCACACACACACACATACACGAGTGTATAAATAATAAGCCAATAAAGAAGCGAGGATCAATATATCTAAATGACCTTAAAAGATATAAAAACGGAAAATAAATGTAATGCAAGTGAGACAGGAGATAATTATTTTAATCTTATTCTTTCTTAATAAAAATCGCTTTATTGTAAGGAATTTGCAATTAAAGATCACCACACTAAATAGTTACCAAATCTTAATAAACTTCTATCACAAACATGTTAGCAATTATTTTTAAATTTCATTATATATTATATAATTTATATATAATATAAAATTATATTAGCAATTATATTAAAAGTAATTGTTTCAATTGGAAGGAAAACAGTGTTAAAACTGAATTAAAAGTATGCTAGATGCTACTTCTAAGATACATTCCTAAAAAATAGGGTGGAGACAAGGCTAGAGGAAATAAGATTGCTCAACACAGACCATGAGAAAATAGCCAAAGGAAACATGATTTACTTGATTTTTATTAAAATCAACTGAGAAAACTTGAGAAGACAAATCCCCAATTACCCATTTAATGAGAATGGAAAAATACCATCAGAGACATAGATCTAAAGATGTGTTAATAATTCACTAATAACTAGCCCAAAAGATAAAAAACGGCTGAAATATGGAACAAAGACTTTACAAGTTTACTTTTCAAAATATAAATAATTCTAAAGGAGATTCAAATAAATAGATAAATGAAGTAAAGAAATCAAGGCTTGTGCAAGAAACATAGCAAAAAGAGATTCTGAAAGCAAAACAAAAAAGCAAAAGTCTTCTAAATTTAGACAATGGAAAAGCTTCCCATGAATGAGATCAAATAAAGAAAGTTAACATAGAAAAGAGGAATATTGAGGAATTATTACAACTAAGTAACAATGATGGAAAAACAGTACAATGACCACAGTTTTCAGGAACTCTGGGTGAGACACAGAGAGACCAAATAGGAGACTCCTGGCAGAAAGAGCTGGGGATACAAATTAAAGGCAGAGAAAATCTATTCAATGAAGTTATTAGAGAACATTATCCAAACGCACATAAAAGTACAGGAAACATTTAGAATCCCAAATAGACACAATCAGAAAAGATTTCTTCACATTACATTATACTTAAATTTCTAAAGTTCAGAACAAAGAGAGACTGGTGAGGGCTGAGGATTTAACAGTTACGCTTCTTTCCAAAGAAATTTTATCAGAATAACCTGGGATTTCTCAGAAGAAACCAACAAGCGATTTCTAAAAAGGAAGTTTATAGTAATGAATGGCAATATTAATTTCAATTATTGTAAGAAATCAAGAAATTTGGAAGAGACTATGGAGGATGGCGAGTGGGGAGAAAGAATTTAGACATGGAGCTCATAGACACAAATGCCACAAAGCATCTAATACGAAAAATGGGTTTGGAGGAGAAGGGCAGTACAGGGGGAGAGGGAAGAAGACAGTGAACACTAAAAATGTTCTGAGAGGGAGGCCGGGCAGTGGTGGCGCACGCCTTTAATCCCAGCACTCGGGAGGCAGAGGCAGGCGGATCTCTGTGAGTTCGAGACCAGCATGGTCTACAAGAGCTAGTTCCAGGAGAGGCTCCAAAACCACAGAGAAACCCTGTCTCGAAAAACCAAAAAAAAAAAAAAAAAAAAAAAAAAAAAAAAAAAAAAATGTTCTGAGAGTCAGGGGAAGTCATGGAAGAGAGGTCAAAGGATTCTAAGGACCAGAGTCCCACGATCCCTATTTGCTAGAAAGTGTCTTCTAGGTCTGGCAGGGAAAATATACCCATGAAGGTCCAATAATATGGTTGCCTGATAAGACCAGTATAACGGCAGCACCAGAGTAGATTTCATTTGGCACCACCCATGGATGAAAAGCTACAGGTGGTTAGCAAAGTCGGTGAATTAGTTACTTTCAGGATGAGTTCACACATAGGATGTCTACTTTCAAGTGGGCATTCCTGGAACACATGTACATATGCAAAGCAAACTCAGTGGCGTGTGTGCGTGTGTTTATGTATAAACATGTTATAATAATAATTAAAAGGGAAACCATGAATACGGGAAGAGGAGACACTGGGGGAGTTTGAGAGGTGATTTAGATATAGTACTGAAAGCATTCTACTAATCCGTATGGAATCAGAACAGACTCGAAATACCAAGCAAAAGACCCAAATTTGAAAGCACTATAGGAAAATATAAAGAGAATATATCCACAGATGTGGAAGACGATGGTTTTATAAATAGTTCTCTAGAAGCTCAGAGAGTTTGAAGAGTTTACAAATGAGATTGCATGGAATTAAATGCTTTTTGCACAGCAAAAGAGAAAATCATCAGAGTGAGGTAAAGTAACGACCTACAGAATGAGAGGAAAATCTTTGTCAGACATTAAACTATGCATCAAAAGAATAAAAAAAATCTAATTATTAATGGTAAAATCAGTGAACAACTGAATTGCTATTTCTCAATAGAAGGTTAACTGATAGGTATTTTAAACATTGTTCAATATCTCTGCCATCAGTGAAACTTCAGTCAACTCTGTATTGAAATTCCTTCTCACCTTCCTAAAGGCATAATTCATCAAGGAAAGAATAGCAAACATAGCAAAATTGGGGGGAAGGGAACTCTTACCCATTGCTATTGACAACTGCTATGTAAATGGGGGTTCCTCAAAAACTGAAAGGTGCTAATTGCTGTATTACAGGCATGCTAATGCTGAGTCAGTATCCCAGACCCCAAAATCTACCTCAGCATGTAATAGAGGTACTGTCAGATACATATATACTATGGTAATATTCACAACGGCCAAGATATAAAGTCAGCCTGGGTTCCCATTAATGGATGAAAAGGAAAACAATGTGTACACAATAGAGTACTTTTAGTCATAGAGCAGAACAGGATCATGTCGTCTGTAGGGAAATGAAAGCAACTGGAGACCACTGGGGTAATCACAGAAACCAGACCTATGGAGATAACTATTATAGGTTTTCTTTCACATAATGTTCCAGTTAAAAATTTAAAAACATTTAGAATACAGTAAAGTAGAAGTGGTACTATTTAAGAAGGATAAGGGGTCAGCAAAAGGATAAGTGGAGACAGGAGAGTGAAATGGAGCGAATATGATCTTAGGGCATGAGGAACGTGTGTAAAATATTATGACGAAATACATTGCTTTGAAGGAGAGCAGCAAGGAGTATATGGGAGAATTCAGAGGGAGGAAAGGGACTTGGGAAATGCTGGATTTATATTATAATCTCAAAAATAGCAAAAAAATACTTCACCATTTTATACTTAGAATATCTTATAATTTTAATAACAAGAAGCTATGTTCTTCTTACCACAATGGTATAAGGAAAAGTAGTAATAATATACAACTTGTGTTAAGTTTCTGTGGGTAAGGGAAGTTAATCAAATGCCTATGCACATTTTTGTATTATGCAAAATTGGCTCAACTTTTTTGAGGGAGAAATTTAAGGAAATGTTCACAGTTCATATTTAGGATGCAAAACATACAATATTTTCTTTACATTCTTTTTATTGATTTTATTGAGCTATACATTTTTCTCTGCTCCCCTTCCTTCCCCTCCCCTCCCATTCAATTCTCTCCCATGGTCCCCATGCTCCCAATTTTCTCAGGCCATCATGTCTTTTTTTCTACTTCCCATGTAGATTAGATCCATGTATGTCTGTCTTAGGATCCTCATTGTTGTCTAGCTTCTCTGGAAGTATGGATTATAGGCTGCTTTTATTTGCATTATGTCTAAAAGTCACTTATGAGTGAGTACATATGAGATTCTTTCTGTGTCTGAGTTACTTCTGTCTGTTCTTATGCCAATACCAGGTTGTTTTCAGTACTGTAGCTCTGTAGTAGAGTTTGAAGTCAGGCATTGTGATCCCTTCAGAAGTTCTTTTATTGTACAGGGTTGTTTTTTCTATCCTGGCTTGTTTGCTTTTCCATATGAAGTTGAGTACGGTTATTTTGAGGTCTGTGAAGAATTTTGCTGGGATTTTGATGGGCATTTGCATTGAATCAGTATATTGCTTTTGGTAAGATTGTCATTTTTTACTATTTTAATTCTACTTACCCATGAGCATGGCAGATCTTTCCACTTTCTGGTGTCTTCTTCAAATTCTTTCTTCAAAGATTTAAAGTTCTTGTCACACAAGTCTTCCATTTGTTTGGTTAGAGTGTCTCTGAGATATTTTATGCTATTTGTAGCTATTGTGAAGGGTGATGTTTTTCTGATTTCTTTCTCAGCCCATTTATCATCTGTGTAAAAGGGGACAACTCATTTTTTTGAGTTAATCATGTATTCTGCTACATTACTGAAAGTGTTTATGACTTGTAGATGTTCCTTGGTAGAATTTTGGGGTCGCTTACATAAACTATCATATCATCAGCAATAGTAAGAATTTGACTTCTTCTTTTCTGATTTGTATCTCCTTGATCTCCTTTTGCTATCTTATTGCTCTAGCTAGAACCTCAAGAATTATATTGATTAAATATGGAGAGAGTGGACAGCCTTATCTTGTTCTTGATTTCAGAGGGATCGCTGTGAGTTTTTCTCCATTTAGTTTGATGTTGGCTGCTAAGATGTTTTATATTACCTTTATTATATTTAGGTATGTTTCTTGTATCCCTGCTCTCTCCAAGACCTTTATCATGAAGTGATGTTGTATTTTTGTCAAAAGTTTTTGTGGCATCTAGTGAGATGATCATGTGGTTTTTATTTTTCATTTTGTTTATATGGTGGATTATGTTGACATATTAAGTATTTTGAATCATCCCTCTATCTCTCAGATGAAGCCAGCGAGATCATGGTGGGTGATGGTTCTGATGTGTTCTTGTATTTGATTTGCCAGTATTTATTTGACTATTTTTGCACTAATGCTCATGAGTGAGATTGGTCAGTAATTCTTTCTTACTATTGTCCTTCTGTGGTTTGGGTATCAGGGTAATTGTAACCTCATAAAAAGAGTTTGGCAATGTTCCTTCTGTTTCTATTATGTGGAACAATTTGAGGAGTATTGGTATTAGTTCTTCATTGAAAATCTTGTAGAATTCTGAGCTGTAATCACCTTGTCCTGGGCTTTTTATAGTTGGGAGATTTTTAGTTGGCTGTTTCTATTTCTTTAGCAGTTATAGATCTATTTAATTTTCTTATATGGTCTTGTTTTAATTTTGATAAGTGATATTTATCCAGAAAGTTGTCCATTTCCTTTCAGTTTTTCAATTTTGTGGAGTACAGGTTTTCAAAATATGACTTGATGATTGTCTGTATTTCCTCCATGTCTGTTTTGTTTCCCGTTTCATTTCTGATTTTGTTAATTTGGCTATTCTCTCTCTGCCTTTTGGTTAGTTTGGATAAAGGTTGGTCTATTTTATTGATATACTTGAAGAACAAACTCTTTGTCTCATTGATTCTTTGTATTCTTTTTTGTTTCTACGTTGTTGATTTTAGCTCTCTATTTGATTATTTACTGCCGTCTAGTTCTCCTGGGTGAGTTTGTTTCTTTTTGTTCTAGAGTTTTCAAATGTTCTGTCAACTCACTAGTGTGAGATTTTTCCAACTTCTCTATATAGGCCTTTAATGGTATGAACTTTTCTCTTAATACTGCTTTCCTTGTGTCCCATAAATTTGGGTATGTTGTGTGGTCATTTTCATTAAATTTTTGGAAGTCTTTAACTTCTCCCTTTATTTCATCCTTGACCCATTCATGATTCAGGCGAGCATTATTTAATTTTCATGTGTTTGTGAGCTTTCTAGAATTAGTGTTGCTATTCAAGTCTAATTTTAAGCCATGGTGATATGATAAGATACATAGAGTTATTCCAATTCTTTTTTGTTGAGGTTTGTTTTGTTACCAAGTATGTGGTCAATTTTTGAGAAAGTTCCATGAGGTTCTGAGAAAAAGGTATATTCTTTTATATTTGTATGGAATATTCTATAATTGTCTACTAATTCCATTTAAGACATAACATCTGTTAGTATCCTTATTTCTCTATTATTTTTTGTCTGATCAAACAGTCCAGTGGTGAGAATGGGGTGTTGAACTCTCCTACTCTTAGTATGTGGGGTTTAATGTGTGATTTAAGCTTTAGAAGTGTTTCTTTTACATATGAGGGTGCCCTTGTATTTGGGACATAAATGTTCACTCTTGAGATTTCCTCTTGATAGTGTTTTCTGGTGACTAATATGAAATGCCCTTCTTTGTCTCTTTTGATTGATTTTAGTTTAAAGTCTATTTCGTTATATATTAAGATTGCTACACCAGTTTGTTTCTTAGGTCCATTTGATTGGAATTTTTTTTCCAACCCTTTACTCTGAGGCAATGTCTTTGAGGTTGAAGTGTGTTTCTTGAATACAGCAGAAGGATGGATTCTGTTTCATTTCCAATCTATTTAGCTGTATATTTTTATAGGTGAGTTGAGTCCATTTATATCAAAGGATATTAATGACCAGTGATTGCTATCTCCTGTTAATTTAGTTTTCGTTGTTGATAATGTTAATTTGTGTGTTTTCCCCTTCTTTGGGATTTGCTGCTATGAGATCATCGTTTGCGTTTCTTTTTTTTTTTCTTTATTTTTTGATGTAGCTAACTTCCTTGTGTTGGAGCTTTCCTTCTAGTACTTTGTGTAGGACTGGGTTTGTGGCTAGGTAATGGTTAAGTCTGTAGTAGTCATGGAATATTTTGTCTGTCTATAGTGATTGAAAGTTTTGCTTGGTATATTAGTTTGGCCTGACATCTGTGGTCTCTTAATGCCTGCTTAAAGCTTGACTAGGACCTTCTGGTTTTCATTGTTTCCATTGAGAAGTCAGGTGTAATTCTGATAGGTCTGTATTTATAAGTTACTTGGTCTTTTTCCTTTGCAGTTCTTAATATTCTTTCTTTATTTTGTATGCTTAGTGTTTTGATTATTCTGTGGCTAGGGGACTTTTATTGACCCAGTCTAATTGTGTATTTTGTAAGCTTCTTCTATCTTCATATGTCGATCTCTTTTTTTTTTTTTTTTTTTTTTTTAGGTTGGGTAGTTTTCTTCTATGATTTTGTTGAAGATATTTCCTGTGCTTTTGAGTTGAACTTCTTCTCCTTCTATAACTACTATTCTTAGGTTTGGTCTTTCCATGGTGTCCCATATTTCCTGGATATTTTGTGTTAAGCTTTTTTTAGATTTAATGTTTTCTTTGACTATTGTATCTTCACCACTTGAGATTCTTTCTTCCATCTCTTGTATTATGCTGTTTATGCTTGAATTTGTGGTTCCTGATCATTTACTCATGGCTTCTGTTTCTATAATTCCCTTGGTTTGTGTTTTCTTTATTATCTCTGTTTCAGTTTTCAAGTCTTGAATAGTTCTTTTATACATTTGATTGCTTTTTTTTTTTTTTGGTTTTCTTTCAGGGATTTGCTGATGTCTTCCAATTTCTTATTTGTCTTTTCCTCTATTCCTTTGAGGGAATTTCTTCCCTCAAACATTCTCCTAAAGTTATTTTTTAGGTCATTTTCTTCTGCTTCATCTCTATTTGGTTGTTCAAGTCTTGTTGTAAGGTCACTAGATTTTACTGGTGTCATGTAGCTCTTTGTGGTGTTCTATGTGTTCTTACCTTGTCTACTCATCTTTTCCTATAATTGGTGTAATTGGGGTTGTTTGTGACTCACTCTGGTGATCAATGTTCCAGGTACCAAAGGATCCAAGGATCAGATGGTTTCTCTTTGTGAAGCATTCTGTGCCACACTTCCAGTCACCCTGTTGGAGATCACTCAACACTTCCAGGATTTGCTTAGCTCCCATAGAGTTCACTGTCTCAGGCCTGCTTTGTCATAGGTTACTGCCTCAGAACTGTTTCTGTAAATGTCCCTGGTCTGGATTGCTGCTAAGGAGGTCCCTGGCTTGGGGTTGGTCTCGCAAAGGTCTCTGCCTCTGATATACTCCCTCTGAGGTCCCAGACATGGTTGTGCCTGGACCTGCAGAGGTCCTGGCTTAGGCCTGCTCCCTCAGAGGTTCCAGACTCACACCTGGACTTGCAGAGGTCTCTGGTTTCTGACAACTCCCTTAGAGGTCCCAGACCAATGCCCAGACCCACAGAGGTCTCTGGTTTCTGCCTGTACCCTTGTAGGTCCCAGACTAATTCCTAGACCTGCAGAGGTCTCTGGCTCTGGCCTACTCTCTCAATGGTTGCTTTTCTTTACCTGCTCCTGTGGAGTTTGCTGTCTTAGGTCTGCTCTGGCCTAGGTCACTGGCTCAGTCCTGCTCTTCTGGCATTCACCATCCCAAGGCCTGCTCTGGCCCAGGTCACTGGCTCAGTCCTACCCCTACAAATATTCCTGGTCTGGATCTGCTCCTGCTCCCAAGGAGCTCACCATCTCAGACCCGCTCTAGCCTAGGTCGTTGGCCCAGTCCTGCTCCTGCAAATATCCCTGGTATGGATCCACTCCCACTCATGCGAAGGTCTCTGGCTCAGTCTTGCTCCTGTGGAATTTTCTGCCTCAGGCCTGGCCTGGCTTAGGTTGCTTGATCAGTCCTGTTTCTGTAAATGTCCCTGGTCTGGATTCACTACTGCTCAGGCCTGCTCCCACCTAGGTTGTGGCTGAGTCCTGCTCCCATGAAACTGGCCACCTCCATGGATTTCAGTCTTGATACAGAACAAGGTAAAATACCAAAAGACAATATTATATGGTTTTATAACCTTGATGCAAGGAAAGGTTTTCCTTAAACATGGAAAGTATTAACTTAAAATGACAAACAATACACAAATTCATCAAAAGTTATTACAGAGAGAAATGGCAAGCTACTGTGTAGACACATATCTGACAATGCATTCCCATTTCAAATAGAACTAATTTTATCAGTATTACTAGTAAAATCAAGTCTTAATTAAATTTGTATATATAGACATTAATTAAAATAGTATTATTACCTACTAATATACTCTTATCATTCAACTAAAACTACAGCAGACAATCCTATAAATGTTTGTGTAAGAGTCTTGAAAATGTAGTTTTTTTAAGAGAATTCTCAAATAATCAAATTGGGCAAAATGCAGATTAAAACATTAAGATAACTTGGCTGAATCTGTTTGAGGCCAGGGAGACAGATTAGCAGAAGGTGAGTCCCTGCTGCCAGGCCTGCCTGTTTTTATCCTTGAAATTTGTCTGTAAGAAGAAGAGATCTTACAAGTTGTCCTCCACCCCCACCCAGCCACACATGCTTGTATGATATGAGTGCCTGCATTCCTGCACACAAAAACACATGAAGATCTTTAAAAGCACTACTATAAAATATATTAAAATAGTTTATAAAACATTAGTGAAGGAATGGGACAAGAGGAACTCTAAGATACTGTGGTTAATAGTGCAGTTTGTTTAAACACATTACAAAAGCCAATAACTCTAGCCAGAAAAAGTGCATACTTCATTGCCTGAAAGATCTGAGTATAATGTTCACTGTGACATTATTTGTTTTTCAATATTTTATTTATTTTTTTTGGGGTTTTTTGTTTTGTTTTTGTGAGACAGGGTTTTTGTGTAGTTTTGGAGCCTGTCCTGAAACCTTTTTTATAGAGCAGGCTGGCCTTGAACCCACAGAGTTCTGCTTGTCTCTACCTCCCAAGTGCTAGAATTAAGGGCATGCGCCACCACAACCCACTGTGACATTATTTGTAATAGGCATAAATACCCAAATGTTCTCTACAGAATGGACAACTTTTCATATATTCATTTGATGAAATAAATTTCAGAAAAAATAAAGAAAAGTGAGCATTCACATGATGATATAGATGATATAGATTAGTTTGTAACCACATATCAGTGTAAGAAGAAAAGAAAGATTTACAAGGATACCTAATACTTT
Source organism: Microtus oregoni (assembly GCF_018167655.1). Classification (NCBI taxonomy): domain Eukaryota; kingdom Metazoa; phylum Chordata; class Mammalia; order Rodentia; family Cricetidae; genus Microtus; species Microtus oregoni. The sequence continues at coordinate 15,923,313 of NW_024543090.1, forward strand.
GAATATGAATAAAACCCAACAAAACAATGAAGATTATGATTTTTCTTTCAGCAGAGTGGGAAAGGATGGTGAAAAGCAAAGGTGCAAAGCAGGAGTGGAGCTCTACTGTCTTGATGACCCTCCCTCAACCTGTGCTCCAGAAGCCATTAACTGACAACAACGCCTGTTAGGGGTGGAGGCCAATGAGTTTCTTCCATGCTAGAATGTTTGCTGGCTTTATTCTATGCAGGATTTGTAAGAAAGCCACAGTGGCTGTAAGAATCATATCTTTACTAAGGAGATCTTGTCAACTTCCCCTTCCTGGGGGATCCATGTATCTCTCTTAGAGTTCTCCTTGTTCCTGTCTTCTCGAAGGTTGTGGTCTGTAGGCTGGCTATACTTTCCTTTATGTCTAATATCCACTTATGAGTGAGTCCATATCGTGTTTGTCTTTCTGTGTCTGGGTTACCTCACTCAGGATGTTTTTTTCTAGTTCCATACAATTGCCTGCAAATTTCAAGTTTTTTTTTTTTTCCAGTGGTAGTACTCCATTGTGTAAATCACATTTTCTTTATCCATCCTTCTGTTGAAGGGCATCTCGGTTGTTTCCTGGTTCTGGCTATTACAAACAATGCTGCTATGAACATGGTTGAGCAAATGTCCTTGTGGTATGGGTATGCATCTTTGAAGTATTGGCAGCATGAGAAGAGCAGGGAGGGTGGTAGAGGTGCGGGAAGGGTAGAACATGAGTAGGGAGGAGAACATGAGGGATCAAGAAGATTGAGTTGAGTAAAAGTTGAGTAAAGGACAGAGAGGGAGAACAAGGAAAGAGATACCTTGAAAGAGGGAGCCATTGTGGATTTAGTGAAAAACCAGGCTGTTGTAATATGAGCGGCGGGCTACGTTCCTGGTACCCGGCCGTCTGCACGGCTAGCTTTATACCCGAAATAATTACATGGAAACTGTATTTTTTTAAACATTGCCTGGCCCATTAGTTCCAGCCTCTTATAGGCTAGCTCTTACATATTGATCTAACCCATTTCTAATATTCTGTGTAGCATATTAAAAATGGGTTAGATCAATATGCAATAAAAACAACAGATCAAAAAAAAATCACTCCCACATCACCAGGCACTAGGGGAACTCCCAGTAAACCACAAGGATGACCCCAGCTAAGAATCTAAGCAATAGTGGAGAGGGCACCTAAACTCCCCTGTAATCCAGATTGATGACTACCTTAATTGTCATCATAGAACCTTCATCCAGTAACTAATGGAAGCAGGTGCAGAGATCCACAGATAAGCACTGGACCAAACTTCTGGAGTCCAGTCATTGAGAGGGAGGAGCAACATTATGAGCAAAGGGGTCAAGATCAAGATGGGGATACCAACAGAAGCAGCCAACTTGAGATAGTGGGAGCTCACTGATCCCAGACTGACAGCTGAAGAAACAGCATAAGACTGAACTAGGCTCTCTGGATGAGGGTGACAGTTATATGTTAGGGACAGTTGGTGGGACCACTAGCCATAGAAACAGTAGAAACAGTTGGCTCTTTGGAGTCCATTCCCTAACGAGGTATACCTTGCTCAGCTTACATACAGGGAGGAGGGCCTGTGATGTCAAGTGATGTGACAGACTTCATTGAATCGCCATGGAGGGCCTCATCATCTCTGAGTAGTGGATGGGGGTGGGGTGAGGAGAAGGTGGGGAGAGTGGAAGGACAGGAGGGAGAGGGAACTGGGATTGATATGTAAAATAAGATTGTTTTAAAAATAAAAAAGAATTATATCTTTAAAAAACAAATACCAGTGTTCTACTTTAAAAAAAATTATATCAATACCACTTATTTGGTATCTTCTTTACTTGGAAGTAAGAACTATGGCTATGTCTTAGATTTTCTCTCAGGTTATATACACCTGTTTCATATTCTTTGACCTATTCTTGATTGATATGAAGCTATCTGAGAATCTCCACTCTTTCTTACAGTTTGAATTATATCACAAGACTGTGTCATAGCAAAGTCTTAAGAACTATTACAGTCTCAGATCCTATCTATTTGATGGCAGGTTTCCAAACAAATCTTAAAACTATAGATTTCAGGATGAATTTATGAATGCCTCTGAACTATTTACTAAATATTAACTATTTTTATTGAAACATTGCTTATTTAAACAAGTGAAAGAACAAAATCAAAGTCAAGAAAGCAATGTTCCTGGATGAGTTTGAGAGGGATTTGAAATCCTCCCGTCTCAAGTATCTAAAATGGTTTTTAAAGATGGAGGCCGAGTTCTGATGTCTTCGTTTTAAAGCTAATTGAGAGAGGTTAACAGTGACCTATAAGAGGCTGTGGACATAGTATTTTCCCGCAAACGGCTCTGAAGCAGCTTTCTTTGATGGGGAGTTTGGTTTTAGGTCTGTCTTTAAACACATTTTTGGTTTTGTTTCAGCGAGCATATTTGTGGGACTCTCGCCAAGAGAACACTCTGCTAGGGGAAGGAGGGGCGCTGCTTTGTTCCCTTTTTTGTTCTGGGGCTATTTTTGTTTAAAGAGAATACAGGTTGTCATCAGATGTCCAAGTATGAGCAGCAGAGATGACTTTGACAGCATCATTTTGCTCCCAAAGTCAGTAGCTTTCCGGGCAGCACAGCTGCCCATGACCTCCCTAGTCACTGCCCTATATAGATGCTTTAATAAAAGGCTATTGTTTACCCAAAGCTATATCATTTTTTCTTTGTGTTTCTCGCCCAAGGTGAATTTACTTACAACCAAGGATTATGTCCTAAAATTATTCCATCATAAAAATATTTGAACATCACGGGGGAATGATTTTTAGTTCCTTATAAACTGAATGCAGAAACAGAATCTAACAGGATTTTGATAAGTACCAGTACTGAGAAACTATTATCAAAATTATGTTTGGGTTATTTTTCTGTAAGTTTATTACTAAAAACTTCAGAGGCAAATAACATAAGAAAAGTATATTGTCGGAGCCCGTGTAGGTCCAACACAGATTCCCTAACTGGACTGGAACGGAGTCACGAGGAATAATTAGACACAACTTACACGGTCATCTTTCACGGGCAAGATCTCTCTCCAAAAAAAAAAAAAAAAATCTCTCATTTATTCTCTAAACAGCTTATATATCCTCACATCAATAGAGCGGGAACACATTAGGCTGTCTCCTAGGCAACCAGGTGTCTGGGCTCAAGTCAAGTCCACAACTAGCAGTCAGGTAGGCCATGAATTAGCATCTCTATAAGACATCCTCCAAATTACAAAGGGAGGAATCACCGAATCTCTAAACTCTTAAGTCATCAGCTTTAGCCAACATCTCTTCTCAGGTAATCTACATTCTAACAAAAGAAACTAGGAGCAGCACATCCTGGCTATTGTTCAACAGAGACATCTTGTCTGCAGAGTTACATGATCAGCTCAGAATGGGCTAATGGCTCTTGTGCCATACCAAAATATGGGCCTACAGTATATGCATCCTCACTTTATCCTTCAACATCAGACTTAGGGGCTGGTCCCTGCTGCCAAAGCAGTAGCTTATCTCTTAGAAGTTACAGCAGCAGAAGCATAGAAGCCAGCACACTGGAGTTAGCCACTGCTCTAACTATGGAGATGCAGCCTTGTTTACCTTCAAGTGTGAGATGGACAAAGACACTTCTGCTAACAATGCTGAGAGTCTGTGAAAGTAAAGAATGGGTTTTCATCATCTCTGTACCCATCATATTTGCTGTGAGATTTTGATCTCTAACTTTCTCTGGCCTTGAGTTTCTTACACTGGAAATGGAACAGGTGGGTTGGCTGAAGAGTCACCTCACATGCTTCTTCGGGTAACAGGGTATATGAGTAACTTTAGATTGAGCCTGAACTTCCCCACTCCCTGTCTCTTCCTACTTAGGCTCACTAAAGTCTGCCAGTTATAAGTGGGAGCATTTCTGTACTTCGCTATCTGGCAATCTCCTGTCTGGATGAACTCTGAAGGATTTCACAGTTTTAAACACAAAGCAATGGCCATGATGTGTCTACTTAAATTCTCTTTCAATTAAAACAACAACAGCAACAAAACGCTGTTCTCTTTACTCCCCTTCCCTCCATTACCCTGGGAAGCACTATGGCCTCCATCTACTTGGATGAATTAGCCAAACATATGAAAAAACGACAGAGATTTTCAAATTACCTCAGTGCCCCAAAGTAGAGGCTGTCATGTCTGGGTTTAAACATATTTTGAATAATTTGTAATCAGTTGTCTTATTGATGTATAGCCAAGGTAGGTAATGTGGTTCAGAGCACTCATGGAGTAAAACTATTTCTCAAGTAGTCCTCAGAGTTTATTTTTCCTCCGTCTATACTCTAACTCAGACACGAGTTGTAGGCACTTTTGCCGGTAGATGTCCAGGTCTCTGAGAGTACACGCTGCTCTTCAGTTTGTCTAGTCCAGAAGAACAACATAGAGACAGGCCCACTGACTGTGTAGTTGACTTACATAACTGATTTTCTACCCTCATTCTTTTTCAAGTCATCTATGTTATCACACCACTTTGTATTTAGGCCTAACAATATCATTTACTGGCCCTGATCACTTATTGCCTGACTAGTATTATTTTCCTCCTTATTTTTACCATCTTTACTTAACTATCTGACATTGGCAATCTAAAAGTACACGATGCATCCCTCTGTTTCTCCAACTCTATCTTAGTCTGGAAGTCTGTTTTTTCTACATTTATTTATTATAATTATATACTTTTATCCCAAAGACATTAAAGCATGTAAGTCCAAGAAATAAGTGTATTTTATCTTAGACACTAAAGCTAACATGTAGCACATGGGGCATGACACAGAGTAGGCAATAAAATGTTTGCTACATAAATGTCATGGAAAGAAGACACCGTAGGCTATGGTTGGCCAAAGGAATAAAGTAATGAGACAAATATAAAATACAAAACCAAAAATAAAAAAAAATTCAGAGGCTTAAACTTATTCACGAAAGATAATTTGCAGTCAAATGAAAAAAATAGTTTAAAATTAGAGTGAGAAAGTCTAACAAATAAAACTAAGCCATCATTAAGAAATCCTTAAGATTGTTTTAACTATGTTATCTTATGAATTGGTTGAAAAATAATGTAGCTTACCCAAGAAAAGACATTTCTTTAAGGGTCAGTACAAGAAATTAGGTAATATGAACTGATGGTTACCATGGAATATTTAAGTATTGTAAATCATAGTCTACATGACCAGTGTCCATACACTCTCACAAATGTTCAGAATGTGTCGTTTACTGCATAAACGCTGCCAGGAAATATGTGTTATCGCATAGATAACATAAGGATACTGAGTTGAAAATAAGACATCAGTGCCCACTCTCCAAAAATGGATGAAAGACAGGTGTATTCTCAATACTATGTTTGCATTATGAAGCAACTTGGTGTTCATTTTATTTAAGCTCAGTTATGAAATTCTAAATTCATAAATTTAGATTCCTAAGTCCCTGTGGCAAAACCTATCTTCCTTGGGGGTTATTAAATCCATTAACCTTTCAAAAGGAAGGTTAAAAGGACATGTGCAGGCTGCATTCTCCCAGCACGAGAGAGAGCAGGCAGCAGCCTGGGTGAACTGCTGGGAGAGTTCAGCAAAGGGCTTGTACGAGCACATGATCAGCTATGTTCTTGCTAAAATTTGGCAAAGAAATATATCGTGGTTTCTTCAGATGACAGCATCATAATTCATTTAGCTCCTTCTACCTTTTCACAAAAAAGGCCAAAACCCCACAGGAAATGTGAGCACTGACATTTTCTACCAAGGATCAAAACCTGACTATTCTGCCAGAAATTGAAAACAATATACCTAAAACAGTAAATACACAGTAATGTGTTGAAAGAAACAGGCTGTTGGACTGGTCAGTGACACCATCCATCATTTCTGTTCTAACTTCTGATGGATAGAAAGGTAGGGAAAAAAATGTGTTTGGATTGGCAGACTTCCATGCAAATATAATGAAAACCAAATGAATGTGAAAGAACCTCTTTGCATTCATTTGCAGATTATGTTCCCAAGATTGATGCTACACACTGTGCCTTTAATGGCAAGTTTGATTATGCATTTCTAGCTGATTTCCAGGCAGTTAAAAGCTAGCTTAAGGGCCATCTAGGAGGCATGATTTCTTTGCTTTCTACAAAATGCTAAGACTTCTTTATCATTCTGTATTCAGTCATGAACTCAGCTGCACAAGCCAAACGTAAAGATTTTATGGGCCAATCTATCATGTGAATTCGTGAACAAGAATACAAGCCTACTCATGCAGACACTAAGGGTGATTTCCATTTTTATGAATGAAAAAGAACTCTGCATAAACATTCTTTATTTAAAGTTTTAAACGAAGAGAGATGCAAAGCAAAATGGGAGCATTTTGTTTTATATGTCAATATCTTGTAAGAGGGGCAAAGCAAGGAATCTGGCTCCAGTATTCCCAAGGCGGCCGTATCTCCTTTGCATTAAGTACATAAATGAGATTTATGGCTACTGACCTAATCTTAGATGCCACAATGTACAGCAGGAACAGCTTTCTGGAAAACTTAATTTAAAATTATAGTGTTAACAAAAGCACTTTAGGAGGCAGACATCCACACATGCATCCCAGAGCCCTGACCATAGAAGGAGCCACAGCTATTTGCATAAAGCTGTAGAATACATTTCAGATAATTCAAATCTATACTATTTTGTTCTCTATAATCTTCATGTTAATGAGCTTCCAAATAAAGGCATATCACCAGAAAGTCTATTTTAATCATTAAAGGCCATTTAATACCAGATATTCCTAAATTTAGGTTTAGGAGATAAAAAAAATATACAAGATGTGAACCTGTTAACTCTGTATTTCAAAACTAAGTTTCTTCTTCACTGACCATGAAGCACATTGAAAGAAGAAAGGAGCTAAGAAGGCCCTGTCTTCATTCTCTAGGAGGAGAGGGCTGTGGTGCCACTCATCTCTCAGAAATTACTGTGTCGTCTCTCTGAACACTTTTTGTTCCTTAAAAAAATAAATATTAAAATCCATTAAGTGAAATTTATAATGACAGGAGTCAAATTAACACTTTTATAACACAGCCCTAATGTATTCTGATAGTCCCATAAAATAGAGCCCCTGCAGTGGTATAGGGGTACATCCTACAAAAGAAGGGTTTTTAAAAGTACACTGTGCATAGTTAGAGGTGATAATTGTACAATAACAAATGTTTTTCAAACAGTTTTATTTTAAATGTAAATTTAAACACTAAATATTCATATAAAGTAAATGTAAACCTATCATTTCCTGAAACAGATAAGGCTATTATATAATATGTGCAGGGCTGAAAGTGTTTTAGTAAATCTCTGAAACTTAAAAGCACCACCCCAAAAAGCAACAATTTCTCTAAGATAATTGGAGAGTCTATTAGAAGTTCCTGTCTTAGTTTGGGTTGTCCCAGAATGCCTAAAACCAGAACTTGGATCCGGGTCATTATTTGTTTGGGAGATAATCCCAGGGCAATGTAAAAAGGAAGCATAGGGTGTGAGACGTCTATAAAACCCTACAAAACTGGCTCATGATTAGGAGAACCACTGGTCAGCATTATGAAAAACTCACCAACAAATTCTATAATATGTGCTTCAAGCATGCTTATTAGAAGGATACTATAATAGAATTATATGTTCCAAATTTCTGTTCCATCTCCAATTTTTGAGGATGGCTGAGAGTATTAGTAACTTCCCACACAGGGAGAAGCTGAGCAGTCCTTCTGGCTACAGTGAATGGCAGGAGGTACTGGGAAAGAGAAACAAGTAGCCTAAATCTATGGCAGGAAAATGTCATTTGGTCAAGTACTGGGGTGTAAAGTGGGGAAGAGCATCTGATGACACATTGAATTTGGTGCTCAAGTGTGAAGACACTTGTGAAGCTTTCATTGCCCTGTTGGGAATAATCCCCCAGGATAGAGACTGGTAGGACTATTCACAAATCTAATGTTTTAAATGCTATCAAATACTTAGGAAACAATTTCACATATCTATATAACTAATCTGATACTTTTGCAACCAATATATTTTTGGAATGTGAATATGTGAGGGTTTCAGAAGAAATTAATGTTAGAGCTGAGAAATGAAGGTAAGGGCTGGAGGCTGGGTCCCCACGATCTACATAAATACCTGGGAGATGGGAAGACTGACTGCAATCTAAGACAGGTAGGCAGAGACAGGAGAACTCCAATGCAAGAGGCTCGATGGAGAGCTATAGGCTCAAGGGAGAGATTTGCCTCAATATATAAGGTGTAGAGTGATGGAGGAAGACACACGATGTCAAACCCTGGCCTCTATATGAAAAAACATGTGATTGCACATACACATGCCACATACAAAGCATGCATACATACATACACAAGGATAAATACATACAAAATGAGAAAATGATGCCAATACTAGACAAAATGATGAATAAGATAGGTTCAAATAAAAAAGTAATCAATGATGGTATGGTTTGGATTACTTGCACAATTTTCCTGCTGTTTTATTGTCATGAACACACTGCATTTTCTATAACAATCTCTTTTTAAAATTTTTTCATGCCATATATTTTGATAATATTCTCTCCTGCTGTGGGAACTTCTTCAGCCAATGGCCTTTAGCGTGGTCTTGGAGCACTATAAAAATATGTGTTCTCTCTCTCTTTCGGCTTCTGGATTCGGTTCCTGCTCCCCGCTCATTCAGATGACTATTGATCTATGAGTCTACCCATAAATAAAGAACCTTTTATTATAATCAATTCTGAGCTAGTATGGGACTATTTTATTGCGTTCATCTACACTTTCCCATGCTCATCTCTCCCTAGATCTTCCCTATCTCCCTCCCCACCTAACTTCATGTTTTATCTCCCCACTCCCAAAACAAACTCCCTTCAAAATCAAAACAAACAACAAAAGACCATAAAAACAAAAACACAAACCAAACAAAAATTAAAAAAGCACACAAGAATCATAGAATCTGTTCTGTGTTGGTCAAATATTCCTAATCAGGGGGAGAGATGGAGTGTGTTTTTATACCTATATTGCAATAAAAAAGTGGTTTCTTACTACTATAACATTTACGCCACCATTATACCAGGATATCATGCAGGAAGGTCACTGTTGTAGATCACAGGTTTTGTATTTGTTTGATATAGATGATTACTTTTCTCTGCCTCTAACATGCATAGTTCATTCTAGCAATATGAACACTATCCATATTTTAATTGGGTATATAAACACATTATCTTGATGCAGCTTTCTATAGTACATTACCAGAGGCAGCAAGATGGTTCAGTGAATGAAGTGCTTACTTTCAAGCTTGATGATTAGAGTTCATTTCACAGAATGTACATGCGGAAAGAGAAAAACCACTATGTTGGGTTACCCTCTGACTTCCTCCACATGCATGCTGGCACATATCCATTCACATAAATAAATAAATAAATAAATAAATAAATAAATAAATAAATAAATGTACAAAATATTAAGAGCCAATATAGCACAATAGTTAAAATTGCTCAGGTTTATGTCAGGTGCTTGAATTTGCGTTCTCAGTTTACAACATATAAGTTGCGAAAATAGTGAATATGACAATACTTAATAAGATAGTAACTTTACATTTAAGATTGAAATATATAACACTTTCTAATCCCTCAGACAAGTATCTATCTCAGAGTAAATAGTGAGCATTATTAGAGATGATGAGTATTACTGATAATATTCTGCAAGAATTAGGAAGTAAAAACAGCAACTTTACATAAAATTATATATATATATATATATATATATTTTTTTTTTTTTTTTTTTTTGGTTTTTTGAGACAGGGTTTCTCTGCGGCTTTGGAACCTGTCCTGGAACTAGCTCTGTAGACCAGGCTGGTCTTGAACTCACAGAAATCTGCCTGCCTCTGCCTCCTGAGTGCTGGGATTAAAGGCGTGTGCCACCATCGCCCGGCTCATAAAATTGTATTATAAGTAAGTAAAGAGAATATAAGAAGGGGCAGAGAGGGTTCAGAGGTTAAGAACCCTGGTTGTTCTTCCAGAAGAATGAGATTTGACTTACAGAACCTACATGAAGCCTAACTCCTATGTGTAACTCAAGTTCCAGGAAAAGTGATGCCCTCTGTTGGTCTCTCATGAACTAGGCACGTAAGTAAAACACCCATATACATAATAAATATATAAATAAAATTCTCATTATTGTTTTACCAAAGGAGTGCATAATTTCTATGTGGAAGGATAGAATTTCATGGTGGTCCTCCTTTTCCATCAAATGTGTTGTTTTCAATACAGTTTGCTTCATATGAGCAGTTTACTCAGGAACAACTTGTTTGAGGATGCTAAGTGCCAAGAAAAAGCCAGTGGGCAGGATAACAAATGATGAATCAGGAAATTTAAGGAAGCTATCAGGTAAGGGCAATTTGCATCTACTCAAAGTAAGACATAAAGCAGAAATGAGAGGTTTGTCCACTCAGTAAAACTCGATACCTGAGAGTGGCAAACAAGTAAATACCAACATTGCAAATGATTGGTGACCAGTATGAATGACAGAATCACACTGAAGACATACACATCCTCGGTACATTACCATCACACGAGGACCAAAAGCATACTATAACAGCACCGAGTTAGGCTTTGCAGAACTCAAAGAGAAGCAAGGAGAAAATACCATAGCTACTAAGGCAAAAGAGACTATAGAAAGCACATCAAGTCATTGTAATAGGAAGGGTGTTAATCAAGCAGAAGTGGTTCCCCTTTAAAAAGTCATAGCACAGAAGAATATAGTCGAGCAGGCATATGATCATAGCACTTACAGGACTAAGGCAGGGGGATTATGGATTAAGAGGCCAGCTTAGGCTAGAGAGTGAGCTCAATGTCAACTTGGGGTACATAGACCCCCCAAAATTATAGGATAACACCATTAACAAATGCATATAATTGTATCAGATTGTCTGAAAGAGATAACATAAAACACAAGTGAACAAACAATGCATATCATAAATTAAGTTTTTATCAGTTGGGATAAATTGGTAGTTGCATATGATACAATGGATAACAGAATAACAATAGTATCTAATAGACACCAAATGGATAAGACATTTCCATTTTAATCCATCAGATTAATTTTGTATTTAAAAGTGAGTTGGAAAAATATCTTTTCTTTTAACTTTAGCTCTATTTGACAAAGTTTTTTAAAAGAAAACTAGTTTACCTTATAGAACAGCTTTTATCATTTACTCTAGCAAACTTTTTGATTTCTTTTGCATTAAAAATAAAAAAATTATGTGCATGCCCATATAAGTCTATGTGTCTCTGAAGGAGCCCACAAAGTCCTGAAGGTTGTATTGGATGCCCTGGAAGTGGAATTAGAGGCTTTTGTGAGCCCAGCTGGCTTTATTAACTCTCTCTTCAAAGAATATATATATATACAAATATTTGTCTATTTGTCTGAGACAGGGTTTCAATATGAAGCTTTGGAGCCTTTTCTGGAACTTGCTCTGTAGCCCAGGCAGATCTTGAACTCACAGAGATCCACCTGCCTCTGCCTCCTGAGTGCTGGGACTGAAGGCGTGTGCCACCACTGTTTGGCAAGGTTAATCTTTTTTTTTTCCATTTGCACTTGGTAAATTTATTCAAAATATTTTATTATCTATTCTATCTTAGTAAGCCCAAGGTGTTGTGCCTAAATTACTTTTTATCTTAACTTGTATTACCAACCTTAAATAATCTTTTTATGTCTCTTTCTTTTGAGTTTTTGTATGGAGCTAAGAACTTGATAATTCTAATTATTCATGTTACCAAGTTGAAAAAAGAACTCAAAAAAAAAAGGTTAATCTTTCTATCTGTTCTCTCACCATTTCCTTTACTTCCACTGCAATTGTGGGGATGAAAATCCCCCATTTCACAGAACCCATCTGAATTTATTTTAATAAGAAAAGGTAGAGAAATGTTCTTTGTTATTTTGTTATACAACCTGAATACTATTATCATACCTAAAATATTCATGAAATTCTCATGTCAAAATTGAATGAAGTACAATACAGAAGACTAATGTGGAATTCCCCTATGTATGCTATGAATATGGTTTATTACCATTGGTTAATAAAGAATCTCTTTGGACCTATGACAGGGCAGAATAGAGAAAGATGGGAATTCCAAGCAGAGATAGAGGAGAAAAGAAGGCAGAGTGAGAGAGCTGCTGGGAACAAACAAACAGTCTCTTACTACATAAGACATAGTAAACAATAGCCAAATTCAAAGACTCAGAGCAAAATCTTAGCTAATCTGTACATGTGCCTTAGTTTTTAAGATACACTTAGTAATTGTTGGAATGTTGTTTCCTTGTGAATTATCATCTGATAAATATACTAAACAAAGCCATAACAGGGGAAAGGGATTTAATTTTAATAAGAAGTCAAAAGAATTCTGATATTACAAGCTTATATTCACAAATGAACTAGCATTAGTGGGTTGGTTCCCTTGTGAGCAACCAGCTTTATCTATTTATAGACTCACACAAGTTAAGAAAGGATGATGATAAATCTTGCTCTAAGGGCACCACACAGAAGACTATGATATTTTCCTTCTAAACATGGCTGTCCCACTTCTTATTATATACTGCCTCTTGTTCCACTAACTACTTCTCTGTTGTAGTGATGAATCGGTAGGACGCTAGACTACTTTCAGATATGGTTCATAGATAAATCAGTTATCCTTTGACAAATTTAAAGGCTAAGTCAATTCAACTTAATATTATAAACATTTATTGACTGCCTACTAACTGCTCTGTTCTATATGATATATATATTGTTGACATTAACAGCCAATAGTAAAAAAAATTTCTCCCTTTATCAAGCTTTTAATTTAGTCTGATAGAACTGTAAGAATATGCCAAAAAAAAACTCCCACACATTAAATTCTAAAATTTAACAAATGTGAAGTTTAAAAATAGTTAACATTTATTTCACTCAGGTAATATATAAGGGATGACAGGGCCACTCAAATAACACTGGAGAGATACAACTCATGAACCTAGGTTTTTCTCTAGATAAGCAGGCAGTACATTTCATCTTTAATAATAGTTAACTGTGTTTAAGAAGGTTATTACCTGAGTAATTCAGTGTGAAGTATCAAATCTCTGCTTAGTTATGAGATGGGTTATCAGAATGTTAAAGAGGTCAGATTAAAAAGAAGATGGGCTGGCAATAAGTACAGAGAAGAAAATGAATTTCTAATCCTCGGTTCTAGAGCTTACAAATGTACTCTGCCTTTTAAAACATTTGCTCCATGCAGAAAGCCCCATTATACACCATGGGAATGATCCTTAGCTTATACTTAGTTGGGTTATAAGTGTAACTGAGAAATTTAAAAAGTCTCCTTATTAGATATTCAGTTATGTAGTACAATAAATAATTAAAGAAAGATGTCAGATTGGATCAATAAAAAAATAAATAGTATATGATGGCCAAACAAAAGTAGGTTATTGTAGTTTCCTCCTCTATTTGAACTTATCAGTTACAAAGATTGATGAAAATTCTGTTTGCATATTAAATTATGAGTTAAATACATACAAATAATAGTCCATATCATATTTCAAACTAAATTTTAACCACCTTTGGAACTGGTCTAGAGAAAGTACTTCTGAAATAGGCAAATCTTATTTTTAAAGTGGTGACTTCAATTATCTGCTTTTGATCAACTGAGAAAAAAAGCAATATTTGAGAAGACAACATGTTTTGTATGTGACTAAGGAAAGTACATGGAAAATATAAAATGTGGAATACAATTAACCATGGAAAAACGAAGTCATGAAAATAGAGTATTAATATCCCTTGCATTGCACATGAGTAAATTGAGTCAAGAGGGGCTACATAAAACAGTAATTTGACATGAAGATGGAAGACAGCATTTTTATAGCTGTTTTGTTTGAGATAAGGTCTTGCTTTGCAGATAAGGTCTTAGATTCATAGCAATCTTCCTCCTGTAGCCTTCCATGTCTCAGGGAAGAAAGGAGTCTTAATGTTTTGAGACTTGTGGGGAGAAATAAAGAAACCAGTGTTTAGTGCAGAACCCAGAAGATGCTGACAGATCAAGGACTCTCAAGTCCAGCATGATTATCCAGTGATTGTAGTTGGAATGTCAAAGGCAGATGCACAACTTAAAGACAGTTATAATGCTGTTGAATCCCACCTCAATGTATTGTTCACCTCTACATGTTACTGGAGAGAGAAAACAGTCTCTCATGTAGTTGGTCATAGCAGCTTTGTTTCAAGACATTGACAGTCACTCCAACCTGAAAGGGGCAGATATGTTACTTGAATTCGCGACTCTGAAGGTTGTTATTACAGTTTAAGTCTCTTCATTTGTTACTGGGTTGCTTAGGACAATCTCCTTGTTTAACTTTGACAATTTGGGTGAATCTGTAAATTTATTCATTTCTCTTAGATGGTCAACTTAATGGAGTATAGTTTTTTAATTATTCTCTTATGCATTCTGAATTTCTTAGCTGTCTGCTGTAATATGTCCATTTTCGATTCTATTGATGTGGAACATGTCATTCTTTTGATTATGTGGGCCAAACATCTGTAGATCTTCTCAAAAAAATCACCTCTTAGACTCATTGATTCTTTGTATTATTTTCTTTGTTTTTATTTAATGAATTACTGCTTTAATGTTTTTTGCCATTAAATAGATTTGGGTTTAGCTTGGTCTTGTTTTTCCCAAATTCTTGAGTTGTATTATAAGTCATTTATTTGTGTTCAGATTTTTCTTTTAATTATAGTTACCTAGAGCTTTAAATTTACTTAGAACTGTTTTTTAAAATATGCTTTAGGTGTTATTGTATGCTGTTGGAACTCCTTCAGCCAATAGTCTTTAAAATAACAGTCTATTTGGGCGTGGTCTCTTATACTATAAATGCAGACATAAATCTTGCATTCTCTCAGCTGCTGGATTTGGTCCCTGTTTCCCTGCTTGTGCAGGGGACTGTGATCTGTGAGTCTACCTCTAAATAAAGGATCTTTATTATCCTCAATTCTGAGCTAGTGTGGAAATATTCTATTACATCCATCTACATCTGGCACCCCATGTGGTTCCTGATTTCATGCCTACGGGGATGGGCCCGAAAGGTCTGCAGCTGAGATCTTCCACTCCTGCCCGGCTGGTCCAATTTCACTTACTAAGTGTTTTTTTTTTTTTTTTTTTGTCAAAACAGCACTGCAGTGGAGCTACCTCTTTGGCAGGCCTGCCGCATGGTAACTTGGCCAATTCCGTGCTCGTGACCCCTCCCACTCCAGCGATTGTGCAGCTTCCAGTTTGTGATCCCCGAAAGTGAGCTCTGGGTTTCTGGCCGCCAAAAAACTCTCTCCATGTACAGAATCAATTTAATTGCTCTTAATTTGTCAAGCAAAGCATATTTGTCAGTATTTAAGCAGGCACCAAGCAGAACCCAGTGGAACTGTTCACATTGCTGCTGGGTGCATCTCTCCACCATGTGGGTGCTACTGCAACACCTGCTGAACAATAAAGATTATTACACCTACAACAATTTACTGAAATCTCATAATGAAAATAAGTTAATTTGATCAATAAATCAATAAATTTGAAAGTTATATAATGGCAGACAGTATCACCATCCAGAAATTTAATAACCTCTTTGCTTATATTATGGATGGAATTCTGTAAGGCTTATATGGTTTTCCTGATATATCCACTTATTTGATATTGGGAATTAGTTTTGTTTTTCATATTATATCCTTAAGAAAATGATTTGATAATAGAGTCAAGAATGGGGCACTTTTAGAAATGATTCAGTCTTTACAGACTAATAATGAATAGCTAGTTGACAGGATAAATACCATCATGAATTAAAAGTTAGTTGAAAAAAATACCCTTGAAGAGGATAACATTAATTTGACAGACAAAATTCAATCCATGTCAAAAGGTGCTGAGAAATTATCTGAAAGAATTCATAATGTTGAATTTGATAATCAAAATCTGTTAAAAAGTTGTTGTAAGTTAGCACATAGAAGAACTCTCCAGGTAGGTGATCTGCACATCACCCAAATAATATCCAAGAATGATAAGTTATTTTTAATGGAAGAATTTCATACCTTGGAATCACATGTGCAGAATGAGGACCAGAGGTTATGTGAGTTGATGAAATCGTTAGAAATATTCACAGGTCAAGAGATTCCGGCTTTACAAAAGGCACTGGTAAAAAGATTTGAAATGATTGAGGAAATTATCGGAACTGATGAGCAGGGAGAGAAGGTACAATGAAAGGATTTCACATTGCCAGCACTTGTCAGAGCCAGAGATGACTTACTAAGAGTTTTAGCTACTTACCCCATAATCACCTCTGACAAACCATCAATTACTAAATACCCAAAAAGATCCAGAGTGTAGATGGAAACCTATAAGTATGAACATCTAAAACAAACACATTTATTAAAAGTTATGGCCATCATAGGTATACCTGCACAAATAAAGACAGATAATGGTCCAGCATATGTCTCTTAGAGAATGAAACAGTTTTTTGGTTATTATGTTACAAAGCATATTACAGGTATACCAAATAATACTACAGGTCAGGCAGTTATAGAAGAATCAAATCAAACTATAAAGGATATATTAAACAAACAGAAAAGGATGGAAAATACCCCCCAGAAATAGATTGCATAATGCTTAATTAACATTGAACTTTTTAACGCTAATGAGAAAGGAATAATGGCAGCAGAGAGACATTGGATAATAGAAAAATCTTCTGAATTAAGTCAGCTGGTGTATTTTAAGGATGTGTTCACCTCAGAATGGATATCAAGAATTGTGCTACATTGGGGAAGGGGTTTTGCTCTTGTCTACACATGAGAAGGAAAGCTATGGATACCATCAAAATGAATAAACATTCCGTTTGAAAAAGAGAAACCTCTTGTGAAAGAGAAATGACAGATCACCCACAGAAGTGACAACCATACAGGTGGTTGTTTTATTGTGCTATTCATTTTTTTTCCTGCTCCCCTCCTCTCTTCTGCTCTCCCCTTCTACCCTTCTTGTGACCCCAATTTACTCTTTTTCTCCTATTTGGATCCATGTATGGGTCCTCTTTGTTGTCTAGCTTCTCTAAGGTTGTGGACTATAGGCTGGTTTTTCTTTGCTTTAGGTCTAAAAGCTGCTTATGAGTGAGTACATATTATATTTGTCTTTCTGGTCAATATGCTTTGTTCTAGATCCATCCATTGGCCTGCAGATTTCAAGATTTCATTATTTTTTTATCACTCAATGAAAAAGTTTTTTGAGTAAATACATTTTATTCAGAAGAAGATAATAGTGTGTACTTTATTTAAAACCAACCAAGCACTGATAAAAGTATGTATCCTGGCATCCATGATTCCACATTAAACCTTATCAATAAAAATGGGCATTTAGTCTTCATATCTTGTGCTGGAGCTGGCATAAGATACTTCCTTCCACAAGGGCCCTAAAGGCCAAAGCCAAGAGGGAGCAAGTGCCCTGGTAGAGCGGGTTAGTGGCAGGCTTGCTCTGGGCTCTGTAGAACAGATCAGGAGAAGGTCCTGCTCTTCCCAGCTGCTGGAACATAACACTGATCAACAGTTGCTCAATGATGGCAGAGAGTGGACAGGAGGAAAAATGCAAGACATTGGATCCTCCTGCCTTTTCCAAGGTCCCTGAAATCCCGAAAGGGCATTTGGAAGTTCTTGCAGGGCCCCAGCTGCAGGAGAGTTAGCCTCTGATTTGGCTGCAGGAGAGCTGAAATTCTGCAATGGACTCCTCTCGCTGAACACAAAGTAGCCATAGCACACTTTCCTACATTCAGTGTGGCAAAGGGCAATTGGAAAGTGCTGTTGACTCCCATTAAGGCATTTGTAACAGAACCTAGATGTGTAGGCCTTCAGAGACCCTATTTTCCCTTATCCTCAGGTCTAGCATCTCCTGCCCCTTCCCACTGTCTTTTTAGTAAGACAAAATTATGGAAATTTGATGAATTAATCTGTTTTCCCTCTTCCTAAAAAATACTATATAATCTGGAGATTCTTGGGGTATTATCTTCATCCATACACGCACCTCTAACTCTTTACCCCGAGCTCCCATTGTTATTTATCAAAAACAGGTCCAAAACTTAATCATTACTCTTCACTTTGAAGCAACAGTATATCATGGCCATGTAAATACTGGTACATCTTATAGGGATTGTCACTGTAAAAAGCAATGGATGTAATGATTATAGGCAGAAACTTAAACACAAAGTTAAATCAGAATTATTTTGCAATTTGACTATATTTATAGTGATTGTCATATAGCCAGAATAAGTTTGCAAAGCAAAGACTGATAGATGTATGCTGAAGAGAAAAATCAAAACAGAGGTTGTTTAATGTTTATATTGTTTTGATAAACTTGTTGACATAGTTGAAATAATGACAAACAGTAAAATAAAAAAAAGCAAAGTAAGGGTGACAATGATGATGTCTTTAAAAGCTACAAGATGTTGGAATAATTTGCTACCATGAGATCTTTTTCGCAAAAACAAAGGTAAGCACTAACTGACAACATATACTTCAGAACTAAAAGGCTATTTCTACACGAAGCAGTATTAAGGAAGAACTGGTATTGGAGTATAGACAGGTGTTTCTGTCCCACCTGGTCTTTACAGCCATTCAATCCCAAATAAACACACATAGATTTATAATAAACTGTTCTGTCTATTGCTCAGGCTTATTAGTAACGAGCTCTTACAACTTAAATTAACCCATAATTCTTATCTATGTTTAGCCACGTGGCTTTGTACCTTTTCTCAGTAAGGCATTATAATCTTGTTTCCTCTGTCTGGCTCACAACTGGGTCTCTGCCTTTCCTCTTCCCAGAATTCTCCTAGTCCTGTCACCCCACATATACTTCCTGCCTTTCTACTGGCCAATTAGTGTGTTATTAAACCAATAAGAGTGACAAATCTTTACAGTGTACAAGAGTATTATCCCACAGCATTGCAGGAAAGTAATGATATTGAGACTAAATTTCTATGACCATTTAAAATTCTTTTATTTTTAATTTTAAGTGTATGGGTAGTTTCCATGAAAGCATGTGTGTACCAGGTATGTGCATGATACCAGTGGAGGACAAAAGAGGGCTTTGGATCCTCTGGAACTGAAGTTACAGATGGTTGTGAGCTGCCATTTGAGTGCTGGGAATCGAACCCAGGCCTTCTGGAATTGGAGTGTTCTTAACTGCTAAGCACCTCTTTTTTGTTTAAAGTACATTTTTTTTCCAAAAATAAAGTTTGAATGCTATTTTCCAAAGAGCTACGGTCCTGAAACAATTAAGTGAGATGAATGTCTGAAGAGTTACAAGTAAAAGGTTTGACTCTGTTAAATTTTAGGCATTTTGATGTAATCTTTTAGTTGATTTATATAAAGCTTTGTACTTTTCATTTACTCAAGCTTGTCACTGTGTGATGTATGGTACATTGTAACATCAAATTTGCTATAAGCAATAGAGCCAGGGTCCCAAAGAAACTTTAATAGTGATTTCTCAATTTTTAATCCAGATCTTTCCATTATTCAGGGTTTTTTTTTTTTTTGGTTAGTGATCTCATGTCTAATTGGTATCATTTTCATACTTAAATCAATAACTTACAGCAACATAAAATTTAAGAAAATTAAGTTTGTTATTTTATATTATAAGGTGTTTAAGTATCATCTTTAAAATGTTCACTAACAATCTCTATATTTTGTATTGTGCACTACAGCTTTCTTAGACATCTTTTTCTAATAATTACAGAGGAAAGTGATGTAAATTTGTGTGTGATATATAACAGAAAGGCATATATAAAACTCTTCATGAAGAAAAAAATGAGGTTTAAAAAAATGACAGTTCATATATAAATTAATTTTAAAGTTATATCTGGATCTCATAGCTGATTCAGATGACAAGAAAATGAAAACGGACCAGTCCACAAGAAATCTGCAAAAGAGTAGAAATGATTAATGCTTAAAACAACTGCTTAAAATAAAGTTGCCACAGAAAGAGAAGAAAGCATTGGAACAATTTAACTGGTGTGGTTAAATGTAAGTATTTGAATTCAATTTCGCTCCATGGCTAGGATACAATCAGGTTAAAAGAAGAAGAATGCAAAGTGTATATGGCAGAAGAAGAAAGGTCAAGGGAGGAAGGAAGTAATGGCAAAACAACGGAGTATCAACTGGTTTTGTCTGATAAGCAAGGATGTTCAAAGCGAGTCCAGAGACCAAGACTGCTAAAAGACCTTACAACATTTTGACACATGGTTTGCAGTTTATAGTTTATAGTTTTCTCCTTAAAGTAGAAAACAATGTTCAACTGTGTGAACCAACCACTACAAAGAAGCAGTTCTCAACCTGTGGGTTTCGACACCTTTGGGGTTGAATGATCCTTTCATAGGGGTTGTCTTAAGACTTTCGAAAAAACGCATGTATTTATATTATAATTCATAACCGTAGCAAAATTACAGTTATGAAGTAGCAACAAAAATAATTGTTTTTTTGTTTTGTTTTGTTTTGGTTGAAGGTTCACCACAACATGAGGACCTGTATTCAAGGTTCACAGAATTAGAAAGGCAGGTAACCACTGCTATAGAGGGAAAGCAACAAGGCAGTGAAATTCATATAAAGAGTAAAAGAGCAAGTGGCCAACTTAAGAGAAGTTAGGGAAGACACAACTTTCAAGGGGAGATGGACAGGAGTATGGGATAATGTAGGAAAAACATGTAAGTGCAATATGAAGGAGCTCTTTGCTCTTTCCTGTGGATGCATGGGACTAGCTGCCAGAGTTCCAGACTATGTCCTGGAATAAAAGCCAAATAGCCTGTCCTCCACTGTGTTGCTTTTTGTCAGAATATTTACTATAGCAATGGAAATAAACCAGACCATTCACCATCAAGTAATTATGCTCTTTAATAGTTATACAAATGAACTGAATTTGCATTTATAGAAAATTTGTACATGAATGTTGATAGCAGCTTTATTCACAGTCACCAAAAGTAGAAACAGTCATAACAAGACACAAGGGAACCAAATGCATATTAATAACTGATATTAATACATGATATTCTGGAAAATCACATTGGTGACCCCTTGATTACAGTAAGCTTATTTGTCTAGATAGAGTAGTCTTCTTCATTTTCTGATTCCTTTTCTCCAAGACATGGGGTAAGAAAGAAAGGGAGGAAAGAAGTGTGAAAAGGAAATGTCAGAGAGAGAGAGGTGGGTAATAAAAAGGTCCTGAGACTTGTTATCAAAAAAGAAAGTGAAGAGGAGGCAGAAAGACCTAAGGACCAGAGGATCATGGGGTTTGCTTCTTCCAGGAATCTGAAGCTGCACCCATGACGCCTTACTAAGGTGGCTGCCTTAACATGAGCGCAACAAGCAGGACACCAGCAGCCATGCTGCTTCAACAAAGGACTTCAGGCAATTAAGGAATGTTGAGAGCAGAAGAAACTGTCTTCCCCAGGAAAGAGCACACCAATTGGTATCCAATAAGAAATGGCCAGGCCTGAAAACATACATACAGGCATCTTTCTACAGATTAAGCAAGTTGTATTTATGTACTTAAGAAAGTGTGCATGTGTATGTGTGTGTAGAATGAGCGAGACAAAGTGGGAGAGACGCAGAGACGAAAAGAAACAGAGAGACATAGAAAGGGTTATGTATATAACAACAGGAAGTGGGGAAAAAGTCTTTAATTTGAAAGTGAGCAAAGAGGGGTGTGGAGGAAAGGGAGAGGGGGAAGATGATGTAATTACATTATAATCTCAAAAAATAAAAGAAATTATCTTTTAAAAAAGAAAGTGAGGAAATTGGCACTATTAGAGAAGAGTTAACTGAAATTTTTCCAGTTAATCAATGTCCCATTATATTTTTTTGAAAAGGAACAAAACCATAATGAGAAAAGTTGGTCAAAATAATTTTTAAAATGCACCATAAATTTTCAAGAATGATGTATATAATTAGTTGTTTCGTTATTCCCAGGTACTGAAGACACCTACAAGGAAACAAAAGAATGAAAATTTGACATAATTCTTAATGTCAATAATATCATATCTCAAAGAAACAACAGCTCTCTGCAGCGGGCTAATGTCCTGTGACAATGAACTACCAAGAGAACCCTAGTGGGTTACCTGGTGAAGCTAAGCTTCGAGCTGAACAATGCTTAAGGGAGGGGTTAGTGTTTCAGGTTCTTAGCTGTGCTCACGGCAGCAGAAGTAGAGGAAGTCTAAAATAAGGGGTCCTTTTTTAAATTTGGAAAGTGTTTGGATGGAATAAATAACCCTTTGATGTCACCAATTTTTGATAAAAGGTCACCAATGTCTACTTTTAGCTCAGTCCAATGATCTATAGGTATCCAAACCTGTTCATCATTAATTTTTTCTGCGAGATTTACATGCATATTTATTTATTTATTTACTTATTTGTGTGTGTTGTGTTGTGTGTGTGATGATGTTTGCATAGTAAATGCTTTCACTATTTTTTTTTATTTAAAAAACTATCTCTTCTCATTTTACATACCAATCACAGTTCCCACTCCCTCCTCCCACACACTCCTAATTGCTGAGTCGTCTTGCTGGCCCTAGTAAGTACTCTTTTCTTACTGACTTCATCCTGAGATTTGGGGAACCACTGTTTTCCTTCTACTTTTAGAGAAGCCATCTTCATCTGAAAACATCATTGTGATTCCCTGAAACATAGACAGCTTATGCGTGTGCCTCAGGAAGTAAGCAAGAAAATAGGTCACAAGACCCTTTCCTATTATTTGTGCTTTCTATCATGACTCTCTTTTTCCTTACATAACTTCACTGAAAACAGAGGGTAACTCTGTAGGTCTTTCATACAAATATCTAATACATATCTTCACCTATCCCCAAAGACAGATTCAACAGGCATCTGCTCCATCCTGATCACCACCAATGTACTGAAAATAACACTTTGTTTTATTTTCCTGCATTTTGTTTCATCTTCCATCTTTTTGTCATTTTTCTTATTTATAATGTCTAGAGAACTTTTCTCTCTCCTTTTTTCCCCTCGAAAGCCTTCCATAATGAAAATCTAACTAACCATCAAGCCTTTCCCCAAATGCTCATGCACTGCAACCTGATTATCCTGCTAGATGACTTATTGGTTTTATACTGTGCTTGTCTTCTTAGTGTTTATCATTCTTTTATCAATTAACCTTCAGTCTCTTCAGAATGTAAGGCTTTTTGTGTTAGACATTTTTCAAAAACTGTAAGTATTTGTAAAAGTATTAGTTGTTGACTGATGTTGAAATCTACTTCTCTGTTCCATTGCCTACTGTTAGAGAATCACACAAGAGAACTAACCTATACTATACCTGTCACTTGTCTGAATCACTGCCATTGGACAGTTACTCACCTTTTCTTCCAGGTGCAGCTCTGAAAGTCGCAGATAAGCCACAGGTGCAAATGCATCAGCGGAGTGTATGACTACTTCTGAGGAGTCTCTGCAACACAGATAATTTAGTGTACTTACCAAATCCATACCTGTGGCTAATCACTCCAGTTGCCAACAGCAGACACCTGAAATCTGCCAATACTAGGAAACACTGACACTTTTCCTATGTAAAGGGACCCACAGTTCACATTTAAGTTTCTGCAACTCTCTGGAGACCTCAACTGTTCAATTGCACTTCACAAATGTGCTTGACATGGGCTAAACATTAAGCGTCATTGCTTGGTCTTCAATGTGCCTTTATTTTTAAGACTCGGTGCTTCAGACACAGTCTAAGTCATCCTTCACAAAGGCAAGTTGGTTGAGGTGGCTGCACTCTTCACACTGTAGGGTCACTGCTATCAACACTGCTTATTTGACAGGATAATTACTACATTCAGGTAACACTGTACGAACTGCTTGCTGCCTCCATATGGGCACATGCAAATTTACTCAAATTTGAATAACGATACCCTGTAAATATAAATAACTAAGATTATTTGTGAAATTAATAACTATTTTTGTTTATTAATACAGCAATAATGTTTCTCAATTCAACTGAAAATATAAAAATAGAAATTCCAAATATCTCTTTTAATTTCTCATGAATCATTTCCATTGGTTATATTATTAGCAGCTGGCCATTGCAAGGTTGGTAAGCTCATCTTTAACTCTTTTCTTTTTCTTCTTCTTCTTCTTCTTCTTCTTCTTCTTCTTCCTCCTCCTCCTCCTCCTCCTCCTCCTCCTCCTCCTCCTCCTCCTTCTTTTAAAAACCAGATTGATTTATTTTCATTTTGTGTGTGTGAGTGTTTAGTCTGCATATATTACCATGTGCATGTCTGGTCCCCACAGAGCCTAGAAAAGGTCATTGGATTCCCTGTAACTGGAGTTAAAGATGGTTTTCAGTCACTATATAGGTTCTAGGAATCAAACCTGGGTCCTCTGGTAGAGCATCAGATGTTCTTACCTGCTGAACCATCTCTCCAGTCCAGTTAATTTGACTATATATATATTTTTAAAAATTCAAATTATTTTTATGCTTTTACTTTATTTTAAAACTAAAGTGTGTGTAGGTGTGTGCACGTAACTGGACAATGCCTGTGGAGGTCTGGAGTTACAGGCAGCTATAAGATGTTAGTGCTGGGAGTTGAACTTGGGTCCTATGCAAGAGCAGTATATGCTCTTAACAGCTGAACTGAGCCATCTCTCTAGACTCTTCAACTCTTTGCAACTAGCTTAAAACATATGTCAATAAGGTTTTACTCATTAGAAAGTTATGTAGTTATGAAGAAAGAACCACAAAATACTTGAGTCCAGAATACTGAATTTTCACAAGAAAATGTTTGTTTCATTTGCAAAATGTAAAATATTAAAACTGCATATTTGATGATTAAAAACAATACATATTCATGAATATTTACTATTAAAAATGCATCTATGCATATTTGAATAAAATAACATTAAACAGACAATGTTGGAAGAAAAGAAACTTATATAAATTGACCCTTTAAAAATCAGGTTTTGGATAAAAAGATATAACTAGCTTTCACAGATTACATCAACATAAAGATGCTTTCAGAGAGAGAAAGAGAGAGAGAGGCATACAGACAGACTCATATACAGACATACAGAGAAACAGGAAGGGAACTTGTCAGGAAGAAGGTTCTTACTTAATAGACATTCTCTGACACCTTTCACACAGTGGCAGGACTAGTATTTGTGTGTCGTGAACTGCATAAAGCTTGAGTTGCTATAGCTACCAGGTGAAGATGCTGAATTGTTTCACTGTTAAAGTACCACAATGCTGAGATCCTTTCACGACAAAGTGGAAAGCAGTACTTCTTACAACTAGGTGTTTATGAAGACCTTGGGGTTCTCAGAGTCATCAGTCTGTCAGAAGGACATCCCTTTGCATGTCTTGTTTTTCGTTTTCTGTGTTTAATCTTGTGTTAATAAGTAAATCTATTCTTACTTTTTCAATTATATTCTGTTTTCCCAAACATGCAAATTATTTTTTTAATAATAAGCAGCACTGTTTCATGGAAGTATACTTCCTGTATACAAAATCCTTTTGTGATCTGCATGTCCATAAAAAATTTCTCCCATCTACAAACTTTTAGGAAATAACTTTGCTCTCTTCTATCAAAGTTAATACACAGATATGTTTTCACTTTGAGCTTATAAAGGAAGAAATAATAGGCATCAATAGTGACCAGCAGAGTTTGATAGAAACAACAGACACTCCATGATAAAATGACAAATATATCAGTGATGTTAATTAGTAATGCAAAAAAAGTTAGGAGAACATGAAAACAAATCATGAATACTGGATTTGGGGATGAAACAGTTTTAGTCTTAATTACCGAGATTATTCCCTTGCCCATTATTAATTGTTCAAAGAATTCAAATCTTTTTGTTTGTTTTCTTTCAGAGTCAGGGTTTCTTTTTGTAGCCTTGGGTGTCCTGAAACTCTCTGTAGACCAGACTGGTTTCAAACTCACAGAGATCCACCTGCCTCTCTGCCTCCCATGCTGGGATTCAAGGTCTGCAGCACCACAGTCCAGCTTAATGCTGGAGAGTAGCAGAGCTAGTCATTCATCAAGCATCTTTTTCAGGAAGCATGAGTGTAGGAGAAACAAAACAAAAACAACACAGGAAATACTCTTCCAGCAGACACATAACATAGCTAATAAGGTGATGAACTAGACTAAGTTCCCATTGTCTCATTTACCAACTTTTACCATTTATGGCAGAGGTACCACACTGCTCATAATAAACTGAATCTGCTTCAAAAAAGTTTATATGTAAAAATACCCCTCCCCCAGAACTCAATAGAAATGTCTAGTCTCATCATTCTAACTTGTTAAAGCCAAGAAAGAGGAAAAAGAGGACGGAGTTAATGGAACCCACGGGCTACTGATGTGGTAGTTTATCAAACGTAGCTGTAATGAAAGATAAATAATACAGGCAATTCACACTTCAGGAAAGGATAAAAGTGTCAGTGTGTAGGCACCAGTTTTACTGCAAGCCGTAATCAGCAAGTAAACGAAAGTGCAATGTCTAAAAAGTTTACAGCCTTCTATGAAGGCCTATCCTTGTCGGGTATTGATTTAAGTATTCACACGACTTCCTTGGGATTAAACAAATTGAGTGTTTGTGAACTTTAGGGACATGTTCTATTTCTTCCAACCAAAGCTGCCTCAAGCTAAATGCTGAGTTGCTTCTATCACTTAAATTTAAGAAAAGGGAAGAAGCTGAAATGGTGTCTTACACAATGATTTTCTTCTTAAATAGAGGGCAATCCAAAGTGAATGTTTCATACTCGCCACCTTCCCCACATACGTGGACACCATACTTCTTAGAAAGCTGAGGATCATGAAAAACAAAGAAAAGGAATCATTAAGATAATACCCTCAAAATACTCATTTAGCAGATTATCCACTCCTAAAAACTAATTCAGGATACTGATTCTAAAATATATTGTAGGCTACAGAAGGACTATTATAGGATACTAAAAACAGTGAATTTCCAAAGTTGTAGAAAGTCTTTTTAAAAAGTTCTTATGTTTTAATAAGGTTCAGTTTATGAAGCTATCTAATAATACCTGGAAATAAAAAAGCAAGCAAGCAAGAAAAAACAAAATAAACTAAAAAGCTCCAAAGCAACAAACAATCAAACCCGTCTTATTTGTTTTCACTATAAGCCATTATGTGGTAATCTTGATACTGAGTACAAGCCCTACGGCTAATACACACTGGGCATCAGTGTTGAGGTCGCTTGCACAGGCTGTCATTGATACTGATCTTTCAGATTCTCTGTAGGAAGTTTTGCCATCACAGTTCTATGGCTCCTTGCTTCAGAATGTAATAGCTTTTCATGCTCAATGGTGCCAAAAGTCCAAATCTTTTCAGCTTGGAGGCAGGAGTCCTTTTCCTTACTATCAATGACGTGGCTACTTCTTAAGTCTTCAGTTTTCCCTGCATGTTACAAGCTTACTTGAGGATTTTTGTACTTGTGCTACTCTTCTGACTTCGTGGCTTCAGTGTAGACCTATGAGCATTCTACTCCTCACGTTGAGAGTCAGAAGTGATGTGAATGACACTGGGTTGTTTGAATGCACCAGCCCCCATAACCTCACAGGGAGTGGCACTATTAGGACATGTAGCTTTTTTGGAGTGGGTGTGGCCTTGTTGGAGGAAGAATGCCACTCCGGGAGTGGGATATGAGGTTTCCTACGCTCAGGATACTGCTGAGTCTATCAGTTGAGTTCCTGTGGCCTACAAGATACAGAACTCTCAGCTATTCCTCAAGCACTATGTCTGTCTGCATGTTGTCATGTTCCTTGTCATGATAATAATGGAAGGACCCTCTGAACTGTAAGCCACCCCAATTAAATGTTTCCTTTATAAGAGTTGCTGTGGTCACAGTGTCTCTTCACAGCAATAAAAGCCCTAAGCAAGACACATTGTAAAGCCAAACAGCAAAGAGAGTGTGGAGGAGAACTGGATAGTGTTTTCTATAAGGGCTCCAAAGGGCAAGATAGAGAAACTTTTGCCTGGCTCATAAAGCAGAGACTCTGCAGAGCCAAATGATGAGAGGTGGTCCCTATGGGACCAAATAATAGGACAAGACTGCTTTGTCATACCAAACTAAATTAAATTAATGCCTTTTCTGCAATAAAAACCATACAGCAATAATAATGAGATATGGATTTCCAGGTATTTATTTCTTCCGCACTTGGTGTTCAACTGATTTTCTAACAACTTCCCACCATGGACCTTCTAATTTCACCTTTATGACTCACTGCCCAGATTATGTGGAGAGTATATATGATCAATACTTAGATTTTCTTCACTGCCAAATGTCTCATTGAAACTCTCTGTTGTTTTTGTAATACAAAGAATAACTGGAGTGATAAAGTCTGTGGGACTGCTACAGCCTATAGAAGTGATTCTGTTAGTCCCTGTAAAGGAAACATAAGCTGCAATGTTACTTCAACATTTGCTTTCAAGAGGTACACAAGACATCTGTATGTGCTCTGCAATATCCTCAGTTATAGTAAATATTATTAATATTCATTTATCCTATCAATTATCTCTTCAACAAATGTTTATTGAGCAGCATTGAGACATTAAAAAATAAAAAACAAAACACTTTCTTTAGTTCTTGAAATTCACCACAAATATAATGCATTCACATAGCAGTGCCACAAAATAATGATTAAACCATGATGTTGCCTATATCAACCAATATTTAGCACCTTCTTTCCTTCTCTATTATTAATTTACCAATATAGAAATATAGCTTTCTAGTTAAGAAATTTGGATAAAAGCCCTAGTGGTCTCTAAGACTGACAAATCACTAAGTATTCTTACTGAATCCTGATATTTCTGTTGCTTCTCTAAGTTCAATTAGCTTCATGCTATAATACAAGTGAGTTATAAACACAAATTCTAAGGTTCTTGATAACGTGATAGTATATTCTTCAGAGGTGAAAGTTAATCATATCTACTTTGTTCAGAGAATTGGTACTCTACTAAAATACAAGATTCTTGTAGTATAAAA
Source organism: Microtus oregoni (assembly GCF_018167655.1). Taxonomy (NCBI): domain Eukaryota; kingdom Metazoa; phylum Chordata; class Mammalia; order Rodentia; family Cricetidae; genus Microtus; species Microtus oregoni. The sequence goes on from NW_024543090.1 coordinate 15,952,386, forward strand.
GCACGAAATATCCATGGTACAGAAAATGTCACTTTCCATAAGTTTCTATAAGTTTAGGATCCAAAAGTATAGATTCCAGAGAAATATTCATGAAGTATACCTTTAATGTATTTTTATAAGACTTGAAATCATGTTTATACTGTTCACACAAAGTAGCAATAGTCCTCATTCATCTCAGTTCTGGCTGCATCTTCAAACTGGAAATATCACATGCTCTACTTAGCTACTCCTCGATAATATTCTGCCAGCATTATTACAAGGAAAAAACCAAATGATGTTTCTCTTTGGTTTAGCATCATAATAAAATTTTGTTATTCTTTTCCATCTCTTTTTAAGATTTACTTTTTCCTTTCCTTTACATTCTTCAAATTTAATATGCATAAAAGAAATGTTCTTATCTCCCCACACCCTAATTCTCTAAATACAACAATGCAAACAAGGGTTGAAATACTAGTGGAGAGCTTAAGTCTGTGCTTCTGTTCTACATGCAGGCTGATTTTTGAAAGTTCATTAATTCATTTATTGACTTGAAAGCTCTACCAAGAACTTTGCAGTTGCAGATTCTATCATGTACACTAGAAGCATGGCCATGAACAAGGAAGAGAATGCACCACTTTTAAGGCTCTGATGACCACTTTGCAACTCAACTCTCAAAAACAAGTTCCTCTCTTGCCTTCTATATTCACCTTTCCAATTCCCTCAATATTTTTCTTAATGCTATATGTACAACATTCTGCTCAAAATCTTGGGTGGTCAATCACTGTTTTCTCAGTAAAATTAACTATTTAAGTCATAACCAAAGGCTTCCAGCATTCTGTCCTGTCCTATATATGAATATATAGGCACTGGAGTAATTGGCAGATTTGGAAAGATTCTGATTGACTTGAGAAAATTAAAAAAAAATAACTTTATAAAGTAAAATTCAAAGTGAGGAACATAAGACCCAAATGAGTCTCCTTCTTTTCAACATAGACAATCAGTCTATGGTACCTTATCCTGCTCTGAGAATCATTATGGATCAGATGTGAGCATGCTCCATAAGAAAAGCCTGACTGGCATGCAGTGACAAGTTAAATTTGAACAGGAAACAAATAGCCCCTGTCTATCAAGAATAAGAAGGAAAAGTCACTGATGTCTTCTATTCTATTCTCGGAAACAGGATAAAAATTTTCCATTTTTCGAGATCTAATGCAGTGTTTTTTATTAGACATTGAATAGGTGATGTCACTATTTTCCTCTTCCCTCACATTTAATTATTTGGAAAGTTGAGTTAACACAGAAATTTATAGAGATCATATGGCCAATGGGTAAGATGAACACACTTGTTACTTTTCTGTATTTTGCTTGATTAAGAAATAAGTTACTGGGAGCCGGGCAGTGGTGGCGCTCGCCTTTATTCCCAGCACTCGGGAGGCAGAGGCAGGAGGATCTCTGTGAGTTCGAGGCCTGCCTGGTCTAGAAGAGCTAGTTCCAGGACAGGAACCAAAAAAAGCTACAGAGAAACCCTGTCTCGAAAATAAAAAAACAAAATCACAAGAAATAAGTTACTGGGGACATCGCCCTGGGCACCTGGGAGCCCCTCTAGGTTCAAGTCTCTTGCCAACCCTAAGGTGGCCCCCTTAATTAAGATATATGCTTCCCTGCTCCCATATCCATCCTTCCTTTATCCCAACCATCCCGTTTCCCCAAGTTCTCCCCATCCTCCCCTTCTCACTTTTCTCTCCCCATCTCCCCTTACCCCCATACCCCCCACCCCCAAGATCCCAATTTTTTGCCTGGCAATCTTGTCTACTTCCCATATCCAGGAGGATAACTATATGTTTTTCTTTGGGTTCACCTTCTTATTTAGCTTCTTTAGGATCACAAATTATAGACTCAATGCCCTTTATTTATGGCTAGAAACCAATTATGAGTGAGTACATCCCATGTTCATCTTTTTGGGTCTGAGTCACCTCACTCAGGATAGTGTTTTCTATTTCCATCCATTTGCATGCAAAATTCGAGAAGTCATTGTTTTTTACCGCTGAGTAGTACTCTAATGTGTATATATTCCATACTTTCTTCATCCATTCTTCCATTGAAGGGCATCTAGGTTGTTTCCAGATTCTGGCTATTACAAATAATGCTGCTATGAACATAATTGAACAAATGCTTTTGTAATATGATAGGGCATCTCTTGGGTATATATTCCCAAGAGTGGTATTGCTGGGTCAAAGGGTAGGTTGATCCCGAATTTCCTGAGAAACTGCCATACTGATTTCCAAAGTGGTTGGACAATTCAGCTGAGGATAGGGAACCTGAAATGACCCTATCCTATAGCCATACTGATGAATATCTTGCATATCACCATAGAACCTTCATCTGGTGATGGAAGGAGATAGAGACAGAGATCCACATTGGAGTACCAGAATGAGCTCCCAAGGTTCCAATGAGGAGCAGGAGGAGGGAGAACATGAGCAAGGAAGTCAGGACCGTGAGGGGTGCACCCACCCACTGAGACAGTGGGGCTGATCTATTGAAAGCTCACCAAGGCCAGCTGGACTGGGACTGAAAAAGCATGGGATAAAGCCGGACTCTCTGAACATTGCAGACAATGAGCACTGATGAGAAGCCAAGGATAATGGCACTGGGTTTTGATCCTACTTCAAGTTCTGGCTTTGTGGGAGCCTAGCCAGTTTAGATGCTCACCTTCCTAGACCTAGATGGAGGGGGGAGGACCGTGGACTTTCCACAGGGCAGGGAACCCTGACTGCTCTTCGGACTGGAGAGGGAGGGGGAGAGGAGTCGGGGGAGGGGGAGAGGAGTGGGAGGAGGGGGAGGGAAATGGGAGGCTGGGAGGAGGCAGAAATTTTTTTTTCAATAAAAAAATAAATAAATTAAAAAAAAGAAAAAAAAAGAAGTAAGTTACTATTTTCTAACCAGTTAGACTGCTTTTCATAAGGAAAGAAGATAACTTTTATATATGTATTAATGTAACTTTCACTGCATAAAAGCATGTTTAATGCTTCATAAGTATTTACATATTATCCTCTAGATACAATTTTTTGAGTAATATTGGTTTTTCATTTCATTATTAGAGTAAGGTTTTTAACAAACTGGTTGAGCAAATGTGCTGATCTTGGGCCATTTCATGGCTCATAGAAATATTCTGGAATCTCAGCATTTTAAAAGCGAATTCCCAACATATGAAAAGGGAATGACTTACATGAGTTTGTTTAGGGGGCATATCTACTTACATATACACATTTACAATAATGTTATATGTAGAAAAGTAATTACAGAACTAAAATTAAGGGGTTTATAATCTCCATGTTTAAATTTTTATCCCCTTAACATATAATATTAACATTAACTATAAAACTTTTTTATTAAATCATGAAGCTTTGTTTTTAAACAAATCCCACTTTCTGTTACTCAACTTAAGATGGAGAGTGCCAAATCAAATGGACTTCTCATTCACTCTCTCCTAGAGAAGCCCACAGGACTTATACAAAGCAACACGATTTTATTTCACAGATGGAATTTTTAACATATATAATCTCATACTGTATACATTGAGTCAGAGGATTTACTTATTTTTTGGGTATCACCTACTACTGGCTTAGATATAAAGGTTTGCAGTGTGATCAGACAAACAGATCCTGTATAGAAGAGCATACTGATTGTCTGTTCAGGCTAGTTCATGTTAGCTTCCTCAACATATAGAGAGGGCACACCTGCAATGGAAGTCCCATGATTACTTTAGAGGAAGATCAAGGCATTCCTTCATTGACTGCTCTCGGGACAAGAGCAAAGAAGGTCAGAGTGACATTTTTTTTTAATTCTGCTCAAATGTCAAGGTATCTTGTTTTGAGAAGTTAATTTTGAATGCCATCAGCATGAATGATTAGTGAAATGTATTTCTGCATTAGGAAAATTTTCACCTTTCTACATTAGAAAAATGAGTGGATGATCGTCTGCTTATTGCTATCCATTTATTGTCCGAATCAAACTGCTCTATAGTTTTCCAGTTTATGTGGTCTGTAACGTTATTCACCTCTCACGTCTTTCTGACAGCCTTTCGTGGGCTTCCAGATTACTACAGATTTGAAGACACTCTTTTCCTATTCCTTTTCCCTACTGCTGTTCCTAAGTTACACATACCCCTTGATGAGCTCTTTGTAGTAAGCTCTTTTGTCAATACAGTCCCTCTCATATGCATTACTCTTCTGGCTTCTCCAAGGCTGATGGTATTCTCCTGCTGCTAACATTACTATTCATACTACTTGTTCTATGGCTAAGGCAGGGTTATTCCTATTTTAATTAGACCTCAAAATGACTTCTGAGTAGAACAGTTCATTCTCTGAAATCAGCTATTGATGTGGGATTTCCCTCTGTATGCTGTGATTATCATTGATGAAGAAAGAAACTGCTTTGCACCTATAGCAGGGCGGAACTTAGGTAGGTGGGGAAAACTAAACTGAATGCTGGGAGAAAGAAAGGTGGAGTCAGAGGGAAGCCATGTAGCCCCACCAGAGACAGATGCCAGAATTTGTATCCTCATAGGTTTGTTAGATAATTAACTAGTCATGAATAAAGACCACTTAGCACATGATATGCAGTCAGCATTGAGTTACTACAAGGCTCAACTACGAGAGACAATGAAGTTCATGTAATAGGGTAGAATGAAAGCAACGTTCCACAGCTGCTTGACAAAGAGACCAGAAGCACGTGAGGATTACTCACCTACTACATGCAGTACCGACAAATAACAACCTTAGCCTTCTGTCTGACCATCTCAACTGCACACCAGTGTCATTGGTTAAAAACATTTGTCTTCGGGGTATATGTTATAACATGAAATCTAGTCTGTTTAAGATTAAGTTTGTGGCCGGGCCATGGTGGAGCACACCTTTAATTCCAGCACTCAGGAGGTAGAGGCAGGCAGATCTCTGAGTTCAAGGCCAGTCTGGTCTACAAGAGCTAGTTCCAGGACAGGCTCCAAAGCTACAGAGAAACCCTATCTTGAAACAAAACAAACAAAAACCAAGCTTGTCTTGATTTTTCACTAAACCCTTCTGCCTTCTATAATAATAAGTGCTTCTGATTACCTTCATCGCATGTGAGCAATTGCTGATATTGTGTGTAATTGTTGGTTCTTCATTTTTCAGCTTGTGCAAATTTTGATGCCAATGTCTTTTCGTCTTCCTGTCACATTAGTTCCATATAGTTCTATCATATCTGCTTCCTAAACAGTTTCATGGACTTTACTTCCCATTTTTCCTCTGCTAATCCGTGAACAGCTGCAGACTATGTTTCCTCACCTTTCTTGTAATAGCATGAATTGCTGTTGAGGAGTCCTCTGAATCTTATTCTTATCCTAAATTGCCTGGCCTATACCGGTAGGCCCTTCAAGACTGCCCTACATTTCCATCTTACCTTTTCCTTACCAATCTATCAACACCAGTTTAATTTCATTTAGATCAAGTTTCTTCTTGTCTCTGTGTGCCTTCCTGCTAATGAGTCTTCATTCATATTGATTTACTTTGTGGCCACTGCCCAGGTAAATTTCACCCATCATTCAAATCTGTTTAAGATCTTATCCACTATTCCAGGATCTGTGGCCCTATTGCATCTAGCAGCTCCTACCTGGCTGACATTAGGAACCAGGTTCCTATCTGATACAGGTTATTAGAGTTTTTCTTCCCTTACTTGCTATAGTACACATTCCATGAAAAACGCAAAATGTTCAATTTGTTTTCCTCCCACCGCAGCAGTTTGCACAGAACTGGTAACATGGGTTGATTCTGAAAATACTCAACATTCAATTCTACAAGTATCACATGACAGTAGAGACCAAGAGCTCATTTACAATATACATTTAGAAAAGTGTGAGGGCCACAAATTAGGACAGCTGGGAACTAACATGACTTATATGCTCCTCTTTAAATACTACAATCAGGTACTGCTGCTCAAACTACTTAATAATTGTTCTGCCTTCCTCGAAAGTCTTCATTTACTGCCCCCTGTTTAGATAATTAATCCTTACTTCATTATTCTAAACATTTAAACATGTGGTTCTATTTCCCCAGAGAAGCTTTAGTTAAGATATACTCCCAAGATAGGAGACTAATGTTTGAAGAACTGTTTCTTCTGCATTATGTGTTGGTATACAGTGAATAGCTAAAATTCTGGGGACCACAAGTGTTTAAATTTTCAGATTTTATTTTCAGATTTTGCAGTCTTTATATATATACATAATGAGATATTCTGGTTTAAGCCCTAAGTGTAAAGATAAAATGTACTGCTTCATATACATATGTGTATTGTAATTATACATGGCTTACATGTCATTTTTGTGTCTGAATATTATATAGTAATATCCTGGTTTACCCATAACCAACATCCTCACACTTTCTAAAACATTAAGAACATTTTGTTTTTCTCATAGAATTAAAAACGCCTTTAAACAGAAACACAGAATTGGACATACTAATGAGGTATCATATAATACTTCAAAATATGCGCGTATCATATATTTTAAGGGTAAACAAACTTATATTCTCAATTAGCTATATTTTTATATAAAGCAGTCAAGTTCCTTCCACCCAGGTTTATGGAACACATAGTACATTACTATTAGCTATAGCTGCCCTACTTAGTTGGTTTTGCTGTAGAATCCTTCAACTCATAATGTCGAAATCTAGAGAGGGCTTCTAAAACTCCTTTTGTCAAAGCCACAGTCTTTCACTTCCTTTCTTTCACTTTCGAAAACTTGACTTCATTGTATGTCAATACTGCTTTGGGAGAAAGAAGCTAACTCAGTCTGGTGGCAGTGAGTAGATATGACTACAGATAGAACCATGGCCTGTGAAACAAATGGCTGCAAGATGCTTATGTGCACACAGAAAGCAAGCAAACAAAAATCTCAAATGACACTAATTTCTCTAGAAACCAAACATAATTTGTCATAAGTGTATACTTTTCCTATTTTTCTTTTCATCTTTACTCTCTGTTCGTCACAAAACAAGTATGTAGTTTCATTTACTCAAAGAAGGAATTAATATTTTAGGGACTTTTAGGCATTTGGTATATACTGTTAAACCACAAAATATCCAATTACAAATAATTCCAAGGAACAATATGAAGTTCATGGAGTTATTATGGAGAGTTGCAACTCTCCTTGTTCTCCTTGACAACACCCAGAGACACAAGGAAGTGAGGTATAGGACAGAACACTAGGCAGAGCCTAGCTCTCCCATAAAAACAGTCACTGTCTATCTCTATCTTGATTGTAAGTTAAAAATCTCACAATCTAACAATCATACTGCTTCAGTGACTGAACCTGTGCTGTGTCAAACCCAACACCTGTCCTCAATCGCAAAAGCAATTCAACAGAATTAACATGGAGGAATAATGAAATAAATACTATTTTAGTATGTAGAACCCACTTTGGACTTGACAATGTAAAGACAAAGGAGGTTATCTGAAAGGCTGGAATAATTCCTTTGCTTTTGGAAAGTCTTGACTAGACACAGTGAGCTCCAGACAGCCGCTGCAGAGGCTTTGGTAGCACAGCGCTACTCAAGCAATTTGCGGGTCCCTTTTAACAAAGCACATGTCCTCAAGGGGTTTCTTTGCGCTGACTTACCCTGCGATTACAGCCTCTTTCTAGTTTGAGCCAACAAACTAGTAATAATTTTATATAAATTTAAGCACACTTCTATATATACTGTGAACTTTAACCTTTCCACAAATCATAAAATGAATTCATCTAAGCCTTTCTAAAACAAAATCTATTCTTATCGTCATTATGCTAGGATAATACTTTCCTCCTTCAGATACTGATATTTTAAAGATGAACATAAATTCTTACCTCGAAAAGATAAGGCTCCATTTCATTCAGGGTTTTCCCAAGATGCTTATCAGGATCTAAGCCTGTGGAAGAAAGGGCAAAGTTTTCTAGTAAGTGTAAAGGCAGACTTCCCTTCCCCTGACCCCATCACTCCTAGGAAAGCAATGTGTATGTTTCTTATATTGTTTTGATTTTAAAGTTAAATGTACGTCACCAGCATTTACTTTCTTATTTCCCTAAGATAGCTGGATTTCTTGCTCCTAAAAAAAATAAGATTTAGTTTATTTCAATGGGCAGATGCTTCCTTCAATTTGACTTTCTTTTTCAGGAATTTTAATTAACATGAAAATAGTATAATTTCAAAGACAGAAAATGCAAAATCTCGGCATTTTAGTTGTTATGGTTTATTTTATTTAAATAAAACTGTGTGATTTGTCTGTTTTATTCTTATTTTAACTTTAAATGTAATTACAGAATAATAAAAATGAAATAGTATTAGATTGCTACACCTATAAAATTAGTTCACTTAATAATACAATATGATACACTTGTATTAAGAAATCAAATCATAATTACTCTCAAAACAATGTGCCTATTTAAATAGACTATAATTCTTTACCAAGAATATCCTGATTTTAGTAATTAAAGTGTCTCCTCAATTCAATACGATAATATAGATACTTTTCTGTATATAGTAATATTATGTCAGGCTTATATGTTGCTCTGCCCTTAATAATGCCTACTTAGGTCTTTTGCTTCTCACACCCAGCAGAGAACTCCATCAGACATTTCCACATTTGTTTCATTTTTTTTCCTGTTCATTAGAAAGTGACAAGTCATTAGGAAGTCCATGATTACTATCCATATGAGACACATTCAGGTTGTTTGGAGAAAACATTTCTTGGATAAGAGCCAGAGACCTCTAGGGATTGATGCTGATGTCCTTGAGAAGTTGATGGCCTAAGCCTATTGTTATCTTTAAATCAGCCCAGGCTTCACCACAGAAGCATTATTAGTTGTGGATGTGGGCGGAAGACTATCTGTCCTCTTCCCCCCAAATAATCAGATGCTGAAGAGCTCTCAATGAGCTCTAAATTCCTAAAGCACCAATGGTTCCATAAGTTATTAATAACATGCAAATTAAAACCCAATATAATTGAATTTTTACTTTTCTTACATTTTCACATATTTTACCTTTCAATATCCAGTTTGCATATAATTGACTTTTATTTATGAAGAATGTCTTAAAAGTAAATATCTGGTAAAATGGATCACCTTAATTTATAAAATTATCACCTAATTTTCAATAAATTTGCAACTCTAAGATTTTGGCCTTTTGGTTGTTTTTGTTTGTGTGTGTGTTCATGATTTTTTTTCTGTTACTGAAAATAGATTTCTTTCTCACACAGTATATCCTGGTTACAGTTTCCCCTCTCTCTACTCCTTCCAGGGACTAGGACATTCTGACTGGATGTTACTTACAGAGAATTCTAATATTCAGGAATGTTTATAATTGTGAATTGAAGTGTAAGATTAGCGCCATTAAAATAAATTAATCATTGACCTTCTTTAGAAGTTTTTAAAATGATCAAGTCAATGTTTGAGTTGAAATTAAACATGAATCTTGGAATGTTTGAATCACTTCTGAGTTTAACTTGTTGGCTTTGCTGGAAGAGGGGGCATCTTAACAGTAGTCTTTACACAGAGCTTTGTTTGTGGTTGAAATGATTCTAGGATGTGATTATTTGAACTATTTGAAGGTATACTAATAACAAGAATTTGGTAATGTTCAAATCCATCCTATATAGTCATTTCTTTTAAAATTGAGTATTAAATGACTAATGCATCCGGTCTAAAATGTACAATATTCCTTCTCTTAAAAAAGAGCATCTCTATCCAACACAATGTCAGTTGTAACTGAGAGATCTGTGTGGTTACATGTTTCTTATTTATTTTATGTAAAGCAACATTACATCAAACACTTCGGGATATTATGAAAAAGACAGAATAGCTCATATATTCTTTAATGCAAACTTTATCCAAAAGCTTTAGTTCATCTCACTCCGCAAGAGAGACCTTGCTTGCTTAGATTCATTCTATTCAGTGACTGTTAGTCACGAAAGCCTAGCTTGTGAATAGTCACAAACTGCACTTCACTGAATCGCACAGAATCTTTTTAGTTTATCGTCTCCAATAGTCAGCTCTGGAATGCTGTCTCAATGTATTCATGTCTCCTAAGAACTTCAGTCAGTGAGCCATTTATTAATGTTGATATAAATAGTGATATCAAGAAATAAAATATTAACAGAGAAGACAACAGTCCAGACGATGTAGGATGTCATTTCATTTCAAGAACGTTTTAATTCACAGGCACGAGATTATTTTAAGTTACTAACAAGATTTTCTCCAAAGTACAGAAAAAGATTTACTGTAAATTCTGACATCTAACCATTCAATCATACTTACAGACATTCCTTGATGGAAGCTGGGTGGGTGAATAAACCCACAACAAGACCTAGGCACTGGATAACTCCATGCAGAATTAAGAAATTAATTAGGAGGAAGAACTATAATTTGCAGAGCTGACATCCATTTTACTTTAGTTGCATGTATCAATGGGAAGCGATTACAATTCAATTAAAATATTCAATTTTATTACTTTACTGACTGACCTTGAAGTTAATGCGTGCTTTATTTAATTGCATCATCTATGAATAAATGTTAACCCTAAAATGTTATGCCCCATTATTTTCAATGCAGTTTTCAACATCTCAACTGAATTATATTGGCCAATTTATTATCTACTGGCATGAAAGCAAGTGGAGGTTTATTTCTTCAGGACAGCCCAATATATGGTGAAGGAAACATCACGAAATAGTTGATAATGCTATTTTTAACAAAGTCCAGTGAAATGAATCTTATTCCCATCTTAACTTTAGCAGTGCACACTTTTAACTGTAAAATCACTATCAATATTAGAAAAGGCATAATCAATCTGAGAAGCAATTTCCAACCTGCCTATAATTTTTGTTTAATACATTGTAAGCAGGAACTGAGAATCTAATATAACTTCATAATTAACACACACAGACACATCACATAATCTCTTGCTGTCTTTATCACATTCACGAGTTACCAGAACAAGTAGTCTCATTTTGTAAAGTTTAATTTTTAAAAAATAAATGTAACATTAAGTTGCTCCTAGATGTAAAAATCCTACACCTTTACAACATATTTGAGCATTCAGGAAATGGAATGAAATTTTTTTTGTTAGAAATGACAGATAGGAAAAGACTGGTTATATAATCTCTAAAATAAAATGAGCTGACACCTGAAAGTGAATACTCGAGCAAGGACATTATTTCAACATTTATACTTTTCATTTCTCTAATTAGGCCACCAAATTCTTAACTATCTTAGTCACTGTGTCAAGGCTTGTTTTAACATGGGTCTTCTTTCTTCAATCTATAAACTGAGATTTTTAACAACAAATAGACTCATTTTTAAGGAATCACTTTAAAATCCATGGTATATATTAAATGAATGGCCAGTAAATCACATTGAGTATAATTATGTAGTTATATAATCAATACTTAACTAATAATCAACAAAATTTTCTGATTTTCTACTTTAAAAATATTGTACAGTTCTTAACATGGAAAGAACAAATAAAAATAAAAGATATGTGCACAACAGAAGGGGCATACTGGAAATAGCTCTTTAAGAACACTTGTTCTTACTAGTTTTAAACATGAGGACTGCTGGAACCTGGAAACCTGGTAAGAGTAGAGGTATTGGGAAAGCAAAGAGCTAAGGGTAAAAAACAACGAATGGATGGATGGATGGATGGATAGATAGATAGATAGATAGATACATGCATACATGCATACATACATACATACCAGTGCTTATGGTTTTGGTTTTTACTACGGGAGTTTATAGCTGAATTACAGAAGACTGATAGATTCTACCAGACTGCACTGTGATCCAGTCGACCTTTGATCCAGTTTGGAATTCAGAAAGGTCATTCTAGCTTCAGCCCACTTCCTTCAGTGGAAAGAGGACTGGAGGAAAGATGGAAAGGGAATGAATATGGCACACCAGAGATGTAAGTGAGAGAGGCTGTACTAGAACAAAACCATTAATTAGAAAGGAAGGGGACAAATTTGAGGGCAACACATGGTGGGTAGGATACAGACTGTACTTGCAGAACTAGTAAAGTAGCAGAGAGAAAAGTTCAGATATTTCGCAGGTTTTAAGTATGGAGTAAATTAAAAGATAATACTACCAGCTACCATTACTTCAGATGCAAAGCAACAAAGCATGTAAAATTTGGAAGGGAAATGCAGCATAAATATCAGTCTAGGAGCATGCTGCACTTCCTAACACTTGCCAGAGAAGAGACATCTGATTGGCACTGAGGTAAATGGGGTCAGAGCCCAGCAGAGAGGTCTGGACTGGAGATACAGAAATAGAAACAGAAGCTGTAGATGAACTGACTGTAGGACAACACTATGTGAGTCAAAAAAACATACAGGAAAGAGCCCGAGGAATATAAATTTTAATGATGACAGTAAGAATCAACTGTTTAAAATTCAAATCTGATCAAGTCATTTTCTCCTCCCTCCTTGCCAAATTTATTTAAGTATATTCGACAGTTTAAAATCATGTATACTTAAAGTATTCAACTTAATAATTTTATATATGTATACATTTTAAGTTTTCATCACATTAAAGCGAGTTAACTTTCTATCACCTTGCATAACTGTATTTATTTTGGGGAGTGGGCGCTAAGGATTGAAACCAGGCTCTCCTGCTGCTAGGATATGAACCCCACAGATCCCAAGTGCTACTTAATCTTTTCAATTTGGTAAAACCCCCTCCTGAACAAGGTATGTTGGTCCATGGTCTATAATCCTATATTCTGGAGTCTGAGACAATAAGGATAACAAAAATCTGAGGCTACCCTTGGCTACATACTGAGTTTGGGGCCAGCCTGAGCAACAAGGTGAGACATTTCCAACTGTCCCTCTGAAAAGTAAAGATTTACCCTTTTTAGTCTACAAATCTACATAATTTTTATTGGTCAGTTAATTATAATATAATGTCAAAGCCATTACCCAAATAAAACCTGAACGTTAATAAAATGTAAAAACAGTGGAAAGTTCAAGTATTCAAAACAATATAATTAGCTATCATAGAGTGCTGCACATGAGAGCATCAGTATTTGCTCATCTTGTATAACTAAAAATACAAACTCTTCTCACGCAACAGTTTTGTACTTTTCCCTTGAGTTTCACGTTTGCAGATTCTACATATAAATGAAGTTATGTAGTACTTGTCCTTTTCCTATTTTTAGCACTGTTCATTGAAGATTGTCTTCTCTTTTGTGTGCTACTGGCACTCTTGCAGAAGTGGATACAGAGGCTTGAACTGACTTCTGGATTCTTTGTTTCATACTCTATTCCATCTGTATAATATTTTTGATGTCTGATTTTTATGTATAATTTTTTGTATTATTTTTAATGGTAACATCATAATGAAAAGTAATATAAAATACAAGAAACCATAGATATATATTTGAAATCATTAAGTATAATTCATAGCTTTGTTACTGCTCATGTTTGATTTAGCTATTGATCTTCTGTTCTTTCCTATGACTCTGGGGACTTTTTTAACAATAACAGTATCAATAAAATATATTAATAACATAATATATTAATATAACAATAAAATATTATTAATAACTATACTATTATTTATTTTTAACACACCAGCAGCCACAGTTTTCTTCCCTCCCCCACCACTTCTCTGCTCACCATCCTCTTGTTGTGGAATATTTATCTATGTAAAGATGTCTTACATGTGCTTCTGTTGCCTTTGGTAATGATGCAAAGATGTGCTACACTTGTTTTTGTTGCCTTTGCTTAATTATGAAAAGATATATTGTTGATTCACCTCACCCACCTACAGCACCTGATGGTCTAATAAAAAGATGAACGTCCAGTTGGTGGGCAGAGAGAATAAAGAGGAGGCTTGAGAAAAGAGAAGGAGAAAAACAGTGAGGATGAAGGAGAAAGAGAAGTACATGCCCTGGGCCAGAACTAGGCAGCTGCCTGCCAGACAGAGACAGCAGAAAAGCAAGATATACAGAAGAATGGCAAAAAGCCTGAGTTAACAGCTGGATAAAGACAAAAAGAGGTTAATTTAAGCTAAAAGAGCTGGCCAGAAACAAGCCTATGGTAGGCCGAGCACTCAAAACTAATAGTAAGTCTCTATGTCATGATTTGGGAGCTGGTTGGTGGCTTAAAAGAAGCCTGGTACATCCACTCCTCCTCCTTTTCTATTCAGAAAAGGGCAGCCCTCCCATGGAGAGCACCCAGAATGTCAATGGAGAATAAAGCTGCATTGAATCTCTTCATTTACTTTGGATAATATGTACATTTTAACAATTTTTAAGTCTTCTAAATGATTAACATCAGTTATGTTTCTATTTTTTTTCAATTTTTAAAATAATTTTGAGTGTCCAAATCTCCTATCTCATTGGTTGAGATCATTCCTATGATATTTTATTCATGTTGTCATTTCAAATGAGATTGTTTTCCAGATTTCATTTTTTGATTGTTCACTATTTGTATGTAGAGAAGCAATTTCTTTTTAGTATGCTGATTACATGTGATGAAGTTTTACTGGTTAGCCAGTCTTAAAGTTTTGCTGAGTCTTCAGAGCTTCCTATGTTCATCAGGATACCGTTTGCAAACAGAAATAACTACTGTTTATGCCTTGGCACTTTTTATTTATTTATTTTCCATTAATTGCTCTGGCAAAGATTTCTAGTATTATGCTGACTAGACATGGTAAAAGTGGGTAACCTTGCCTTATATTGTGGTCCTTGTCACACTTATTCAAGATAAAAATATATGAGCACAAGCATTCAAGCATGTTCATTTCTTCAGTATCCTATGCTCCTAATGATTATGGAATAAAGAAAAGGAAATGATAAGGGCTGTAGTTAGACTTCTGCAGGGTGAGAATAACCTGCTAGAAAATGAAGAGCACACAGCTGAGAACATTGGTTCCAGCCTGTCTCAGACCTTTTACCAAGAGATGTGATTCATCCCTTGCTTCTTATGTACATTTGCTCAGCATATTTTAACTTATACAAATTAGTCAGCATAAGATGAGAGGTTAACAATAAAATATCTCTTCCATGTTAAGTGATTCATTAGAGGATAAATCTTACACATGTTATAGCACACCTTTGATCTATACAGTTTTAATACATTATGCTGTGATCTCAGCTAAAATGGGTTATCTCATTTTCAATCACTCCAAATAAGGACTATCTATGTTATGAATATCACAGTGGTAAATTATCACATGTTATTTGAGCTCATTGCAAAGCTGACTCTGGAAACAGAGTCTCCCCGCAACACCCCATGTTTTTCTTCAAGCATGTTTGTCTCAAAGTATTTCCCAAGGTCCCTTGTAATGGACTGGTCTCATTGACTCTGTGGCAGAGAAGGAACCAACAGGCAAATAGCCAGAGTAAAAACACTGTGTCCTTGACAACTGCTTGAAGGTAAATCATTTCTAACAGATGTTCCTATTGTTTATCCCCACGGTATAAAAGGCCTACAGTAGGAAAGAAAACTGGAAGCTCATTCATGAAGAGAAAGCTAAATTGGAAGTCCAGCTGAGCATCTTGGCACCCCCACTTGATTTCTGCTGGATGTTTGTAATCTTGATTTGATGTTGCTAACTTTCTGGTGTTTTTAAAAGCATTATTTAGAAGCCTCACCCAAGAGTATCAGGAACTCCAGCTGATTGCCCTGTCTATATCTGCAGGATGCTTTGAGAACCTTATTTCATGATGTTCTGCTGTCTATATGCTATCTAATACCTATCTGTCTGTCTTGGTGTTTCTATTGCTGTGAAGAGACACCATGACCATGGAAACTCTCATAAAGGAAAACATTTAATTGGAACCAGCTTAGAGGTTCAGTCGATTATCATCATAGTGGGAAGCATGGTGGCAAGCAGGCAGACATGGTGCTTGAGAAGGAGCTGAGAGTTCTACATCTGGATTGGGAGGTAGCAGGATGAGAGAGTGAGACACTAGACCTGGATTGAAATTCTGAGACTTCAAAGCCCACCTCCAGTGATAAACATCCTCAAGAAGGTCACACCTATTTCAACAAGGCCACACCTATTAATAGTGCCACTTCCTAGGAGACTATGGGAGCTATTTTCATTCAAACTACCACACTATATATCATGGATCATTCTCTGGATCACAAAAAAGTAGATAATGAAAGTAAATTTTGTATTTTCATTAAATAATATGCCACACAGACAAAAATGACTTCCTGACTTCTTTGGGGAGATGTTTTCAATTAATTACTACATATTATCATGGGCATTGTTTTAGTGCAGGTTATCTGATATATCCTTTCCATATGTATGATAGAGAGGGTTAGCTTTTTTTTTCTTTTTTCTTTTATTGAGAAAAGGAAAAAAAAACAAGTTTCCGCCTCCTCCCAGCCTCCCATTTCCCTCCCCCTCCTCCCACCCTTCTCCCCCTACCCCTACTTCTCTCCCCCTCCCTCTCCAGTCCAAAGAGCAGTCAGGGTTCCCTGCCCTGTGGAAAGTCCAAGGTCCTCCCCGCTCTGTCCATATCTAAGAAGGTGAACATCCAAATTGGCTAGGCTCCCACAAAGCCAGCACATTAAGTAGGATCAAAACCCCGTGCCATTGTCCTTGGCTTCTCATCAGCCCTCATTGTCCACCATGTTCAGAGAGACCGGTTTTATCCTATGCTTTTTCAGTCACAGTCCAGCTGGCCTTGGTCAGCTCCCAATAGATCAGCCCCACTGTCTCAGTGGGTGGGTGCACCCCTCGTGGTCCCGACTTCTTTGCTCATGTTCTCTCTCCTTCTGCTCCTCACTGGGACCAAAAGTGTGGAATATATACACATTAGAGTACTACGCTGCGGTAAAAAAACAATGACTTCTCGAATTTTGCATGCAAATGGATGAAAATAGAAAACACTATACTGAATGAGGTAACCCAGACCCAAAAAGATGAACATGGGATGTACTCACTCATAATTGGTTTCTAGCCATAAATAAGGGTCACGGAGTCTACAATTGGTGAAACTATAGAAGCTAAGTAAGAAGGTGAACCCAAGGAAAAACATATAGTTATCCTCTTAGCTATGGGAAGTAGACAAAATTGCCGGGGAGAAAATTGGGATCTTGGGGGTGGGGTGGGATGGGGGTAAGGGGAGATGGGGAGAGAAAAGGGAGAAGGGGAGGATGGCGAGAATTTGGGGAAAAAGGATGATTGGGATTAAGGAAGGTTGGATAGGGGAGCACGGAAGCACAATTCTTAGTTAAGGGAGCCACCTTAGAGTTGGCAAGAGACTTGAACCTAGAGTGGCTCCCAGGAGCCCAAGGCGATGTCCCTAGTTAGTTCCTTGGGCAGCTGAGGATAGGGAACCTGAGATGACCCTATCCTATAGCAATACTGACGAATATCTTGCATATCACCATAGAACCTTCATCTGGTGATGGATGGAGATAGAGACAGAGACCCACACTGGAGCACTGGACTGAGAGGGTTAGCTTTTAGATTAGCATGCATTATTGTAGGCTCCTTTCACATTTATTTGTGAATATTGTATTTTTTTTAATTTAAGAGGGATGATAATTAGAAGAGGTGAAGGCCAATAGATAGGTTTAAAATTCAAATTTTAAGGGCTGGGTTGGCATAGTTGGTAATGTACTTACCCTATACGATGAGTACCTATATTTGATCCCCAGAACTCACATAAAAATGCTGGGCATGGTGATGCTCATGTCTAATTACAGTGTTGGAGAGGTGAAGACAGGAAGATTCACGGGGCTCCCTTGTCAGACACTCTTTCCTAACTGGTCATATCTAGGCCAATGAAAAGCTCCTTTGAAAGGAGGTAGATGGGTGTTACTGAGGATGACACCGCAGTTCTTTTTTTTTTTAATTTATTTATTTATTAAGGATTTCTGCCTCGTCCCCACAACCGCTTCCCATTTCCCTCCCCCTCCCCCGATCAAGTCCCCCCCCCCCCCATCTGCTCGAAGAGCAATCAGGGTTCCCTGACCTGTGGGAAGCCCAAGGACTGCCCACCTCTATCCAGGTCTCGTAAGGTGAGCATTCAAACTGCCTAGGCTCCCACAAAGCCAGTACGTGCAGTAGGATCAAAAACCCACTGCAATTGTTCTTGAATTCTCAGTATTCCTCTTGTCCAGCCTAAACACACATGCGCATACATGTGCACACCCACCCACATACAGCTGTGTATCCAGGTGCAAATGAACATACACATGCATAATGTATGACTATTTAGTAAACATTTCTTGAAATTTATATATATACAAATATTCCTGTATACACATATATAGATAAGATAAATATTCACATATATCATATGTTTGAAGATATAAATGCAAAGTACTTTGAGTATGAAATCTCAACTTATTAAAAAATTTAAGGAACATATGCTTATCAGAATCAGATATTACAAGGCTAACTTTGTTAGAACAGCCTCCCTTACATGAAAGAAAAATGTTCTAATATTAAAATAATCCAACTGAGCATTCCTTTTCTATGCTGTTATAATCTGTATTTCCATTTATAAAACTAAGAAAATAATGCTTCTCTTCAGAGATAGCCAGTTGTATGACTAGTTGTACTTGTTTTTCAAACTGAAGATTATACCAAAAATACTTAAAAGTTGATATATAATCCTTGATTTTATTTCATAAGATGAAAATGATAAATAATTTATGATACAATTGGGTATGGTAAAACTCTGAAGCTTAAAAAGTCTGTACTAAATTACTCTAAGTGAAGACAGAATATATTTAAATCACAATTAACTATACTTTAAATCATATTAAATAATCTTTTTTAACGAAATAATTATTTGAACCAAGTTCAGGTATAAAAATTGTTAACCATAGAATATAAAAGAATAACATAAATTGCTTCTAACCTTTGCTGCTTAGCATTCTTTCTAGAAAGACTATTACAATGCATGGTTTTAATTATGTCCATTATTATCCAAATGAATGACAGAAGAGTACAATGAGAGGGAGAAATAATTAACGTGCCGTAGCATGGCTTATTTGGGCAGTCAGAAGCAGAATCAGAGTAAGGCATGTATAGAAGTACCACCAGTGAGCGTGCGTGGGAGTGGAACCTGGCAACTGGGCAGGTTGCACAATTAAAGCACATGGCTAATTAGTATGGGCATCTCTTACTGTGAACCCAGAAGGTGAGACTAAAAAGTATACATTAAATTTGGAAAGAAAATTCTAGTAAGCAGCTTTCTGAGAGAGAAAAGTAAAAGAGTTTAAAAGCAATTCAAGCTACTTAAGAGAAATAGAAGGACAGTAGTTACAAGAGATTATGCACTATATGACCTTACCTGAAAGGTCAGGAGACATCTGTGCATAGCAAAAAGATAACATGGAAACAGCTCCATAGAACTGTTCATGAACCTGCTGAAAGTGTCTAGATCACTTAATAATACAGTATTTGAAAAATAAAGTACCAGAGATGTATGGTTGGGGAATGAAAAATCTGAGCTATAAAGGGACAAAGAGTAAGAGGAGGCCAAAGCCCAGCATGAGTGAAGGTGCTGGGCTCCTCTGCCAAGACTCAAGGCAGAGAGAGGGGAGCAGGGCACTTATGGGGCCTTGTGCTGCACTGACCTGTGCTACACAGCCTGTGGGGAAAGGACTACTCCAAGGACACTTTGAGAATAACTAGCGGTGTAGGAGCCAAGAGCAATTTCCTAGGGGGAAAGAAGAGAGCAACTTGAAAAATTCCACAGCAATAAATCACCATGGCCAGATGGTGTTCAACTGAGAATTTCTGAAGGAAATAAAGTGTGACATGGCTGAGCATCCAAAAACCAGCAACTGTTTTGCTAATATGAAGGCTTTCGTTAGGAAAGAGCAACAATAAAGTTAAGATTTATAGAGGTAAAGAAGAGAAGCTCTTGTGTTGATAATGGAGAAACTGATAGAGTCTAATTAAGAATAGCTTCCTTCTACATCAGGATAAGGTTAACTGACTGAGGTCAAATCACCCACTGAGTCTATAAAGAGAACACTGTTTCTCTCCATCCTATTAAACTTATCAGGAAATGTCAATAAAATACTAGATAGAAGCAAACCAGTAAATGTAATTTATTTAGGAATTCCATGAAGCTTTTAACAAGGTCACATGAGACTGTTGGGGGAAATAAATAAGCACAGTCTTCAGGAAGAAAGGCCACAGGAGAAACTTGGGCCATTAATTGTAAAACTTGCTAAGCAAGGAAAACAAAGTTTCTGGGACAATTTTGCTTTTGTTCCCTACATTGGGTCCTAGGCATCTTTTAATGTTAGTCAAAAGGGTACATGACTTAATGTATATGCTCAAAATCTGAAGAAAGGAAATGGAAGTCCCTGGTAACATAGATTTCCTTTCTATTAGGAAGAGAAGGATCTCACCAAGGTCAAGAGGTACGGTGATAGTGTGAAAGGAAGATGAGCTCCCAGATCAAAGAAGTAAACCAAAGTCTAACATGCAATAGAGGGAAAGAGGCAGATAACAAATCTTATATTTGTGAAATGGAATCTGAAAGCAAAATTCACTTTAAGTTAGTTATCATTATGCCAAGTATAAGCAACAGATTTAAAAGAACAAGTGTTGCTGTTAGTACCGGTAGACTGATTTTACATATCGAGTTAGGGCTGTTTCCCTCAGCAGGGTCAGTTTTGGACACTATATTTACTTAACACTATACATTCATTTTTCCATGACCAGGATATTTAAAATAATTTTGTAAACTATCTTCATAGTCAGTAGTATGTTACTCAAAAGTTGAAAAAGAGAAGCCAGTCTTCATCCTTCAGTTCACCAACCTCTGTTTACCTTTCCTTTCTCAAAAAGGAGCACAACTATATAGGGAAAAAGCAAGGGCTAGAAGTAGAAGTCTGAGATCCATGCAAAGTCTTGGGGCACCCTCCTATGACAGTATATGACAGCATCAGATGCGGGAAGGCTCCCGGAACAAACCAAGACTTCTTTCACCTGTCACTTTTCCTTACTCTTAGTACTTTCCTATGAAGCCACAAAAAATACCAGCAGTCTTTGGGATATTGCAGATTGCTACTAAAAATCCTGATTCTCTTTGGCATAGTAAACTGTTGCCTCCATCTCAAGCTAAATACACAACTCCTTAAATAGTGCTCATATAGCACCACTGCTGTCCTTTTATTGTTCTGGAAACTAAGGCCCTGCTCAGTGAATTACAGTTGTTTCTCTGTGCCATCTTCAAAGTAGTCACACTTCTTAAAGAAGCAATTTCAAATCATAGTAAGGAAACACACAAAAATATTAAGGTTTTTTTCTGTATTTATGAGAATTTCTATTGCTAATGCATTGTTATCTCTGTGTTTAGGGTGTCTTTATATTAATATCGTCTACAAAGACCCAACTCTCTCTTAAATTACTAGACCAGCAATCTTAAAGGTAACTACAACTCATAAAACACAATACTCCATATTAACTTATTAATTCCACCCTGCCAATCTGCTTAGCTGTTTTGCCACCTCAAACTACAACTGTCACAAATTAAGCATAATGTAGAAAATTGCTAAGGCTGTTTCTCAAGGGTTAGCAGTTAACATTATCTGTTTCATATCATATATACATACCTGCTGAATTCTCCCTGGGCAGCTGCAGTAGCTAGGTTTAGCCAATGAATATGACTCAGGACTGATTCTATTATCAAAAGTATTAGAATCTCAACAACCTCTAAGCTATCAACAATTTAAAGATCATGCGATTGAAGCACACATTCGCATAGCTGTTTAAAAATTAAGAAGGGTTAGATAAAGAAATAATGATGTCAGTATCACGGGGTCTTCCACAGTTGATGCTGACTTATTATCAAGTTCATATTACATCCATTTGCTTAAGTAACTGAACTCTTTTGTTTTCCATGTTGTAGGTACGGTCTGACATCACATAGGATAATGACTTAGAAAAGTATAAGCACATGAAATCACATTTTAAGCAGCAGTAGGATACAATGTGAGAGTTGGCTCAGCCCTTAAAGGCTTGGCTCAAAACCAAAAATATAAGAAAGCAATCAGAAATATTTTCTTGTATGTAATTTTTATGAGTTATAGCTGTAAAACCAAAGTAGTCACTTAACTGGAGTGGTAGACTATTTGAGAAAAGAAAAAAGTCTCATTGACATGGGTTTAGGGTTAGGAATTAATATTTTATTTTGGAGCCGAGTCTAAGAGTAAGTTAACTTTTAAAATTTGAAATTAAATAGAAAATTATCACAAATGATATTTCAAACATGTTCAAGTATCAAATCTCTTCAAATATGTTGCTGCTCAGTGAAACTGGAACTGTCTCAGTATAGAAAACGAAGGGACAAAGACAGAGGGCTTTGGAGTCATGGTGACAGTGACAAATGCAGAGGGCGGATCTGAACGGACACACTACTAGCAGGGTTCAGTTTTTCCTGTCTGACGTCCATTGTGGGCTAAAGCAAACAGTAGTGGTAATTCACCTAAAGATAAACAGGAAACCTTTACTTATTATTATTATTATTATTTGCCACTCGATATGTTAAAAAGCCTCCTTGGTTTAAAAAAAAAATGCAATTATGAACACAGCTGAATGGCCCCAGAGCACACTGTTTCCATTAAATTTGCTTGTGTCTAATTATACCTGCCCAAGGCAGGTGAGAAATGCATAATGATAAGATCTTTTTTTAAAAAAAAAATTGGCACTAAAAAAAGAAATGAAATAAAATCACTGATTTCTAATCAAATTGCTATCTAAACCTATTGTTGTATTTGCTCTTTAAGACCCTTCTAAAACTAGGCTTTGTGAAACATCATTATAATTATGTTTTAAAGTGTTTGGTGGAAATATTTCCTTCTAGAAAACCTAGTCTAAGTCATCAGTGTAAGCCATCACCGTGTCAATCACAAATGCCTTTCTTATATCTTTCAAGTTTAACATTCAAAAGCTAGTTTAAAATGTTATTATTTAGAAGCAGCAAGGCTGCTAAATGTTTCCTAGGCCATGGAACTGCTATATCTTATCTGAAACATCCTCAGCAAGGCAAGAACAGGAGGCTGGCAAGTACAGAAGTGAGGTACAAAGCCCCATGATTCAGTCACAGTTTAGATAATGACTTCTTATGAATCTATCAAAAAAAGCTCATCTACAATAAATAAATAAACAAACAGGATAAAGAGAAAAAATCTAGAAGATTACTTATGTACCTATCTTCGAAAGCCTTTGTAGGAAACATCAATGGGCAGGACAAGACCACAATCAAAAGGAAAATCTGAGATGCTACAAGGAATGACACGCAGAACTATCACTAAGCTTTTAGGGCACCTATATATTACCTACATAAAATAGGTAGCAAAAATCAAAATAATAGCAGGCCACTAGTGAGATGAAGAACAAAACAGTGTGGTATGTACCTTTAATCCCAGGCCCAGGAAGGATGACTATGAACCCTGTCAGTCTGAACCAGTTATTAAGACCTGGATAAAAAAAAGTAAGCTAGCTGGTAAGCAAACAAACACACAAGCTTGTGACACTCCACTCACCTACATAAAACAGACATAAAAACACAAGTAAAATATAAACAATTTAAAAATATACATATAAATCATGAGGCAGATGAGTCAAAATATTTCAAGGCTTGTGCTAGGTAAAATATAGTTACAATGATGATAAATGTTGTGTTCTCCATAGTACCATGAAAATGGATTTCAAATGAAAGAAAAATTAGCCATACTGAGGAAAGGGATTCTCACCAGCAAAGCTATATTTGAAGAATATTAAAGTGAGTTATTGAGGCAGTAGGAAGCTTTCACTGAGCTAAACGAGTACATTAGAGGAGAATACAGTGTAGTGAGAGGGAGAATATAGGCAATATACATAAATGTTATAGAAACAAAATAATACACTGCAGGGATAGACATGCGTCTAGATTAAGATGCAAGGTAACTATAAAGTACAGGTACAGTAACCACTAGACAAGAATAAAAGTAATATTTAAGTAGTTAACTAATAAATGTAATAATGGAAGCACATTTAGTGAAAAAAGTTAAGGAAAAAAGGAAAAAACGTATCAAATACCTTTTATAATTCAGATAAATAATAAGTTGACTATATAAATCCGTATCCAGTTGAAAGCAAGAAAGAAAAGCTCAACTACAGAATCCTCCCAAGATGAGTGTGAGCAGAAGAGAGCTGAGGACAAAGTAAGCATGAAAACCCTAACAGAAGGCCGTTTAGTCATCGGAGTCAGGAACCTACCCTGTGAGGTTGAAGTACATGAAAACAAAGGGTTTTCTACAGGGAAAGTCTCTGACAACATAAATCCATGAGCAATTAGTAGTAGGTTGGTCTTTTGTCTTGCTCATTTTACACAGGAGTTCACTTTGTAGCCCTGGCTATGCTGTAACTTACTATAGACAAGCTTATCCCTATAATCAACATTTAGAAAGTATTTTAAAAAGACAAGTTTTGAGGAAAACTCACTTTATCTAAAAGAAATAAATACTATTGTAGAATGTGGTAATTTACACAATGGAGTACTGCACAGTGGTAAAAAATAATGGCATCTTGAAATTTGCAGACAAGTGGATAGATATGGAAAAACCATACTGAGTGAGGTAACCCAGACCCAGAAAGACAAATATAGTATGTCTTCACTCGTAAGTGTGATATCTTCCAGCATGGTATAGGATGAGTACAGCACGTATCATCTTAGAAAATCCAGGAGCGAATAAGAATCCAGGAAAGCAACAGAGCACATTCTGCACAGCTTCACACAGAAGGCCAGCAGTAAATATGGCTTCAGCGCAGGCTTTAAGAGCTGCCCAGAAGACTGTTCATAAAAGAGAACATCTTGTCAATCATTCTCATCTTAGCAGCAAAAGAGAGCAGCTGCACACTGAGCACACAAGGCCTTCCACTGGAATACACCACAGCTTTAGCAGACAGAGCAGAGCAGTGCTGATCAAGAAGTGCTAAGTGCCGCACACACATCACCCTTCCTTAAGTGATGGAGGTGGGTCTTGTATCTTATCTGTTGCTTTCATTGGTTAACTAATAAAGAAAACTGCTTGGCCCGATAGGACAGAAAATTAGATAGGCAGAGTAAACAGAACAGAATGCTGGGAGAAAGAAGCTAAGTCAGGCAGTCGCCATGATTCTCCCACTCCAGACAGACACAGGTTAAATCTTTCCTGGTAAGCCAGCTCGTGGGGCTACCCACAGTATTAGAAATGGGTTAATCTAGTTGTGAAAGCTAGCCAGTAAGAGGCTAGAGCTAATGGGCCAAGCAGCATTTAAAAGAATACAGTTTCCGTGTAATTATTTTGGTATAAAGCTAGCCGTGCAGGCGGCCGGGTGCCGGGGACGCAGCCCCGCTGCTCATATTACTACACTTAAGTATTTTCTGTAAATATGAATTTATTCATGAAATCATCTCAGAGATGGGTGGGGTGGACACCCTGCACCTTCATTGCATTCTCTCTAATGGGTTCATGGATTTAATGCATTAGCCTCAAAGATGTTTCAAAAATGAATACAATGATATAAACTAAAAACAACAAACTCACTGTGTTTACACCTATCAAATAAAACTCCCAGATGTGCTTTTTCTTTTATGATCCTTCACCAAAAAATAATTTCCTTTCAAAAATAACACAAAGTTATTCTGTTTTTGTATTATTCACAATGATAAAACACAAGGTAAATATTTGGTGCTAGTTATGTATCTTAAGAGGCTTCCAAAAAGAAAAACACCAAACAAACTGCCCCTAACTCCTATATTTTCTGTTTTACATTACCCTTAATTCCAAATTACATAGACACTTAGAAAACCATAATATCAGTGTTTTATTGTTAAGTATATACTTCAAATAAGATAGATGTTTACTAGTACTGTCTTTGCATATATGTAAAGGGCAATTTTGAAATGTTCTCCCTCTCTCTCTCTCTCTCTCTCTCTCACACACACACACACACACACACACACACAAACACACACACAGTGCTTACTTAATGTTTGTGACTCCACATGCTTATAATTAAATCATTGACCCCTCTTCAGAGCATATGTAATATGTGGCCTTGGATTATTTATGCAGTAGTAGACAACAGCTTTGAAAACTTGGTTCCATACCCAAAGCTGCTACTTTGATGATGATGGCTTCAATGTTAGATGCTATCATCTCTCGGAGCAAATCTTCCTGGTTTCTCTGCCATAAGTAAGTCAAAGGCTGGAGATCAAGCCGTTTACATCTACAAAGTAAAAAGAAAAAAATTAACAAAAAATTAAAAAAAAATTAGGGGCCCCAGCAATTTGATTTTAAACATAATGGTTCTTTCAATGATTTTAACTTTCAAATGCTCTTTCTCCGCTTCCTACCCTTATTTTTTAAAATGCCTGTGAAGCCAGAGAGGGGACTCAAGGGATAAAGGCACTTGCTATCTGAGTTCATTTCTGGAAATCCCATGGTGGAAGGAGTTCTTTGAACTCCATGTCCTTTGCACCATGGGATGTAGATATCCACACAGTCACAAACACAATGAAAAAAAAAACACGGTAAAAATTTAAAAATGCTTTGTACATTTAATTTTTATGGATTATAAACAAACATAAAAAATCAATCTCCAGGAAGACTGGAAATAATCAACTTTAGCAAGGCTTTAAGCTTAGAAATAAGTGTTAAAAAGCATCCCATGACAATTAATAATTATTCTCATTTTCAATACTTCCATAAATTGGCAAACATGGAAAGGCATAGTTCAATGGGAAGGGTGTGATGATTTTATACATTACAAGTTTATCAGATTCTCCATACACTAAAAGTCAAGGGGGAAGAGGAGGTGAAAGATTCCTAACTGTTTCGAAACAGTTTGCCTAGGTTTCAGAATGACTGATTTGCTAATAGGGATGTATTACCTATACCTTAGGCCATCATTTCAAAGTATTATTTATTTATGTTCTTGATTTAGATGAAACTCTCTAAGATGACTTGGTTTATCCAGGGGATATGGTCACTGGAAAGCTGCTCCTGTTCCAGTGGATCAGCACACAGTGAAAGCATATGGACAGCACTATTCACTCTGTGCTACTGAAGAGAAGGCGCAGGGGCACTTGTGGGGTTCTATTCAGACCCAATGCTATTGAAGAGAAGGCGCAGGGGTACTTGTGGGGTTCTATTCAGACCCAGTGCTACTGAAGAGATGGTGCAGTGGCACTTGTGGGGTTCTATTCAGACCCAGTGCTACTAAAGAGATGGTGCAGGGGCACTTGTGGGGTTCTATTCAGACCCAGTGCTACTGAAGAGATGGCGCAGGGGTACTTGTGGGGTTCTATTCAGACCCAGTGCTACTAAAGAGATGGTGCAGGGGCACTTGTGGGGTTCTATTCAGACCCAGTGCTACTGAAGAGATGGCGCAGGGGCACTTGAGGGGTTCTATTCAGACTCTGTGCTACTGAAGAGATGGCGTGGGGCACTTGAGGGGTTCTATTCAGACTCTGTGCTACTGAAGAGATGGCGCAGGGGCACTTGTGGGGTTCTGAGCAGAGTTGTAGGTGGAAATACTGGGGTTATGGTAAAATTTAGTTGTATACACACATGAATTTCTCAAAAAAATTTTTTAAAAATAGAAAACATACGGCTTTTGTTAATTAGGTAAACATGTTTAGCTCTATAGAGCATCTGTAACAGATGTGCTTGTGATTTGGGTACAATTGTTTATTTTTTTATTCATTAACAATGCTTTTTATTTATTTTTATATTCTTTTTAAATTTCATCTATTTTATGTTCAGGCTGCAGTCTTCCATATCCTCTCTTCTTCTGTCTCCCTCTAGAAAAAGGCAGGTCTCCCATGAATATCAAGAAAACATGGCATATCAAGTTGCAGTAATACTAAGCACCTCCTCATGTATTAAGGCTGGGAAAAGTGACCCAATATGAGAAGTAGAGTCCCAAAAGACAGTAAGAGTCAGAAACAACCCCTGTTCCTGCTGTTAGGAGTTCCATAAGAGGACCAAATTACACAACTGTAACATATATGCAGAGGGCCTAGGACAGTCTCATGCAGGCTCCCAGGTTGTTCATTCAGTCTCTGTGAGCCCCTATGAGCCTAGGTTAGTTGATTCCGTGAGCCTTCTTGTAGTATCCTACAGCCCTCTGACTCCTCCACTCCTCCACAGGACCCCGGAACTCTGCTTAATATTTGCCTGTGGGTCTCTGCAACTGCCTCCATCGGTTGCTAGATGATGCCCCTCTCATGACAATTGGGCTAGGCATCAATCTGGTCACAGGATGTGGCCAATGCAGGCTACTTATCCACTATTATGTCTTCCCCATTGGAAGATCTTGGAATTATAACTCCTGCCTTTCACATTCTGAGCACACATTCAGATACTAAATTTAGTCCTCAATCCCCAATCCCGATTTTAAATTATTTATGATTTTAAAATATTAGAAAGATTGACGTTCTCTTACACATTTTCTACTCGCACATGTTGATAATCAGAAAGTATGGCACCTACAGATACCCCTTCTATTTCTTCTTTTTCCTGAAAATAAAAGAAAAACATATAAACTTAAAAAATAGGCATATGGTTTGTATCATGCTCTGAAAATTACACATGAACTGCATATTATCTAAGAAGCCACCTTCAAATCAAAGTAATTACCCGCAAATACACATTTAGGACAATTATCTGTACATGCATTGTAATCATCCTCCTAGTAGCAAAAAAGTAATTATTCCTTTACTTGAATTTTAACTCCAGACCTACTTTCATTAAGAAAAGACTTAGAAGCATTCCAAAATGTTTTCACGTTTATATTCTTAATGATACTGAAATTCTACCAAGGACAATATTTTCTCAGATTGAGTAATTTCTAAAATTTACACAATAGTACCATCAGATATGCTACACACTGGCTCTGATCTATATATCAGAAAAAGATGAACAGTACAGAGGCATGTAGAATGCAGAAATGATTGAAGCACTGCCTAGTACCACACAGTAATAAAGAATCCTAACATACAGGAAGGAATGGATTATCACCAACACAGTCACAAGTGACAGTACCAGCATGGTCCGGAGGGTTAAAGACTTTGTCCAACATACTCATGAGTTTACTGAAGGAGAATGTAAAGTCACTCATAATCATGTTTGCAGAGGGCCTTGAGGCCAGAGTGAATCAAAAGGTAGAGAAGATCAGTCAAGGATAAAGACTGATACAGAAAACTTAGGAATGTCAAAGAACGGTTCTAAAACGAGACTTAATGTAAAGTGAAATATAGTTAACCAAGGGAGGAACAACACACCCCATAGACATGAACCAGGGAAATGTTATCTATGACAGAGAAATGAAGGGAATGATAGAGGTAATTATTAATATGGTTCTGAGTAGAAATTCTCTGAATACTTGTAAGAGAAAATCCATTTTAGCATAGAGACTGATAGAAGAAATCACTTCAGAGAGATAACATCATTGGTAATACATTGGTTTACAATCATGGTAGCTCAACAACAGAAGTAAGAGTGTTTCACAGAAAACAAATCATGCTTCCAGGCACAAAAAAGAATCCTAACATGCTGAAATAACAGTTTGTCCTAAAAGGATACTATAGTAAATAAACAAAGAATTATGCAAGAGATTTTTTTCCTGCCATTGAAGAATTTAAAATATACCCACTCTAATGATAGAAAAATATCTTTCCAAACTGCCCCAAAATAAAATGATTATTTCTGTGAGATAACATTTCAGGAAAAGAGGTATTCCCTGTATTTACCCTATCAGCAACTTTGTGAAGCTCTTAACCTTTCTTTAACCTCCCTAAACATTTTCTTTCCCTAAAAATCATTATATTCTTCATTAATAGATCATATAGTAGGGAAGGTACCAAAAGATAAGCTTTTCAGTTCTCTTCCTGTTTTGTATCTCGGAAGTTCTAACCTAATAAATTACGAAGCACTGGATTATATGTGTGTATATAATAATTTATATTATATATGCATATTTAAATGCATGTGTAGTACACTGTTAATTATGGAAACAAAGACAAGGTATAGGCATAGGCAAGAGCTTTCTGTAAAGAACTTCAAAAGCAGAAGAAAACCCCCAAGAACCAGTAAATAAGACTGCATGAAATTAAAAGGCTCTGTACAGAAATGGGAACTACCAACAGTGAAGAGGCAGCGGATAGAAGGGAAGACAAACTCTGCCAGCTATTTTCCAGACAAGGAACTAATGCATAGAATAGATTAAGAAATACAAAAATCAAGTTCAGTTTTTGGCCATATCTGGAAGTCAACTGAGAGCCAATTTCTGGAGAATTTCTTTTTCCCACTCATAAAATAAGGCACAAAGTAAGCATATATTTAAAATGCAAATTCAGAGGGCTGGAGAGATGGCTCACCAGGTTAGAGTTAGAACTTCAATGTGAAAATTTTGTGGGGACACAATTAAGTCTAAAATTCTATCTAAAGAAGATGAGACTACAATTTGCACAAATATCTCAAATATCATATTATTATTTTCTTAATCATAGGAAAATCACTCAAAATTTACACGCAGATATACATTCATTTCTTTATTCTATGTCCTGGCATGTTGGGAGGCAAAATTACTCACAGGTTTACTAACACCAATTTTAAAATTCTAATGTGTCACACACACACAGACACACACAGAGAGATATGTATGTATATATACATATATTAGCACATTGGATGTGGATGTGAGATTTATTACTGAACATGATTTGGTAGGGTACAGAGTGCACTGGACTATTACAGGGGATATATTTGCCTCTATAACCATTAAGAATGAACTACTTCTTAGTAACTATGTTTTCAATTCATTTGGATTATACTTGGTGAAGCTCTACTACTTTGAGATGTGTATCTTCTGGCAGCCAGGGAACTTGAACTTGGCTCTATGCAGAGGCTCAAACACATATTCCTTATTCTGCGGCTTGGTGTAGCTGAACATGATGACCTGGCCAATGTGAATCCTTGGCATTGTTTCATGGGCCTTCCCAAAGAAAGGCACCACACATACCTGTCTGGAGTCCGTCAGCCCCAGCACAGGACAACTTGTTTATTTGGAAGACATGAAAAGGGTGGAGCCTCACTTGAAATGAAACTCTACCATGTATTTGTTGGCACAAATCAGGCAGCCTCCAGAGCTTAGGAAATGAATTGCACATATACATCTGACATCATGTTGCAACAAATTATGAATTCATCGATTATTGCCTTCTTCCATTCCAAGCCAGAGGCAGATCATAGCACCTGGTACATCTTGACAGAAGTGAAACTTTGGATATGGCTTGCTCGTACAACACCATTAACACTGGGCAGGGCACTTGCCCATAACGACAATAGGGTCATCAGTGTTCCATACTATATTAAGGAAGGAGAAACATTTAAAAATATCACAGCGGGTATTCTTGGGGAATTAAAATCTTGTGGTCACGAATATAGAGGAATACAAAGACTGTTGACATGTCTATGTAGCGCTTAATGGACTATAAACAAGAGCTACGTTGATGAAGAGTAACACCATGAACTACTCTAATTTTGGCTTCTTGAGGCAAGGGCTTATGAAGCTCAGGTTGTCCTAGCTCCTCTGATCCTCCACCTCCAGGGTGTTGGATCAGGCATGTACCATTAAATTTAACATAGGAACTATTTATTTTTAAATATAAAAATTATATTCGAAATAGAAGAATTCAGAATTGTCTACTGTTTCCCTGTATTCTCCTTAGCATAGCATCTATATATAAAACCCCAAAGGAAAAAATATGGCTGTAAAACTATAAATAACTTATGCACTAACATTTATGCTAACATAAATCCGAACAGGACTAATTGTCAGTCTCCACTTGGTATATACTTCTGAACCGTCCATATTAAGCAAGTAAAAGATTCTGTGAGGCCACTGGTGTTATTTTTAGCATAGAGACGGATAAACATGGATCTACTTATTAGAGTTTATGAACTAGTATTCAACAATTGTTAAGTACTCTTAAAAAGAGTACATCACGAATATCCACATTCAAGGCTGGATGTGTACTCTTCTGTGATACATAGCTAATGCTGTGTGTTCTTATTTATATACAAAGCTCTAGACAGGGATTACAATGATGAAGACAGGTGGTTATACATCAATAGGGATAATCTTAAACAGAATCTAGGTGGGTTTAAAGGTCCAAATACAGAACTAAGTTATGATTTTCTCATTAATATTCACTGGACTCAATGTTGAATATTTGGCTCTCGAAATCCCCTGAATTGGAACTAAGCTGTCTATTTTTGTCAATGAAAATGAACCCTAATTATTCTAAAGTTGAGAAGATATGTTGCATCTATCAGAGATACTATTTTCTTTGAAAAATGTCTCACTTATCAGTATTATTCTGCTAATGAGTTCTTGCCTGTTGAGAAAAAAATGATCTGCTGAATTTAAAGTGTTTTTTTATCTGAAAGGCATTCTAAAATTTTTAATATGACTCATTCATTAAAGACAAACTCTTGCATTATCTTCTAAGTGGCAATATTTGGACTTCTGGCAATATACCATTACTGAGCACGAAAGGAACCCTTATGAATATCAATGATGTTCTGCGGCCTAGATAAGTAAACCAGATATGAATATGGCTGGTTAAGTACCATATGTTTTTTTCTTTAAGCTTCTAATTCTTCATTTATTCTAGACAAATAAAGAGAAGCACAGAAACACACCATTTCAGTGAAATAATTTTGAATGCAACATTTAGAACTCCCAAATAAAGTTCACTAAAAATTTGTTAAGTTAAAAATATTATTTTTCTTAGCATAATCAATAGAAACATTCTAAAATGGAAAATGATCACCATCTGGCACTGTCCCATTAAACACTGAGCTCAAGACAGAATATTAGGTCATTAATTTGCAGTATTATCATCTTGTTTTATGAGATTTCTCAAAAAAATAAGGGAAAAAGTTGTTAAGGCAGAAAACTAAATGACAAAGAAATTGCAGTAGATAAAATAATTTTTCAGTGACTTCCATCTAAAAACAAACATTGCATTATTTTACTTCTGCTTTTCCACCTGATTTGTGATGGTGTGACATCACTTCAGCCCAAACTTTTATATTATCAGTCTGAAAAGAAAGAATTAAGTGTTTTTTTTTTTTAAGGCCCAAGGCATTTTTGTTGATAGAATAAGGCAGTTTATTGCTAACTTTTTTGAGGAACCTCCTCTGCTAACTTCCACAGTGGCTGCAGTAATTTACACTTCTTCTAACAGTGTATAAAGAGTCCTTTGTGTGTGTGTGTGTGTGTGTGTGTGTGTGTGTGTGTTGCGGAACAGTTTTATTTTCCTGGATGATAGTAATTCTGACAAGACACACATTGTGAACATTTCTCTGAAGATGAGAAAGTTCCCTGGAAGGAATGCTGGGAAGAGCTAATGAGAGAATGCTGTTAATGATAAGCACAATAGTTGCAAATAGTGTGCAGATAAATCCAAGGTGAGTTAATGAACACTAAAACGTGTGAAGCTTGGTTTATTATCTTCACTTGTCTCCTTTTATTGAAAAGATATTTTTCAATATTTCACATAACACATCCTGACTACATTTTCCCTTCCCTCTACTCCTGCCAGGTCACCCCCCCACCCCCCCTCCAAACAAGATACACTCACTTCCTATACAATTCCCATCAAAACTCTAATGCAATTTTCACAGAAATTTAAAAAAAACCTTAAAATTCATATGGAAACAAAAAGATTCAGAATAATCTTTTTCAATGGTATTACTATTACTTAAAGTTAGGCTACAGAATCACAGTAACGAATATAGCATGGTACCATCATAAAAACAAATTCACTGGTCAAAAGAACACAACTGAGGATCCATGCTCCTATAACCACCAGTATCTGACAAAGGGGCCTGAAATAATACACAGTGAAGAAAAGACAAACTGGATAGCAAGTGTAGGATTGTGCACAGAGTCTACGGCAGATGCAGACCCAATGCTGTGATGGTAAGGTGAACAAGCCCCCATCCTTACCTCATAAGCTAGCTCCAACTGATAATCATTCAAAATGAGAAATTTTACAAGTCTCACTGGATACACAAACCACACTCAAATGCAGCCCCCATCCCAGCAGTTAATGGTTAGCAGACAATGAACTCAATAGTATTTCTAGAGTTTTTTGGTCTCACAATGCTGTGACTGGGCATTTTTTTTAACCTTACAGATATTTTGCTTAGACATTATGCTTTCCACTTCTGTTTTTATAGGATTTTCTGTGTGTGTGAATGTGGGTGTCCCAGAACTGGTGTTTCTTGTGGTTTTTCTTTGGCTCATTTGTTTTGTCCTATACTGGTTTGTTTTCATTTCATCTTATTTTATGTACTGTTGTTATTAATAATATTTTAGATGCCTGGTTGGATTCTAATAAGAGAGAAAGGAAAGGAGTGGATTTGTGTGGGGAGGTAAGTAGGGAGGATATGGGAGTAATTGGGTGATAGAAAACCTATATACAGTATGAAAGTCTAACCTATTATTTTTTTATTTTTTATATTTTCTTAAAAGGGAAAAAAATCATGAAACTGGATCTCAATTGCTCACCTTGGAGGAAATTCAACTTTAAATGTATCACCAGTCTCAATTTAAAGCTAGATACCCCGAATCTGATAGAAGAAAAGGTAGGAAATATGCTTGAACTTACAGGTAGAGGAAGAAACTTTCTGGATAGAACCCAATTTAGTGCAGTCATTTGGATCAAGAACTGATAAACGGGGCCTCTTAAGAAAGTTTGTGGCCTCACAGTGTGCCCCAGCCACCCAACTGTCACCCAAATTCAGAGAGACTAGTTTGGACCTATGCTTTTTCCTTCCCTGTCCGGCTGGAGTTGGTGAGCTCCCATTAGCTCAGGTAAACTGTTTCAGTGGGTATCCCCATCATGGTCTTGACCTCTTTGCTCATATTCTCACTCCTCCCACTCTTCAACTGGACTTTGAGAGCTCAGCCCAGTGTTATGCTGTGGGTCTCCTGCCTCTGTTTCCATCAGTTGCTGGAGGAAAGTTCTATGGTGATATTTAAGATATTCATCAGTCTGACTACAGGGCAAAGGCAGTTTGGAGCCACTGGCAGTGGCACCAGGATTTATTTTAATTAATTAATTAATTTTTACTGGCTTTTTGGGACCTATCCTCTTTGGATGTATACTTTGCTCAGCCTAGATATAGTAGGGAGGGCCTTGGACCTTTGCCAAAGCAATGTGCCTTACCCTGAGGAGGGGATAGGGGGAGGGAGTAGGGAATGGGAGGAGAAGAGGGAATGGGAACTGGGATTGGTATGTAAAATGAAAAAAAGATAGTTTGCTTTCTTTTTAAAAAATACAATAAAAGAAACTAAAAAAAAAGGAAGCTTGTGAAGAGTCAAAGACATCATTTGAGTGAAGAGGCAGCAGACAGAATGGGAAACAAGTTAACTACATAATCAATATATAGAAGGTCAGTGTCTATAATACAAAGATCTAAAAATTAATACACACACACACACACACTGAGGAAATAGCCAATTAAAAGTGGTGTGATTGTTTGAGTGATAATGGCCCCTATAGGCTCATATATTTGAATAAAATTTTGGTTCCCCAGTTGGTGAAACTGTTTGGGAAGGAGTAGAAGATGTGGCCTTGTTGGAGAAGGTGTGTCAGTAGGGGTTGGCACTGAGGTTTTAAAAGCTCAAGCCATAGCCAATTAACTCTCTCTTTCTCTTCCTCATGCTTGTGGATCAGATGTAAGCTCTCAGCTATTGCTATAGTACCATGCCAGCCTGCCTGCTGCCATGATCCCAACCAAGATAGGAACAGAGTCACATTTTGAAACTATAAGTCCCAAATTATATGCTTTCTTTATAAGCTGTCTTGGGCATAGTGTCTCATCAGAGCAGTTTAAAAATAACTAAGACATGGAACTAAAGAGAGTTTTCAAAGAAGAAATTCAGTGGCTGATAAACAGTTTAGAAATATAGGTGAAGAACTAGGATGAGTTAGAGGGAGGGGAACCATAAGCAGGATATATTATGTGAGAAAATCTATTTTCAATAAAAGGGAAAATGTAAAGAAGAACAACAAATGAACAAATAAAAAACAAACAAGCATGAAAGGGATTTAACAAAAGAAAAACAAAACAAAACATTCTTGCCATCAGGGAAAGGCAAATCAAAGCTACTTTGAGATTTCCTCTTACTCCAGTAAGAATGGGTGTGATCAAACAAACAAACAAACAAAAACAAACGACAACAGATGTGGGTGGGGAAAGAGGAATTCCTCTTCAACATCAATAAAGGTACAAACTGGTTCCACCACTAGGAAAATTGGTATTGAAGTGCCTCAAAATGCTAGAAGCAGATTTGCCGCCTGATTCAGCTATCACTCCTGAGCATATTCCAAAAGGCCTCAATATCCTGCCTTAGAGACATCAGCCCATCCCCAGCCATTGCTGCTCTATTCACAACAGCAGATGGAAATGATCTGTTTATCTGCTGATGAATGGACAATAAAAATGTGGTTCACAATGGCAATGTATTCAGTCATAAAAAAATGAAATCTGTAAGAAAAATTGATAGGACTGGTAACAATCATTTTGAATGAGATCATCCAGACAAAGACTACATGATCCCTCCCATATGTAAATGTTTTATTTTACATTCATGATGATTGCTCTCTTTGTATGCATGTCTGTGTACCAGTACTGTGCCTGATGCCCACAGAGGTCAGAAGAGGGTGTCAGGTCCCCTGGAACTGGAGTTAGGTATGGTTGTGAGCTGTTATGTGGGTGCTAAGCTCAAACCCAGGACCTCTGCAAGAGCAACAACTGCTCTTAAACACTGAGCCATCTCGCTAGCCCAATAATAAGCAGTTTTATTAAGGCATGTTCATTGTGCATTGTGACAGATTTCATAGAAACATTTTTACCCTAGTATATTGTGTACATTGATCATATTGATGACTGTAGTGACAGAACTGTATGAAAGTATCTCTTACAAGAGACTGTTTTTTATCAGAACTCACAGCAAAGTTAATAATACACTTCAAGATGACTTAAGACTACATATTTAACCTGCTATTCTACTGTTTTAAGTTTAATTTGGCTTTAAGATAACACAGGAACAACCAACTTTACTACGCTTTGAATTTCCCATGCAATCAGTTTTTACAACCTAAGCTTTAATCTTAAGTTATATACTCTTCCATGTCTCTGAGATAGAGTAATGTATGGGTTTATGTATGTGTTGTGGTAATTACTTGCTAAAAGCAATCAATAGTTTCAAAGAAATACTCAATCAACATTCCCCCATAAATTTTGGAAGCAATGTGAAGATGTAGCTTGATCCTGTGCTTGTTATTTTGAATCAATTTTGTCAGTAAAATGACTTCTCCCCTTGTAAAAGTCTATTATTAAAGATTTCTACAAAGAATCCGTCACTCTTTGCCTAAGTCATGGCTTCACTACATTTCAGTGAATACAGAGAAAAGCCCTTTGATTTGCAACAAGGGAGACTATAAATAGACCAGCAGCACAAACTACAGAGAGATGGAAGATACACCGAGATGAAGAGAAATAATGTTTGGTCCAATTAGTCCTAGAGGAAGTCTTTGTTTTATTCCTTTATTTATTTATTTAATGTATTTAAAATTTCCACCTCCTCTCATCCTCCCATTTCCCTCCCACTCCCCCCACTCTCCCTCCCTGTCGCTCTCCAGTCCTAAGAGAAGTCAGAGTGCCCTGCCTTGTGGAAAGTCCAACCCCCCCCCCTCCCCAATCCTAGGAAGGTGTGCATCCAAACAAACTAGGCTCCCAAGAAGCCAATACATGCAATAGAATCAAAATTCAGTGTCATTATCAATGGCTTCTCAGTCCTCCCTCATTGTCAGTCACATTCAGAGTCCGGTCTGATCACATGCTCATTCAGACCCAGTCCAGCTGGCCTTGGTGAGCTCCCATCAGATCAGTCCCACCGTCTCAAAAAGAGGAATATGGTATGTACTCACTCATGAGTGGATTCTAGCCATAAACAAAGGACATTGAGCCATTTTGGGGTTGTCTAGAGTCTAGAGGGGTTCCCAGGTGTCCAAGGGGATTTCCCTAACTAGGTCCATGGGCAACAGAGGAGATGGTGCCTGAACTAGCCTTCTCCCATAGACATACTGATGAATATCTTTCATAGAACCTTCATCTGGCAAGGGATGGAGATAGAGACAGAGAACCACATTGGAGCACTAGACTGAGCTCCCAAAGCCCAGATGTTTTATTCTTTAACATAAAATCGATACATTTTAGAGTTCTATTAGGTTGCTTTTATTCTTCAAATTAAAAAAAATACATTTTATATTAAGTTTTCACAAGGAGATAAAGAATAAGAAACATAGTCTATTATTCATCTCCTTGTCATTACCATTTTTAAAAATTCTTATTTATATTTTGTGAATATAATTACATAACTAATGCATCACACAAGGCAGATTCCTTCACATTCACCTCCTTGCTTCTCCCACCCTCTTTCATAGTACTTTCCTCCCTGGACAATTCTAGCTCATTTTGTGTAGTGTCTGTCTGTCTGTCTGTCTCTCTCTCTCACATGCACGCTGTACATACAAACATATATTCATACTATTTTATTGTTATATAGGATCTAAGACCCACTAATCTGATAAAATCTGTGATATCATATGAAATAAAGACCAGTGTGGATTAAGAGTTTAACAAAGTATGGAGATGGTCTTTTATAGGTCTTCTTTTGATTGGTCAAGCTGCAGGTATAGCCAAGAGATCAAGATACTTGCTAAAGCGGGTTTTTGTGCATGTTTCAAAATCAGGTACCACCTATACAACACATATACAACATATATACAGAACGATGTCCACGGGCCAAATATGTCCAAGGTTAAAAATGGTTTTGGAAGTTGTCTTAATTACTTTTTTATTGCCACAATAAATACCATGACCAAGGCAACTTGAAGAAGTTTATGGAAGCTTTCACTCAGCTGTGGGGGTTAGTGTCTATGACCATGTTGAGGACAACAGCAGGCAGGCATGGTCCTGGAGCATTTGCTAAGAACTTACATCCTTATCTACAAGAAGGAGGCAGAGAAAAAAGAGAAAGAGACTGGTAATAACACTTTTGAAACCTTGAAGCCCAAACCCAGTGATACATCTCTTCCAACAAGGCCACACTTCCTAATCCTTCCCAAACAGTTCCACCAACTGGGGACCAATAATTCACATATGTAAGTTTCTGGGGGCCATGTTCATTCACCACAGAAGCTATGTATACTGATGTATTTTAAGCTCTTCTGTCTGAACTATCAAAAATATTTTTCTAAATTTCTTGTTAAATTTTTTCAAGACTATCAACTGAGTAAAATGACTATCCAACTAGCCAATGTCAATTAAAGAGACATCAATGTTGATATGAACATATTTAGTTGAATTATGTAGTTTTGAAAGAAGCTCTTAATATTTTGTTGTCAGTTATGTATGGAAAAAGAGACTTTCTGCTGCAGTTAAATGGAATTTTGCTGTATTGAAGGACTTTGTATATTGCTATTTACACCACAATTTTACCATTATAACATCTAATATGTTAAGCATTAGCATAACTATCACATAAGTAATATGTGAAGTATTAGATGGACCAAAAATTAATGTGAAATGACTAGGTTAAAAAGAGTAAAAAAGCTAAACATGAGGTTAAAAGTAGCAGAGAAAAAGTAACTGTAAATCTCAACAAACATTTAAGAGGAGGCTAGAAGATGGCTAACTCAGGAAAATGCTTGTCCTCAAAGTGTAGTGACCTAATGTAAAAATCCTTCTGTGGTAGTCTACACTATGATCCCTCATGATGAGAAGGAAGGCAAAGATAGATTTCTGGAACTCTCTATACAGGAAGCCTAGCCTACTCAGTTATGTTTCAGGTCAATAAGATACCCTATCTCAAATAAAAGCTGGGAGGCCCCCGAGGAATTACATCCCAGGTTGTCCTCGGGTTTCCACATGCACATTTAATACACATACATATGCATTCACACACTTATGCGAACAGACAGATACAAACAAAATTAAAATAGAAAGAATGTTAAAAAACAATATAAGCCAATCTCTAGTCTCAAGTAGCTGGATTAAAATATATGGATATATCTTTAGTAATAATTGACAAAAATTGTAGAAAAGTAAGCAAACATTTCTGTGACTGATTATAAACTATATAGAACAAATGAAACAAAAATACTTTGTATAGATTAAGTAAGGCTTACTAATTTTTTAATCAAATGCTTTAAAATATAGAGGTAATTCAAATTATGAAAACTTTATAAATTCTATAAATACAATAGATTATTTTGACTGATTCAGGTCCCCAAATAGACATAGAATCCTTGACACATACATATTTTTGATACTGACTAGTTCTGGCAGATTAACCAATGTCTAATTTTTCTAGATTCCAGTGTCGTTAGTGGACTATAAAGGGTTTAAGGTTCTTTTCCTATTTATTATTCTAATATTAGGTATTTCTTTCCAAGGAAACTTCTAAACTTCTCTATTTTTAAAATGAGTACAACATAAGACTTTCAACAAACAAAAGAAGAGAAATGTTTTTGGTGATTTGTGGCAAAAGGCATTTAGCAAATGGCACAATACTTATATCCATGAAGACAAGTCTTCTCATGGGTTTCATAGTTTGCACACACAAAATGATTATATTATTTTAGATTTTATTAACCCTATGCATATCACTAATGAAAATGGGAGGAAACCCTGGAGGCTACTGCTAGATTAAGATGTACAATTATGTATAACCATACATCAAAGCATAACATTTATTGTCCAAATTATAAAAAATTTGAAATGGATCCCCCTTAGATTATTTATTAGTGTTTTGTTAAGGAATCTTTGAGGGAGATAGGTTTTCTCTTAAATATTAGCTTGGATACTAAGCTTTGTTATGTACTATGAGGTTTTCAAGTAGAAAATGAATTATGTTGCAGTGTTAAGAGCCATATAAAAACATGAGTACTGCAAAGGCCCATAGCCTCAGTGTATTCCATCAAGCAGGCATATTCATTCATTAGAGTGGTGTCACTATCCCTACCAAAGATAGTGATGTAGCTCCTGGTAGATGTATGACTGTTACAGGTCAGACCAGTGTAATATTTTACAAACCTCCAGTACATAGTGATTTCATTCATTTGAAAATTTCATTTCCTCATTGCAGCCTATCATGAATTCTACTAAAGACTTATAGGATTTCATTTTCTATCTCTAAAAATATTTTAGCTGTCCAAGTATCCAACTGTTTAAATTGGTGAGACTACATAGGCTTTCTTCAATTTCACATTCTCACTTCTTATCCAGCTATCTTAGGGTTCAGCAAAAAGAAAATTAGTGATAATGCTTTCAATTTAATTAGTATATTACATACACTGTAATTATTAGCGGGAAATGTTATATTAATGAATGTAAAAGTTAGCAGTAAATTACCTTGTAGCCATTATCAATTTCCCAAGCTACCGCTCCTTAAGATAACCCTCTCCCTATGGTCCTTCCGGTAATTTCTCTTTGCCTGATAAACATGATGATTAAATAGCACACAGAGTAAACCTTTGATACTTTTTAAATTAAATCCATGCCCAGCCTAAGGGCTGTGTCTGATTTCAACTAAATGTGTCAGTTAATCAGATAAAAAATTATCAGTAACTCAAAGAAACAGCAGCCTTAGGCTTCATCAGTGCCAGGGAAGCCTGAACAAAGTAAGACATTCAGACAATATCACATTATGTGCAAAGGTTACTGATAAGCTAGAACTAAACAGAGCTGCCTACCAATGAAGCAATGTCTGAAAAGAATGTTACGTTCAACATCTAAATTACCTTTTACATTTTTAAGGAAATATGTTATATAGAGAAGACTAAGATAATTTTATCCATATACATGTAAACACACACACATAACAAATGTATATAAATGATTCAATATAAAAAAAACATTGAAAGTATAAGAATTCTTAAAAGGGCCTTCTCAGTGAGATTTCCATGTATAAGAATTCAGATCAATGTTTCTCACACTGGGCTGTTTCCACACTTACACAGCATAGACTGGTACTCTGTGATTATTGATAAAAAATACATATGAATTCAAGGTCATGTATCTGCACTATTCTTCCTGCTACTTCAAATGAACCATATACAATTTCATCAGTTTTCTTTCATATCTGAGATAGACAATAACTACAGCAAAACTTTAAATTAATTAAGATTGTTTTAACTTGCATCAATGAACAATGAATCATTTGCAGTATTGCCAGATAAAACAATTCCCATTATCAAAGTCTTGTCTATTTTAATAAAAGGATTGAAAAGCCCCTACTCTAATTCCAGATTCTGAAAAACCCTTAAACTTTCAGAGAATATTACAATTTTCAAAGCATCCTCAGATTCCTAATTAAGATTGCTTTAACTATAAAAGACAGTTATTTTATAAACTGATATATCAGTTTTCACTGCAAGGAACTAACTAAATCTGAAAAGAATAGAAAATTATCTTTGAAAGACATAATGGGCAAAAGCTATGAACAATCAATTTATAAAGCAGAACAGAAATCCTAAACCCTCTGACAAAGAAAGTTTCAAATTAATACCCCACCATCTTTATTCTGCTCCACTATTGTGATCAGAGAACACATCAGCTGTGACAAGATTCTCACTTCGATCTACCAAGTGCAACATGCAGGAAGAGGACCAATCCCAGAGGAGAATCCTGCACATCTATTACACACAAACAGGCTCCCGAACACCAGGTACTCACTGGAGCAAAAGAAAGTGACTCATTTCATGTTTCTTCACATTTGTGAACATGGGACGACTGCATTTTAAGGTTTGATCCTCAACACACTGACAGCATTAACATCGACTCACTGATGTCATTGTTTAGTCGAGAGGTCTGTGAGAGAAAGTGGTATGCTTTTCTTTACTGTTCTGAACAAGATTCGTTTTTAGGATTTACTTTGTGAAATGGTGATCTACTAAAAACTAACCTTGATTAAAGCTAGATTAACAATTCACTAAGACTTCTATAAATGAGAGTTCATCAAAGAGTAACTTAAAACTATTTTTGGGTTATGGAATGAAAATCAAACTAGTCAAGAAGTGGGTGCCACTAGCAATCTCCATAGATTTCTGGTATTCTCTTACAACATGGGTTTTAAGGATTAATGGCCTCCTTGATGCATACCTCATAGTATCAAGTCTTTCTCTTCATAAACCACAATTGTACATATGCTTACATGTTAATA
Source organism: Microtus oregoni (assembly GCF_018167655.1). NCBI lineage: Eukaryota > Metazoa > Chordata > Mammalia > Rodentia > Cricetidae > Microtus > Microtus oregoni. Next base: position 15,995,698 of record NW_024543090.1, read on the forward strand.
TATTACCCAAATAAAAGTACCATGACTTGTCAGATTTACAAGTTATCACTAGAAGAAACATTTTAAAAGTTCCTTTAAAAGTAATAAAAATATTTCAATTTTAATCTAATAACATTAAGTCTGTCTTTTCAAATTAGTCAAGGGGCAAACGAGATGGTTCAATGGTTAAAAGCACTTGCTGCTTTTGCAGAGGACTGTTGTTAAGAGAACACTTGCTGGTTCCTGGCTGCTCAGCCCCGAAATAATCACACAGAAACTATATTATTTAAATCATTGCTTGGCCTATTAGTTCTAGCTTCTTATTGGCTAACTGTGGCATATTAATTTAAGCCATTTCTATTGATCTGTGTATCACCCACGTGACAGAGGCTTACTGGCAATGCTTCTGCATATCTGTCTCTGGCAGCAGCTCATTGGCTTCTTCTTGACTCTGCCTTCTTCCTCCCAGCATTCAATTTAGTTTTCTCCACCTAGTTAGATTCTGTCCTGCTATAGGTTCAAAGCAGTTTCTTTATTCATTAATGGTAATCACAGCATACAGAGGGAAATCCCACATCACCTCCCCTTTTCTGTTTAAATAAAAAAGTTTTAACTTTAACATAAAATTACATATAACAAAACAGGTAATTCCTCTTGTGGACTATTACGTTAACTAGGCAAAGATGTGTTACAATTGTTTATGCTGTATTTGCTTAATTATATAAAAGGGTGTTGCATCTGTTTCACCTTGCCTACCTAAAGCACCTAATTGGTCTAATAAAAAGCTGACCAGTCAATAGCTAGGTAGCAAAGTGATAGGTGGGGATGGTATACAGAAAGACTAAGTAATAGGAGAAATCTAGACTAGGGAGAAGAATAAAGAGAACAAGGAAGAAAAACAGGGACACACCCGGGGCCAGAAGCCAGGCAGCCACTAGTCAGACACAAGAAGTAGTAGAAGAAAGATATACAGAAAGAAAGATAAAAAGCCTGGAGGCGAAACAGATAAAGAGAAACAGGTTAAGTTATAAGAGCTAGCAAGAAATGAGTATAAGATAAAGTTGAGCATTTTAACCTCTATCTAAGTCTCCATGTCATGATTTGGGAACTGGCTGGTAGACCACAAGAAAGCCTGGTACCGATTCCTGCTAATTTATCAGTATAGATTATCATGGACATCAGCTATCTCCACAGCAAATCTAATTTTCCCATTTATACAAATCACTAATTATATTACCCCTTTTGCTTCCACCAAATTCAATGCCTTCACTAGTCTCTGATCAGGATATGAAGTGAAGTGTCTGTTTCCACCTTTCACTCCCCTGTGTGTTAAGGCAAAATGTTTGGATATAATACACTGAGTTCATGAGGTCCTATCATTCACATTGCCTCACCCGACGTACTCAAAATGAACCTGTGGTTAACCAGCCTTTTACTGCATCATTGTTCTATCTGGACAATGACGACGTGAGCAGGTGACTTTGAGGCTCACACTCAGATTTCTGTTTCTCAGCTCAGGAACCTTACAGTCAACAACCATCACTATCGTCCATCAAATGAGTTGTCAACCATATAAAACACTGGGAACTACTAATGAGCTTAAGAAATAAGGTGCTAGTTTAGAAAATATTTATTATGTCAAACAAAGTTTCATAATAAAAGTGATAAAAGTGATAGAGAGAGGAAATTACTGGCAGAAAAAGGGAATGAAGAAGTCTAGCTGAGGACTATAATGCTACAATTCAGGAACAGAGATATTTCAGTTGCTAAATTTCTAAAAATATGAGCTCATAATCTCAATGACACCCACACAACACACAATATTTTTTTTTAAAAAAAAAAAACTTATAATGACTACCACTGAAAAAAGTAGCAAAAGTATTTTTGGAAAATCAACTTTATAAAACCTACTGAAAATACGTAAGCCCAGAAGCAAAGCCCTTTATGCAGAGGGCACCCAAACTTAAAAAAAAAAGAGCCCACGGCTAAAAGAAGACTATTTGAGTAATTATCTCCTTACTCAGCCTAAATCTATACCAGGCTCACTGGTGCTTTTTCAACTGTATGTCAGTCTTTGTCCTAATTTGCACTTCACTTAGCAACAAAGTCTGAGAGTCCTGTGGCTCCTTCTACTCCACTGGGGGAGGGAGCACAGCAGAAGAGAATAGCTGAATTGTTAGCTGTAAAGAGAGAGGTTTGTAGTAGACTCAATGAATAAGGATACAAGACATGCAAATATGCTATACCACTCAATGTAACACAAAATTCCTTGAGTCAACTTGACGAAAAAAGGAACAATTATAAACTACGATGCTTTCAAGCCATATGTGACCACACAGAGTCACATAGTGATAGCAATCTGTTGTAGCAACATCTCATTTTCTTTATGTCTAGGATTATACAAAAGAATATATTCTCGTAATAAATTTATGTGTGCTTCTTCATTCAGGCTATTTTATTCAGAATTTCTCCTCTCTGAGATAGCCTCCTGAGATATGCGTCTCATTTCCATGAAGGTCCGGAGAGACATAAGCGTACAGTATTTACTTCAGTATGATATCAACAACATATTGCAGAACAGTTCATCTAAAATAATAATAGAAAAACGTTGAGCCATCTTTCCATTTGGAAAAATATATCTGGAGGAATGTGAATTCTGACTGAAGTTACATTGCTTAAACACACTGTGCTATCTCAGCTTGCTTAGAAAATTTAAAGACACATGCACACACATGTTCAAGAGTGGAAAAATGAAGACTTATAAAAGGCTGTATGACAATAGGCAAGAGTAAGTTAATGCAGCATATTCATGTAGTATCTAGAGTAAAGCAAATAAGATTAGCTGGCTACGTAGGTTGGTCATCAGGGTAGCGACTAGACTTACAGATAAAGAAACAAAGCAGACCATATAAGTAGTTTTCTAGGGCAAATTCAACTACTTTCCCAGTGTAATTTTCAATGCGACTTGTCATGGTCAACATCAACATCAAATATATGATCATATTAAGTTTTTCTAGAAAAATGTAATGTGTGCATGTCTGTATGTATACATGCATAAGTCTATAAAAATATATATGCCTATTCACATATACTATACATATAGATATATAAAGTGATTTGCTATAATGCATGATATATATAAAGTAATTTGCTATAATTACATGATAACAGGGACTGAAAAGTTCCATAGTTTACCATCTAAAAGCCAAGAACCAAGAAAGACAAGACATCGGTCTGAAGGACTGAAAACCAGAGAGGCAATGGTTCTAATCAGAGAGCTGATGTAGATTTTCACCCAGGTCTAAAGAGTAGAGAATGAGGAGCTAAAACGGCAAAGCAAGGATGATGTCAACTCACAGGTGGTGAAGCATCCAGGAATTCTTTTTCCCTCTACCTTCTATATCATTCAGGCTTTCAAAGGATTTGATAAGGTCACTCAAATAGGGAGGGTAACATTTTACACAGTTTATCATATTAAATGCTAATATTTTTAATAAATGCCATCAAAGATACAGGACATGTGCAGAAAGCACATATCTGCATTCCAGATCTCTGTCTCAAAGTAAATTGGCATGGAAAATTAGTTTTCTATTGCTTTCTGTTGCAGGAATAAACACCAGGATCAAAAACAACTTGGGGAGAAAAAGATTTATTTGGCTTACAGGATATAGTCCATTGAGGGAAACCAAGGCAGGAACTAAAGGCAGGAACCTGGAGGAAAGGGCTAAGGTTGAGGCCTCAGAGGAATGCTGCTGACTGGCTTGTTTCCCCTGGCTTCCTTGGCTACCTTTCTTATAAATTCCAGGCCACCTGCCAGGGGTGATACTGGATTGGTGCCTCTAACATCAATTGGCAATCAAGAAAATGACCCCATGGACATGGCTAAGACTAATCTGATGAAGGAAAATTTTCAGTTGAAGTTCCCTCTTCTCAGGTGTGTCAACTTGACAAATATAACCTTACTTTGACAATTAGCTATTATGGAAGACAATAATTTAATATCTTCAAGTTTTCTATACACACCTTTGATTACTTACCAGCTTATAAATGAAAATTATCTACCATGTGGTAGAAGATAGTCCACTAATTGTTTTCTTTTTTATTGGTTACAGTGGTCTCTAGGAATAGGATTCCCTAAGAAACAGAAACATAGTCTTCATCCAAAGCACGATTTCTGCCACTCGCTATTGATCGCTCACTCTAGGTGTGAGAGCATTGCTAGCAACCATTCAGTTAATAAACAAGCTCTATAAAGATCTATCTATTTATCTATCTATCTATCTATCTATCGATTTTTTTTTACTTTTGATTAACAAATCAGAAATCTGAAGTAGAGGGTTGAAGTAAGGTCTTACAGAATATTCAATTTCTAAGTACCATATGGTACCAGGATCTGAACTCTGGAAGGTGGCTCTAAAGTCATCTTGGAAATACAGTACAACATTAGAGCAAAGACATGGAAAGAAATGAAATCTTCTATTTTGGCATACTGTGCATAAGATAAAACCTTACAAATATAGAGCCAAATGTAAACATTACTTCAATCTGATTTTTAGAGTTATCTTTTCACATAAGAGAGGGTATGGTTTTATTTTCTATAAGGGGAAAACCACTATCTTGAAGGTATTTGTCTAAAAACCTTATACTCATGCTAACTGATCAATATTCTATCATTCATAATAAAAATAAATCACACTGAGATGGTTCTTCATGACTGGAAAGCAAATCCACAGCCACAAGAAAACCTGGCTTGGAGATTTAAACAACTAAATATATAAATATTATATTGCAGAATTTTGGGTTGAATTTTGGGAGTGAAGGCATAAGTCACAAACAATGCCACACCAGTTTGGAATTATGATTAATAGGGTGATATTTATTTAAAGGGGAAAAAACTTACAGATCACAGTCCCAAACAACAGCCCTCTGCGCAACCAGGAAGGGAGTCTAGTTGCAGCTGGCAGAGCAGGAAGTGAAGAGAGAGAGGAGAGGGAAGTGGCCGCTTTTTTAAAGGGAGAGAGACCACGCCCCAATGGGCTGGTATCTCAGCGGCTATAGGCTGGAGGATTGGGAGGACCTCCCGCAACACCTCCCCCTTTTGTTTAAATAAGAGAGTTCTAAACCTACTATGAAATTATATACAATAAGTACAAATATCCTATTCTAACTAGCTTAGGTCTTGTATAATAAATAACTTGGCCAAGTCATGAGAGAAAGTAACTGCATTTATATAGTCTTCAACCCCATCGAAGATCTGAGAAGGGAAATAATGTTACCTGGGTAATTAGGAAGTTCAGTAAAATAACTTCCAAAACATGCAACAAATCACAGAGACACGAGCTACCTGGGCAATCACCCAAAGTCACGTTAGCAGCGTTGAAGCGACCAACTTTGGCTAAGGCCTAACATAACTGACATATCATTTTCAAAGGCAAGCAATTTTTCAAAACTATCTTACTCTGTCTTGGCAGGATATGACAGTTCTGTTTTATCCATTGATGCACACTCTGTATCTCTGTCAGTGGTTGAGGTATGGGCATTTCTTTGCCCAAAGGCCAGTTCTGCCAAAAAGAAAGGCTCCAGGTGGAGTGTCTTTGGTGCTCAATATTCTCTCGGGAATAGAGTGTTGTTGCCAGGAGCAATTGTGTCTCATTACCACAAAATTCTGAGTTAGATTAAAGGCCATTTTCTACAGCTCTTTGAAGAAGTTGAAGATTATCTATCTATACTGAGTATAATCTCTAAAGAACCTGATTAGTCTAATTATAAATGACAAACTTAGATGACTATTAATCTATATAATTCTCAATATCTATCTAACTTAAAGACTAAGAAAATAAACGACTGTGAAACAAATGAGGACAATGACCTCCAAATATAAACAATGTACAAATATATATTGCAGTAGGTAAATATATATCAATACACAAACATTATATAAGTATCTTAATCAGAGGTAGAAATGCACACTGCAATATGGTAAATATATACAATATATATATCAATACAACATATGTCAATACATAAAAAAATGTTTTAAACAGAGGTAGAAACATGCATGCATACAATAGTCAATATAATTTAACTTTGTATCAATATACAAGAATCAATACCAACACATTTGTCTAAAAACAGTAACTCACAATTATAAATCTATTATCCCATCATCCCTCTTTTTTTTCTTTTTTTTAAAATGATCCCTGAGCTTATAAAATTCCTCCCCCAACCCTCAATCATATACTAATTATAATCAACCCCTAAATGATGTCCCTAACCCAAGGGCAAACTTTACTGGGAGAGGGGACATCGTCCTCTAGAATTACTTCCAGTTGTCATGGGGGCGACGTTCTTTCTGGGGGATCCTGTGAAAGTAAAATGATGGTTAAATTTCAAGATCAATGTCTTTTAAAATTGCAAATAGTCTCTCAGTATTTTGTGCAGGTCTGGCCAAAATGTTGTGTAAGATGTGCACCATTTCAGCTAACCAAGTTAGAACTGTCTTGTGCAGGTGGTACCCAAAGCAGGTTTGTAGTAGCGCTATCAGTATCATGACGTCATATCAACCAGGTGGAGTTGTTGTTATGGGGCCCCATCTTCTTCCTGGAAACTTCAAATGTCAGTTCAGGAAAAACTCATTGTTCATTGTGAAAAACTTAAACATTAATCATATAGACATATTCAGGCACAGGCCGAGGTTCGTGCCAAGCCGAACTCGCGGCCGGCAGCCGAGCGGGGGAAGGAGAGGTCCTAAAACCAACCAAACGCTGGGCGCCAATTGAAGGCGTAAGTCACAAACAATGCCACACCAGTTTGGAATTATGATTAATAGGGTGATATTTATTTAAAGGGGAAAAAACTTACAGATCACAGTCCCAAACAACAGCCCTCTGCGCAACCAGGAAGGGAGTCTAGTTGCTGCTGGCAGAGCAGGAAGTGAAGAGAGGAGAGGGAAGTGGCCGCTTTTTTAAAGGGAGAGAGACCACGCCCCAATGGGCTGGTATCTCAGCAGCTATAGGCTGGAGGATTGGGAGGACCTCCTGCAACAGTGGAGTAAATCTGACTTGGCCTCCTGAATTTACGTATGAGTTATACCACTAAGCTATGCACCTTCAACCCCATACAAATTCCTCTAAATGATGTCTAGTTTCTAGACTAACTACTTAGTAATAGATACCTGTGAAAGGTACTAAAAAGTAGTGGGTAAACCTAAAAATTAAGTAACAAAAATAATTATTTAAAAAAAAGCATTTACCTCATTTATTAATATATAATAATTAAGTAAACAATTTTACAGAAAAGAAACTAAAGAAGTAAAATGGAATATTGTCAGATACCTGGAAATCCAGGTCACGTATTCTTAGAAGCTGTACAAGTTAAGTTTATTCGCTCTAGAATTTTAAAAATTGGATGACTGCTAAGCAGCTGAAGGTAGGTGGAGTAGCCAGTGTTGATATATACTGCACAAAGGGACAATTCAGGATGCGAGTGGGTCAGAGAAGAGCTTACACAGGATTCCACTGCACTATCTGGAACAGCATGCAATTTGAAATCCATAAATAGCTTATTTAGGGGGAATTTTATATTTCTGACTAATTGGAAAATTGAAATTATGTACAGTGAAAGATGAATTACATGTAAGGGGATAAATGAGGCCTACCAATATCAACATAGGGCTTTCAAATAGATAATCAAGGCATGAGGACAAGATGTGGACTCTATTCACTATCACTGGAGTCCTCCAAAGAACAGATAGGAGGTAACATGCTCACAGCCCCAGAAGATCACATAAAAACAAGAAAGCGCCTGTTCTCCCACTCTCAGGAGTCTCTTCTCGCTAATCTTAACAAACTCATGTTTGCTCTTGATAAGATACTTTCCCAGAAGACAGACAAAACAAAAGTATCACCAGAAAAATGCAAATTAAAACACGAATGCACAGGATCACACCAGATATTTAATTGGCAATGCTAAGTGCTGACACAGCCATGGAACAGCTGGAATTCTGTTGCTGGTGAGAGTGCATACTGTTCTACTTTGGAATACTATATAGCAATACCTACGATATCTCTACATATATGTGTGCACTTTGATCCAGACTCCTGTGTCTCTTCCTAACAGAAACAAGAACATGTGTGTCTGTGTGTGTGTGTGTGTGTGTGTGTGTGATTTCTATAAAAATATTCACAGAGAGTTTCTGTAATAGCTTCAACCTAGAAAAGTCCAAATGAACATTGTTGTTATTCCAAAGTATTCACAGACAGGGATACTACATAACAATAAAAATGGATGGATTATTTCTATAGGCTAAGGAATAAGTACTACATATACATAAAGAAAACAAATATGGATTTACAAACATGAGTTCAACTGCATAAAATCAAGTGCCATGATAAAATAAATGAGGGGACAGAAATCAGGATGGTAGGTGCCTTTGGAGAAGAGACAGTGGTTACTGGAAGCTGGTACAAGAAGGTTCATCATGTCATCTATAGGATACAGCTTTCAGTGATGTTCAATCCAAAGTTTCTTAACAAATTAATGCATCTGTAGAAAATACTGTCTAAGTGGTAACTTGGTAAATATCTAGAAATTGAAGCATCTTCTTAGCTGTCATCAAGCAATAGCCATCTGCAGCTTGCTCACATATCATTCTCAGTTTTATTACGTATCACAATCACACTATCTTTTTCTACACATGTAACTACTCATACTTGGCTCTTCTCCTTTCTGGAAGACACCTGGTAGAGATGGGTTCAAGCCCAACTCTCAAACAGACGTATTTCTGGTAGCTTCTAGGAAGTTACCAGAATAAAGCAACCTCATATGCCCAAACCTACCTTCCAGAAGGGTCTGGAATCTTTGAGCTGTATAATTCATTCTCATGGTTCCTAATTTTTTTTCTTTTGCTGGATCAATTCTCTTAACTGCAATTTTATGTTGGATAATTTATTTGATTAATGTCTGTAGACATTCATGGCTAATTATGGAATTAATTGGTAATTAACATAGACATTAATTACTAGGCTTTAAGCAGATGCTCACAAACAGTGCATCTCTTTACCTTATCATCCCCCAGTAATGAACAGAGAGATTATCATACAATAAGTCCTCAACAAACATTTGTCAAATGAATAAAGTAAAAGATAATGAAGTCAAACCATAAAATTGCATAAAAGCATTAGTGAGCTTCCCTTTATCTATAGTTTTAATTTTTACTGGCTCTCAATAGTGAATTTTCACCTATTTACACATGTTGGTGGATTTTCCTGTCCTGCCTGCCAGCTCCCAAACAACCACATGGAGACTTATTATTAATTATATAAGCTTAGTAGACAGGTTAGGCTTGTTCGGTTAGGCTTGTTTCGAACTAGCTCTTATAATTTAAATTAATCCATTTCTATTAATTTATTTTCTGCCCTGTGGCTTTATTACTTTACTCTGCTGTACCTAATTGTTCTTAATATTAAAACCCAGAGTGAGATATAGGGGTGAAAGCTGAAGAATCAGAGAAACAGAGCGACCAGTCACTATTGTTCTTACCTCTACCAATGCTCAGACAAAAAGGGCGATTCTGTCATCAGATGGCCTCCTCAGAGTGCACTTTCAGACAGACTACCTCAGACTGACTGCCTAGACTGCTGCCTCAGACTGCATTGATCTGTCTCCTCCTGCCTTATATTCCTCTATCCACCAATCCATATCACACCTGTCTCCACCTCCCTAGTGCTGGGTTAAAGGTGTGTGATCTTTTTGTGAGCTCTGTTTCCCTTTTAGACTGAATCAATTTTGTGTAGGCCTTGAACTAACAGAGCTCTGTCTGCCTCTGTCTCCTATGTCCTGGGATTAAAGGTGTGGGTCACCACTGTCTGGCCTCTAGTGGCTTAGCTCTGCACTCTGAAGTTCAGGCAAGCTTTATTTGTTAAAACACAAGTATCACCACACTCTGTATTGACCCATGCTTTCTCTGAGTCCTGTGTCTCCTCTAGACACTTCCTTCGTTCAAGTTTTCTCTTTGCCTTGAAAATCTTAAAATCTTGAATATCTTGCCTAGCTATTTTTAAACCAATCTGAACGACTCATGTTCACTGTGTACAAAAAGATTATTCCACCACAGACATATTGTGCAAATTACTATTGATATTAAAACACAGTACTATTCAGTAGGGTTGAGAATCAGCTCTATTCTCTAAAGCATAGTCTTTTGAACTGACTAAGTCTTCTTGTCTGATGGGGGTTTCCCTTAAGTTTTTGTTTGTTTGTTTTGGTTTGTTTTTTAAATAGTCATATGTGTGTTGAAATTTGAGAAAACACATCTACGTACATGGCCAATTAAGTGCTAGCTAACAAACAAACAAAAACAAAACAAAATGAGCCCCAAACACTTTTAATCTGTTTGTTCTGCAGGTATATTGCTAAAAGTAAACATATAAACAACTTCTAGTACCCTAACATTACAAGAATGTAAAAGTAATATTACAGTTTAGACAAGACATCTAATACATCTGTAAAATAATGTCTGTTACTGAGCTATACTCACTCTTGTTCAACATTAGAAGCAAACCTCCACAAATGACTATAAATTGAGCATATGCAAGATCAGAGTTATTCCAGGTCAAAGATACAGAGAACCTGTCTAAAAAGCAAAAAATAAAAGTAAAAATATACAAAATAGAGGTTAAAAAAAGCGCACAAAGGTGGAAAATACACAGAGAATTTTGATACTGTATGCTATTATGCTCTCTTTGAATTGTTTGAATGCTGAGGAAGGAGCAACAGATGCCAAAAGATATTTGTTTATAAATGCTGCTGAATTAATCCAACATAGATATTTTGAATTTGGATCTAAGGTTATGATACTTTGGAAAAGAGATTCTTCTTTTGTTTTCACAGATATTGAGACTCTGTGGGTTGCATCCATACCAATATGGTATGATGGACCACGTCCTCCTGAAAGGTTGCGTGAACACCCTCAGAAAATTGCTTCGCTCAACTGCCAACTGAGATGAAACTAACACACAGGTTATACCATGAAAGACCTAATTAACGACGCCCCCATTCAGCAGGAAGCAGTTTGGAGAGAAAAAACTGCGCCCATGTTCCCAAAATATTGTTTATAAATGTTCTTTTACATTTAAAGGGGGAAATGATATAGATATGAATAATTTACATTGGTATGGATTTTAAGGTCAATTTTGTTATATGTATATGTGTTTCTGATCTTGATTAAGGTATTGTGATTGTGTAGTTCATTTTTAAAATATAATGTATAATTAGAAATATAGATTAATAGATAATCATAATAGTCAAGTTTGTAGTCATGTTAGTTAAGATTTTCTAGATGTACATAGATATATGTTAGATAGGCATTCTTCATATTTTTCAAAGATTATAGAATATTGCATTTTAAATGTTTTAATAATTTAGGGCTTTTCATGACAGTGAGACACGTCTGCTCCTGGCAGCACCAATCTACTTCAAGAAGAAGATGGGCATCGAAGAGGCACCTTATGGAGTTTGATAGCCATTTGGGCAAGAAACTGCTCTTGCCTGGACTATTGCATAAACTGGACACAGAGAACCCACAGAGAGAGGACTACTGAACTTGCCTAAGGTGAGATGATCTTTCGGGGTTCCTGATTCATGAAAGAGTCTGCGAGACATTCTGCAGGACACAACAGATAGTGACTGAACTGACTTTGAATTTTCCTGCTTTATGAAAATGTCTGCTGGATACCATGGGCCTGAAGGCTGAAGATGGATGCCCCAATGATACAGAGGAACTTTGGGTGACTGTCCAGGCAGTGAGATGTCTCTGTCATTTCTAGAGTTTTAAAAGTTGCTTTTTTCTTGTTTGCTTAGGTAGTATTGTATCTTTCTGGAGTCTTTGATGGAGTTAAGAATAGTTAGTTATAGTTATAGTTTTCCTTAGTTATGATAAAGATTATTGTAACTTTTACTTGATAACTGTTTCGTTATATGTAATTTTGCTATGTTAAAGTTAATGCCTTTTTTTTTGTTTAAACCAAAAAAGGGGAAATGATGGAGGAAGGTCATTGGTTAAATAAAAAGAAACTGCTTGGCCCTCATTGGTTCGAAGATAGGTGGGAGGAGTAAACAGAACAGAAAGCTGGGAGGAAGAGGAAGTGAGCTCAGACTCCACAGCTCTCCTCTCGGGAGCAGATGCGTCAGAGAGATGCCATGCTCCGCTCTCCTGGGCAGACGCACATGATGAAGCAAGTCGCCAGGTTAGACATGCTGAATCTTTCCCGGTAAGACTGGTGCTCACAGATTATTAGAGATCGGTTGATCGGGATGTGAGAATTAACCTGTAAGGGCTAGAGCTAAAGGGCCAAGCAGTGTTTAAATGAATACAGTTTGTGTGTTGTTATTTCGGAGCATAAGCTAGCCATGTGGGCAGCCGGGGTGCTGGGGATGTAGCCCCGCCACCCATATTACTACAAGGTGGAGTATCTTCAGTGTGTTAACAACTGTCACCTTCCCTTGTGGAGGACGGTGTCTGCACGTTTCCATATAAAATATCACACTCTTACTTAACACTTCCTCCAATCCTTTCCCTAGTCATGTCCAAGAGCCTAGGGGCTTTCAGAGAAACACAGCCTAAAATAGACAGAGCTGATAAAACATTCAACAATGGTGACAAGACTCCCTACAATGGTGACAAGACCCCCTGAGCTGTGGGTCATTGGTTTTTCTAACAGAAAGCATATATTGGTCCTAGTTTCTACTTACCCTGTCTCTTCACCCCTCTCTCTAGTTTTAGTTAGAAAAATCAAATCCCTTTTGGGGAGACATTCACTTATTCCTTGATTATCATAAGAAATAGAGCATTGATATGACTATGAACATATCACTGAAGCACACGTTTAAGATTACCTAGGATTCTTCTACTCCTTCCCTTTGCCCATTCCACATCTCTCTGCCTCCCAGGAAGTTCAGCTAAGGAACTGTTGCCAGCAAAAACATTGCTTCTTCCTTTGGGAATAAACTATTCTATATGGGAGTAGATACAACAGCATCCTTCAATATACTTATGTAATTCCAAAGAATGGATACTTCTCAAATGTATAAGTCTATTGGTTAATTTTCTGTTACTGTTGCACTACATTGTTTTTTTAAGTCTCTTATCCTGTGATTGTGGTACATAAATACTCTCAAAGCACAAGGGCAATTTTGTATCTTATATGTACATACATATTGGTTCTAGAACTTCATTTAAGGCTGTACCAAACTGTTTCAATGGGATAGCTATTTTCCAATTAATCCCCTTAGCACAGGAAGTTCTAACAGTTGTTACTTTGTGAGAAAGCCAGGCAGTAACTTCTATTATTCTACACTTGTCCTTTTTGTCCAGTTATATAATACAGCTGCACATACTACCTATGCTTCTGTGTAGTCCCTGTTGCCTTATCAATTTCATTTGACATGCTATAAGTAGAAGCCAGTGGAATAGCTTGGACCCAGGATTTCAGTGCTTATACGAAACAGGGACTGACCCTTCCTTCTTTCCCCCTACCAAGTTCTGGTTGGTGAGATATTTGGCTACAAGTATATGTTTGATGTTTGCCATTCCCACACCAAAGGAGGACCATTTCACCCAATGTTTAAGCAGCTGTCTATTTCTTATTTTTCAGGATGACGAATATATGAGAAGCCACCACATAATCAGTACCAGAATTACTCCCCATGATGTCGACAGGATTTTTCCCAGGATGCTGACAGATTCTCTAATAATCAGAAGCACTGTTTTTGTTTGTTTTACTTTTTGTATGGATTTTTTATTTTTATTTTTTGTCTGTTTGTATCAGACATGAGGTTTTCATTTCTATGAGCAGATAATATCAACTTATAGGTCATTGGTAAATAACTGTTCTCAGCTTGCCAGAGTTCTAGGAGACTAACAAGGAATTCATCATAACCCAAGTCAATTTAATCTGACATTTGCTCCTTTTCCTGAGAGCTGCCGCAGTTGGCAAAGCAGTACAGTGATCACAGAAAAGAATAGAATAAGATTGTTGTTAGAAGAATGCTACTACCTCAGGAAGCTTTTTGTGATTTAAATAGTAGCTCAAGTGATTACTGTACAAGTAGTGTGAGCTATGCCTCTTTGCACGCATTTACACAAAGGCTAAATTTCCATTGCGTTGTTCCGTTGTTCCATTTAATGACAACGGGACTGTCCTAAAAGCACTATGCTTATTCAAATGTGCTACATCATACAGATTCTTCTCTATTAGAAATAGGCTATAAACCAAGTTCTATTATAGACTTCTGTGAAAACTAATTTTTAAAATATTAAGTGAGATAGGACTTGGTTTGATTAGTCATGTGATTTTACAACTGTTGTTTTTTTTCCCTTCCCTTTTCCTTCTTACGTGTTCCCATATGTAAGTTATTTCCCCAATGCTATAGTGACAATTAAACTGATAGTAGAAATACAATAATACGTTTAATAATTTCTTTCACACTTACATCATTTTCTTCTGAAAAACATGTCTCTTAATACTGTGTTCCATGTCTTCGAGCATAGCCATGGACCCAGAGGTTCTGAAGCACTCCTGCTTGCACAACTGTTTATTCTCAGGCATTAGTTCTAGCGTCAGAGACTCAAGTTATTTTTTAAATCCACTAACATCTACTGATGATTTATGTAAATTCTCCTAGGAATCTATCATGATATACAACTCTCTCTCTCTCTCTCTCTCTCTCTCTCTCTCTCACACACACACACACACACACACACACACCAAAAAAATTGAGTATTACAACCTTAAATTTTCTACTGAAATCTAAACTTTAGAAGATACTTAGTACATTTGAATATTGGAAAGTAAAGTTGAGATTTTGCTGGGCTCTTTTTTTATTATTGTTTTAAATAGAGTAAACAAATCTCTGTAAAAATTTAGTTTTCATTTACTTCATTAATAAACTTCAAAACACAAATTACTATACTGGATAATTACTATCTTTATGAAAAAGCAGAAAGCCGTTCTGCTTTAAATTTTATTCATATGTTTTTGTTTTGTTTGTTTGTTTGGTGTGTATGTGTGTTTCTGTGTGACTATCCTTTAGCAGTTTTTCTAACCAGACTAAAAGGCAGACTAAAAAGGACTACTCAGTTTATCCGAGCTGCCCTCAACTCTGACCTTAAGCTATCTAATTTAAGATCAGACCGAGCACTCTCCAAAAGCAGTTCACTTTTAATCATCTAGCTGGAAGATGTTTATAATTGGATTCAAGCTTTGTGCTAAATGACCTAGAACCATGATGTTTTAATTTTTGAATGAAAAAAAATATTCAAAACAACAGTTTAAAAATGCTCAAAGCATGGGGGGGGGGGGGGAGGAGTAAACTATTGAATGTCTATACATGTGAGTTAATACTCAATTTTAAATGCTGCTCTGGTATTCTCTATGATTATAATCAATATATGACCATTTGGGGGGAATTATTTTACTAGATAGTTTTCTAAAATATGTAAACAGACAAAAAGTACATAACAGAATGCCAGGTGTCACTAGTTTTTAGGAAAAAGAAACTCTCACCTCAACTAGAATGGCTATAATAAAAAAAATCCAAATAACTAAAGCTGGTATGGGTGGAATTGGTGTGAATGTAAATTAGTACAGTGAATATTTAAAAACTATGGAACACTTTAAAAACAAAACACAAATCTACCATCTGATCTGGCAATGTCACTCCATGGTATGTATCCAAAGCAAATGAAATGTCTGCATTTCCAGGTTTGTTTAGCACCATGAATTACAGCATTATATATTTATGCCTATACCCGGGAATATATGTACATATGTATATTCATATTAAATAATGGCATATTGCAGTGAAATATTATTAACCATAAAAGAATAAAAATTTGTCATTTTTGGCATGGCACAGAAATACTTGGTTAAGGGGAAAAGAAAGATCTAGCCACAGAAAGATGAACTGCATGCTCCTGGTTAGATATGGAAGCAGGATAATCAGTTTGATAGAAGTAGAAAGCAGAATAATAGTCAGAGGATAGGAGAGGGATGGAGGTGTTAAAGTGAGGACCCAAACAGAATTACAGAAGAAGGATAAGTTAAAACTTTTTAAAGCATATATATATATATACATACACACACACACACACACACACACACATATATATATATATATGCATAAATATATTTCAAGGAAACAAAATTTATAAATGTGACTATTTCACTTTGCATATATGTTATCAAATTTTTGTTGTATTCCATAAATATGTGCAGTAAAAGTATATCAATTAATTAAATAAAGGTAATATATGAAAACCAAGATGTTACACAAATTCATGCATCTCAAACTTAAACATTCATAAGACAAATGTTTTGAAGTTAGAAGACTATGTGATGACTGATCTTCTCTATTTCCAAATACTACATTCTTCTTCAGTCAAAAGTTAAAACAGTAGGAAAGGAAACTAGGGAAGTATTCAATGAAACCCTGTTTTGTTACCAGAAAGAAGGGAACATAAAATAAAGTGAGGTCATAATCTCTGAAGTACTACTGCTTGTCAATGCTCCCTCGGGCAACCCAAACTCCCCTGCTAAAAGTTCTGACTGCACAAGGAGTCTGCACTATGAGTACTCCTTTTGTCAGTGAAGTAAGCAGTAAATAGTAAACTCTTAGGGGCTGGTACAGCCTTTATAACAAAAAGTAATATAAACCTGGTCAGAGTATTAATAAAACTTTTCAGTTATTAAAATGGGGACATTGATAAAATAAGCAATAGGAAATTATTTTAAAATAAATATTTGAAAGATACTTGTATAAATATTTGTTTTTAATGCATTTGAGCATGAATGTGGGTACCTCTTTCTATTTCACACTGTTATCAACACAGAAGTAGTAGGCTTCACTCTTTTGATCCTGTACATCAGTCTCCTACATGGTAGCCCCTCATCACTGATATTTGTGAAACTATCGAAGATGACTGCATCTTGTTTGGTTTGTTGCTCTGAAAATGTCACCTTTTAACGGGTGTATTCAATTTACATTACTACTAACTTTGTATTTTTCTCTTTAAAGAATATAAAGTTGCTATCTTATTTTTTACTGTTTCTGTGATGAAATACCCTGACCAATGCAATGTCATGGAGAAGGACTTCACGTTGTACCATAGTTCCAGGTGAAGCCCATTGTGGCAGGGAAGTCAGGTGGCAGTTGCTCACCTTGAGTCAAAGTCAGGAAGCAGAGAGAGAACGTTACTGCATACTTCTCCTTTTTATTCAATCTTGGGCCTCAATCCATCCACAGTTGGCATAACTCAATTATCCTAATCACGGATACGTATGCCCAGAGGCTGCTCTAAACTCCTCAATCATCCCTCCTGGACATGCCCAGAGGCTCATTTCCTAGGAATTTCTCACTCCTGTTTCATCTACCACTGGGAAAATTAACTTAGACACTTGTCCTCATAGAAAATTCACTTAGGTCATCATGATCCCTGGGATTCATTATTTGTGTCTTTCCTGATGAAATATATGACTGCCCACTTCTGAAAAGCAAATAAGTAATGTGCTTCCTAAAAAGCGTCCTTACCTAGAGAAGCCACACACTTCTATTTATTGTAACTGAAATTACAATGTTAAATGTTAAACATGGTCCTCATCCAATCAACCCTCTGACTTTGGGTAGTTTAGCCGCCTTCAGTCTCCTTTCCTTACTGTTCTTGATCGTTATCATTCATAGTAAAACTTCTTGCCTCTAGGGAGAGAGGGAAATTGCAGGTGTCAGATGGACAAGTCTTTATTTTCCTGTTTCTTGTCTCCAAATTCACCACATTCTGCCCAAAGCTAACTCACTTACTGCACTTTCCCTTTGTTATTTCCCAAACCTCCGGGTCTTGTTGAATCAGCTTTCACATTTCTTTTTGATTCCCCCAGAAGCCCTCCACTTTCATAGTTTACAATGTCTAGAGCTCTTCCATCTCACAAAGCTACTGACTAGTCATCTTCTCCTACTTATCAAGACTACAGCTTCTCCTCCTCAAGGCTTCATCCTTCCACCACCATAGCGCTACACTAACACAGCAGCTCTGGGAAGTGGATGATTTTATCTGCATTTTCTAGCTGAGAAAGCTGAGGCACAGAGAGGTAATATCTCCAAAACTATACAGCAACTGGATGACTACGACCAGCTTCACCAAGGTGGGTAAGCCTTCCTGCTCATGCAGCTGGTTGGATTCCATGCTGATGATCTCCACCATCGATTTACACAGTTCTGATTTCAGCCTTCCAAGTGGTACTGTTTGCCATCTGCATAACTTCTGGATTAGTTAGACACTATGGCCACAGCAACTCTTAGAAAGTAAAACTTTTGGTTGGGTGGTTTTATTTATTTATTTATTTTTGGAACTATGGTGGCGCACAGGCAGACATGGTGCTATGGTGTTGGAGAAGGAGCTGAGAGTTGTACATCTGGATCCTCAGGCAGCAGGAAGAGAAATGTCTGCCACACGAAGCATTCGCACATCTGAGACCTCAAAGCCCACCTCCAGTGACAACACTTACTCTAACAAGGCCATACATACTAATAGTGTCACACCCTATGGGGGTCCTTTTTATTCAAACCACATTATGCTCCCTGGCCCCGTAGACTTGTACGCATATCACACGCAAAATGCATTTAGTACAATGTCAAAAGTCCACTAGTCTGCAACAGTCTTAAACTTGTTTAAAAGTTCAAAGTTCAGTATCTTCAGAGACTCGTGCCATCTCTTAATAGTAATTCACTATAAAATCAAAATGAAAAAGCAAGTCCCATATTTCCAACATATAATGGCACAAGATATACATTACTATTCCAATAGGGAGGGAGGGGAACATAAATAGGAAATACTAAACCAAAGCAAGACCAAACCCCAAAACTCTGGGTCTCCATGTCTTATGTAAATGTTCTCTACAGATCTCCAACTCCTTTCAGCTTTGCTGACTGCACAACTCTTTCTCTTGCCTGGTTCTGCTAACCCTGTTAGCAGCTTTCATAGGTAGGTAGCCCAAGACTCTGGAATCTCCAACATTTTTTAGGGCCTCCAAGGCAATCCAGGCTTCACCTTCATAATGCAATGGCCTCTCTAGGCTTCTATGCCAGGACACCCCGACACATGCCGATAACCCCTTTCTTCTATTCTTGACTCTGAAGCCACACAGTCAAAGCTGCCAAGTTCTGCTTGCTTGGGATGGAAAATGGCACTCTCATTCAATTACATCTTCACCAGCTTTCTGTTTTTGATAGTTTCCTTCATTGCCTATGCTTGGCTGTCCTATGACTGGCACTGTGGATCAGGTAGGTCTCAAATTCAGAGATCTGCCTCTCTCTGCCACTAGAGTGCTGGGACTTAAAGGCATGAACTGCAACAACTGGCCCTTTTATTCCTTTTCACAGTTGGAAGCTTAGCTGGGTGAGCTCTTGCCCTGAGGTCACCACTCCCTTATTTTATTTAATACCAGGCTTCTCTTTAGGTGCTGAGCTCTATTCCACTTCCTTCTGCCCCTTCTGTCTCTGAACTATACATTTGTAATTTTCCTTGCTCAGCTTGTTCCTTTTCATTATATATCTTCATAAGAGTGAACTTAAAAACCACAGGACAGAGTTAATATTGTTTTGAAATTTCTTCTACCACTGCAACTAATTCAAAACTCTTCAATTTAGTCTCAGGCAGACTTTTCAGACAAGGGCAGAAGCAGCCATGTTGTTAGCCAAAGTATCACAAAAACAGTCTCAAGGCCATCCCTCTTCTCTGAAACCTTTTAAGTCAGGCTCCCAAACTTCAAATCACTCTCAAAACCACTGTCTTCCATGGTCCTACTAATTTGGTCCACTAAGTCCCACTTAAAGCATTCAACTCCTTTTACAATCTAAAGTCCCAAAGTCCCCACTCCTCTAAAACAGTCATGCCCAAGACTATCAGACCAATACCCCAGGCCCTGGCACAAAAACCCATCAACTTTTCTTAACTCACAAGCTTTCACTGACTCCATACTACTTATTGTGAAGGTTTGTGGACTCCTTGGAAGACATTCATGGCTTTCTGCAACTACTCCCAACCCCTTCACCATCACTTCCTACTTATACTTATATATAGTCTAGTCACAGCAAACCTGAGGTATGTGCCATTCTTTGTCACATTTCTGTCCCATAAAAATGAAGGTGCAAGTGAGAGGAGTCATCTTCTCTTGAGAAGTCATTTCTCATCTGTGTTTCCTCACTGCCTACCAAGTGCTTTCCTGAGCTCAAAACCAATCTCCCACTCTTCTATATTCCCACAGCAATGGTTTGAAAAGAACAACGCTACAACCACAGTGCTGTACTGTCAATCGTCATCTAGACTACATAGAACTGGTCATTGCATTACTGATGCTGGAACCTTACAATCTTATCCATGAGGACAAGACAGCTATCAAATAACACATTTGATAAAGAAAAGGGTACACCTCTTTTTTAACAGTCAAAAAAAATCAATATACTCCTTGTTATAAAATGATGCATTAATATGGCAATGGTGGTAGCACAACCTTAACTAATCAGTTTGCCTAAAATGTAGCAACCCATAAAAGTTATTTTATTTAAATATTAATAAAGATACATATCTTTCTTTTTTTAAAGTTCTAGGGAATGACTCTATCTTATACAAGATATCTCTGCTTAAATAATAATAAACTACATCAAAGAAAAGAAAGCAAAATAGTCAGACCTGTTTCTAAGGTTACAAGATTTGAGTATAAATAGTCACCATATTATAAATATTATAAAATATGCCCATGAATCAAACAAGTGTTCGAATCAACAGCCTCTCAGCTTCACCACCTTATGCATGTCTACAGTACACTGGGATGCCCAACGACAGCCCTTACCAAAAGCCTTGTTTATTACAAAGATAAATCTCACAGGACTGTATGCTCAAGGGCCATAAGCCTGTGGTGCATGTGTGCACTTATGCACTTGTCTGCCTCGGGCTCCCTGCCCTCATTGTGGGGAAGGGACTGCGCATGTCTGCTGGGAGGAGTACAAGTAAACTGCAGAAGCAATTTTTGAAGAAAAATTGAGCGAGAAGGCAATGTGAAATGCACAAAGCTATAAACAATTGTTTATTTTTGCAAGCATTAAAGCAGACAGAAGCAAACCTCACAGGTTCAAAATAAGGTGATGAGAGGAATGCAAGGTAGCTTAGATGATATTAAAGCAATTCACTATTTTAAGCTATAAATGAGAGCTCAGTTAAAACAAAACAAAACCTAACTGTTGAGCAGCCTGATCTACATTAAGCTCACATTGTGTGTGTGTTTCAGTGTCTCAGACTGGCCTCACACACTATATCCTCCTGCCTCTGCCTCTTGACAACATTTTCTGCTTTGCCAGCACTCTGCACTCCCACAGACTGTGGCCTAAAGTTCAGAGTGCAAAAACAATTCAACATTCAATATAGGTAGTGAAAAATTACCCAGAGTCAGTCACCAAACACCAAAGCAACATTAATTTTGCTGATGTAGACTAAACAAAAACCAGAGTCACTAGTCTTTTAAACTTTTACTGTTTTTCTAGCCCTCGAACAGGAAAAGCATTTTGGAAATAAAGGGCTCATTAAAGAGGCCCTTTCAACCATTGTTAGAATTTAGGACTGCTGCCTTATGTGTGGAACTCTAAGAGATTTAGTAGCTATTTTCATTTATACTTTTCAATAGTTTACAATCTTATCCTATAAAGAGAATGGCTGACATCTGACATTGCAGAGTTTACACAGTGTGTCAATTCACTGGCAAGTCTACAACACAAATGAGAAATAAGACTTGAATTAGATAAGGAAAAACCTCAGCATGTACAGTTCAGTTTTCTATCTGCATCCCCTAAGTTCATATTTTATCTTACTTTGGACTCATGGTTTAAAATAAATCAAAATTAATTAATTTGAAGTAATACCAATATTAAGTCACCAAAATAGCTAAACAAAAATAAATCTCTAGGAATGTTTTAAAAAAATAATTCTCAGTTTGAAAAAGCAGTATCTCGATGCTTTCCCACATTAACAAGGGACAGGTAATAATGACTGCTTACACGACAATATTGTCTTTGTTAGCTCTGCCCCAACAGAACTAAAGATCTCCTGATTACAACTTTGTAATTTAAGTCAACTGAAAAGATTTCAGGGGAAGGGAAACAAAGAAGAGCCTGAATGGCAGCATTTAAGTGGACTGTATTACCTAAGTTTACTCTTCAGCCTGGGCACTGTAAATAAGAAGGGCACCATGCACAGCCCGTGCTAGGTCATGACCTGCTCGCTGGCCTCTCTCTGTACTGGAAAGGGAAAGTTGTTCTGGGGCCTCACATGCACAGTGCACAGGCTTCTGCTCCACCTTCAGGCTCCTGTGAGCACAGGGGCCTCACAAAGAAGTGCTCACTCTGTACTGTAGCTCATTGTCACCGTTTTTAAACAGTTGCTTTTTTATTGTAATGAGCCAATTATGAGCTAGTCACTCAAGCAGTCATTAACAATAGATTTTTTAATTGCATTTTTAATGAATTTTATTTTGGATAAAAGCCCTTAAAAGTACCTATGGTAAAGGGTAATCATACATTGAATTAACCACAAAATCTGTTTAATAATGACTTGTCTTTTATTTACTACAACAAAATACATTCCAGTGAGACTGCTAAAAAATTGACAGTGTCGGGGAAAAAAAAAGGTTCTGGAGGGGAAGACAACTGTATTCTTCACTCTTAAAAATGAAAAACAAGAATACGCATTTATTACATTGTATTATCTACTTGTTTGCTTCAATTTTAAGGTTAAATTTTTATTTTGTTAATATTTATGACTTTATTTAGAAAATAAGATTTATTAACATTACCCATAAACTACTGATACTTCAGATAATCATAAAAAAAAAACCTCTGAAGTACAGAAAAATAAATTTAATGTAGTCACCCGAAAGATGGATTCATTGGCAAGGGATGTTAAATTTATTTTTTAAAAGTCAATTTTAAACAAAACCCTATCATATAAAAAATTCCATGTCAAGATATTTTCTGTGCACATGAATAGAAATGTTTTGTGCTGAAGATAAAAAATACTTTAATGAAAATTTGAATAAGCATAATAATCAACCTAGCATATAGCTATATATGTAAAGCTGGCTGTTGAAATCTAAGTTTATAGACAGATGCTTGAATTTCAAAAATATGTGACTATTTCTAGAAACAATGATGTGAAGATTAGCATTACAAATTTTAAGCACCAAACAACTTTTAACTAAAAATTTCAAAAAAGTATGAAGTCATTTAAAGCATTATTCTATTCATACGATATAGTTCTGAATTAGTGACATTAATTTGGTGCCATTAAGCTATAATTAAGAGCCTTCTAGACAAGATGAATTAGTAAGCCATTAATCAGGAGTTTTTAAGGATGTATGGTATTAGGAAATCTTCTCTAGAGGTTACACATGTCATACATGCACTGGTTAGGTTTTAAAGTTTTTAATCTGTTAAAATCACTCAATGCAATGAAAAAAATACACATACAAAATACATATACACAAACTTGTGTGTAAAAAGCTGTTCCTAAAAAGTATCAAGTCCCCTTATTTTGTTAGGGGAAAAACAAAACAAAAAGAACACTTTCTTGACTGCTCAAGGTCTTTAGAGGCCTGCATTTTCTGACCTGAGAATGGCTGACTGAAAGCAGCAGGCTCTTAAGAGAACTGCTCGGCCGCTGGCTAATAATCTGCAAGGGCAGTGTGCTTAGGGGCTTTGGACACACAGGCCCCCAGTGTGCTTTAGCTTTGGACAACTACATTCTGCATGCCAGGACTTTGCCTGCCAAATAGCAGTAAGGCCTTCAGAGTCTTCCTTCTTCTACCTGAGATGTGCCGTTTAATTAAGGGAATCTCTTTTTAGCCTAAGTTTTCATTTTGAGGCGGAGGGAAAATCAGCACGGCTAAGAATGGAGTAACTAGTTGCTTTAGCACTTTCCTTACCCAAAAGACTTCTTTTCAGGGCATAAAGAAAATGAAAGAAGTGCTGTACCAAACATGTATCTTGTTTTATTTAAAACAAAGCAAAACAAAGCTGTACAACTCAAGGTTTAAGAATTCAGTTTAATGAATCTACTGGTTTCCATTTCACCAGACTTATAGTTTTTATATAATAATATATGAATCAAACATGCACCTCAAACTACTTTGCAAATTACTAATATCCAAACGTAAGCAAGGTAAGGCTATGTTTTAGCAATAGGATACAAACAATGTTCTCCTAATCCTTTTTACTGTCAGAATGAAACATCTTTTAAATCAAGATAAAATCACCACATTATGAATGTTAATATCACTCTGAGAAAAAGAATTTCTTGTGAGTAGAGAAGACCATCCCTTTAGGGAGAAATGCTGTGTTAAAGTGGATTACTCTCTTAGTAGTATAATGGAATGGCTCCTACCTAGTCCCAGATGGAAAATCAAAATCTGCATTTAAATGGAAATATTTTAAAACAGATAGGACAAAAGAAATGCCTATTTCTTTATATTCTAAAAATCCAGAATGACACATAAGAACTTCTGGGGAAGGCTTTAGTTCGATGCTTTTTCTTCTGTGTTTCCCTCATTTCTGTAAAAGCCTGCAGCATAACATAATTTCACAGCATTGTGATTAACGCTTACTATATGTGCCTATTATATCAAATTTGCAAATGGGATCAAGAAACTGGGCTGTGCAATTACAAGAAACAGATATGTTGGTTAGGTTTATGTAGAGCTAAGAATGAGCCCTTTATTTTCTTCCTATTTTTAACTGTGGTGTTTTATAAGTAATTCTTACAAGGCAATAGCAGTTTGTTGAAATCAAATAAAATCTGAGTTTCTTCAGCATTGATTCAAATCACCACTATGGTTAGGGAAGAAAAAGAAGCAAATGCCAGGCAGTATTGTAACAACTGCTCTCTGCGACCTGAGAAGATTATTTTCAGTTCTTCAACAGTTAGGGCAATTTTCTTAAATCCTCAAGGAGCCTGACAGCACTGCACATTTCTTAATGCCTGCATTTACTTTTACATTATAAAACAATAAAACAGCAGGATAATGTTCATGCCGTTTAGAGACTTGTAACATTACCACAAATAATTCTACTGTATTATGGCAAAACATGAGCTTTTTAAGTGTAGGCTGACTAAAAAAAAGGTAATCTATATTCATTGAAATCACAGAGACAAATAAGATTGGAAATATAACTTAAATGTTGTACCTAGTTCTAAAAGGAGGTTTGAAAAGGAAAAAAAAACCATGCTGGATAATTTTTTTTGCTCTAAATTAAAATACAATTAATCTTGCAGTATACACTTGCTGGTAAGGGAAACGTCTCCTACTTTGAGTTTACAGTAGGGATGTGTACCCTGTCTGCTGCCCAGGTAACAGTCACTGGAGAGTTCAAACACATTTCTCATGAATACTGTAAAGCAAAGTTTTATCTCAAAGATATGGGTGTTTTGCTGACGGCTAAATGTGACCATTAGACTGCTCTGGGCAGGCTAACTGTAGAACTTGGTCAAAGACTTTCTAAAGTAACTGCCCCTTCTAATGATATACTGCCTCACTGCAGAAAGTTCTGTCCAAGTTTGAACAATAAAGTCTGTAGCTTTCTGTTCATATAAAAGACAAAAAAGACACCTTACTGAAAAGCAAAACAGGGCAACTGTTTCTGCAGGTGTATTGGGTGACTGTTTCCCTTTCAACAGACAATTCATTTAAGTGTGACAGAATGTGATTCTACCAGGAGAATCAGCATAGAGAAGATCAAGCATAACAGCCATTCCATGTTATAGCTTAGCTTTCAGATGTGCCCAGGGCCTCTATCTCTGACCCAATTACTCACCTTACCTTTCTTCTTTCAATTTCATCTTCTCCCCAAACTACTAGAAAAGCATAGAACCATCAATGGCTGATGGTAGTCCATAAAAATCTAATTTAAAAAAAAAAAACAAAATGCTACTTCATGCCTTCAGTCGCCTACAGTGGAAGTCGTATGTAGGAATATCTCAGATCTAAGAATCATAATTTCATTTTAAATCCCTATTAAAAATCATCTAAAGTGTAGAAAACTGAGATGCAGAAATTAGGTACTTAAAAAATCCTTGTAAATCTTGGGATTCATAGGTAAGGTTTAAATAAACTGCCCTTTAAACCCGAATATTCTTATGCTAAATAAATGGCATCCTACATTACCATAGAACCTGACTTTTCAATGTAAAGTTTTGGACAAGCAGCAGCATCACTGGGGCATGTATCAAAAATCCCCTGTATACACTAGCTAACTCAGAACCTGACGTTTCAAGAAGAATCAAAATGATGTATCTGCAGAAAATTTAAGACTCTATAGTCTAAGAGTGGGACTGGTTTTCCATTATTCTTCACTGAGAAACCGGCCAGGATCAGAACAACCTGGACTCATATAAACATAAGCCTCAAGGATGGCTATATTTTAAGTGGTGAAACACTTCAACACTGAAATTAAACAAAGACCATGCTCTTTTTTATATTTAACTCTTAGAAAGTCATTAATACACATTAATGTGTGTATATGTGCACATACATGCTCATGTGAAAATAAAAGAGAAAAATACAGGACATAAGGAAACAGAAGAAGACGAAGAAGAACAAGAGGCACATGGAACTCTGCTTGTTGGCACAGTATACATTTAAGTGTGTACAGTAGAACACTAGACAAAGAAACACAGACACCCAGCTGGAGAAAGCAGTACCATTCCTTCTCAGCAACACTTCCTCATACACATAAACACACCCACAGACAGACATGCATGCATACCCGCATGTCTACTCATACACATGTATATTCACAATCACACAGATTCACTTGTACTCAGACAAGTCATGCAGTAGTAGAACATTCATATTACAAGCAAGAAACTACTCAGAACAGCATTTTTCAAAGTGTCTCTGAAGCTGATGTTTTCTTCTTGCACAACACAAGGAAATACGGAAAGAGCTCGTTCTGTCAACTAGAGACTGACAGTCAAAGGCAGTAATATCAACAAGTGTGTGATTAATTAGTGTGTTCCAAGCTTAAATAACGATTTAGTAATAGTTATCTAAAGTAAGCACTGATTTGTTATTATGAAAAGAACAATTACAGGACTAAGTCTAGGAGCTGAATTAAAACAATGGTTCCATGGGTTTGTTTCATTACTTTTAATATCAAGGTAGTACTGCCACCACTAAAATAAAAGTTAACAAGAAAATATGGAAAGTACAAACTATTTTCTATGACAGTCAGTGGACCTAAAATGGTGTTTAAACATACAGTAATAATTTGTATGATGTTAAGTATCCTAAAACTGGTACATCTGACACAAAGCACATGTACTCAAAATGATTACTATAACTAACTAATCCAATATTATACCATAATTTATTTACTGAGGTGAACTTAGAAATCATGTCTAAATGTTCTTGAAGTTAATGATGCTGATAGAAAATAAGTTGGTTTATATAACTGTGGCCAGATGGAAAAAGGAACCTATTGTAAAAACAAGTTATAAGCAATATCACATAATGCTTCAAAACGCCCATGTGAGTGTGTATTTGCTGTGTCCACCTCCAGGACACAGCAGAGTGTGCATGTTATCTCTCAGAGGCAGTCCCATCAAATGAGCAGAACCCAACTTTCTGCAGAATGGGGGAGATCCTCTTAGGCTCTGACTCATGTAACTTAGCCATTCTAACACACCTCTCTAGTGTTGTTCCAAGAATAAAATAAAACAAAACACAGCAGAATACTATTCCTGGCTTACACTCTCCAAATCCTAGGGACTATAAAAACAGATTCCAAGGTAAGTTTTCTCAAGTGAACCAAGTTTCAGAATTTTAAATTACAAACAATAACCATATAAATGGGCATAATATTCATGTGAAACATCTATGCGGTATGTATCAGAGATCTTAGAAATTATCAATGATTTTAATCCATCAATCTGCCTAGAAATACATACTAGAGAATTAATTTTTAAATGGCAAAAATTTATGCACCCATATCAATGTGCTATTATTTATAGTAAAAATTACATCCAACCTAATTTACAAAATTAGGGAATCATTAAGGAAATTACTATACAGTCATGCAAGAGAATATTAAGTAGATATTAAATTATATTCATGAAAATTTTAATAGCATAGAAAAATCTTTTATATTTTGGTTAAAAAAGACAACGTACAAAGTTATACACATGCACAATGCATATATATGTGTGTGTTACATTAAATATATATAAAAGATGTTAAAATTAACTCTAAATGGTTAACTTTTGAGAAATATTTTCATATGTTTTACACATTTATCTATTTTCTTTAATTTAGAAAACAAAATCATTCTAAATGACAAAGAAACCCAGGAAAAAATTTAAACAATATGGAAAAGGCATGAAGAATAGGATGAGAGGCCTAGAACGTTACAGTGAAATGAATTCATTAAGTAAGGAAAACAGTGGGCTCAGCACTGTCGTATACTCTGTAAGGCTAGCACTCAGGAGGTAGAGGCTAGCGGATCAGGAGTTCAAAGACAGCCATACCAAGTTGGAGGACATCATAAACTATATGAAATCTTGTCTCCTTAAACCAAGGACTTAACGGTTATACACAAGAAATTAAAAATTAAAATGAACTTTATATATCCAGATTCTGTATATTATGAAGAAGACAGAATATTCCTCCCTTTTCACAATTACATTTTAAACAGATCTTTAATATGCTCAGATAGTGAATATTGTACACTTAAATATGAATGCTACTAAACTGGCTTTTTACAGAAGATATTTCAGCTACTTTGCTAATGAGTTAAAGTCTTGTGTAACATAACATTTTCCTCTTCTCTTTACTTAGAAGCTTGTTTGGTTGCAAATACTTTATACTATTTCCATCATAGATGGCTTGGTTAATGAGCTAATCTGAAGCTGATAAAGCATGAAGATAGGGTGTGGGACTTTATAGTCACACCAAATCTGCTACATAAATTGGGGAACTGAGTGAATAAGGACTGAATAGTTTATTTGTATGTTTTATGTATTTTATTTTACATGTCAGGGACTCATTACAATCAATTCAGCATGAAGCAGAAAGTATAAACCTATGTTTAGTATTTTATCAGAAACTATCATTGCTTGTTATTTGTCTTCCTTTTTCTAAAAATGAACAGAAGTAATAGTCTAAAAGAAACCATATGTAAAAGATATGGAGGTAAAAAATTCAGTGTAGCTGGAACTGCGTGCATTTCCAGCAATGAGGAGGATGAGGCTGGAGGACTGTGAGTTCAAGGTCATCCTCAGTTACTTGCCAAGAGACTGCAAAAATTAGATAAAGACAATGATGAAATTGCTGACATTCTAGATGATCATGCATGTGAGCACTATCAGTAGTGACTGGACGGCATGTGCACCCCAAGAGATCCCTTTTACTTTATGAAGCCTCAGGGGGAAAAACACACAGAGAGAACAAAATCATCTTAAAAGGGGCTTCCTTATATTTTTTCCTCATGTTCTTTTCTTGGTGATAGGTTGACTTCCTGCCCCTCCCCTCCCCCAGGCTTTCTAAGTTAAGAATCATGTAGTAGATGGCCATCTGAAAGATCATTTTAGGAAAGTGAACTCCGTATCAAGAGTAGGGAAAAGCCAAAGCAGAAAAGCACAGGCTTGAGATTACACTCACCAGTGCCCATGTGCCAACCTATGGTCAATACTGAAGAGAAGAATAATTACATAAATAAGGAGCATTTCCACAAAACAAGACCGGAGGAAACAGAGGCAATGCGAACTAACCTAACAATGGAAACACACACAACAGAGAACAAGGACACTATAAAGTTAGCTACTGTGAGTGCTCTGTGGCCTCAGGGAAATAAAAATTATTTTATCAAGTTACAAAGAGTACAGCAGCTAACCTTTATTGACGATTCCCACATGTTGTACTCAACAGATATTATCTCATCAAATAAATTAATTTTTACACTGGAGTAATATCAGTCTTCACAAACATGAAAGTAAAGCTACAGAACTGTAACACATATCAAGGTCAGACCGTCTGGTGGCACCTAGAACACAGGCAAGACTACCCTGGAGTCCCTCCATATTCTTTAAACTGAAAAACAACAGTGCAACACAAACTTAAAACTTTATTATTATTATCATTATTATTATTTAGTACAAGGCTGGTTTTCTCAAATACATGGAATTGCAAATCTCTCACTGGTCACCATTCAAGGAAATAAACAGGTTCTAAACCAGTTTTACATTGAGACAGTGCTTTGGTCTCACTCACTCACGTGAGTGTCCCCCACCCAAGCCAGGTTTTTTTGTTTGTTTGCTTGTTTTGTTTTCTTTGAGACAGGGTTTCTCTGGGTAACAGTCCAGGAGGGCCTCAAACTCTGAGATCTGCCTGCCTCTGCCTCCCTAGAGCTGGCATTAAAGGTGTGCACCCCCACCAATAGGCTCACAAGCCAGGTTTTGAGCAGAGGGAGAGTACTACCGAAAGCTCCAGCACAAATGTTTACACCTTTATTTTTCAGCAAAATTACACCCGGCTCCACCCAAGTTTTGCTTGTGCTTCATACAACTTTTGAATAAAATATATAGCCAAAAACTATGCCACATTTCTCTCATACAAGACTCACATGAAAAACAATTATATAACTCAATGCTAGCTTATAATTAAAAAAAACTGAATTAATAAAAAAATAATAGCATGCTACTTTCTCCTTAGGTTTAATCTGTTTCATTCAGCAGCAGTAAAGATCTCATTTAATTTCTACCACCTTGAAAAAATTTAAGATGGATCTTTTTGAGGCCTGCTATAAAATTATCATTGACATTTTAATTAAAAAAAGAAATGTATGTAGAATAAACAGGACGTTTGCTCCAACAGTCTGCAGTGGCTGCTCCATTGCTTCTTTGTACACTCTTGGTAAATTATGCAGGACATCACCAAGGAGAGCAGCTGTATTTCACTGTCCTCAGTAATGTAATCTACATTTATCACTATTTTAATTAAGCAGATTCTTAATTTGGTACTCTCACTGCAAGGAAAAAAAATCTCTCTACTGTCTCGCTCTCTCTCTCCTTGTGGCAGACAGCATCTTGTTAGTCATGTAAGTTACTCTTTAAATTTAAAAATGCATCTTAATGCAAGTGGTCATGCTTTTAAAAAGAACTACTGTATTTCATTAACTTTGTCATCTGCATTTTTCTATGTGTAACACTGTTTTTATTACAATGATGAAATAGGTACTTTTAAGGTTCCCAATTTAATTCCATCTATTCACTAAACATAGCATTACTTATTATAATGCTAAATTTAAAGTTACTCAAAATCATCATAAAACATAAATAAAAATCCTACAATGAAAAGCAACACTAAATGTTGAGAAGATTCAATTTAGAAATTCTGTGAGACTGCTTTTACCCATGGATCAGATACAATAATGTCTAAATCTTCAAGAAAATCTAACTGTGCAAATCCAGCAGCTGCTAACCAGCAAGATGTTGAAAGCAAGCTCTGATTACCTGCCATTCATTTTCTATTATTATTTGTAGCTAAAATAATTTATTAAAAACAAATTTCTTATTATAATGCATGTATGTTAGGTTGACCACTAGTTATTAAAAATACTGATATGGTAAGATAGATGCAAGTGTTTGCCTGGTTACAGTGGAGATGAGTGGTTAACCAAAGTTATTTACAAAATGTACCCTTAGTGTTCTGAAACTCTAAAGGAGAAACCCAGATGTTCCTATTTTATTATCTCCCAACATTTACTCATCATCGGCATTCACAGATTGCTGTGTATGTGCCTATCTACTGAGATTTAGTTGATAACTAGGATGTCTGGAAATGATATTTGTATGAGTTAAAAGTCAATGCACATTTTATTTTGCTACTGAACATTATCAAGGAATTCTGTGCCAAGTTTCAGATTCACGTAAGTTACCAGAAGTTTCAAGAGAGGAATGTTAAAAACAGTGTGCATTAAGTGTAGTCTAGATTTCCTTGTGAAATTTTTTCCTGTTAGACAAAGTCATTTATTTTTTATGTGAGAAATTTAAAAATTACCATTTGAAAAATGCCCACTGTATCTACACACTGTATCCTTTCCAATACTTTCAAAGGATAAGATAGTCCCATTTTACAGACTGAAAAACAAGTTCAAATACTTGAAATTCTGTTTCCCATATTACTTAGTGAAAATTACAGAATCTAGGCTTTAGGTTGATTTTTTTATTAAAAAACCTTTAAAAACATAATAAATTCAATCTATAAAATATTTGTCTGAAATATTAAATATGTCTGCTTTTATTATCAATTAATAAGTTCACATCTAGTTGTATTTTACAATGAAAGACTTAAGTATCCACTCAAACACATACAAATACCAAATACGTAACCAAAGGGAGGAAAGGAAATCTACAATTTAAATCAATGCTAATGAAGGAAAAATACTTTAGTCATTATGTAACTGCCTTGGTTTGAATTTAAATAATTGCATGTATAAAGCTTTGGTTATCCAATTCCAGAACAAGTAAAAGTTAAGTTCTAGGCAGCCCACGAAGATTCTAATTAAGAAGCAAGTATGAAAGAATTAAATTATTTTTAAATACTCTTATTGGAGCTCAACCTCAAAAAGGTATTTCACGAAGAGGCCATACAGCTTGTAAGATTCCTTCTGTATCAAATTACTCTGATAAATGTCTGATAAAACTGGGTTAGCAACAAGAGGTAGCCAATAATTCTACACGAAAACTCAGAATGGCCTTTTGTTCCCTTTGCTTAATGTAAAGCCACTAGTGAAAACCAATAATGTCTCCCTAGGAGAAAGGGATCTCTTGTTTGCAAAAAAAAAAAAAAAAAGAATTTAGAGTTCAACATCCCCTTTCTTAGCTTCTTACCTGTCATTGGGAATCATCCACATTTACCTACTGAGTCCTGAAAGACTATAGAGGGCACTGTTGCACCAGCTTTGAAGCTTTACAATAGAGGCCTTAAGAAAAAATACTATAATTTCTCTAAAGGGTCAAATGCATGGAAATCTACTAAGCTTAATATAAAGAAGGAAAAAAATGTATTTTTTTTCCAAAATAGACCGGACTTCAATGAGGGGAAAAAACTTAACAAAAACAACTGTCAAACTGAGTGTAGCGCAAGGCACGTGTTTTGCATTTTCCTTTGTGGTGCTTTCACAGGCAAGGTAACTAATCATAGCACCTCCTTATCCGCCGCGAACAGCACCCACTGCAGAAGGCTCCTCACAATCAGCAGCAAACGAATGGCACCTCCTGCAATCCTTCCCCAATTCTATCCAGGGAAAGGATGCAGCCTGTTTGCATACTTTTGTCTAAAAGGCCAATTCCATTTGTCCCCTCCTTGGGTAAAATGACAGCTACAGATCAATCATTCTCACATGAAAGTAAACACTGGAAAAAAGTCAATACTGAAAACTGAAATCCTTACCTTTTTAAACATTTTATTACACAATAATACACAAAATCAGAACATAATTTTAAAAAGCATGTTTTTTTCTCATAAACATCTACTAGACAATAGTGCCATGATCTAAAACAAATGTTACCCACTACTTACAAATTGAGTAATTACCTATGTATAGTATTCAATAAAAATTTACATTATTTCTGTCACAATTCTTTGACACTAAATTCAATTACATGCAGTGCCAATTGTAATACCTATGCTTTCAATATATAGTAAAACGAATACATATGATATAAAGCTTCATATACCACCACTTATATTTTCTATTTCCTTATTTATCCAAATATAAACTTTTTGATACCACCAATAACAAAACTTGAAGGAAAATCAAATTAGCTCATTTGGATAATTAAAATACAATGTCCCGAATTACTGAACTTCTGTAGAAATACATCTATTCCCTATGAGAATGGCATTATCTTGTCCCAAGAGAGGTAACACGAAAAAGGAGACAAGGTAGTCCTTTAGCATACATCAAACCACACCACCATATCCCATGGTACATACAACACCATTTACGTAAGTACCATCATAAAGCCTGGACCCCTAATTGAAAGTCCAAATTTTCCAAGAAAATCCACTGTCCCACACATTCTGTCATTCTCCAACTTCCAGGAGATTAACACCTTCTTTGAGATCAAAGCACAGAACTGTAAAAGTGTTAAGAATTCTACAATAACAAGTCAACCTGCTTGTAAATCAAAAAAGGGGGGGTATTTAGAAGGCATGAAGATTTCATTTTAGTACAAAAGCCCCAGTTTAACAAGTTATTTTCAGCCAATAAAAGTCAAAAGTAACGCACCTTTAAAGTTGCTGGTACTGACTCCGAGGCTTTAACTTATTAGCTTAACCAAAATGCTACTTGAGTACTGCTCTCTTAAATTATTAATTTATGAGTCTTACTTAGTCTCCTCCCGAGGCAAGGCAGTTTGTAGGTGTGTTGAATGTGTGTAAATAAACAGAAAGCTTTTATAGGGGCCTAAACATTACTATGCAACCCCTTTTAATGAATGTTGAACGTGCAATCCCATGAATCAAGGTTATACAAACAAGCTATATCACTTTAAATATCTCTGAGATCCTCTAAGAAGTCAATACACAAATTAGGAAAAATTAAACATTAGCCTATTGTTTTTCATAGGTTTGATAAAATAAATGCTTTCAACAGAATCAGAGTGCTGCTGTGACTATAAGCCACATGTGTTTTCAAAGAAATCAAGGACAGACTGTCACAAGCTGTGGACAGTGTACTCGGAATGGTACTCTTCATCTACCACAAGATGACTGGGAAAACAAGCAGACAATATCCTTTGACAGACAGAATTTTAACAAGATATTTTAGTTTATTATTTTACAAACATAGCACATTAAAATCAATTTTTGTTAACTAATTTATGCAAAGCTTGATTGTGAGCAATAGCTGCTGAAAGGATGCAGCCTTGTTGATTCATATACAACGATTTCACTTAACTACACTGGATAATAGCAGGGCTCCTACAGGAGTATAAAAAGCAAAGTGATTAGCAGTCATTACTGTTAATTAGTGCTCACATTACATTACTTAGGATGAATCTCCTTTAAGCTAAATACATGGAAAGTTTATTTTTGCAAGTTTTCCAAACTATGCCTAGGTAAGTATCGGGATAAACTGTCAACTACCAGTAAGCAGAATGAAAAACAGGGACAGAGCAACATGCAATTACTATGTCTACATTTTTAAACAGGAAGAGGGTTGAGGGGAATCAGTAAAACTGGAAACTCATACTTCACATTCTGCAATCTCACTGATAAAAGGAGGAAATGTGTGTTTATCAAACTTGCTGTGAGTGCACAGTTCATTTGGATTCCTGTAAACAATCCCTGGCTGCCCACTTCCAAATGAATGTGAAAGTCTTGGGGATTCAGAGCAACATATTGAGCAAGCAAGGTCACTCTAGCGATGCCCTGGAAATGGGAAATTAGGAAAACGTGGCAATCAGAGGGCTAGGACTGACCAGAAAAGCCCTGAGGCTGGCTTACCATCTTTCACCAGCAGTCAGGCTGTCTCTGCTTATTCAGTATTAACACAACAGGGCCCTCAGTGAATGAAAAGAACTCCACACACCTAACTAGGACACTGGCTCTCTTGTTTAGAGAATGACAGACATTTGTCACAGAAAACAAAACAAAAACCTCTCAAACATAGCTTTCACAGACCAGCTCCAAAAGGCAAACAGGCTCCTCATGAACTTCCACAGAGACCAGGGAATGGCTGACATCCTGTTGGTTATTAGGGTTCCTCTCCCACATATCATTCTGTATATTTAAAAATATCAGTCATATGTTCAACAAAGAAGCC
This sequence comes from Microtus oregoni, assembly GCF_018167655.1. Lineage (NCBI taxonomy): Eukaryota > Metazoa > Chordata > Mammalia > Rodentia > Cricetidae > Microtus > Microtus oregoni. Next base: position 16,031,593 of record NW_024543090.1, read on the forward strand.
TCAAAAGCAATGCATACCTCTTAGAAGACAAAATTACAGATTTAAAAAAATGCAAAAGCAAACACTGTTAATACTGTCCATATAGAAACTTAAAATATAGCCTTCAGGTATTGTTCTCCATATGTACAGTAAAAATGCATCCCACAAAATATTATAACACCAAGTATTGACAATGTATTTTCTCACTCTGAGTAGTACATTTAGATGTATTTTTTAAAACTTCAATTTTGATGTCATACAGCATTCTGCCATGTAGATGCATCATAATTTAGATTGCCAGTCATTTGTAAATTGTCAAGTACATTTTATTTCTTTAGGATAAATCTCCCAAGTGAAACCACATTTTTGTGTCTAATGAGTTCTGCTAAATTATCCTCCAGAAATTATCCTGAGCCAATTTACAGGATTTCTGAAAACTCGTAACAGCACCCACTTCTCAAGACCACTATCTTTTGTTTTGCTAAGGTACTTTTGAACATTTTTTCCCCATGTAAATTTCTTATTTTGTAAAATGCCTGTTCATATTCTTAGTCTGTATCACTATTTAGATACATGCTGCAAAACATTAAACAAACAAAACATAAAAAACAATAACAACAACAACAAACAATAAGGGATTCTTCATCAAATTTTTATTTCACCAATGAGGCATGGTTCAAAGAGAATTGTATGAGCTTTTCTTTACCTCGTGCAAAATGTAAGTTAAAGTCTTTTGGAATTGCAAACATTATGTCACTAATGCTACCTCTCTTTTGTAGGTGGAAAAACCTTCAGCTAGTATCAGCAGCAATGTTTTCTTGTTCTTTCTCTGGACTTTTTCTTATTTCATGAGAGAATGTGAACATATTTTAGTATGTTAATTGTTTTATTAGAGATATCAATGGATCAAGGATAGAAACTAGAACTATCAGTGATGGACAATATATTCATATTTTTAATTGTGAATCAAGGACTTAATTAAATACACCATTTTTATAAGAAATACTAAGTGTTAAAAAAAAAATCTGTTAATACAATGTAGAAGATGGCAATTGACCCAAGGCCTCAAGCATCTTAAGTAAACTTCTTCTGCCTCTGAGCTATGCTCCTAACTCCAAAGGAAGTCCAGGTTAAACCTGGACCTCTAGATCCTTCTGCCTCAGCTTCTCCAGTATATCCTACTGGTTAGTGGCAATATAACTAGCACAGTATTGTAAAACGTAAAGATAAGAGTCATCAGGACAAAGAGATCTGCGGCCAGATCTGACAACGTGAGTTTGATCCCTGGAGCTCAGATGGTAGAAATAAAGCATGCCCTCTGATCTGCACAAGTGTACTGTGACACACATGCACACAAATAAATATAAAATAAATTTAAAGATTTAAAAATACATTTCTTAAAATATAATAAAAGTAAATTAATAATAATAATATTACTGGAAAACACAATATATAAAGCTAAATTTTTATTACTAGATTCAACAAATTATAATATAAAATTATTTATTGGAGTTACTGCAAATTTTTATGTGCTTTTCCTGCATATATCTTATCTTGAATCATCATGCAAGTACCCGATTAGCCCTTAGAAAATCTTTCTCAGAAGTCAGAACTCAAAGTTACTAGGAGAGCCTAAGAGATCAAACATATAAATCATTATATGAATTAAGTACCTATGTTGCTGTTACCAAGTCATATGACTGCCCTCTTCCACACTGTCAATCTATATGGCACACTGGCTTCTGTTGTACATGTATTGCTATAAATGTATCTACCGTGAATACAAATGTATGTTGTGGGAGTACAGGCCGGTATAAACTCATAAGAAGTGACACTATTAGGAGGTGTGGCTTTGTTGGAGTAAGTATGGCCTTGTTGGAGGAAGTGCATAAATTTGGTGGGCTGGGCTTTGAGGTCTGCAAGTTATCATGATGATAACGGACTAATCCTCTAAAACTGTAAGCTACACCATAAAATGATTTTCTTTATAAGAATTGCCATGGTCATGGTGTCTCTTCACACCAATAGAAACCCTAACTAAGGCCAGAAGTTTGTCAGAGACTGGGTATTTCTGTGATAGATCTGACCATGTTTTCATTTGGAGGAATTTGCATTTTGGTACTTAGTGTTAGGAAAGCAGTGGGAAGCTTTAAGCACTGCTCAATGGGACATGTTACTAGGAGAATGGAAGACTATTAATGGTGCTGAGAATGATTTGAACTTTGGGGGTTGGCTCAAGAGGTTTCAATGGGGTGGAATTTTAGTATGTTGCCTAGATATTGTGTTGTGATATTTTGATGAAGAAAGTGGTTGTTTTTGCCCTTGTCCAAACAGTCTGCCTTAGGCTAACGAGAAGAGATTTGAATTCAAGCTGTGGGCAGAGGAAATCTCAAAACAGCCTAGTATAGACTCTGTCCTGTGATTACTAGTGTTCATGCTTGTAAAGATGAAAAGGAACAACTGAGGAGAAAAGGAGCAACAGGAAGTTGAATGAAGGTAAATACTGTGATCAAAGAGATAAACCGATTAAGAAATGGACTAAAGGGATTGGTGACCTTAGGGCAAGATCCCACCCAGATAAATTTCCAATTTGTGGAAAGGAACTAAAGAAAAGCTTAGAGCCCCTTGTGGTGATGCTTTCTTTTAATCCCAGCCCTCAGAAGGCAGAGACTGGTGGATCTCTGAGTTCAAGGCCAGCCTGGTCTACAGAGCAAGTTACAGGACAGCCAAGTTTAGGCAGTGAAGGTGACCATCAAAAACAAAAAGTTGGTAAAGATGTTTCAGCCCCAGAGCTTCTGCCATATGGTTTCGGCTTTAGAGTTAAGGACAGAAGAAAGGTTACAGAATTTGCCTCCAGGACCAAGGAAAGCCATTAAGGCCAGGCATATGTCAGGGGTTCCATGAATGGAGGCCTAGAAAGGCCATTTCACAAAGCTGTGAAGTTGAAGCCTGGATTGCCTTGGAGACCCCAAAATGTTGGAGATGCCAGAGCTGTCAGATGCCTGCCAAGGAATGCTGCTAACAGGGAGTGAAACTAGCCTGAGAGAAAAAAGTAGGTTGCAGTCAACAAAGATGAAAGGAGTTGGAGATATAGAGAGAGCATTGCCATTAAACATGGAGATGCAGAGTCTGAAGCTTGCCCAGCTGGTTTTTGGTCTTACTTTGGTCCAATATTTCCTCACTATGCTCCCTTCCCTATGTTTTAGAACAGGAACTCTGTATCATGGAAGTGTATGATTTTTTAAAATTATTTTATAGGGGATTACAATTAAGAGATTGTATGAGTCTTGGAACAGACTTTGAACTTTGGACTTTAAAACATTGTTGAGGCTGTAATAGACTATGGGAACTTTTGAAGTTGGACTAAATGCATTTTGCATTATGTTATTGTTATAAACTTATGGGGACCAGCGAGTGGAATGTGATACTTTAAATACAACCGGCCCCCAAAGCTCATAGGGTACTGTTAAGGAGGTATGGCTTTGTTGGAGTTGGTATGGCCTTGTTGGAAAAAGTGTGTCACCGTGGAGGTGGGCTTTGTGCTGTCCTATATGCTCAAGCCATGCCCAGTGTTTCAGTTTACTTCCTGTTTCCTACAGATTAGTTCCTTCTCCAGCACTATGCTTGCATCCTGCCATGTCCCACAATGGTGCTAATGAACTAGACCTCTAAAACTATAAGCTACCCCACTAAATTTTTTTCTTTATAAGAATTGCCATGGTCATGGTACTTCTTCATGGCAATAGAAACCCTAATTAAGACAAGTTTTATCACGTTTTAGTTGTATAACCTTAGAGAAGTTACTTAACCTATATTTTAAGTATCTGCAAACTAAAGGTAATATGCCCCATTGAGATGATGTATGTATAAATCAGAATATAAATTAGAAAGTTTGTAGGGATAATTGTGGATTTTTCAATACGTGATACAATGGGAAAAATCTATATGATTTATAGAGCTAATATAATAAAAAGTACACAATTATAGTATGGCAAAATATTTACAAACAGTAATTCCTGAGAGAAATTCCACCCTTAATTTGGGATAGAATTGACTATGTGATTGATGAAAATCATTAAGAGCATTGTGGAACAAATATACAACAAAAACTGTTAAGTACTTCCTACAATTAGGACATTACAATGAATGCGGAGGAGTGCCCAAAGCTGAAAATCAGGCAATTCTAGCTAAAAGTTATAAATGAATAGAAAGAATATGCTATTCATATAAATAATGATGAAAATAGCATAACAGGATAAACACTTGTAAAAGTAACAGAAAGGAAAAAAAAACAATTGGGGAGGTCAGAAGCAATGTCCTTTATATCACTGCCTCTCAGCTTCCAGTATAGAAAGTCCATAGGTCTACTTCCTAACAACCAGGTCTCCAAGCCAGAAGCTCCTTCACAGGCCTCAGTGCCCTCGCTTCTTTTGTTTGTCATACCTCAGACTCATGGTGACCCTCTCACCACAGCTTACCAAATACTAGAACTGGAGGTCTTAGCTAAAATGGTGTTTATTAGTCCTTATTATTCCATTCGTAAAAAACTTAAAATACCACTGCTTAATCTTTTCTCTAGACATATCTACAGCATTGTCTTCTGCTCCATCCACACAATGAGTCTATCACCAGATACAGAGCAGAGTATGTGATCATATGATCAGAGCCCCACTGATTCTCAACTAAAGGGTCATAATATGCCTAGGTTCCAAGAGTTTCTGTAACTAATGGTTAAAAACTTGGCTTTAAACATTTAAAACGAACTGACTGCTATTATACCTAAGAGAAAAACAAAGAATTCACTCCCTACAAACTTATATATTCAAAAGTCTACATAAAATTTACTCTTTCAGATTTAGAAACCCTTTCTTAAAGAATCACAATATCCTCCAGAGAAGTCCACAAGTTCAATTCTTATTAGATGTCTGTGATCAAGCTCAAGTTTTATAGTCTTTCAAAGTCAGAAGCACATGGATGCGGTCTAAGGAAATCCCAAAAATTGGTCTAAAAGAACATGACAAAATAAAGTTCAATGGAAAAAAAAAAGCATTAAATTATGACCTTTGCCATCTTTGGGTTCAACCTTCTGTAACTCCAGTGAAAAGAGTCCAATCATGAGTCTACTCACATAGGACACTTGAGAGGAAACAATTTCATAGTTCTTAGAAAGCTGAATTACACACTGAAAGAACCTAAAGAAGACTCCAGAGGGATAAAACCGATAGGGAATGAATTGATAAGGATAAATTCATCCCAAACTATAGTATAAATAAATCTAATTCTTCCATATAACTATCACTCTTTTCTCCTATGCATAACATTACTAAATGTAACAATACTTGCATTTTTCTTGGTGTTAACTTACAATAGCTATTAAATATTACTATTCCAGTAGAACTCTGTATGCAATGAAACAAAATGACTCTACAGAACTTTAATGGATCATTTTGGGAGCTAAGGAATAAAAGAGAAGAAAGACCTGAGACTGACATGAAGGTGAAGGGATAACGGAAAGTGGAACCTAATTAATGTAGCTCTTTTGCTTTAGAAACTTCAGGAGTCATCATGGAGTTAGAGAGACGGCTCAGTGGTTAAGGGCCCTAGCTAATCTTGCAGACTGTGGTTTCATTCCCAGCACCCAGCTGGCAGCTCACAACAATCTGACAACAGTTCTAGAGGATCCTACTTTGTCCACAGGTACTTCATAAACACACTGTTCAAGGGAATATATGGAGGCAAAATATCCATATACATTAAAGAACAAAAAATTTAAAGAGGCATTTGTACATGTCCTCAAAACAGAGAAACAAGACAGAAGGAAAGATGGGTCCGTATTTTGCAGACAAAATGACTGAATTCAAGAGGAACAGAGTTGAATATAGTATCTATTCTAGACTAGGACTCATGAGAAAAAATATAATACAACTTTAAATTTTCAAGTTACAACCATAAATAAACAATAGAAAGAATAGAAAGTCCATATTGGGAATATAGCTAGAGATGAAAAATAATTAAAAGTTGTTTTGCAGGGATCCTAACCATCACAGTAGTAAAGATGAGCAATGTGACTAGACACACTTAGGAAAAGTGGACTTCACAGGAGTTTGTGGAATAAATTGTGCACAGTAAACCATGGGAGAGACATCACAAACACAGCACAAAGGCATTATTTCCCTTACAGCCTGAAAGCCAGTTCCTATCTGCTATCATGCCCAAGGGCTACAAAACCTGTTGACTCCTTATTTTGCTTTATTTGACTGGGAATAACTTTTATATGTAGTTACAACAGTAATTTGAACTATGTATCTCCATGGGAATGCTATTATGATAAAATACATTATTATCAATCACTTTGTATCTTTTTGAGAATTTACAGAATTTATTTTTAGAAAGCAAAGTCAAAACACTTAGGTGATGTATATTTCACAAAGTTTTAATAAGAGATTGTTAAATATCCAATTAAAAGAACTAGCAAGATAAAAATTAACCTTAACTTCAGTCAATGAATCCAGAATGATATGAAGCAGATTATAAACCATGCTGCCCAAGATTATGGAAAAAACATAATGTCATAAAATTTGAGAGCACAATATTTATAATATATGGCTATAAAATTGACTTCGGCTATGAATATTATCCAGCAAGAGCTGTGTAAGTTAGCTATTGTACTGTGCATTTAACATAGAGTCTTCTTGTCACTACTGAAACACCATCAAGAGCTTTATTAGTCCCCTGCAGTATACACCCTTCACTTGTGTGATTGCTATTTGCCTGGTTACTATTCACATAACTTTCTAGCTTTCTGAAATCTTCATTCTCAACCTGAATTTGCCTGTGGAATAGCATTTCTCTAACCTCTTATTTGCATTATCATTGCTCCACCAGTTCATTCTCAAGTTAACTTGCAACTCTATCTGTCTGTCACTCCTTGGGCAACCCCTTCAGGGTAGTGGCTTTTAATCTTTACTCTAAGAATTGTTAACAGAAAGAAATACATATGTATGTAAATACACACATATAAACATGCAGCTGCATACATAAATGCAGATAGTATTATATGCATGTATATATTAGACATAGTACTCAAACAGGTAGTCAGTCAACTAAGAAAAAGAAAGAGGTAAGAAATAAAAGAGACACAAATGAAAATGGAGAAGTGAAATTATTCTTATCTGCAAATGGCATAATATTGTATACACAAAAACCTAACATTTCTACCAGAAAACCTGTCAAATTGATAAATTCATCATTTACAAGATACAAACATCAATATAAAAAATAGCACCCTTTTTATATAGTAAGATTTCCAAGAAAGAAATAATGACAGAAATTCATTCTCAAAAGTTATAACAAATATTTAGCAATAAATTTAATCAAGGAAGCAAAAGACCTTTACAATGAAAATTATAAAACACCGAAGGAAGAAAGTTTAAGAGTATACATAATGCAATGAAAGGAACTCTCATAAACATGAATTATAAAAAATATATTTTTAAATGTTCATACTAGGGAAAACAAATGAATAGAGTAAATTAAATTCTCATGTAAATACCAATGGTATTCTTCAAAAAACTGAAAATGTTCCTCAATTTCATATGAAAGCACTAATCACCTTAGACAACAACCAAAACAATCTAACAAGAAGGTCAAATGTGAGCACATCATAACATGTGATTACAAAACACAATATACAACCACAGTAACTGAAAGACTTCGGTAGTATCATGAAAACAAGAGACCTGTAGACGAGAACAAAGAGCTGAGAAGTAAGTCCATTCATCTATAAACCACTGACTCTTATTTAAGGTACCACAAACACATACTGGAGAAAGAGCAAACAGTTTCTTCAATAAATGGTGCAGGGAAAACCAAAAAAGCCACATGGAGATTGAATTTGACTCTCAATTTTCAGCATGGACAATAAATAACTTAAAATGAATAAAGTATCCAAGTATAAGTAAAGCAAACAAGAAACCACTAGACAAGAACACAGGGAGATACTCAAGACATTATTAAAGGCTATTCTGTTGTATTTTTTAATATCAAAAGCAACAGACTAATAGAATTACAGTATAGCATAAGGCTGCTCCACAACAAAGTAAACAACAATGAAATAAAACAAGAGCCAGGATAAGTGAAGCTGAACATGTCTAGGGTAGGGGTGGGATGTGAGTCAAATAATATCAAATTAACTACAAAAGATTCCAAGATTATTCTTTATTGTAAGGGAAAAACTCATGGATCTGGAAAGAGGGTCCAACCTCAAGGTGTGGAGCATGAGAGCAAGGGAGAGCAAGAGCTGACTGGCAGTTCTCTCTGGGTACCCAAAATGTCATGCTCCAACCTGTTCCAGCCTCTTAAAGGTTACTGACTAAAGGAGGTTACCCAACAGATAAGTGAAACCACTGTTAATAGATCACCCAACAAAGGGTTAAAATCCAGTGAACATAAGAAATTGATAAAAGTATCATCCAAATAATCCAACTTAAAAATAACTATTCTAGATACTTCTTAAAAAAATAAAAATAGGCAGCAACTGTATGAAAAAATGTTCAATATAGCAACTATGAAAGAAATGTAAATTAAAACAACACGTTATACTCATGTAAAAATAACTATTACTAAAAACTGAAGTGAGGATATAGAAAAAATAGAACTCTCATACATTATTGGTAAAAATGGAAATGAGTATAATTATTGTGGAAAAAAATATAGAAATTACTCAAAATATAAATTACCTAGCCCTAGTAGTGCAGGTTTATATTAATCTTAGACACTTAGGAGACTGATACAGAAGAGCTTCAAATTCAAAGCCTGCCTAGGTCACAATATGAATTAAAGGCTAGCCTGGGCAACTTGGTAAAGCTATGTCTCAAAATAAAAGTGAAAGAGAGCTAGCAATGTACCACAACACATATGGCCTTGGGGTCAATTCCAAAGCACAAATTTATAAAAATATGAAAATGTATGTAGAACTATCCTATGATCTAGCTATACCACATATGTATGTGTGTATCCAATGGAAACTTCAGGAAACATCACAAACCATCAATTACAATTTCCTTTGATTACTTCATATCTTCTCATGTCAATACAGAATTAAGTCTCTATTATGTCATCTCTTGTCAAAAACCATACCCAATATATAAGTGCTTCTCACAACCACTTTATTATCTTTTTTCTAATAATGTTTCTAAATTTAAAGACAAAAATCCATCATAAAACACTCATTTTATGGGCTAGAGTGAACACTGCTTTGCAGAAGACCTCAGTTTAACACCCAGATACAAAGTTCACTATGTTTACAGGATATTAAAGGCAGGAAATTATGAATAACTAAATTATGAAAATCTCAGATTGCAAAGTCAAGGCTGTTATGTCAGGCCAAAGAACAATGACATAAAATTGGACATTTTTCTTTAAGCTGTGTAAGACGACTAGAGCTTTTTCTAGAATTACACTAGAAAGAATGTAAATAGGAACTAACTTCTAACTGCAAGAGTTCTTACTAAATAGTCAACAGAGGCTAGGAAGAGAAACAAAATAAAACAGGATAAAACAACACTACATTTGATTATCTAATTGGGTCCTATATTTTTACTTGCTGCTAAACTTACCTTTACAGTATTTTTAACAAATCGTATTTTATTTAAAATTGATTAAATGGGGAAGATAGAGCCCCAGTTGGATATCTCTGATCACCAAACAAAGCTTTCAGTCCTAGGAATTGGTCACGTGTAATTGAGTTACTGGCCGAAGGAGCCAATAAGAACCTTCAGACAATTATTACTCTCCAAAAAACTAACAGTAAGGCCCTATTGCTAAAGACAAACCCTACACAACTCACTGAACATGAAGAAGCCATCTTGGTACCTGCCTAGAACCTTTATCCCTATGGTGATGTGGGAGTGTCATATATCAATCTGTTGATTTCATTGGTTAAGCAATAAAGAGACTGCTTGGCTGGCCCTCATAGGTTAAAACATAGGTGGGAGGGGTAAACAGAACAGAATGCTGGGAGGAAGAGGAAGTGAGCTCAGACTGACAGCTCTGCTCTCTGGAGAAAAGACGCCATGCTCCACTCCCGGGCAGACACACGCGATGAAGCTCCCACCCAGGATGGACGTAGGCTAGAATCTTCCCGGTAAGACTGGTGCTCACTAAGACCAGTGCTCACAGATTATTAGAGATGGGTTGATTGGGATATCAGAATTAGCCAGTAAGGGCTAGAGCTAAAGGGCCAAGCAGTGATTAAAAGAATACAGTGTCCGTGTAATTATTTCGGGGCATAAGCTAGCCAGGCGGCCGGGGTGCTGGGAACACAGCCCCACCGCTCCAGTTTACTACACTATGGACCAGTGTTCATGGTGTAAAAGGGAGTCTGCAAGCAAGCAAAGCAGAAAGGTAAACGACATCCCCCAAACAAACTCTTCAGCATCCAAAGGTCTGCCTGCAGTGATATGCTAGGGCAATAGTGACACATTTATGGCAGTAACTAACTAGTATCTGATTGGATTTAAGGCCCACTCCATGATATGGAGCCCATTCTGATACAGCTGAGGAGGGCATGACCTGGAACATATAGGTCTGGAACCTAAGGAAAAACAAACATTACCGTTCTGCTAAAGGAGGGTAGCCATAAAATGAATACTCATGACATTCGGATATACTCATAAATCAGTGTCTTCCTCAGTCATCATCAGAAAAGCTTCCTCCTCCAGGCTGGAAAGATGACTCAGCAGTTGAGAGCACTGGTTGCTCTTCTGATACACTGAAGTTCAATTCCCAGCACCCACATGACAGCTCACTGCTCAGTGACTCCAGTTTCAGAGGATCCAACACCCTCAGACATACATGCAAGCAAAATACTAATGCAAATACAACAAAAATAAATAAATCATTAAAAGAATCATGAAAGGAAAGTTTCCTCCCGCAATAGATAGTAACTAACTAGGAGCCACAGTAGATGATGAGGAGAGAGTAAGAGACACTAGAACAGTCAGTTGTCCTAAGTGGAAGGTCTCTATCAAATTTCTCCCCCTTAGGGCTCCAGGAACCCTGATGAAGAGAAAGGGAAGGTTCAAGATCATACAAGTCAGAGGGGATGAAGGACACCAAGAAAACAAACAAGGCCTTCTAAACACAGCAGCAGGACTGACGCACATATGAACGCACAGCACTGTGAGAGCATGTGCAAGCCCTGTGCCAGATGGAATTCCAGGACTGAGAGAAGCACTAAACACAGCACCATTCCTAACACAGAAGCTATTTCCAATTGGCAGCCACTTGTAAATGAAAAAATAGTTCTCCCCAATAGAGTCTCACTGTGGATACAAACCACTCTTAAACAGTAGGTCCCACAACAGGAAAACAATGACATCGCTGAAAATTCCTTGTCTCATAATGTTTTATCAAGGCATTTTACCCCTTCCAGAGTCTTTGCATATGTATTATGGCTTCCTGTGTTGTGTTTTTATGGCATTCCTGTATGTGTTATCCTGTGTCTCTCTGTTTATATATGTTTCTCATACTTTTTTTTTCTGCTGTGATGGAGGAAGGTCATTGGTTAAAAAATAAAGAAACTGCTTGGCCCTCATAGGTTAAAACATAGGTGGGAGGAGTAAACAGAACAGAATGCTGGGAGAAAGAGGTAGTAAACTCAGAGGCCATGCTCCCCTCTCCCGGGCAGACACAATGAATCTCCGACCCAGGATGGACGTAGGCTAGAAACTTCCTGGTAAGCACACCTTGGAGTGCTACACACATTATTAGAAGTGGGCTAGTCCAAGTGCGAGAGTTAGCTGAGAAGAGGCTAGATATAATGAGCCAAGCAGTGTTTAAAAGAATACAGTGTCCGTGTAATTATTTCGGGGCATAATCGAATAGGCAGCCGGGAGCTGGAGTGCTGGGGACGCAGCCCTGCAGCTCCCTCAACAGAATGGCGCCCAACGTGGGGCACGAACCCACGACCCTGAGATTAAGAGTGTCATGCTCTACCACACTGCTGTTTGTCTGTTTTGTCTTATTCTGATTTGTCTGTTTCTGTTTTATCTGGTTTTATTTTATTATTTGGATGCCTGTTTGTCTTCTAAGGAGAGACAGAGAGGATGTGGATTAGGATAGGAGGGGAGGGAGGAAGGATCTCAGACAAACTGGGTAAGGGTAAACCATAACCAGAATATAGTGTATTAAAAAAATCTATTTTTAATAAAAGAAAAAAGTAGTAGAAAAATAAAAATAAAAGTGATAAAGTGATTGGCTAGAACTTCTCTCTGGTAAAAAATAAATTATCAGAAAATGTAAGACAGCAACCCATATTCTGTAAAAGCAAAGGTGAAGGTACCTTCATTTTGTATTGTATTTTACAATTTACTTTCAACAGTAAATACTCCATTTTAAAGAAATTATCCTATAACAAATATTTCTTAAATTATTCATTTAAGAAAGCAATTATTCACTAATTACCATATTTAAGTTATAAGGAATTTAAGGTCACTGCCAAGCTGAGATGCCTATGAACAAATGAGTACAAAAGGAGTGTCAGTAAGGTTAGAGGAGGAAGACTGAGACTGCATGCTCAAGAGTCAGACGCACATTAGATATGTCCCACTAGAACGAAGTTAACATGGGCTTCTGGATGCTGAAATTCTATTAAATGACACAAAGGTACAACCTATCAAAAACAAGAGCAGCAGGGATCTATCGGAGCCAGAATATCTCAACTTCTTGAGTGAATCAGAAAGAAGATAAAAGGCTGATAACTGATGAGTCAGTAGAGAAAGCATAATCTGCTGCTGCCTAGAAGAGAACAAGGAAGAAGGAGCCAGGGGAGCCACACCATCATGAACTCCAGGTTCACAAATCTGAGCCATGTCTGGGAAAACTAAAACCAATGTGGTTACAGTCAGCTCTTCTCTTATTCTTACACAGCACGAGAAAAAAAAAAAAAAAAGAAAGAAAATAGGAACAGCTGAGGAAGCACCAGATAGGATTTAAAAACTTGTACTTATATTTTAAGAATGATACAAGGGATGTGGCTACTACAGAAAAAGAAAATCATCTATATGGAAAAAGAAAACTCAATGAATAAAGAAAGTTCTTAGCTATTGGAGAAATACTGCTTTAAAAACCTCAACACAAAAATAAAAAGGATTCCAGAAAAAACAATAACGAAAAGGCATAGAGCTGGGGACATGGCTCAGTAGATAGGGGGCCTCCTGGCAAGCATGCAGCCTATGCGGTGTCTGAGTTCAGTTTATCAGCATCTAGGTAAAAAAACAAAAACAAAAACCAACCAACCAACCAAAAAACAAACAAACAAACCCAGATATAGCAGCTTGCCTGTATTTCTTGTCCTGGGGATACAAAAAAAGGAAGATTATTGGGGCTTGCTGGCCAGATATTCTGTATTCTGTCCAATTACTACCTCCTGGCCTACTCAGAGATGCTGTGTGAAAAAATATTAACCTCTGGCCTCCACATGCGTGTACACATGTGCCCAGACCCCCCCCCCCCCTCCACACACACCACCACCACCAAACCAGATAGGACCCATTCTGGTCCCCAAGAAACATCTGTCCTTACTAATGACAGACAAGAAAAATATTTGGGAAAATAGAAGTTACATAAAGATTCATCCTACAAACTGTAATTTCTGACTAGGCAGTGCTGGGTGTTTGTGCGGGGGGGGGGGGGGGTGGCGGAACATGAAGAAAATCAAGAAGAGAAAATTATCAAACAATTCACAAAAGAGGACTTCCCAGAACCATCCTTACACTATAAGTCATCTGGCTCTGCCATTTTTTCTATTATATTTGACATTAACTATTTCCCTTTCAAAACAAAAAGTAAAAAGCAAAGGCTATTAAATATCTATATCCCATAGTCAACCTCTCTCTAGACAAGTGGAAGAACACAGCTTCTGTCAATTGCCAGTGCTATATTCTGTTAGGACAAACCATCCCTGGACCAGTACAGACAGAAGAGGAAGGCTCTACTGTAAGTGGGCTAGACATAAAGGTTATCATTTGGGCCATAAGGCTGTCACCAAACAGGAACAAGCTTTCAAAGAGATATCCTATCACTAGGCAATTATAGAAGACTTTACAGGAAAGCATTCTTTCAGTAATGTTCAGTAAAAACTGTGGGGCAAAATACAAACACTTTCAAAGTGTAAGACTTTGAATGGATCTGCCATTTGGAAATGTCTTAAAAAAACATTCCACCAAAATGGAGATAGTGAGAAGAAACCTCATATCTAGAAAGAAACAGTACCAAATCAAAAGAGAGGAAAAAAATAGATCCTTAAATATGATTCTATAAAAAAAATAATGCCAATTTGTATCTTTTAATAGGCTTCAATAAAAAAAAACCTTGAACACAATTCATAAATTACTGGTTTCAGAAAAAGAAGGTTACACCATATTAAACTAGAAGAGAATCACATTACACTTCAATACTAGAATACAAAAGAGACATCATACAACCAACTTTTTTTTTTTTTTTTTTTTTTTGGTTTTTTGAGACAGGATTTCTCTATAGAGCCTGTCCTGTAACTAGTTCTCGTAGACCAGGCAGAACTCCAACTCACAGAGATTCACCTGCCTCTGCCTCCTGAGTGCTCGGATTAAAGGCAAGTGCCATCACCACCCAGCAAATAGCTTCAGATACCAATATGAGACTCACAGGTACCTAACAACTGAAGGGATATGATGGATTCATACATTTTCCTGACTTCAACAAATCAGAAAATTTGTAATTCTAACCTTCCTGGAGTTTATAATCCTAGGACTTTGCTACTTAAACAGATTGAATTATTTTCAAAATGAAGCTCACCCTAGAAAAACATGGCTCTCATATTTGAAGGGAAAAATCTATAAAAACAAAAGACATATGTAACACATGCAAGAAACCTGTTAGGAATAAACAAATGAAACAAAAGTAAGTCCTGGCACTTCAATACTGCATTAACATTCAAAAGCTTAAAGTGCAGTTCTTTTGCTTATAGAAAGTTGAGACAAATTTGGAAATTATAGCCATTCCTAAGTTAGTTTTTTTCTATAATTACTCAATTATTCATGAGAATATATGAGACCTCTACTGAAATCTTTGCACCAGTGTTTCACAAATGGATTTAACTTTAAAAGCTTAGCTATACAATTTTTTTCATAAAAGTAATAGATTTCTGATATTGATGTCTTTAAAATATCCTATAGTAAAATTAATATTTTTACATAGGAAAAGAAGATACTATTTAGTCCCAGACAACTTGATAACATCTCTTTCAACTATAGTTATAATTATCATGTATGAAATTCCAAAGCAGAAGTTGTCAAGATTTAACATTAGCATTAATTTATGTCATAATTGACGGTTACTATCAAGATAATGGCAAAGCATCCATTTCTCCAAAGACAGCATGGAGAGAAGGGGAATTTCTTCTTAATTACTGCTAATCTGCTCACTTTTAATTAAACTGATTAGTAATTTATTATCATTCCCTTTCCTGGATGGTCGTTATTATCACAGGATTTCTTCAAAGTTATCACATTTGTGATTTTTAAGCAACCCAATTATTTCTAGTGCAGGTTCCATCATTTTGTAATATTGTTTTATACTGAAATGTTGATATCCAGTTTCAGTGTTGTCTGGAAAAACAAATGTGCAAAGACAAAATCTGGATCTCATCTTTAAATCTCCAACCTTTCTAGAGAGACAACCACGGAGAGCAGAAGTCTTTTCCTTCCTCCTTGTTGTGCAATCACAGTAGTTAAAATGAGCATGCAGTTCCCAACACCAGCCTCTGCAAAGTCTCCACTTCAAATGCTGTCAAACTAAACAGCATGCTGCAAAACAGCTCCTGTGCTTCTTTTGAATATAAAAAAGTTCTGACATACAAAATAGGAACTGTTTTCATTAAACTACCTTAAATGTATTTGGCTATCTGGTATTTTTCTTAATCAAAACTGTTAACCAATATAAAATTTTGATTAATATTATAAATTTTCAATTAAGAAATGTTCATTACATAACTTGGGAGAAGGTTGAACTAAAGAGTGAAAAAATGCAATGGTACAGGAAAGGACGGAACTCTTTTTCTTTCCCCTGTAAAAGTATTGAGATATTCAGTACACACTGACTTGAGTCCCCCATCAGTATGCCTTATGTGAACTGAATATGTACAGTGGTTGAATAAACATTTGTTTTAGGAAGAATGCTGAACTATCCTCAATAACTGATTATCAATGAGCATGCAAGGATGATCGTTACTATCATCTCCTTCTACATTCACTGAGTGAGCTATCTAGTAGATAGATGAGCCCACATTTCTCTCCAAGATTTTCTGTGCTGGAACTATTCTTAAATAAATGACAGACAACAACAAAAAATACATATAATGCCTTATTAATTAATAATTCTGACAAATTTATTGAAAGCTCAGCTCTGACTTCCTTCCTTCTGGTCTCCAGTCTGCGTAACCTAATGGGAGAGGTCTCACTGGCCATCCCAGCCAGCACATCCCTGGCTATCTTAGGCTATCAGTTGCTGTCACCTTGGTCTCTCCTTCTCATGGTACTCTTCCACAACAGCCATGTTGTCTGTTCCTTGTCTTACTCTTGCAACTAGAAACTCTAATCTAATAAAGAAATGGGACTCATCAACTTGTTTAGTAGGGATTTAAAATCTGTTAAAGAAAAAGATTGACTGCTATTGTCTTTCAATACCCTGAAGGAAAAGAAATACCATTTTATGAGGGTGCTTGAGAGATGGCTAAGCAGTTAAAGGTGCTGGGATCCAGCACTCACATGGAGGTTTATAACCATCTGTAAGTCTCGGTTCAGGAAATCAAATTCCCTTTTCTGGCCTCTGTAGGTACCAGATATACATATGTTATACAAACATATATGCAGGCAAAACACACACACAATATGTTGAAAAAAATCATGTGATAAGCCTAGATATAAATCTATACTTAAAGTCTTACTTTTCCATAGTCTAACATAAAGACAAACCAGCAAATTTTTGTTACCTTCCACCTAAAAGATAAAAATATCCTTTCAAAAAATAGCTGGGCTATGAACAGATACAAACTATTTAATATTAAATAATTCAATAAATGAAAGTTACAAAGTTCAAAAGGGATAGTTAGTCACTCTGCATACCTTAACAAGTTTCAATAGTTCATAGAGATCTTCAACCTCATCACCTTCCCGTGTGGTATACATTTTTCCTGTCTCCAAGCTCCTTCCTCTTATGGTTCTGCGGTACAGGGGAAGAGCCATTGCTTCTGCATACAGGTCAATGGCATGGTGACCCACTGTCTGATACATGTAGCTATCCAATTCATCTGACTCCACTGTAATAGTTAAATAGAAATAATTAGTAAGACAGAGTGAAAACAAATAGGCTTTAGGAAGCAACTTTTTTCATTTGAAGACTAGTCAACACTAAGCTTGAAAGTGTACCGTATCTCCCCGCAGTTATAGTGAGATAATACATGGACACTACACATTTGTCTCAGCTAAATTCAGTTCAGCTCAGCTCTAATCATCTGAGTTTCTAATTAGTAACAGGATTACATTTATATTTTTAAAATTATATACAATTCTTAAATATAAGAGTAATGAACCCAATAAATTTTTAATTAGTTTATTCAATTAGAAATTAAATTACATAAATTTATCCAAATCATTCAGGTTATTCAAAAAATAAACTAGACTTTTAATAAAAATTTCTCTTAAATAAATACCTGCTTAGTAAGTAAAATATATTTGGCAGAAAAAAAATAGATACACTTGCTATGTTTTATAATAAATACATCAACAAAACATATACATATAATTCACAATTTGTTAGAGCAATTACCAACATATTTTGGAAACAGGATAAGTGAATCTAATGCATGATATAATCACCAGTTGTCTCAAATTTTCACACATATTGTTATAGGTAAAGCATTCATTACAGCATTATTTGTAATAGATTAGGAACTATATTATAGTTATGTGATAAAATGATAGGCAGTCTTTGATGCATCTTCTAAAATCTATTCTCCAGAATACAAATCCCATAAAATATTAATATTTAAAACATGGAAAGAGATTACATGTCAAATATGTTTTAAAAGTATGTAAGTAAATAAGTCTAAATAGATGAGTTTGTTGAAATTTTTCACAGATTAATATGCTCTGCGTTCCTCCAATATAGGACAGAGTATGAATTACCTCTCAAAATGATCTCTTCATACAGAGAAGATATGGGAGAAATGATACTGAAACTAGAGTTTAGTGCCATCGAAACTGTTTAGTTGTGACAGACACACATGCACATGCATGTTTTCAAATGTGGAAGGGAATGACTAACAGTCTTTCAACAGCCAGGAGTATCATCATGTGCCATCTCATTTTGGCTTGACCCCCACAGCTGTGTGGCTTCCTACAAAACAATATTCACACATTCCTGTAAGTCTAGTCCTTATCCTAAACTTTGAAACACAGATTTAGTCAGCTCACCCTAAAACTTTTCAGTCTTCCATCCTACCAAGTTAACGAGTCTTTAATGTGTTTTTACTAAAGAATATTGGTCAATCAATTTATTCCACAAAACGAGCTTCATAGCAAGAAGCATCCTGAAATGAGTACGACTACTAGACATTGTAATGACTTCAAAACCCAACCTGTTTTCCTTAGGGCTCCGTGTAGTCCTTACCACAACAGCCTCCTGAGTGGACGCTTCACAGCAGCTACTGGTGTGAGAACAAAGAAAACCAAAGCCTCCACTGTGGCCTAAAGCACTTGCATTAGCACACCACAAAACGTCCTACTACAGACTGAAAGGGATGGCTCTAGGAATTTTATGACAACTGCACACTATCCCTATTACTTACTGTAAACCCATACTGTGAAAAGCATGATACGTTGCGAATATATTATACCCAGCTTTGCTCTTCAATGGAGCCATGCATTTCTCAGTGAGGTTCCTTTCAGACCATTTAAAGAGTACAAAAAAAAAATCATTCAGTGACTCATTCAACAGTTCCAACATCCTGCTGACTTTAATCGATACTACCAAACCCTGTCCATTGTTGCCCCACAACAACCTACCCTCTTCTACACCAATTACTCGGGGTAAGTTGATAGTCCCAGCTTTTTAATGCATAATGTTCTAAATACATTTACCATTGAATTTTTCCATCACTAACAATATTCTAATAAAGGCCTCTATTCTATTAATAAGTGCAAAAGATATACTTGCTTGTCGTTTCACTGTTCTGTCAGCAAAATTAACACATGGAAGATTATACAACAATGATCTTTTACACAATAAATAGCTCAGGTTGAAAGATGGACACCACAGAAATTCAAGGGATGGAAATCACTTCATATGTGCAGTACACATCATATGAACTTTTTTTTTTAGTACTAAGAATTTTAAAGACAGGTAAAAAGACTCACTTGCCCAATTTGATGCAAGGGATGGATAGGGTCTCCCCTTTCGTAACAGCACGGTCTGTACAAGAGTTTTGCTGCTTCTTCATAATAAAAGCTGCAGAACAGTCCTATCATCGTCATAATAAATACCACCTTCATAATAAAAGCTGCAGCACAGTCCTATCACCTTCATAATAAAAGCAGTCCTATCACCTTCATAGACTTCTCATGCTTTAAGTTAGATTTACCCCACATCCTTTGTAAGCCTGTTTCCCTTCTTCTTATAAAATATTCTCAATTTCCATCTTCCCACATCACTTTCAGAATTATTCAAATATTCCCCCAGAAGTAAACTGGCTAATTCGAATGAGTTCAGTACTCACTGGTCCGCCAATAAGCACCTACTAGAGGTACAGAGCTTCCAAGAGCTGGGTGGCATTCAAAGGAAAGTCTAAGTCTACATCTCCTCCCATGAGGCTCATCATCTATGGTGAGTACAAAGGGAAGGCTTACAGGCTTCACTACATCTAAAATAGTAGAGGGCACCTTTGGACCAGTGGCACTCATACATTGTAAACTAAGACCCAGTGAGGCAACAGACTATTTCTTACCAACCTGCAATAATGAAGTAGAGCTGCAGTCATCTAGAGAAAGGACCAAAAAAGTCAGATCCTTACCTTGGTTTTCATCTGGTCTTAGATTTGCTAAAGCAACAATGTGATGCCCCGCAGCAATGCACTGCATCATGTTGTAACAGCTGTCCTTCCCTCCGCTGAAAAACAAGCCAGGAGAGAGCAGGGTATGAATGCCAGGCTCCTGATCATCATTAAACACAGAATCACTGGACATCAAAATCAATCACATCACTACTTTGCTTTTCAGGCTCCATGAGGGACTGTACCACAATTACAGCATAAGAAGGCACACATTTGTAAATAGGAAGAAAACTGAGCACATGAATCTGAATGTCTAAGGCTGCTACATCTAGGAACTTAGAAAATTACATGCATCTACAATACAGAAGTTCTAATCAAAGTATATTTATAACAGTAGTTTTACATAAGATAAAAAGTGCTATGCACATAAAAACTTATTTAAAATGATATTCTGTATCCTAGCTAAATGCTTATACCATATCTTCCTTAGATGAAAGTCCTTAATTAAAAAAAAAATCTGTGGGGGGTGGGCAGAAATTGTTTGGTGGTCAGACTACTGGCTGCTCTTTCAGAAGACCTGGCTTCAATCCCAAACACTCACATGAATGCTCACAACTATCTGTAACTCCAGTTCCAGGGGATCCAATACCATTATGGCCTCCATAAGCACCAGGTTAGCAAGTGGTGTATAGATACACATGTATGTAAAACACCCATAAACATAAAGTAAAGCATTATTTAATCTGTTCCAACTACATAAAACCTATTGTCTACCAATACCCATCAAAGGATATTAAAAATTTCAATCCAAACTGTAATAGAGCCTGATATGATTGATTCTAAAGTCTATACAATGAAAATGCTGACACATATCAATAGTGAAACATTAGTATAATCAATATGTCAGCCATCACTGCCTAGTCAGTTTCATTGTAGGTCTTCTCAAGAGGGACACAATACAAAGGACAAAGGAGCGTTTAAGACATCCAGGATCCTTGCTTTCAGATATGCTCCTAAGCAGGTCTTTATAACTTTCTCTCTCAGAACCTATTACTATGCTGCCCCCAAACAAGAAAAAAAAACCAAAAAGATTGTATAACAGATTGAGGATTCAAGGGGAAACACCCACATTCATTACTTAGCTTTATGGTTTACGATATGTCAACTGTTTAGATATGATTTCAAAGTATTTCCGAAGCTATGTTCTGCAGAACACAGAGTATTCAAAGAACAAACAACTTTCAAGGGCACAGAATCTTACGAATGCTGACAACTTTATTCGCTAAAGTAGCTAAGTACAGTCAGCCCTTCTGCCAACCTTCCATAGCAGTAGGGTTCACATCTATGAATTCAGCCAATTGTAAATCAAAAAATTTTAGGGGCAGATACCTCTAACAATAATCTACTGAACATGTAGCTTATTTTATTGTTAATTCACTAAAAGGTGCAACATAATCGCTAGTAACATAGAATTTTATTCTACAGGTATCACATCCTCTAAAGATAGTTTAAAGCATATGATGGGATAATGGATATAGGTTCATAAAATGATGTACAAATCATTGTATACAAAGGACTTTGCAACTGAAGATTTGGGTTTTCCTGGGGGTCCTGGAAGCAATCTTCCATAAATACCTGGGCACCCTGTGTAAGTCATGCAAAACAGATTTGTTGTTGTTGTTGTTTGAGAAAGGGTTCAGGTACAAGCTTAGCTACAATGTATTTAGGTTTATATGCTTCAATATACATAGAAAATATCCTGCCTAGACAAATCTTCAAGTTTACATACAACAGTGAAATTCTAAGAGGTACTTAAGTCGTTGAACTGATGATATGTATGAATGTATTCCATTTTGTCTTAAAATATACTTATACCAAATCTGCTGTTGTACACACATTCATAATACATGCGCACACATACACAATACAACTATTTATCACAATGAAGCTTAAATGTATATTTACATTATACACAAATATATATTTAAATATATAAATTCACATGTTATACACACACACACACATATATACACACACACACACCACAAAATATACAACACACAAAAATAGGTATATTTACTCTGTGGATTCTTCTAGCATACAGTCCTTTAAAATGTGGCAAGGTTTTAAATAGCACTTCATTATTCCAAAACTTATTACCAATGTAAGATACCTGCATACTGAGTATTTTGAGAACAGACCATACTAACCATTCCTCCTTTCCAGTTTCAACTGTTCTATCAGTTGAGCTTTTTGTGAACTAAATTCCAATCACTAGCCTCCTGGCCTACTTTTATCTTTTATCTCTCCTCACCAAATAATCATAATAGTTAAAACGTCATTATTCACTTTATGGAGAAAATTTATTAAATTACAGTGGCATTACAGTATAATTTCGTTAAAAAGGCGTTTTTTTTTTCCCGTCACTAAAGAGGCACTGAACTATGGCTCATCAAAAGTCTGATAAAACACCATCGACTAACACCATTTACCTTGGCATTAAACAAGGCTAAGTATGCTTCATTGTGGTAACAAGAAAGCCTGAAGCAATATAATTGAACCTACACTTTACTGGGGTCTGTATCTCAAGAAACAAAAATATTTAAGGGTTTCAAACGTTGTCTCTAATATTGCTAGTATTTCCATTATCATTTTCAGGTATAGAAACCGAAACACATCTGGCTGTGTTTGCTTATCAGTTACAGTATCTAGACTTGTAATTTACTATGGATTTCAAACTACTTTTAGAATAATCCTTTGGTTGCCAAAGGTCGATAAGGCAAATTCTTTGCATCCAGTACAAGTTCAGACACCTCTAGCCTAAACCAGCAGAGTCTCAGCTCCACTAGAGGGAATATTACTCGACAGTAGGCTGTTCCAATGCAGGTGTTTAACTCATATAAGCAATCCTAAGCTATTTATGGATCCTGAGGCCATCCCTGCCAAGCTCGTGATGTGGGAAGTGAGATGAGAATGAGGTAGATTTTAGGAGAAAGGTCGGGCCAGTGAGAGCCTAGGAAAGATCTCTCAGACTGACGGAAAATACAGAGGATGAAAACTGGAAACAAGTCAGTGACATTAACAGCGGGTCTCAGACTTCAGAGCATTTAAAAGTCCAACAGGTGTGCTGAGCATGCGCCCAGGGCTGAGGACCCAGGCAGCAGCACAGAGCAGCTTTGCCAAGACAGCCAGGGAGCAAGCGCACAGACCGGGGACACTCGGAGCAGATCGTCCCGCCTCTTCCGGTGGCCGGGGCGCTGGCCCGCCCACGCGGCTCTTCCAGAAGTCATTCCCGAGGTGCCTACAGCGGCCGAGTCAGGGCCTAGCCTTGCCCGGGAGGAGGGAGATGGACCCCCTTCCTCGTTACCTGATCAGGGCCGCGACCCTCATGCTGGGTGCAGTGCGCGTGCGTGCGGCAGGCGCGGACGCCAGGCCCCGGCCCTGTAGCGGATCCAGTGACGCGCGCGGGTCCTCGCCCGGGTGTCTGCTGCGCTGCCTGTCCGCGACCATCCTACTGCCCCTTCAGCATCTTGCTGAACAAACGGGCGTCCAGGGTAGGTAGTCTCAGCACCTGTTATCCGCTATATGGATGTACAGGCCAAGGGGGAGAAAAAAAAAAGTTTAGGCACAGCCTAACCACCTAAGTAAGGGCAGTGAAGCTGCCCGGGAAAGGGCGCTGTCCTTATTAAGCCGCTTGAAGGTCTGGGTTTGACTGGGACGTAAGTCAAGTCACAAGCGCCGAGTTTTGAAACACTGCCCCTCGAAGGGAACTTAGACTCTCTCGTTTCTTGAAGAAACCATTAATACCTGAACACTTTTAACTTTGAGACTTCCATCTGTGTCCTGTGAACCATTGAGGCTGTGTGGTCTAGGCCTCCTGTACTGTATTTAGCGTTTTCCTAGTACAAATACTAAGAAACTTGCACTCCATGAACCAGAAAGAAAATCTAATTTCCAATACATTGTTCAGTACTTACTCAGTGTCATGTAAGTAGTAATAATCACTGGGGCTCCTGGAATCAAAGGGTGCTGCCCAGATCAACCTTTCTCCCTACATCCCTGAGCACAGAGTTTGTGCAGAGCTGAAGAACGCAGGTGATACACTGTACAGTTTCAAAGGGGAGTCATATGTTAAAACGTGGAAAATATTGGACAGTCACACACAGACACACATGAGAGAGAGAAGAAAGGAGAGGCGAGAGAGACACAGAGAGAAATCTAGTGAATTCCCCGAATCCATTTTCTCAATGTAGCCATGTGAATAAATCTCCCTTTCTGATTTTGACTTTAACTTGTGTCTTTTAATTGGATTTTAATTAAAGATTGGTGGAAGGACTTGGCTCGGGGCACAGGTTGTGACCCTCAAGTTTGTAGCAGAAGAACAAAGCAGATTACTGTATCTGGGGAAGACTGACAGAGAGTAGTGGAAGATGAAGTCAGGTGGTTTACCAAGGTCAACCAGTTTTTAGAGGCTTCCCCACAATCTTCCTACCACACCTTTATATTATCCTTTGCATTTTCCTTTTAACCCCTTGAGATTTCTTTCTCAACGTTCTCTCAGCCAATGAACTTTCCCGGTTGATCTAGTACTCCAGTGCTTCATGTATTGTCTCTTCTTAGAAACCTTTATTCTAAGCCCAAGTTGTCCATTACAAGAACCACAAAGTGAGCTACAGTGGCTTAGCTCTAGTATCTCATCTGTATTTACTCTTGGAGAACCGTTCAGGGAATACTTGATCTGGTGTAATCTTTGTAGTGGATCTCACAGCACCCAGAGAATCTGAAACCCATCATCAGAATGGTGGGGACATAACTGCTCCATGGTGTCTGTAATCTTGTCTAGAACATAAACATGGAAGCTAACTGGAGAAATGACAGCCCTTGACATGCAATGAACCTCAGTCCCCACTAGTATGCGCACTGCTCTCTGTCCACTCCATATTCCCATAAAGCTCAGCAACCACTTAAGCATGTATTCCTTACTGCTTTCCCTGTCATTCCTAATGGGTTGCACTCATTGCACATTAGATTCTTTGCAGTCTGGATCAGCTGCATGTGTCATTTCACAGGTACAGTTGGACAAGGGAACCCAAGTGGATTCCTGCATTCAGTAGGTGGGTGACCTTGAGAAACCTCATTCCTCCACACAATCCATTACTCTAGTCTGAAAGTCCTTGCATACAGGGTGCTTAAACTTTTGACTATATAATCTGAAGTAAAATGAATCCCCACTCAGCCCGTTTTGAAGAGCAAGACCAAGAAATATGTTTTGGCTAAATTTGTGAGAGGCAAGGAACAAAGTTCCTCAATAGGCCCTTGGCAATTATTATTTTCAACCCTTGGTTCCCAGATACGTGTTTTCCTCCTAGCGCGTGTCATATATAGAGATCTCTGGTTTCTCACTATGCCTTTGTCCTCAGACATGACCACCCAGCCTGGCAGATTCCTGTCAGAGCTACTGATTCGTATGAGTGACTTCAGTTGACCTAAACAGCACACTGTGTACTACTTAGGTACTGTGCACCTGGCCCAATTCTGTACTTACATTTTTGTGAAGCAAGGTTTATTTGTGTGTGTGTGGATTCTCTACTCAGTGGAATTCCATGCCTATAATGGAACACTACCAATGTTTTAGGTTTATTAATGCCTGGTCAAAGGTTAGGAGAAGCTTAAAAATTTGACCTGGATGAGCTCTGTGATGAATCCAAAGGTTGTCGTCTAGTGGTTATCACCTGTGGTTTTAATAACTGATGTTAAAATAGCTCTTGAGTTTGTCTCTCCCATGCCTGCCACAGTGAAACAGAATGACTCCCCAAACCCCATGAGAAGGAGCAGGAAATTTAGACTCTCACATTGTGCTCTGTTCCAGCAAGAAACGTACAGAGAAGAATTTATTCAAACCAAGAGTAGTATTTGAAGGAGAGCCAACCCAAATTTGTGAGAGTCTAACTCAAAAACAACAGTATTTTCAAAGAAATGCTTTAGTTTACTCCCAAACACATGCACTAATGTTGATCAAACTAACGTACTAATGGTGGATCCTGGCAAAATGTTTCTTAAAACTCTCCTAAGTTAATAGCGAAAACTTATTTTTAACTACTATCCATTTGCCTACACATAATTTGCTCGAATTTCAAGAACATTTGATTTAGCAAGAACCCTATATGCATAGCTTTCCACGCAGATGCCATATAGATGACTTTAACCCAGTAAATGGCAACAAGTTAAAAGGTTTCCTTTCAGTATAGCCGATTTTATTTTGTAACTCACTGAGCTGTTTTCCCTGAGATCCACCTTTCAAATGCACTGTGAGCTTGTGTTCTGCACTCTAAAGCTATTACATAAAAAATGAATACTGCCTCGCCCAGAGGGCCAACAAGCCAGGTGAACAGAAAACTTGCCTCCGAAATCTCAGTCCTTTGCCAGTTTCCTTAAGGAAACTCTCCACAGCCAAACACTGTTGCCGGTAATAAAAGCTTGCAAGCTGTCACTGAATTCTGCTGCCTTGGCAGTATGTTTCACTGATGCACTGATTGATAAAGACTCCGATAATCACGTCAAGAGATGCTACAGGTAGTTATTCCTCAGCAGCCCAGAAAAGTGGTATCCCCCTTGAAATATCAAACAGGAAGCCATCAGAATACCACAGGGCTACTTATTTTTAAGACGACAGTAATAGGTTGGAGGCAGAGCACTAGCCTAACATGAACAAGAACCTGAGCATTCAGGAGAAAAGGAATAATTATGTGAACTTTAATTGTAAAGACATACACATGGGAGTGTATGTAATTATATTATCTATTATATTACATATGCATATATATGTACATAAACTTATGTGTTATAGTTTACTGCGGGCCTGTAACTCATTGAAACCTCATAGCACACATATGGGCTAAGAGTCACTATGCTCTTTACTTATAAGTGAAAAAGTTGCACAGCCTTGTATAAGTCCTGCAGATAATAAGTGTAAAAACAAGATCTAAATCCAGATGGGATAGCCCTTGACTACCATACTATAATTTTCCATTCAAATGGGCAGCTGGTTAGTTGCCTAAAATACCTACATGTTCTGAGAGATACATGTGGAAATACGATTTCTTTGTTGACCTCCAGAGTCTCCCCAAATAAGCAACGCTTTTGGGTGATAGACATAGATTTTTATATTATATTAACTGATGTGTTATATTAGATTGCATATGATACCTACCAGGCACTAAACAGAGCTAACTCTGGGATAGACAAATCCCAAGCTTTTACCTCATCCACAGATGTGCATAGCTTAGGAAGGGGCCTGAGGTCTCGTTCCTAGGCAAGCAGACCCACAGTTGCACTAGGGGATTTAGTGGATTGGCATACATGACATGGTCTAGGTAGGCCAACAGTGACTGTCCTCACATTAGAGAGGCCAAGAACCTATAGCTGCAAAGTTCACCAGTAGGATGTCACAGCAATACCAATTTGAAGCTGAAGACCTGTAGAATTCCTAGAGAATTACCAGTCAGTGTTCCCCATTGGGAGGCCAAAATAGCTGCATTCTGATGTTAGTGAAGAGTGAAGGCAGGTGCAGCATAGACAGTATGAACCTGTGCCTTGTGAAGTATCTATCGTGTTCCAACATGAAGAAAAGAAGAAAAGTGTAACTTATTTACCATTGGAAGATCATTAAAAAAATCAAACTCCTGCATTGTTGCTATACATGAAGGGGAAGAAATGATGATTAAGGAAATGTTTCTAATCTTGGGAAATAAATGGATGCCAATGACTGTAGAACTCCAAACAGACATGAACAGAGAGGATCCTCAGCAAAACTTTTTAGTCCAAATCTTAAAAGTGCACGGGAATGAATTCTTCAATATATTAGAGAAACATACTAAGTGAAGTTTAAGGAAAATCCCTTTAGACTAATAGCAGATTTCTAAGAAGAAATTTTACGGACTTAGACAACATGGAAGTGTGTTTTTCAAATCCTGAAGAAAGAGCCAATCTGAAAACCATTATTAGTGCACCTAACAAGGTTATAATTTGTAGTTGAAGGACACGTACACACATGCACGTGCATGAGCACACACGTACACATACACATACACAAAATCTTGGAAATTAGCCAGGCGTTGGTGGTGCACACCTTTAATTCCAGCACTTGGGAGGCAGAGACAGGGGGATCTCTGTGAGTTTGAGACTAGCATGGTCTACAGAGATAGTTTCAGGAGAGCTAGGACTGTTACACAGAAAAACCCTGTTTCGAAAAACCAAATGAATGAATGGATGAATGAATGAATGAACAAGTAATAAATCTTCCAAAGTGTAAGGGGAATCTCTGATCACTCTATCATTCCACAAAAGATACTTAATGGAATTCTCTACCTAGAAGCTGAAGAAAGACAATTACCATCAGGATGACATGCAAAAACATGATGAGGATGGATGGGTCTGGGCTTAATATTTCCAGATTTTGGGCTTCCTACTTAAGAATGAAACAAAAAACATACAACAGTTGGAGAGTAACAGGAAATGTAATTCAAAGCAAATGTAAAGAATGGTTCAGAATATAGTGTAAGAGTATCAGTCCACCTGAATGAAGGCGCTCAAGGACTTTTACTATTGTTTAGTGTTCCTGTCACAGGGTTCAGGAAAAGGAGGAGTTGGTTATTAAGACAGAGGTTTTTTGCTTTATTGATATACCCAGTCCCAGTCTAGGTCACCAGTTCATGGCACTTAGTTCCTATATTGTGTTCCTGGGTATGTTGAATAAAGGAGGGAGGGCTCATGAAGGGATTACTAAAGGAAATAACTTATTTCCATTAAGGAAGCCATTCTTATACATTGCCATAAGTAATAGTGAATAACTTTGTTCTGTTCTGTTCTTTGATTAGAAGAGATACTTTAAGGGGAGGGGAGAGGCAGGAAAGGGAGCAGAGAAAAATGTAGAGCTCAATAAAAATCAATAGAAAAAAGAAGAGATACTTTAGTTTTTTTCTTGTTCAGTATGCTATTGGCTTTGGATTTGATACGTTTATTAACTGATTTTCTATCTCTTTTGAGATATAATTTTACCCCTTATTCTATTTATGTGATGCATAATTTTATAAGTTGGCATTTGTTGAACCAGACATGAATGCCCGAAACCAAAACAAGTTGATCACTATATGATCAAGTTGAATGATCTTTAATAATTTATTGAGTTTGTTTTGTAATTTTCAACACAGAGATCTTTCCTATCACTCTTGAATAGAATATTGTATGAGTGTCTCTAAGGTCTACTTAATGTTTACTTCTTGATTTTTTTTTGGTCCAGGTAAATAAATATTAAGTCTATATATTGGTGAGAATAGGGTATTGATTCCTTCACTGTTATTATATACGAATCCATCTCTCACTTTGGCCCCCCAAATTTTGTTTTATCAAATGAAATAGTACTTTAAAATGCGTATTTAGATTTATAATTGCATACTTTTGGATAAATTGCCCTGATCAATAGACTTACTTTAAGTCAGTTTGTCAGAAAATATAGCTACTCCTATTATATCCTTTAGATTGTTTGTTTAGAATATAATTTCCCACCATTTCCCTTTTAGTTGTGTGTATCTTTAACTGATATATGGGTTCTGTTGTATGTTTATTGTAATGGGGATTGAGCCAAAAGCTTTAGACACATAAAACATGTAGTATAGAACTGAAATGTATGTCCAGCCTAGTGCGTTAAGTTTCTTGAAGAAGATACATGCGATACATACAGTCACATACAAAAGGAAAAACACGTCTATGGATTTGAAGAATGAATATTTTTTAAGTGTCCAGATTGGATTTCCCCAAGTGATCTATAAATTCAATGAAATTCTCATCAAAATATCAATGATATCCTTCCCAGAACTAGGGGGAAAAAGTCTTAAAACTCACATGAAAAAAGAAATATTCCTAAATAATCAAAGCAAATTTGAGCAAAATGAACAAAGCCGTAAGAATCTGACTTAATTTCAAGAATTATTATTTTTTTTTTTGGTTATAGTAGCCTAAACATAGTAGAATGAAAGCAGACCCTCAGAAAAATAGAACTTAATTGACCCCTCAGAAATAAGCCTACTCAGCCGGGCGATGGTGGTGCATGCCTTTAATCCCAGCACTTGGGAGGCAGAGGCAGGCGGATCTCTGTGAGTTTGAGACCAGCCTGGTCTACAGAGCTAGTTCCAGGACAGGTTCCAAAGCCACAGAGAAACCCTGTCTCGAAAAACCAAAAAAAAAAAAAAAAAAATAAGCCTACTCATTGAAAGCCAACTGGTTCTATGAAGGAGCCAAAACTTTTGCTGGAGAAAAGGAGAACTACCTTTATAAATGGTATTGGGAAAACTGGATATTCTATGCAGAAAATTGAAACTTAACCCAGTCTTTTACCTCTTGAAAGAAACAACTCATAATGGTTCAAAACTTTAATATAAGACCTGAAACTACTGGAGGGAAGTAAAAGGAAGCTACTTCAAGATGTTAGTGCAGACAATGATTCACTCTTTCTGGGAATGTAAATTAGTATAATGTCTATGAAAATTATGGAACTTCTTTAGAAGAGTAAAAATAGGATTACAATCTGCTCCAGCTGTCCTACTCTTGGGCATATCTGAAGAAAAGAAGTCAGCATACAAAAGAGATGGCTGCATGTTCCAGTTTGCTGCAATATTATTCACAATATCTAACATACACAATTAGCCTAACACATGTGGCTGAAGCAAATATGGTGGAAATAGTGTGGAATATTTGGCACTAAAGAAAAATGAAGTCTCTCACTTGTAGCAAAATGGAAGAAAATAATGAATAGTGTGTTAAGCAAAATTACCCAGAGACAGACAACTACCATATGCTCCCTTTCATAGGTAGAAACATTACAAAAAATCTGAAAGTAGAATTGGGATTATTACTAGGTACTGGGAAGGATGCCATGGCTTGGCAATCGTAGGTAGATAGATATGATAAAGACGCACTATATATAGTATATCCTGTGATTTTCAGAACTTTTCAAAACTATGATTTAAACCACTATAGAACAGTCTACCAGGGACTTCCATATTCATGGAAGACTCATTAATAAACCAGAATGTACTATGTAAGCCGGTCCATTCTTTGCCAATAGGAAAGCCCAAATTGGAAGTATAGCTCCTTCCTTCATCAAACCTTTGCTAGATAAATTAGAGCCAAAATGAGATACATATGCTCCTGTGAGAAATGCAATGCTGTGTGGGCAAGGATATTCACCAGATGGAGCTGTAATTCATTATTAGTAGAAATGCAAAAAAAAATGATACAGCTTCTTTGACGCATAGTATTATCTCACCTTATATATTATAAGCACACTGTTCCCTATGACTCAGTATTTCTATTCATAGATGTTCATTCCAGACAAATGAACACACTTGTCCTTGCAAAATATGAGTGATAGCATCGTTGCTGAAATTTCTATCACTTGGTGACTGAATAAAAAAATTGTGGTCCATGCATAACCATAAAACACTGATTAGCAATATGCATAACATAATATATGAAGTTCAAAATTACACTACTAAAAAGAATCAAACACAAGCACTTTGCTTTATGTGATTATGTTTATATAAAGTATTAGAGAAGGCAAAATTCCAGTGATAGAAAGGAGATCAATGTGCTTAGGGTCAAGATACAGGAGATATCAACACACAAGGTCCTTTCAAAGACAGATGTGTGAAAAACCTTTCTTTCTGTGAGAAACTTCGGTGTGGTGGTACTAGCTAGGCTTTGCAATCGACAGACATCAGTAAACTTGTGATTGAAATTAGAGAATTGTATTAAATGCAATTAACAACACATTAACAAATAATTATTTTGTGAAGATAAAATCATTTTCAATTGTCCAATAAATAGTTTCACTCCATTTGTTCTCTTTTCAATAAGTTCACAGATTATGTTAGACTTTGAAGGAGACCATTATACCTACCAATATTGGAGGGGCATTCTTTTCTTCTGATTTTTTGTTCCATGCAAGAGAATCTTGAGAATTTCTATGTTTATAATGTTTTAAATAGGGAGGGAACGATGCCTATTCCAGAATGCATTCTTGTATTAAGCACACTTTTAGTTAACTATGAGTGTCTTTGAAGGAATTTTTGGATATTATTGGGAATTTGTATAATATAAATCCTCTCAAGCTGTCATTAATGATACTTAATTTTCAATCACTGTGTATCAGATGCTCATCAGTTATGAACGTTTGAAAGGAAATTTGCATCCAATAGTGATATCATCAGTTCTGTAGTATAAAACACTACCTTAATTTCTTCAACATTGTTTTCTTATTCTCTCTCAGAAAAGGTGATATGTAGGATCCTTTTCCTTATTTTGTTCCCAAATTGTGGCACTCTATTATATTTGAAGCCTTTACCTACCAATAATATCTATATTTTTATTCAGTCACTTAAGGTATAATTAAAATTTTGTTTTTCTACTATGCCTCCATTATAGACAGTTGATTGTATCAAAGGCTGAAAGATGTCCCAACATTTCTCTATGTTTACAAAGCACAACTGGAGTTAGACAAGTTTGGGCTTAAATTTTAGTTGTAAAATTTTGTAATTTCAACATTATCTATTTCCTTTATCTGTAAAATCAAAATATTTATGGCTACTAAATGAGGCAAGGAATAAATTCTCCTTATCAATTTATTTGACACTTGCAAACCTCAGAGCAAATGCTTAAAAAGTAAACTCTGACACCAACCTACATTCAATAAAGAACCCCAAAATGTCATCTATGAAATCATATTAAAGATTCACTCCAAGAAAGAGAGAAAATAGGAAAATATATGACAGAAAAATTTGCTATACTTGATTTTATTAAAGTCAACTGTATCAGTTGTAGGATATAAATATCTAATGACCTAAAATGGAGATGAGCTGAACAAGAAAGTAATATCCAATTATATTTTGTCTACAAGAAACTCGTTTTGAATATGAAAACCAAGACATGTTACAAGTAAAAGATGGAGAAATAGATCCTCTGCAAATACTACTTAGGATAAAAGTGGAATGGCTGCGTGCATACCTAAGCTTTTAGGAACAGGGAATACAGTTACTCTCTGTTCCACGCAGATTGCTTATTTTTCTGTATCTCTCCAGAATGAGCTTATGAGTATATTACTTTTCTATTTCTCCAGTGGAGTGTGCTATATTTACTATTCTGTACTTTTTTCTCCAGATGTATCTATGCAGTATTATATATCACTCCATATATATTTATCTTACTCCTTTAATTTCCATATTGTAGAAAAGAAGATACTACTAAGGTCCTCAACAAGGACACCACTTTCCCAGTTTCTAGTTAACAAGGCTAGGCAAGTCACGTTTTGGCTCTGATGTGTGATCAGAATACTATTTCAAGGATACTCACCTCCTGCATATTTAGCATATTCAACAAAATTTTAGTAATTTAGTGACCTTTAAGGATCTAACATTCTACCAACCTAGCATCTAAGATAATTGATATCTTCTTCTTTCACTTTATTTGTTTTCAGTCAGTAACTAAATCACATAAATTCTATTATCAAAGTATCTAAAAAATGTTGACACAGATCACAAAAATACACAGTTCATTGCCGTCGTTTTGCAATACTGAAATGCTGAACACTGATCTCAGTTCCAACTCCACAACAGGTTTCTCTTCCCTACATTTATCCATGGAAGAATTAAAAATTTTCAAATGGTAAAATGTTTTTAAATTTTCATCTCTTCCAGAAGTTTCCATCTTTTTTTCTCAACAACTATAGTCACTGTTCTTGGGATTTAGAAATGTATTTTATGTCTGGTGGGATATACAGTAGTGTTGGATAATAACACCATGGTTTGTGGGGTTCCTTAATTTGGCATGCTACAAGTATTTTACCATATTTTATGGACCTCAATGAGTTTTTTATGAAATACATTGAATAAAAGATATTTTTTCAATATTGAAATGAAATAGGTAAAACATATATATATATTTATAATTGATTTTTGACTGTAGTTTGTTAGTATTGGCACTGGGAACAGAACCCAGATTTCATCATTTTTAAGCTGGATTATAAACTTCGGAATCACATATCTATTATCTGTTTTTTTTCATTAAAAAAAAACAGCAACATATTCAGCATGTTAAAGCGTGTGATTTCTAGTGGATAGACAGAACCAGCTTCCTCAAGTTGTCCTCTGATTGCCACAAAATACTATAGGATATACACAGACATGCACACACACACACACACACACACGAATGAATGAATCAAAGAATGAAGAAATTAAAGGCCTGTATAAAATGAGCATAAAACATGACAATATTAACTCCGTGAACACTAAGTTTTGTTGCTCAAACATTGTCCAAACACATAATGGTCCAAGCTCTAGAACAATCATTTCAAACTGATGGAATATAGCTTTGAAAATATTCAAAGCGTTATGAGTGCCATGGCTATCTAACATCTCCTTCTTCATTTAAAATGGATAACCTGCAGTTAGTCATTGCAATATCTCCTGGCTCCTATAAAAGCTCACTAACAGCTTCCATTCCTCAGCTATGTTTCTGAGAAATGAGATCATTTCAAAAGTCCACCAAAATAAAATCTAGGAACCAATTCAATGGCAATAGGCATATTTGAATAAATTTATTTAAATAGAAAACTCATTTATATTCAAAGTAGATCAATTTTCAAGAAAAATTGGAAAAGCTCATGAGAAGAAAATATATCCACAGTCGCTTTTTATTGTGGTTATTGTAATATGTTAATGAGTAAACATTATAGTCATGGCCATTTCCTACTTTTTTATAGAATCAGTAAGATTTCCCTATATTAACTTTGTTCTTTCTATAGAACCAGATAGATTAAGATTGCATTTTTTGGCAGTGTTTATTTTGAACTATTTGTATACAGGATTCTAATAATAATTTCTCATTTCTTTGTATCTGAGCATTGCACAAACACATAGAAACAATAGAATTTGAGAAATAAGCTATCAATTGATAGAAAATACGTCATTTAATTGGGAGTATTAAATTGATTTAAAATATGTAACATGAATCAGTTATTCTGTTGTACACCTGTAACCCCAGAACTTGGAAGGCTGAGGCAAGAGAACCCACATGAGTTCAACGTCACTCTGAGCTACAGAGTGCGAAGTTGTCTCAACAATTCCCAGTGCATAACAGTATATAAATAATTAAGTTGAATTGAAAGCATGAAAGGTACGGCCTGAAGCAAAAAATACTATATAAAAATAAAAATATATAATACTATATAAAATCAAAATAATAGACTAATTTGGTTATACAGT
This sequence comes from Microtus oregoni, assembly GCF_018167655.1. NCBI lineage: Eukaryota > Metazoa > Chordata > Mammalia > Rodentia > Cricetidae > Microtus > Microtus oregoni. Next base: position 16,066,975 of record NW_024543090.1, read on the forward strand.
ATACAAATAATATTTAAACTGCTACTTCACAATATATATTGATGTTACAGGAATTTAAAAAACCATCTTCAAGGCCAGGGCTGTAGCTAAATAATAGACTAATTGCCTAACATGTGCAAGGCCCCTTTGCACAATCTTTAGTATGACAAAATAAAAAGACCATCTTCTATATATCCTCATGAATAATGCTTTAAATTTTCTACACTTTATTATACGAATAAATGTTTTCATGATTCTTACATAGGCTGATTCAATTTTGCATTCTGACTTTAAAAAATAGTGTTTTATAGATAAAATTTTCTTTGTAAAATTTAAGTAGAGATTAATTGGATATTATTAATTTGTTTCACATATTGATAGTAAAAATAAAGAAGCTCATTATTGTAAAATATCTGTATATTCTTGTTTAACTGGAAAGTAGTGGTAGAGTTTAATAAACAACAGAGAAAACAATTTTATTTTTCAAGTTTCTTAATTACCTTTATTTACAGTCTTTGTTACGAGCATACAGAGGATTCTCTTTGCCAAAATATAAATGCACGTATAGTTGTTTTTTTACTCCTGCTCACCTGATCTTTAATACTAAAAACCATCCTTCCTTGATGCCATAGTATAGATCAGATGCCTTTTTGTACTTCTCAGTCACAACGTATTAAATTATTTGTGTTCCTCAATAATCATCAATTTCTTGAACACAAAATCTTTTACTACTATGTCATTCAAATTGATTGGAAGGAGATAGGATTTGAAGGCTACCCTATCAAGGAATTTTTATAGAGTTGCATGTATGTTTAAGGACTTATTAGGAAGGTTCGGATACTTGAGAACTATTAATACTTGGAAGACTGTAACATCCTAGGTCCAAAGGGGCAAGGGAATAATGGAGTTTTTTTTTTTAAACATGTTTAGAGGTTGGAGTAATGAAAACAAGGAATTTGATAGAGGCTATATTTATGGAAGGTCACAGCCATTGTCATAAGAGTACATCAACAAATGGAGATTGCAGCAGAAGAAATACCCTGATGTCTTTTCCATCTGCCATGCTCCCTCCTGCCAGGGCCTGCCATTGGCTTCAAGTCAGGGGATAAATGAGCGAGTTGGTCTAATTCACAGAGGCCAAGCTGTTTGGGGCACAGAGCAAGGAAAAGGATGAAGGAACAGGTTCTTGAGAGTATAAGAAACCACACATGCCTTATATTTATTTTACTCATTGTCTGCCTGGTGTAATGGGGCATAGTAGAAGATATTAATTGGGCAAAAGAATACATTGCATATGTACTAAAGCAAACTAATCCAGAAGCTAAGTTCATGCTGTACTTCCTTTCACTGAAAAAGTATTTAACTTTAACAAGTTGTCTTATTGCTAAATATGGTTGGAAAAGCCTTTTACTGTTTACATTAAGTAGTTCACAAACCACCTTCTGAATTCCTATGAAGAACATTAAGAACTGAAGTAATTTGGCAACGATGTGGGAGGGATCATATTTGGACACAACAAAATGAAATGACTCATTTGAAAGTTGGTTGGGAAGATGAGATGAATCATAAATTATTTCCTGGCAGGGCATAATCAAGATTTAGTCATACTATAAGTGGTCTAGCATTGGTTAGTGTTAACTGGAGCAAACCCCCAGGAGAAGACAGAAGTGAGTATTGTTGGGGACGCTTATGCTCCTTATGTTTTTATTAATATAAAATCTAAACTTTGTCTCTTAAACCAAATTTTCTATGAATATATCAAGCAAGAAGCCTTATTCTGAGACTATTGCCCTCCTGATAAGACTTTTTGTCAGATTTTACATTTGACAGGTACTTTTCTCTATCATGCTAAAGGTGATAAATATACACATTTGAGGCAACATTGTGGATTGTTCTGCTTTATAACAGATCAAACCCACTCTAGCTCAGTTTCTGTGAGTTAAGAACTTGGCTGGACTTACCCAGGTGTCCTGACACAGGTTCTTTTATAGAACTGAACCATAAAAGACTTGATTAATAAGAGATCTAACTCTAAGTTCACTCACCTAAGGATGGAGTCTGTTTCTCATGGAGCATTGGACTGTGGGTATGAACTCGTTGCTAGACTGGATACTGTTGTCATGGTCATGCACATGGCAATCCAGCTGGCTTCTACAAGAGTTAGTAAAGGAGTGAGCAAGAGAAAATGTCCAAAATGGGTGTCAATAACAACCTATCTTGCCATTTTCTGTTCATAAGTTTATTCCATCCAGCTCACTCTCCAACTCACACGAGGGAATGGATCTTAGCCGATGCCACTGGGAACTCACTCAGAGGCTGCCCCTCTTCTCTTACTCCCATTTCACCCTATCCATTTCTATGATTGGGGTTCCATCTAGATTGCAACATTCACCCCTGCCTGTCTGGTTTTCTTGTGGGTTTTGCTATGGGTGACTTAGACAGAAGGAAGAAAAACAAAATAAACAAAAAGAAATCAGAATATTTATTTCCTCCCTTTCTTTCTGTCTTACATACAGTGGTCTGTGATGGCTATGATGCAAATACAGCTTCTGCCTCAGGGCCTCATTTCCACAGCTTCAGCCCTCACTGAGTTCCGGCAAGTACTGGTGCCACCATTCTCCTTACTTCCAGGAGTAGGGATGGCTCTGTGGTCTAGATTTTCCAGTGCTTACATGCATTCCCATCCTATTATGGTTTGAATGAGAATGTCCCGCATAGGCTTGGATATTGGAATACCTGGTCCCCAGTTGATGGTACTAATTGGGGAGGTTGAGGAGGTGAGGCCTTGCTGGAGGATGTATGACAAGGGGAGGAAGCTTTGAAAGTTTGTAGGCTTGCTTCACTCTGGTTCCACTGCGTGCTCCCGGAAATATGACCTCCCAGTTTTGTGTTCTGCCACCCACTTCTATGTTCCATACTCCCCCATTTCGAACTCTTCTTTGAAAACATAAACCAAAATAAACTTTTTTTTCCTTGAGTTGCTTTTGGTCATATTTTATTGCAACAGCAAATTGCTAGCTAATCTATGCCTCTTCCTGTTTCTTCAGCTCTATCTACACCATGATGGTTTGAAAATGGTTACCAAAGGGAGTGGCACTATTAGGAGGTATGACTTTCTTGGATGAAGTGTGTCACTGTGGACGTAGACGTTTAGGTCTCATTTATGCTCAAGCCATGTCCAGTGAGACAGTTCATTTCCTATTGCCTTTCAATCAAGATGTAAACTCTCCATTCCTTCTCTAGTACCACGTCTGCCTGCATGCTGCCTTGTTTCCCACCATGACAGTAATGGACTAAACCTTTGAACTGTAAGCGAGCTACCACAAAATTATATGTTTTCCTTTATAAGAGTTTCATTGGTCATGGTGTCTCTTAACAACAATAGTAACCCTAACTAAGACTTAAACCTTGATATATGATCCTTTCCATATTTTTTTTATTTCTGTGCTATAACCTTGAATAACATGTATCTTATAAAGGAGAAGATTTTTTAAATGCACACACACACACATGCACACATTTTAGTGCTAGACATAGTTGCCATATAATTTCAACTCTGTGATGAATAGATTATAGTAAAATTTCTTTGAATTACATGGAAGAAACAAAATAGATTTGAGTATGTGAAAAATCTTCATTTATCCCAAAACATCCATCTTATGATTTGTCTAACACCTTAAGGGAAATACTATTTAAATTACCTTTATGGAAAAAAAGATAAATTTAAAGCAGTAATTGTTTTTTCCATTAGAAAAAGAAAGGAGAATTTTGCTTAAATGAGGCAGTAAGATTTTTTCTTATTTTTTTTTTTTTATTATATCCTGGCCACAGTTTCCTCTCCCTCAACTCTTCCCTGTCCTTACTCCTCCCCGTACTGACCCCTGCACCATCCCCCAGATCTAATCTTCCTCCATTTCCCTTGATAAAGAAAGCAGACCTCCCAGGGATATCAACCAACCATGGCATAACAAGTTACCATAAGACTAGGCACAAACCCTCATATCAAGTCTGAACGAGACAACCCAGTAGGAGGAAAAAGTCCCAAGAGCAGGCAAATGAGTGAAAAATATTTCCCACTTCCATTGTTAGGAGTCCCACAAGAATACCCAATTATACAACCTTAACATCTATGCAGAACATCTACCTCAGAACCACACAGAGGTCTGTGATTGTCACTTATTCTAACAGTATGCTGGATTTATTTTTCAGGGGATCACTAAGTTTACAAAAGCAAAAATGTAAAATAAATTAGTATAACCAAAGTGTGGTGTTCCTATTATACCATTGGTATATCTGCGGTGCATTCCAACTGCATGAACTGTGAAAAAAAATTACTAGTGAATTTTTAATTTGTGTTAATAATTGTAAACTAAACTGAGATTTAAAAGCATTTTGGGGTTTTACTCATAAAATACTTAAAACAAACATGCTGTGATTTTGAAGATGATGTACCCTAAGTAAAGAGGCTGTGACCCACTGGAAAAGGACAGTCAAAAGTATTTGCTAAGTTAGATTATCTTGCTCTACAAGATGTAATATTGTGGAAATTTGGCATTTTCATATTTTACTTTGTCGGGGCAAAGTACCATATTTTCTGTGATGTTGGCTTGTGTCCCTTTGCCACCATAGTAAAAAAAAAATCCCCTTAATGTTCTGGGTTATAATTTCCTTGTCAGAATGATGCAAATCCTAAAGACCATCTGTTTTCAGCAGACAAAATGTGTTACACAGCCTTGCAAGTGATTTTTGCAAAATTGACTTGCTCAATATTTTTTGTACCTGCCCTTTGCCTCAGGGTTTGTTTCTTGGGCAATGAATTTGCAGTCTTAATTCTTCCTGACATCTGTATGGTTATTTGCAGTGGGTGAGTGAGTATGGGAACATTTGAAACCATGAGGAAGAAGAGCATGGTAGGTGGGATCCGGTCCATTCAAAAGCATTGTATCACTGTAGAATTCATTAGGTGTATTTTTAGATAGGCTAATTACTCAGCTCTTTTTCATCTTCTTTGTTTGTTGGTTTTAATATCTAGGAGTTCCTTTTCTTGTCCTAATTGGCAATTTTAGTGCCATCACACTGACAACTTTTCTCATTAATTCAACAAGAAACCTGAGATGATTTGCTGAAAGCCATAAAAAATCTGAAATTATAGTGAGCCTTTTTCCTGATGCTTATAATCAGCAAGACAACTTAAAAAAAAACTAAATGTGAATTAGGTGATTCAAACTAAAAATATTAAGCAAGAAACTTTAATATTAAAATCTTGGTGTCTTAACTATGTCCCCCTCTTCCATGATAAACACACATGTAGCATGTGTTCACCCAGCTGCAGTCAAAGCTGTGCTTGCTTACAGACCGAAGCTATCTTACAGAGCCCCCAAAAGCAAAACATCTAGACAACTGTTCATTTATAAAGAAAATTGTTTTAAAACATTTTAATCATTATCCTACAATGATACTCTTTTCAAAAACATGATAGTTGTGGAACAGTCTAGAGAAAAAAAATCTACAAATCCATCTATTTCTAAAAAATAAAAACATTATATTGGAAAATCTGTTACTCACTCACCTGCCAAGTTCTAAGATTAGAAATCTTTGTTTGCACTGTAATAGTTGATACTACTGAAAGCTGCTAAGTCATAAGGAACCTGCTTCCTATTCCATCTCAGATGCTCCTTCTTCAACAATGTTCTAAATTAAAAGGCTTACAAGTCATCCCAAGCTTACAGTTTTAAAAGCAAAGCAATGTTTGGGAATATTTCTTCTTTTATTTGTTTATGTATGTACAACCCCATTAGAAATGACTATATAGTATCTGTTCTAAATATCTAAACAGCCACAAATGCAACAAACTGTCATGACTGGGGTAAATGGAAACCAGCTCTGAAAAGTATGAAACCTATAATTTTTCCCATTGAATTTGAGGCCACATTTAACATGCATGCAGTGCCTACAGAGGGCAAAAGAGGACATCATAACTAGCTCTGGAGTTCAGTTGTGAACCACTGTGTATATGCTAGGAACTTAATCGTGGTCCTCTCCAAAGTAGCAAATGCTCTTAACTGCTGAGCCAGCTCTCCAAAACCCAAACAACAGCCTTTTTAATCTGGGGCAGACTTGGTTAATCTCATGTTGTATTTCTTGGTTTTGAAATTTAAAATGTAGAACTAGCAAAGAAACTATTGTGACAGAGTTTGTTTTGTTGCTTTTATTTTACATAATTTGAGTAAAACCTTTTAGAACTGTTCCTACCACAGAAAATCACTCAATAAATATTGTTATTGGTTCATCAATAACACAGGAACTTTGGCTTAAAACACAAAATAATTTGGGTGAAAGTTTTTGTTATAAAGGTATATTTTGCCTTGTCATAGGAATAACTGACTCCAAGATATTCACCTTTTGCTAGGCTCTTTCTAATAAAGAGATGAGTCAAACTTGTGTAAATGCAAAAATAATGTTATTTTCTATTCTATTAAAAATAGATTATTTTCATAAGATATATACTGATTATGGTTTTCCCTTCCCCAATTCCTCCTTGTTCTTCTCCACCTTCCCCCCCTAGCAGATCCATACTCGTTCTAAATTGCCCTCCTGAATTTGTTTTGCCACCTAATATTGTATTCTGTCTATGAAAATGGAAAAGACCCCCCCCCCTCCATTTAGTGTGTAGTTCTGAGCATCCTGCTTCTGTTTACTGGCACTCTCGAATGCTAGAGGAAAGTATCCTCACACTGCAGATGTGGAAGCAGTTGAGTGCCACTGTGAACTCAGTAAGACATGTAGACAGTGGACACTGATTCAACTTGAGGACAAAAATGTCAAGACTTGAAATAAATGGAAAAATTCCAACATAAAATGGTTAGAAATTTCAAAATGTTGATTAATCCAAGGCTATTAAGCTCCGAGCCTGTTTCTGATTATGTGGGAGGAGGAGAGTTGTGTAAATAGTAGTTACATTTCCTTGAATGTGGCATAACCCTTGAACTTACTGTATTTAGTCTTCTTCCTATGCTTGGAGGGATTATTTCTCATCTAGCAGCATTTCCCTTTGTTGTGAAGAATTGATTGGAGACACTTTCTTTGTGCAGGGTGGTTGAAGGTGGGTTTTTTTTTTTCTTACATAAGATGTTACTTTTCCAGTGTGTTTCCACCAGAATCTGGCTATTTCTGTGGACCCTTGGTGTTTACACAGTTTCTTTTGTACTGTGTCTTGTTTGTTAATTGTTTTCTTCAAAGGAAGACCATCTGGTATGGTCACAGTCTATCTTTCCAGGAATAAGGACTTGATTATTTTTTATTATTCTATTAGATTTTCTATACAACATCAGCCAAAAAATAACAATTTGGGTGATACCATCTTTTATTTTTTTTTTACTTTGAAGACTAAACAATAAAACTTGGAATGAAGTGCTTTCTTTACATTGAAAAGTAATCATTGATTTTCCAAGTTTCTTTTTTCTTTTGTTATAGAGATTTTCAGGGAAGGGCATTTATGTTTTTGTGCCCTAAACTCAAACTGAACATATATTTAAAAAATCATGAAAATGTTGAGGTCTAAGCTTGTTCCATAAAATGTCCCTAGTCCTCAAAAATAATCTGAATAGCTCTTTCAAATTTTCATGATACTTTAATAAGGATAGATTCTACATACATACCTAGAGGATACTTGTACACCTATAGATATGTATAGACACCATAATTTCCTAGAATCTGTGAAAATAACTTGTTTGACTGAAATAATTTGACAGATATCACTAAATAGGGTTCTGTGACAGAACACTTACTCAATTATCCAAGTCAACCTTCAGCAGAATAACAACTGTTTATGAAAGAAGCAGAAAGAGAGATTTGACTACAACAAAGAGTGGCTAGCAATTCAAAGACCCAAGCAATGTGTGATATCTTCATTGGAAGATAGAGGCCAGGAGCCACTGGATGCCAGAAGTACAGCTCTAGAAGGAAAAGCCAGGTGCTCTTCTAGAACCTCCCATGGTGGTGCAGTCTTGTTAGCATCTTGGTTTTGCCTCCATAACTCAAACAGAATTAAGTGTCTCTTGCTTTATGGCACTAAGTTTGTGTTCCTTTGTTTTTAATAGCCACAGAAAACACAGTACCACATATTCTCTTTAGTTAGTTAGATATATTAAGTAGACAGTATGGAACAGAATAGATGCAAGAAAGGATGATTATATGGTTTTTGACAATTTGTTTAATTTTGTAAATTGATTGTTGCCCCTCTCTGATTATCACTACAACCATATTACCTATTCAGGCAAAACTGTGATTATTTGCTATGAAGACACTTTTAACTTTGGGCCTGTTCATATATCACCACAATCTTTTTAATTCGCTCATGAAGATATGATGCTATCACCTTTCCTGTGGCTATAGTAATATGAGCCTAGATACCTGGCAAATGTTTCACTGAAGAAGCTCTAGGGTCAGATGAGGAACACTTGGTGTGGTGAAAAAGCAGCAATTCTGAGTCTGGTACATCCAAATCTGAATTCTGGGTCTATTATGAGGTTTGAGACCTTTATCATCTCTGGGTTGTAGCTTCCTCCTGTGTGAAATAGGAATTTATAAACAGTGCCATATGCGATAAAAATTAAGTCTCATTTATATTTATAACCAGATTATAATGCTCCAAATCCACATTTCCTTCAGTAGCACAGTTTTTTTTTTCTTTTTCATTTCAGATCATCAAAAGTTTCTGAGACTTTAGGCTTTCCTCATTACCTGATACAGGAGCAGTAATCAGCTGATCTGGACTGCAGAACTGCCAACCACACAAAAGACTTTGATATCTAGTCCTCCGGGAGTTGCTGGCACTATCTGCTATCTGCCTTCCCCCACACCTCTGATGGAGGCTAAATTTAATTCTCATGTCCTCATTTCAGAACTACCCCTAACCATTCAGTGACTGTAGTTAAAAGAGTATCTTGGGTTAAGTGACCAGAGGGTAGAGGATGTCCTTCCATGTTATGCTTTTACCTGTGGTATATTGGGCAGCAGATAGCCAGGCACCAAAGCCACAGGACAGATTTTATCTCTCAGCGCTTCAGTTCTCCCAGACATACATATTCCCCCCTGGGCACAATCCCCAGCACTGAATTGGATGAATGGAGAACGAAGATGGCAAGAATAATTTAGATAAACTCACAGCGGGCAAATCCGTTCTGTTAGTTGGAAGCTGCCAGCTTTATTTAGGACAGTTTCTTAACCTTTGTAGATGCTATCAAGCAAGAGCTGTGATCTTGTATAAACCATTCCAAAACACAGCACTTGGTCCAAATTGAAATTTAATCTCAGGCTCTTCTCTTTATGGAGTCGAATATACCAAGTTTGTTCATGTTTTCCTTAGACCTTACGATATTGCAAATTCTTCAGAATATATGTGATCCTACAAGCCTTGGAAGATACAGACCAGTAAACAATCTTAGAAACATGTGGTGTACAGGAAAAAAAGATGGTTTGTCTTCTGAAACTATGTTCAGGACAGAAGATAGTAAAAGTTTAGGCTTCTCAAGAGGACAAGGGGCAATAATTGCAAGGCAACCCTAGCTGGGCAATGCTGTGAGATACAACTTTTCGCAGAGATTTAAACCAATTAAGTGGCTTAAGAATGAAGTTTCAGTTACAGTAAAGCTTGTGGTTGATCAATGAAATATGGCTCAGCTATCATATAGTCTCTAAACTGAAAATAAGCAGAGTTAGTGGGTTTGTTTAGATTTTTCATTGGAAACACAATGACCCACTTTTTTTTCATTAAAGGGAATATATTCAATGCCAGAAAACATGGCCTATCTGTGTGGACTCAGGGTTCTGAGTGAGATTTTGAGATTCTGTCTGAAGAACACATGGAACAACATGGGAACATGCTGTGCACAATCAGTTGCATCATCTATCTCAAAGTCATCTGATGGGCTTTGCCCAAATAAATATATTTGAGTTGACCAAACAAACAGATTCCTTTAAAAGCCGTTTTTATTTTGGTTGGTTGGGGCTACTGTAACAGAATACAGATTAGTGTATGTAAACCACAGACTATAATTTGCTCCTGGGACAGAAGGTAGACGTTCAGGATGAAGAAGCCATCAGGTTTTGTTGTTTCAAAGGCTTGTCTTCCTGACTTGCAGATGGCCACTTTCCTGTTACGTCATCCTGTTAAAAGCCCTTTGTGCCATGCAGCCCTGGTTCTTCTTTGTGTGTCCAAAAGCCAGATAAGATTAGGACCCACCCACATGACTTCATTTGAACTGAAGAGCTGATTTAAACGTTCTGTTCCAATTGGAATCTCAACCTGTGAACCTGGAGTCTAGAACTTCCAAATGTGAGTTTTATGAGACATAAGAGCGAGAACACATAGGATCTGAACTGAATTGCCTTTGTCTTCCTCTTAACAGTGTTCTCTCCTGTCCAAATTTTTATAGATAGTTGAGTAACAACACAGAATCTCCATGTAGTGTAGGATTTGCATCTCATTTTCTCAGGTTAGCTTCATGTCAATAAAAGTGGCAATGGGGTACAGTGCCTCAGACAAACAACACAAAAGGCTTGATAATGTAATAAATGGGGTTTGAGGAGCTTTTTCTCAATTTTAACTGTCATCATGGAACAAGTAATAGAAATATTGAAGTCTGATTTTCAAAAGATTCATAATATTTACTTAATTGCATTTTCCTTTTAAGGAGAAAATTGATAACTAGGTTGTTCTTGTGACTATATGGATTATACAAATGGTATTTTAATCTTTAGCACAGCTACTGATTTTGTTATGTTACAAACACATCATAATATATTTGCAAATCTGCCAGCTAAGTATAGAAATTGCAGGGGGAAAAAAACCCTGGGTTTATGTTACAATAGGCTAAAAGAGCAAACATTACACATTTATTTAGAAATAGCACATTTATTGTTAACTTTCACTATTAAACTAACCTTCTCAAATAAAACATCTTATATTGGTGTGCATGTAGAAATGACAAAAGGTGACTAGGAACGGGGAGCTGAGGCATGAGCATAGATCCACAGCAAGGAAAATTAATATTAGATATTAAGATGGCAAATATTTAGCCCATAAATCTTGAAATATCAAGGTTATCTGAAGGTCATCTCCCATATTTGTGCCAAGGTATGTGAAAGAGATCAGTGTATTTAATCCTCTCTCCTTACCAAAAAAATCTTTTTACAAGAAAGTCAAGTAATTTATGAGGATCTGGTTATTTTCAATTTCTATTATGCAACCAGTATTGAGCAAATTAAAGACACTTTAATCCAGGAAATATGCAAATTACCAACCAAATTTTAACCCTACTGCACAATATGTCAGAAGAATAACAGAAATAATTGCTGTCAGTTTGTACTTTTTTGACCAATAATTCTCTGCATTTCCTGCTAGTCACTTGACTGATGCAAATGACCTTATTTTTACAGCATGCTTTTATTAAATAGTTTATTATTTTGGCAGACTAATAAAGATTTTGGTATTTGCTTTTATTTGCAATAATATTACCACCACATAAAAAAGGATTTTATGTTCTTTTTGAGGAACAAGGAGGATAAAAGTGGTGATGGATAGTACAACTGAGGCATCAGCAATGAGCTGGAAATGAGACGCATAAATATGAAAGCAGAGCTAAGAAAATAGAACGGCACCCTTGGCCTTTCTTAAAAGAACATGCACACTTCATGCTTCATTCACTCGGCTACAGAAACTCCTTTTGTTTCCAGGGAGTCAGAGACTGCACGCAAAGTCTGAAATGCTATTTTTACTCATTCATAACTGATGGATTCCTTCTTATTTAATTAGACTTATGCTGGGAAAATACTTCCAAGCCTTATGAGGATGTTTTGATTTGGAGGGGGGAAAACGTAACTGAAAAATTGGTGGCCACAGAGACCGAAGGGGGAATCAAAATATTTATTCATTTCTAAATATTTAGCACAGATCACAACAATGAAAGAACCAACACTTAGAGTCTATATACCATCAATCGCAATCACACAATAAAGTTTTTGAAGTGTGTGACTGAGCAAATAATATGATATTACTAGATAATAGCTGGGGGATAATAGAATGTAGGATGGAAACTTTGGAGATTATATGTTATATCTTTGCTTGTCAATGCTTGTGTTTATTTAAAAATTCAGATCTCTTGCATGTAACCTGTTTTCTGACCTAGTATTGGTATATAAATTGTACAGCCAGATAATAGATTTATTGTCAGAAGAATATTTTCAGCATTGATTCCATCATCTTCATTGTTAAACTCGTTTCTTGATTGTACAGCTTAATTGTTATCATAAAAGAAAACAGACTGTGCCCAATAAACTAAAAGGAAAGGTGAGTCTCCCCCCCCCCCCCATCAATGGCCAGAAACTGAACTGGCACACAATGACTTTTAGCTCAGTAATATTCAGATGTGGAACTCAGCCAATAGATAGAAAGTACGAGAAAGTAACATACTATGAGCTGAGAAAGCCACTGCTTCGTTATCGACAAGACTCGAATCGTACAGCGGGAGAGAGTTCTACCATTTGGACCCTTGTTGCAAAGGCTTACAATAGACATGCTTCTGACAAGAGGTTGGTGGTAGCAGAACAGACTTAACAATTAATGGTATGCCAAGGCTGAGTTCAGAGAATTGCTTTACCCAATGCCAATCATTCATTCCTGGCAGTAGCACTTCACATCTTTCCTGGGATGCCATCCAACCACAGTGGCATCTAAAATATATCGAGCAGTGTTGTTACAGTTGGAGGTGAAATTGAAATTTGCGCCAAACAGAAGTGACAAATTCACATGGCTGAGTGTTGCCTAGCAATCAGGTCCAAGGGGGGAATGTGGCAATTCTGCCTTTACCCATGAGTGTGTGGGAGCAGGGGAGAGAAACATTTACATTAGGGTTTGGGTGGTCTCACAAGTAAAGCCAGGTATACTAGAGGCTATCTTTTACTACCAGGACATGCAGAGAAGCCAGGGAAAGAGAGCGGCAGGCTGAGGTTGGTGGCATAAACAGCTTTAGTGAGAGGCTGAAGCTCTCAGCAGTTAACCTGGGGGAGGGGGAGAGAAGCAAGATGCCAAGATGCCAGACTTGATGCTCAAATTGATGGCAATTGGCCATCCTACTGCCTTTTGACTGCAGGCCTCTTGGTGCACCTCTGTTCAGCTATCACTTGGCAGCTGGGGGGCCCCAGGGTACAGTGAGCAAATGGTGGCTTTTTCTCATCAGAAATCCACCTGAAAGCAAGGCTTCTGATGTGTGGCCAGACTTAGGAGGCCGTGGAAAGAAAGGGGTACTGAGGCTGGAATTCTTACTGCTTTGTACTTACCCGGATCATTTTATTTCTTTGGGTTGTGGGGGCATGTTCCTCATTTTACCTATAGTGTATTTTATTATCTGGGATATAACATCTGACATACATGACTGTGCCCTCAAATGGTGAATGAAGGAACACATGGCTATATCAAACTTCCAGCCCTAAATTGAAGGGGAATAGTGTTTGCCCCTCGTCCTAATATACATAATTTGAATGGGGGCATTTTTGATCAGTCCTTATTTGGAGGAGATAGAAATTTATAAATATGGGAAATATATGGCTATGCTAGTGAAAGAGCTTGTGGAGGAGGGGGCAGCTCTCATGGGCTCTTTCCCCATTGCCCACATTGCTTGTTCTTTCTGTGTTGAACTGTTGGGACCTCATCAACTTCCTAAATCTATTCTTCCCATTCACATATGAAAGAAGAGGTTTCTGCGTGGAGGTTTCTCATCCCGCACACCCATTTTACTGAGTCAGTTTTGAGTAAATGCTTATCCTCAGTCCTACAAACCATCAGTGTCATTGTTATGGCATTTAATTAAATTTATTTGGAACCTATAGTGTTCTGAAGGAGACTCTTTAATATGGAAGTCATCTCTTCAAGTGGCATCAGACAAGTGCGAAGTGCTATGCAAATCCAAGATCCTTGTGTTGTCCGTTTGTCTAATGAACTGTTTAGTTCACAATAGATGCCAGTAAACAAATGAATGTGCTGAATAAATGGGTAGATTGCTGATGGCTGATGAATGTATGAAAAACATATATAGTTTTAAAGTATTAGGGCTGTAGGTAGAATATTTGCTGTACAGGCATGAGGATATGAGTTTTGATTCCCTAGCACACAGGTAAAATTCAGGCAGACAGGCCTTTGTTGTAATCTCATCAGTAGAAAATGTTGAGATTGATAGTTATGGAAGATGGAAGGCTCACTGGGCAGCCAGTCTAGCTCAAATGGCTAACTTCATGTCCAGTGAAAGACTTAGCCTCAAAACCAATTAAGTATTAAAGTGACAGAGAAAGATACTTGATGATGACCTGTGGCCTCCAAACATGCCTGCTTGTACCAGTAGCATCCATATACCTATACACCTACATATAGCACTCATGTGTAGACAGACAGACAGACAGACAGACAGACAGACAGACATATAGATAGATAGAAGCTGTACGGATCATCAATCTGACAAATAATTATAATTACCAAACGTTATTTATTCCTATTTTGTTATGCTAATTTTTTAAAGAATTATTTTGCAACTGCGAATGGGGAACACATCTTTAATTCTAGCATTTAGGCGACAGAGGCAGACAAATTTATGTGCATTTGAGGACAGCTCTACATAGTGAATTTCAGGTCAACTCGGGAGAGCTCCATGGTGAAACCCTGTCTAAAACAACAATTGCATATGAGGTTTGCCCTCTAAACTTTTAAGATGTATGGTGCAGCACTACATATGTAAGCACTGTGATGCACATCAGAGTTCTAGAACTCTTGTCCTGTCCTATGTAGGCTTTATATTCACTGACTCCTCTTAACCTGTGTCCTACTTTCTGCTGTTAGTTTGATTGGCTCTAGATACCCCATGTAATCATGCTGCATATGTTTTATGACTGCTTTAATTCACTTAGCACAATGTCTCCCAAGCCCTTCTGTGTTGGATCACATAGCAGGATTTCCCCATTTTTGAGCTGAACTGTGTTCTAGGGCGAGCATTCATTGCATTTGCTCTGACCATCTTTTGATGTGCATTTATAAGGTAGTAGTAAATCTGAGAATTTAAATAAGTCTTCCAGATGCTGGTTTCTATATTATTGGATACCTGCTCAGAAAAGGAAGACTAGATCATAGAGTAATCAATAACTGTTGACTATCTTGCATTTCCTTCAGGAATGGTAATATTAAGCATTTTCTCATATACCGGCAGCCATCTTTATATGTCCTTGGAGAATAGGAATTCAGGCTCTTAGCCCATTTCAAATTCAGATTCTTTGTTGTTTTTCTGTTGAATTGTATGAGTTGCTCTGTGTTCTGGATGTGAATGTCAATCACTTGCTCTGTGAATTCAGTTCCCCCTCCCATTCTGGAGCATGCAGCCTCACCTCATTCTTCTCTTTCCTTCTTCTGTGTGTGCGTGTGTGTGTGTGTGTGTGTGTGTGTGTGTGTGTGTGTGAGTGTGTGTGTGTGTGTGTGTGTGTGTGAGAGAGAGAGAGAGAGAGAGAGAGAGAGAGAGAGAGAGAGAGGGAGGGAGAGGGAGGGTGGGAGGGAGGGAGAGAGGGAGGGAGGGAAAGAGAGAGAGAGAGAGAGAGAGAGGGAGGGAGGGGGAGGGAGGGAGGGAGGGAGAGAGAGAGAGAGAGAGAGAGAGAGAGAGAGAGAGAGAGGTCCAAAGAAAACTTTGTGGAGTTGATAATCTTTTCCTACATTTTCATGAGTCTCAAAGAGTGAACTCAGGTCACCAGACTTGGGTAGCATGTGGATTTGTGCACTGAGCCTCTCCTGGCCCTGTTGTCCCATTTCTACAAAATATTCTACCATTTTTATGGGAATTTCAGAGAATCTATAGATAATTTGGAATAATGCCATTAATTATATTGTTTTCAAATCAATAGGATAGGCTATTTTTCTTTGATGCTATTGTGAATAGGATATGTAGCTTTATTTCCTTTAGACTTATTCACTGGGAATGTGTAGAAACTCAGTAATATTGGTTTTGGATTGTACTTTTCAGGATTTGTTTATTGGTTCTCAGAGGATTTTGGTGGAGCCGCTAGGTCTTTCCAGCTATAATGATATTTAATGTCCCTGGTAAACCGAGGTAAGTGCTCTTTTGATTTGTTCACCTTCCTAAATTACTTAACTAAATAAAGTATTAAATCTCACAATCATGAAATAAGTATATTTACAGAATTGTCTACTTCATGTTTTTGGATCACAGGTAACTCAAACTCCAGAAGCTGAAATGGCACACACAGAGGTAGTCTGTCTTTGTAAGAAAAAACATTTCATAACATCAGAAATAAGCAGTGTCTATTTTCATTGTATTAAGATTTGTATGGCTAGTCAGATGGCTCAATGATTAAGAGCTATTCTTTCAGAGGATCTAGGTTCAATTCCAAGCACCCACATGGTTGCCTCACAATTGACTGTAAGCCCCAGGAAATTCAGCACTCTCTTCTGACTTCTGATGGCACTATACACACATGGTACATATATATACACACACACATTCAGGCAAACACATAAAATAAAAATAAATGGGATTTCAAAAATAGGTTTGAAAATGGGACTGGAGAGATGGCTCCATTGTTAAGAGTACTGGCTGCTTTTTCAGAGAACCCAGGATTCAATTCCTTTCCCCTGTGTGGCAGCATACAACTGTCTGTAACTCCAGTTCCAGGTGATCTGGCACCCTCACACAGACATACATGCAGGTAAAGCATCAATACACATAAAATAAAAATAAGTAATAAAAAGATCTCTAAAATTGTTTTAAAAAAAAGCATCAAACATTTCCGAGAAATGAGAGATTTAAAAATCCTATTTCCCTATTTTAAACTTTCCTTTCCTGTGGCTGTGCTCATCTTACTGTAGCCATCCCTTTATTGATTTCTACCCATCTGTTGTCACACAAAGATGTCTTCAACCCTGGTACTTTTTGGGATAAATATACATATATTTCTGGCCCACTTCTTTTATTCTTCAATAACAATAAGAGATGAAACAAGAACAATATTATGATAAAGATTTTTATATTAAATTTCTTACCTGTTAAATCATCAAGAAAGTTCTGTTATTGTTGTTTTTTAACATAGAGGTGTCAAGAGGATTGATATAAGTCCCCCCACTCAAAAATGAAAGATACTAGAATTCAAACCCGGAGGTGAACCCTATTCCAGTGAGTGTCTTGGGCTAACAGTCTGCTGCACCATTTACTTTCTGTTAGTTCTCTGCCACACCCACTGAGTGATGGGAAATGTCTAAGGCAATAGCATCCTTGCTTAGGAGCATTTGGAAATGAGTGTGTATGCTAGGGGTGGTTAAACACTCATAAAAATACTCTGAGATGTGGCATATTATTTCAGATTAAAAGATCTAAAAATCTCAGAAATAAATTTTGTGGATTGTGGATGTCACACAAGAACCCTTGTATTGTTTCTACATTTTTAGCACATAACACTAAGCTTTGAGCCTAGTAATCTCAGCCCAGGTTTATTAGACTGCCGAAAAACACTAAGAAGTATTGGGGAATGCATGAATTTTAAAGTTAATATTCCAAGCTGTCAAAGGAATGTATTTATCTACAATGATTAGCCAGCAGATTGCCTGTAAAGTTGTTACTAAACTGTTGCTTAGTATCCTTCCAGGTCAATAAGATTACAGATGAGTTGCTCGAGATACCCAGACATCTCTTTGATTGGCAGATATATCTGTGTAATGAAATGGAAAATCAAATATTATTTAAATGAACTTAATTATTTAACAAACTATTTCTGAAATCAATGCTCTGAAGTATTATAAGTTATAAAAACTGTGCATACATGATTTAAAAGTTGAAAACTAATGGCTACTCATGTTCTTAAAAGTTGAGTGAATGGAAGCTGGGTATGGTGGTGCATGTCTTTAATCCCAGCACTTGGGTATCAGAGACAAGTAGATCTCTATGAGTTTGAGGCCAGCGTGGCCTAGATAGATATTTTTAGGTCAGTCAATATTATAAATGTGACCTTCTCTCAAAATGGACAAATAGTCAGACCAAATTGAGTGAATGGGTTCAGGTGTCTTATCTCCAGACCAGTTTTAAGCAAACACCACTGCTAACCTACCACGGAGTCACCTCTCATGGTCACCATCTTAGCGCTAATTAATTATTCAGCTCCACTTGTCTGGCAAGTAGCATGTAGTTGAAACTAGATCATTGCCTGTGGATTTCTGTGACTTGGAGACCAAACTGGTGTACAGGAGTGATTTCAATGCTACCTATGCCAAAATAGTAAAATCTTGTCTCAAAAAGTCAATCCTCCACACAAAGGAAAGAAGAAAATGAAGTCTTTCAACTGAAAGAATATGTGTTTTAAATGAACAAAGATTATTATTATTATTTTTTTTAGAAAAGGCTGAATACATTTAGTGGAAAACATTAGGTGACCAATTTCTTTGGACTGAGAGTGTGCATGAGGTAGATGGTATATAAAGAATAGTTGTCAATTGCAGGTATGCAATAATAGGTAGGTAAATCCTACCAGTGAATATCGCTCTTTATGTCTTTAGTAACTACAATGTATTGATAATTCACAATGCAGAAGATACTATGGCTTATGCTATTTCTGTTTCCACTGTAGTGTTTAGCAGGGTGTTAAACCATGGTAGTCACTCAGTGAAATCCTGAAGCTGACTGTATGGAAATACAAAATAACCATCAATTTGGAGGATATCTCATTAAATTGTCATTCCCATCATTCTGCAGCGATGTAAGCTTGGACTCGTGGCATATTGAAAATTATTTTCCCAATTGTGTAAAGGGACTCCTACAACAGAATATGTATCACTTATAATAGTATGTAAATGCTTTTGATAATATTTACATACAGAAGTGTTAAATATAAACTCAACAGTTTGCTCATTGGGTGCAGGGCGATACAAGCCCAAACCTGTGTGGTTGTTAGAAATCAGGTCCCTTGGAACTTAGTATTCTCATCTTGAGAATAAAGTCAACACGGAAGTGATTAGTGAAGTCCACTAAAATGCTACTCTCTCTATTTCTGAGACATGAAATATCAGTGATGTCTGTAATCAAACACTTTCTAGGATCCAATACACAAATACAGTACTGAAAGAAATCAGTAATAGACCATTAAAAACTGAACAGGATGACTCTAATCATTGTGGATGTACTTACAACATGACTAATATCAGCTGGTGCGAGCCAGGGGTGATGTTCATATTAGCTTGCAAATACAAAATAAATAAATAAATAAACAATAGTGAGTATTTTATTAATCCAAATTTATGTGATTTAGTAGAACGCTAGTTTTTCTTTAGTGATTTTTTTCTACTTTGGTGTCAAGTTGTATTTTCATGGTACAAAGGTAATAAAACATAGTAATTATTTATTCAGATTACCTTATGTGGGGAAAAATGAAAAAGAATACATAAAGTTGAAAACTGAAAATTTCCTAATCTTTTATCTTCTGTTATTTCTCAGGTCCGTGAAACTTGAAGATCAGAAAAATCACAGACCTACAGAAGCCGCCTTTAAAATAGCTTGTATTTTGCCATCAGCATCAACATTACCATTAACAACACTTGAGACTGAACTTTCAAGAAAGGGCTATTAACATATTGAAAAGTGCCAAGTTTTTAATCTATCTAGCCTTACTTAACCTCAAAGGGGAGAAAACAAAATAAAACTCTCTGTACTCTGAGGGTGTAAAAAATGGAAATGAATAAAGGAACAAGAGGCAGTCCCCTCCCTAACTCCCGTGGCATTCTGAGTGAAATCTTTACAAGTTAGGAAATGGCGCTAGAAGCCCCTTCTTCTGGAGAAGTGGAGTTTGCAGCATTTAACAGAATCTTTGGCTCCCACCGACTTGAGGCAGGTACTGCCAGGCCTATCTAGGAGAAGTGAGATGAAACGAGGAAACACCAACGGCTTTGTTTCGAGTCGCTCTTCCAATTCCAAACTCCTGGGTGGAAAAATATATTCAAATTTGAGGGGACTTCTTAAGAAAAGAAATGCTTTGTGGAGATATTAAAAAAAACTAAGATCAATAAGCTATAAAAATTTGAAGTCCGTGTATAAGGTAGATTTTAATGTCACAATAAAAACTTGGCTTTGATAATGTTTTTTGACTAACATTTGGAGATATTTTTATTGTCAATTGACACACAGTTTTTAATAAGTGGAGACATTTTGTGACTTTTCATTAAATTTATATTCATTTTTCCAAATTGCAAACGTTTGTCATTATATGTTCTTTTATTTATCCAAATATATTTATATATTTTAATATTTCTATGTAATTTTATTTGAAGAATACTTATTTGTATATGTCAGTTTTGGGTATTATCTCAAATTATCTCTGAGCTTATTCAGATAAGTTGATCCAGAGTGAAGAAGGTAAAAGGTAAACAGAGAGAATTGAAAGACGTACTCAGTGCTAATCATTTTAATCTGTGACCCAAAGTAAAATCAAATAAGAAGTTTGATTTACTTACACTAAGTCCATCAGCCCAGTTGATAATACTACATGCTTCCTTAGCCTGAACATTGGTCCATATATAAGGTTCATCAATAATTGGGGTGCTTGAAACAGTATGAGTAGGCTTAACACCAGTGATATTGTACAAATGCAATCCTCTAGAGCAGTCATTTTCCACCTCCCAAAGCCCACACTCAGTGACACACTTCATTCTTCAAGGCCACACCTTCTCCAGCAAGGCCACACCTCCCAATAGTGCCACTCCCTATGGGGATATTTGCGTTCAAACCACCACACTAGAGAAGAAAGGAACACACATTTTAGCTTTCCTGTTTGTATGCATTATTCGTAGCCACATCAAAGTCATTAGTACTCATATCATAGTATCATGGATGCATGTACCACTTATCACATTCAGGCTCACTGTGAAAGTGTACATATGCATGTGGACATTTCCCAGTGTTCAGGGTGGGGGAAAACACATATAGACATAAATATTTTGACTAAACATTACCGAAAGGAAAAATTAGATTGTTTTTCAATAGGATTTTGCTATATAGTCCAGGCCACCTTCAAATTTATATTTCTTCTCTCTCTAGCTTTTTTCTGGGATTACAAACTTGTCCAACATTTTCAGTAGTTTATGTTCTTTTATGTGACTATTTGTGAACAGTATGAAGCAAGTGGGCAATTGAATTATTTTAACTGCATGATATCATTATCTCTTCATTTTTATTTACCCTTTGAAAATTATTCTTATATTCTTTATACATCTTTCTATACCTATAATTTTAAAGATACTAATAAATTTTAAAGATACCTAGTAAAAGTGAATCTCTATGTGAAGGTTGGGGAATGGGGGCATGCACTGCTCTAAGACATTATCTACCTTTAGACTCCTCGAAAGTCCTCTAAAGGATATAGTATTCTGTTTTAATTCCATCACCAATAATATTAACAGTAGCTGTTTTATACTTGTTTTGAAGTTAGAACATCGTGATTCAAATAATGCTTAAGGCACCAAGCTAGTGTGTAGGATGGACACAGTTTTTGAATTTATCTTTTTTTGTCAAATCATGCAGGGAGTATACTTTTCCCTTCTAGACTTCTAGACCACATGCTTTCTTCAGTCCAAAAAAAAAAAAATAGGGTTGTTTTATATGAACAGAACATCGGGTCCAGATTAAGATGTTAAGATTTGGTGTCAACAAGAGCAATATAGCAAGAAATTTCATTTTTAGTCAGTCATACTTTATTAGACAAATATGTTAGAACAAATATTTAATCTCATGGATGTTTCTCTGTTTTGGCCTTAACTTTGTCCTCAAGTTTGTACGTTCTCATCACCATTACCTCATAGAAAGTTAACTTTCCAGATTTCTAATTTTTGACGGTTTCTACTTATTTTGTTTCTAAAGGAACTTCCTTAATAGATAGTATATACTCTTTGGAGGAAAGTGGAAGCATAATATATATTATTATGAAGTGTGAGGGTCACTCTAAGGATAAACTGGTACAAATATCTATGTCTTCATAAATACCATATTTGTGTACATGATGTGTGAACAAGATTAATGATCTAATCAAAACCATCCCATAGGCCTGCACATGTGTGTGCACACATTCACATTCATCTTTTATGATGAAGCACAATTCTGGCACCAATGACATTTTGTATTTGGATGGAACAAGCTGGTGCCACCAAACAGGAACATTAATTCAGTGGCTCCTTAGCATGTTCCTATAGCAATGCAATGTATTATAAGCATGTTGTCTATATAAAGACAAACAAATAACATGTGTATTCTATTAGCTCTAAATCACAGCAGGGAGCTGAACTCATAGAAAAACAGTGCATCCAACCTTGTGCATATTAAGGGTTACTCATGAATGACTTACTGCGTGCCTAGGTTCCGCTCTGGTTCCATATAATTTACATAAGGATTCTTGAACACCACGCTCCTTTGCAAGTCAGCTCTCTCTGGAAGAGGCTGTCCATTATGGAGTCAAGGGTCCTTCAGGACCAACCTAAGGATAAGTATGTCCACAGGTATAAAAGAAAATACATAAAGTATGTTGGCCTCAAAAACATGTCTGAGAACTTTTTACCTGTGAAGAGCCCTTGGCAGCATTGATACTTTGGAGGATAATTCAAGCTGTCATGAAGGTGGGGAACTAGGTAGTTAAACTCTTGCAAGCTTATTGTGGCTCAGAATGCTCACCAAATACCCACGTAGGCCTGAATATACTTTATGTTGAGCATCAGAAAGGTCTGTCTCCTATTAATCTCCACTAGTTATTCAGGAAAATAGCAAGGTTAAAGCAATACAAAGGAAAAGCAGAAAGGCCCTAGATTTCCCAGACTTTGCTCATGAAAAATATGTATGTATATATAAATGTATACATGAATATATATATATATATATATATATATATATATGATATTGCAGTACTCATTCTTCGAACTCCACCTTTCAATATCAGTATGCTTTTAGTGATATCTTTCACTTTTTTTATTTCTACCTTTGCAGCACTATTGATTGAACTCTGGGCACTGTGCACACTAGCAAGGCACTCTACCTCTGACGCTGTTTCCACGGACTCATCATTTCTACTTTACAAACTCTATTTTAGAAAATATTACCATTGCCGGATTACTAGAGGGAGCGCAAGCGGAGAACAGCCATAAAGAAAGGGATGCGTCGGTCCTAATGCGGCCGTGGGCAGAGAAGGGAGGGCTTAGGTGTGCATTCCTTACTTGATTTTATTGTCTACATGTTGACTGCATTGCCCCACTGGGAGCTTTCTGGACATATTGTTTAAGGCATTTCATCAAGGAGAAACCATATTCTTGAATTTATATAGAAGAGATGCTTTGAATGCGAGGTTGTATCGGGTTCACCAGCTAAAACACAACATTCATTCAACAGCACTGGAATCAATAAACATACGTATTCTCTTTTAGGAAACAGCTTTATCATTTTTTTATAAAGAAACTAGGTATAACCTATAATGGATAGATAGATTCTGTATGTTTGGTTGCTAGAAAGTAGGCTTTGATAACTACTTTTCCGACACACACCCTTCTGAACAATTGGTGCATTAGCATTTTACTGCAGCAGGGTTATTCCTTTGTATGTCTCTGCATACAAATACATGGGCTAGAACTCAAAAGAAGTTTTAGTAAAAGGCATTAGAAGGTCTTTTTTTTGTTGTTGATGCTCCCATAGGGTCCAAAAGAGGATCTGTTAGAGAAGTGTTCAGCTGCTAATAACACAATGCTGCCACAGGCAGGGCTTTCTCCCCAACACTATGAAGTTTGGGAGTAGGTAGTATAGGGTAGATGTACGGTTCAGTCTTGCCACCCAAAGCCTAAATGCTTTCCATGTTTCCGTTCTTCCACACACGTTTAGTAGGCTTTTGCCCTCACTCTTGGCATCTTATAATTCCAAGAAAGATGCTTGCCCGCCATGTCTTATGCTAATACTTCCACAGACATAAAGAAAAGACGAAGGGGTGAGGAGGGAGGCCGGGATGGAGGGTGACTATATCTGGAAAGCAACAGCTTTCCCATCAATCCTAGCAGATGTCTGCTTGCATCTCATAGAGCAGGACTGTGCCACCTGATTAGGATGCAAGGGAGTCTGGGAAAGCAAGTATTTTTAGCTGGACAGATTGCTGCCTCTCCAAAAAAGCCAGAGTCCTATTGACAAAGCAAAAGTGAGGGACGGCACTGTGAAGGCAACTCGCTGTGTGTGCTCCTGGGCTAAGGAGAGACGTAATTTAATCAGAGGGTCATAAAATCAGAGTTGGGCTCCTGTGACGACACCCTTTTTAAAAATGAATTCCAACACAGAATGTTTCTATAGGGTAGAACTTTCATTTATGATGAAATGAAATCCAAATTTAGAGTTTTCATAAGCTTAACAGGGCTGGAAGATTGACTAGTGGTGGGGATGACATACTGCTTTTGCAGAGGTCCCAAGTTCAGGTCCCAGCACCCACAGCCAGCAGTTCACAAATGGCAAAAAAACACGTTCCCAGTGTTCCGATGCCCCTGACCCCCATGAGCACCTGTACACACAAACATCATAAGCAAAATAAATACAAATTGATCATTTTAAAAGAAGTTTAACAACTGCTTGGATATTCTTGATAGCTTTCTACCCTATGTTCACAGCTTAGAGGAGTGAGAAAGTCATGACCTTCATGTGGCTCTGAGCTTAGAGGCATCATGTTACCGGAACAATTTCTACTTACCTCTTCTTTCATTATTATTATTATTATTATTATTATTATTATTATTATTATTTGGATTTTTCAAGACAGGGTTTCTCCGTAGTTTTTGGTTCCTGTCCTGGAACTAGCTCTTGTAGACCAGGCTGGCCTCAAACTTACAGAGATTCGCCTGCCTCTGCCTCCCGAGTGCTGGGATTAAAGGCGTGCGCCACCACTGCCCGGCTATTATTATTTTTTTAAAAAAAGAAAACAAACCCTTTTTTTCTTAGACGTAACAATCCAAGTTCCCATTCCTCCCTTCCTCCCATTTCTTCTACTTACCCTCCCACCCAACCCCCATCCAATCCTCAGAGTAGGTAAGGCACATTGCTTTGAGAAATATCCAAGGCCCTCCCTACTATACCTAGGCTGAGCAAGGTATCCATCCAAAGAGAATAGTTTCTCAAAAAGCCAGTACATGCAGTAGGGATAAATACTGGTGCAACTGCCAGTGGCCCCTCAGTCTTCCCCAGCCATGCAACTGTCGACCACAGTTAGAGGAACTAGTTTGGACCTATGCTTGTTCCTTCCCAGTCCGGATGGAGTTGGTGAGCTCCCATTAGCTCAGGTAGACTGTTCCAGTGGGTGAATCCATCATGGTCTTGACCTCTTTGCTCATGTTCTCATTCCTCTCACTCTTCAACTGGACTTTGGGAGCTCCATACATTGCTCCGATGTGGCTCTCTGCCTCAGTTGCTGGATGAAGGTTCTATGGTGATATTTAAGATATTCATCAGTCTTACTATAGGGAAAGACAAGATTGGGCCCCTTCTCCATTATTGCTTAGGATCTTAGCTGGGGTCATTTTTGTGGATTCCTGGGAATTTCTCTAGAGCCATCATCTTTCCTTTCAAACCTTTTTTATAAGTAGCTGTCAGAAATGTTATGTAATAAAATCAAAAGTTATTATGAAAATGTGCATAATCGACACTTTAGGTATTGCCCTGTTTAGGGACTCTGACCTTTCAGTAAGGAAATTTGCAAAAAGCCAGTCTCTGATTTCAGGAAGTACAGAATGCCTAAAAAGAGTTAATCTTGAGCAAGAAAACATTTTGTTTGGCTCCTTAACCCAGACCGTCCTTGAATTCACAATCCTTCTGTCTCTGCTTTCTGAGTGCTCAAATTCAAGTTATGGAGTTCCACACCCAGAAAGCAATAGAATATTAGTCTTAGCATAAGATTCTCGAGTGTTCAGTTGTCTTTCTTGACAAAGAACCTTAGCTTTCTCTTGCTTACCATGGGTTGCATAAGCGAGAAGCATTAAGGCCTTTGATTCTGACAACATACTTGCAGAACAGCGATCACTTTACCAGATGACCTGTGAGAATTAAGAAACAGCGCACTTCTCTGTTCAGAGAAGTAGAAGCAATTTAGTAGTGGTTAAGAGTTGGAAATACTTCAACCTTTAATAAGCTCCTGGACTTTTTCCCGGATTCATCATTTCTTCATTTTGACAAAGCTTTCATAAACAGAACGTAGGGAGATATTTGGCAGAAAGGTATAATGAAACCGCTCCTTTGTAAGCTAAGCAACTAGAAAGAGAGGACGGACTCAGGCGTTTCTGGATTGAAACAATTCAGGCTGTTGTTGTAGGTGTTCATGGATGTTTTAAGTGCCTCGAAGGCCTTTATACTCTCCAAAACAATTTGTCTTCACCTATAAACTACACGTGTTAGCACACTTTTCAGCTGCGCCGTGCTCCTCCTTCACCGCCTGCAGGCCTAACATTCTTGGCACAGCACAAAGCTACTGGGTAACGTTTGTTAGCTTCCCCTACCAACAAGGATGTTTCTGGGAGTCAGCTAGGGTGTGCAGCTCAGATGCCAGACCAGTTTTCTTGATTTGCACAAGAAGGGCTCTGAGAACCCTTGTCCTTCGTCCACAGGCACAGAAAGCCCCTGCTCCAAAGTCTCACAGACTCGCACATTGTCTGCGTCTCCCTTTCTGCACGTTGCTCAAAGACGATCTGGTTCTTGAGAAGTCAACCTGGGTTCTGTGCATCCCAAGACTAGAGATGTCAGAAGGGGAATGGTTTCACTATTTTCTATAGGGTAGCTACTTATGTAGCTTCCTAGTATTTCCCATGGAAGTGCTGCTGTAAGGCTCTTTCCAGGGATTGAAAGAGCCCCCAGCTTTCTTCCCTAGGACGGTTGTGGGGATGCATAGAGAACATATAATATGGTCTTTTCCAGTAATTCTTAAGGAATGAGGAATGCTACTGAAAGATCTTTGTCCACATATGGAGCATATCATCTTTAGCTGACTCCAAACAGTCTCTCGGTTCTGAAGAATCCTCCAGGAATGTTACAGTAATAGCTAACCCCAGTTACCAGAATGTTATCACTTTAGTAAAACTTGTTTACTAGATACGAACCTTCCTCTCTCAAATTATATAAACTGTTTAACTATTTCACTAATAATAATTTGTGTGTGTGTGTGTGTATGTGCATACGAGTGTTTGCCTGTATGTACGTCTGTACCATGTGGGTGCCTAGTGCCTGTGGAAGCCTGAGGAGAGTGTCAAATCCCCCGCGACAGTAGTTACAGATGGTTGTGAGCTATTATGTGGGTGTTTGGAATCGAATCCAGGTCCTCTAAAAAGGCAACAAGTGCTCTTACAGTCTGAGACATAATTGAGAAGGCAAAAATACTTAAATACAAGAGGCTCATCGTGCCTGTGCTCTTGTACATATGCATAGTAAGATAGAGTTAGAGCTAGAAAAACAAACCTAGTTTTTAGGTAGAGCAGAATTAATAAGCACAATCTATAAAAAGTTCATTTGAATACACACAATGCTATGATGATCTTATATAGAAAAAAGGCTAAGAAGATGAAATTTACAAAGAGAATATTAAACCAAATCTTGCAGATTCCACCAATAGGATTCATTTTATATCTCTTAAAATAATCAAAACATTAAAATGATAATTTGGGATACTGATGAAATTGCGGAAAAGGTGGTATCCGCATTTACTTTTTGCAGTTATAAAAGGCTTGGAAACAAATTCCATGAATTCATTTCATCCAAAGTCATGAAAATTCTTGTGAGTGGTCAAGGCACTATTGGCAACGGTTTCCTGCTGAAGGAGGTGAAGTCTTTGACTTCAGCTGTGTAGCCGCTGGTGCGATGTCCCTGCTCTAGAGAGCGACTTCCCAGCAACGCCCATGCGGGCGGCTCTAGCTCACAGTCAAGACTCACCAGAACGGAAGAAGGGAACTTTCGTTTGAGAAGAAGCATTTCTGAAGGAGGGAAGGGGAATAAAAGGTGGTGATGAGTAGCAGATATTATCAAAATATCTTATAGACATGTATGAAATTGTTGTAGAATAAACAAGTTTTAAAAGCCTTAAGAAATGTTTACAAATAACAATTCCAAAAAATAATGTTAGCCAAAAACAAAGCATGGAAAAACCAATCAGTATATAAGTTATAAAGCAGATGTGCAGACCAACATTTCTAAACAGAATGATTTTAAACTATAAATCAAGAAACAACAGAATAAAACACACCCTTTGTAACAAATAAATATAATATGCTAGCAATCTCTGTTTCTGGTTTGGATACAGTATTGTTAAAACATGATTGTACATGTGTTCAAGTTCTGAAAAGAGGTTTCTGAAGATGACATTTGTTAGTGTGGTATACATTTTTAGGGATTTTTAACTTAATATTTATTTTAATGTGGTCAAAATTTAAAATTGGGGCTCAAGAGATGACTTGGTGCCCGTGAGTGTTTACTACACATCATCATAGACTGAAATTTGGATCCCAGCACCCATGTTATAAGCTGGATGTCTGGTACAGGCCTGTAACCCCAGTTCTCGGGCAGGTAGAGGCAGGGGGATTCTTGAGCTTTCTGGTTTCCAATATAGCCAAGAAAGAGTGAGCTCCAGGTTCAGGGAAGAATGTCCTTAGCACGATTAGACAGAGAAGGTCAGAGGAGGACACTCTGCTCCTCCTCTGTCTTCTGTGTGCATAAGCATGCACAGAAACACACGCAGAAATATACACACACAAATGTGTATGTTCACACACAAATAAACAAAAATGCACACAAACATGTCTGTACATTCATGCAAACATGTGTATATATATACACACAGAAATATACAGACACAAATGTGTATGTGCACACACAGAGAAACAAACATGCACACAAACATGTGTATATGCACATGCAAACATGTATATACAGACACACACACGCACAAAAGCAAGTTAAACTCTATACTGAACTTACTATGTAGCTTTGACTTACAGAGGAGTAATCTAAACCTGACTTAAGTCCTCTGGTCACTCTGGTGTATGCTTACTGCTCATTGCTGCTGTGGTATCCTCTTCTAGCTGAGTTATAACTGTCACTATTACAGGTCGGGAGCACACTTGGAGCAGAGGTGATGGACCAGAGGGGAAGGCAGACTTTCTAACACAAGATATCTTTATTCAAGGAGCCACGCCATTATGTGCATGCTATTTAGACATCCTGTTTTCTTTTCAAAACTGCTAATGAGTATTTATTACACATTATATCACAGGCAATATAAAGAACAGGTGATCAGAAATCCTCTTTATCTTCAGTAAAATGTTCAGATGTTACATAATAACCCATAATACTACCATGTGCAAATTTAATCATAAAGAAGGAAACCCTAGTTAGAGAAAAAGCCGACTTAGGAAAAAGAGAAAAAAGGTAAAGGAAGAAAGGAGAAAGGGGGAAAGAAAGAGTATGACTTGTAAACATAAAAAAAATCACCAAAGTCCTATATTTTAGTCTAAAATGTTATTCTAATGGGTTTATTTATCTGGATTCTAACAAATACTGTCTGTCTTTTCTTTTGTGTTTTGCTTCAGATATGCATCCTAGGTAGATACATTTTAAATGAATCGATTTTACTTAGTAGCATAAAACACAACATTTCCCTAAAGACTTCGTGTCTTTGAAAATAAGAATCTTTGGTCTGAAATAGCTTAAGGCTGAGTTAGAAAAATGGCCTATATTAATATCAGAACACTTGTTTTGCTTTTGATCATGCACAGAGAGAAAGTCATATCTCAGAGGTGAAACTATATTATCAACATACCTGTGTATTGTTTCTTCTCTTCTGAAATGAAATTCACTAATGACGTTCCTTAATGTTTTTCTTGTCTGTCTATCTATCTATTATCTATCTATCTATCTATCTATCTATCTATCTATCTATCTATCTATCTATCTATCTATCTGTGTATAATATACCTAGTAAAATATAAAAATTTAAAATATAAAATTGCAAACTAGACAAATCTATCTTAGCTGGTAGTGTAAACAGACTCTGGAAAGATAAGTGCTTGCTTATATTGACCACAATTTTGGTTTGCACATAATACCTATCTTCCAGAAATAATATTTAAACATAATATTTTAGTGTAAACTTCAAGTGGGCCCCATGAACAAGCATTTGCCTATTTTTGAAAATGAAACAAGTTCGGTTCTCTCCTTTGAAAACCATGATTTAGTACTTAACTGCATAGTGCCTTGCTTGCTATTCCACAATATTTACACAAAGTTTTCATTTTGCACTGCATTTCCCTCTGTGTCTGCCAAGGTTACACAGGATCTTAACAGGAAGCAGAAGCATTAAAGCAACAGGCCTCCCGAAGACCAAGCGCACTTTGCCCTGTGGAGTTCGGCAGGTTTGTGTTGGGACCCTACACTCTGTGTTTGGTGGACTCTTAGCTTCTCTTCCTGTAGACTTGCGATGTCTTCTTACAACTTTGCTGAACTCTTCTGGTTGTGTAGACATGGCTTCTCTTCTGGTCTCAGAAGGTTTTGTGTTCTTTTTGTTGTTGTTGTTGTTGTTTTGGTCGTGTTATGCCTTAGAACATCAAATGCAAAAGCCGTGTCTTATCAATTAAAGATAGGCACTGTTAGTCTTTCCTTTGACAGTTTTATTGGGTGAGTAGGAAAAAGATTAGAATGGACGTAATTTTGTAGAGATGTTTTAAACTGATCAAGGGAAAATTAAAATCTGATATTTTGTCTCTTCCCACATGGTTAAGAATTTTGAGTCTCAAAAATTCATTTCTTAGGAAGGCAGTGTTAAATTTAAATTATAAGGACAAGCTGGGCAGTGGCGGCACACGCCTTTAATCCCAGCACTCAGAAGGCAGAGGCAGGTGGATCTCTGTGAGTTCGAGGCCAGGCTGGTCTACATGAGCTAGTTCCAGGACAGGCTCCAAAGCTACAGAGAAAACAAGTCTTGAAAAACAAAACAAAAATTATAAGCACGAGAAGAATGCACATTATGACTCTAACTGAGGGCAATAATAAATTACATAGGTACTTTATATCCTTTTTCCATTCTATAAAAAAAAACAGAACATCATTTGATGGAATGATGATTAAAATATGTAGATACCTTTTTCCTGTACTTCAGAATATCAGTCCAGCAATTCCCAACTTTCATAAGTCGTATTCTGTTTAGAAATTATCTCCCAAGTGTTTTGTCATATCATATCATGAGTTCTCTACTCCTTTGATATGCTATATAATATATTACTTTTTTCATTTTTCTTGTGACATAGATCACAGAACTTTAAGATATTGACTATTGCATCTTCCATAATTTGAACTTAAAATATGACAGGGAAAAGTTAAATAGTTATAACATCTATTTACATAACAAAAGATGGTCTGTATTTCAAAGCTTATCTTTTTCAATGAGCTTCTAGCTGAAAACATGGTCTCATAATTATCTCTATGTGGATTATTTTATGTAATAAAATGATTGTGTCTTTCATTATCACTAAGTAATAGACTTATTTGTTACTGATTATAATGAGCTACAAATGAATTCAGTGCAATTGCTCTAGCCCTCTACAAACTTGCACAGAGAGAGAGAGAGAGAGCGATAGAGACAGACAGACAGACAGGCAGGGGCAGGGGAGAAACAGGAAATAGACAAAACTCTACTAAAGATGTTTCTTTTTAATCACTACTAGCACCTCCCCAAGGAAAATCCCACACCCAAAGTTTGATATTACTCATCCTAGAAACTATGGAAACTAAAGTTGAAGTTATCAAACAACATTTAGTCTTCCCCACCTTTCCTGACAACAACACACTCTTTTTTCCATTAGACGCTAATTCAGGAAAAGGATTCTCTTAGACTCTTTTCGTCATCACTTTTTATGGTTGTAGAGTCAATTTTGACTCTAAGATACCCTGCATGACTCAGGTAGTTTGTATAAGACCTTCAACCTATAGCAAACTGGCAATATAGGGGAAAGTCCATAGTTACAGTGTGCGTGTGTGTGTGTGTGTGTGTGTGTGTGTGTGTGTGTGTTTCAAGAAGCAAACTTGACAATGAAACAGTTTTTCTACTTACCAAAAGAAACATAGAACTTGTATGTGCCCTCAAATCCATCTATACTTTATACTTTCTATAAATTGCTAAAATATAATTGATTACTCAGATTAGCAGTAAACATTTACTAAGGTTCCAATATTGTAGACCAGGTCATATCTTTCCTCTTTCAGTGTTTGGAAAACAAATAGAATGAATGGAATGTATCTTGGCAAATACAAAAACAGAACATATTTAAGTTGAGCACAGTCAACTCCTTGGCTCTACATATAAGACTATCTTTCTTATCCCTTTTCTATACAACTACTTATGCTTTATTGTAAACAAATATTATATGCGCATGTATGTGTGTGTGCAATTGTGGTGCTAGGCAATGAAATGCTGTCTACTACTGTAGACATCTAATTCCACCTTTTAATGTTTTTTAATACGAAATGCCAAGGTATGGATTGGGAAGCAACATAAGGGATTTCTGTACTTTGAATGTTCTTAATCAATCTCTTTGATTTGTTAAGACATCCAAACTTTTATTTGTTTAAAGCACAGATTATTAGTTATTGTTACTTTTCTATGACTAATAGCTATATTTATTTATTAAAATTTTATTAGATTTGTTTTCATACATTTCTGTGGCATGGTTATCATCTTTGAACTATAAAGCATGTCCCTTAATATATTTTTCATAAGTAGGGTGCATTTGCAGAAACTCTAAATTCTAGATTTGTAGTGTGCATATTTATTCTCATTTTAGGCAGTAATTTCAGAGTATATAATAGACTAAATTGGTGTCTTTCTCTTATGGTTTATACTCATTATTCTATTATCTCTTGGTTTTGGTTTAAATTAGAATTTTTTGTCAATTTATTTTAATTCATCTGAAGCTAAAATATTTCTATTGTAGTTTTGAATGTAGCATTCTAATCTTTGATATTTATTAATTCAGTATCAGTTTTAGTCTGGGCTCCCTTTTATCATGGGATTTGGAACACAATATTTAACATCTTTCTTAATTTTTGCAAAATTCTTTGCAAATATCTCTTCTAATAAGTGCTCCTTTTTTGCTCTCTATAGTTCATTCGCACTGAGACTTTATTAGATAAGCATGGGAGGTTCTTGATTTGTCTTACTTTTGCAAAACTAATATTCTGGAATATTCCCTTTTTTTCTGGAATACTGAGTGAACTTTTAATGCCTCTTCCTACTATCAACAAATGTCCAAATAACACCTGAGGTACTTTCATCGGTATATTTCTGTTTTATTTTAATAGTTAATATATCACACACACCCATTCTTAACCTTCAAATCAGGAAAGGACATAGAGTAGAGAACATGTTTTCTGTCTTAACCACGAATGTAGGGGATACTGAACTAAGAAGGTGATGAAATCATCTTGAATTTCCAAATCACAGTTGGATAACAGGTGCCAAGGAGATACACGTGACCTATCTCAGCTTCTGATGTAAATATAGAATAAAACTTGGTTCAGTGTATTTGCTGATATTCTAGGTTCATTGGTCAGTGTAGCTTTCCTGTGCTAACTACCACGTTGCCCATCTCCTGCTATATTCACTAATCTCTTAAGAATGGTTCAAAGATAATAGGCTACCAATCTTTTGTAATATTGAAGATTATTCTCTGAACATGAAGACAATTTCTTCAGGTATTACAAGGCTGTTTCCTCCCTAATTCTTAGACTTAAGACCTTCTCTAGTACCTATCAGTATACACACTCCTTATTTTGGCAACAGTTTGTAAAAGTGGCTCTGGGTTCTTGTGTGGTGTACATATGCTTGTAAAACTGAGTGGACTGAGAGTAGTCTGTTCCTAATCTGATATCTGACTACCTGAAGGCCTTAGCATCTCCCTCTAATGAATTTGGGTCATCAGGAAGTATTTTATTTTCTTTTATATTGGTCAAGACAGGTTTCTCTGTGTAATAGCTCTGACTGTTCTGTAACTCCCTCTGTAGATCCGGCTGACCTAGAACTCACAGAGATCTTGCCTTGCTCTGCCTCCTAGAATGCTGGGATTAAAGGCGTGTGCCACCGCTGTTGTTGATCCAAAAAGTCTAAAGTATCACTGTTAGCATTTTACAGGTTTTTAAAAAAAATCTTTAGCTGTGTCTCCTCATTTCCTTCTACTTGCTAGTTTGTCTAGTCATGATTATATATCACCATCTTCCTTGGACATTTTAAATTGATGTTCTACCATCTTGAGTTCCAAGAAAAGCAGTTAGGAAAAGCTGCAGACTCACAAGGACCTTCTCGTGTCCCTCTGGTAATGGGAGTATGTGCAAATGTTCCCCACTACGACTTCTGGAGTCATAAGAGACTTTATGAAGTTCTTGGTATTTGATATGCATTAGCCATCAATGGTTCATTTCACACACTGACAACTTTTATGGTGCTTTTAAGAGATATTTTGGAAGCCATATTGGAAGCAATATACTAGACTGGTGGCTCACAAACTTGAATAAAACATTGCCTTATTTTGAAAGTTTAAGTATTTAAAGACATTGTTAATGTTGAATAAAATTGCTGTCCTTGTTAATTATTATTTATTTATTTAAAGCATAAATGTATAAAGCTAAGTATAAATGTCTTCTGGGTAAATCACAGGTATAGGTAAAAAATTTAAAAAATCAAAAATAATTACAAATATAGTTGTAAAACTAAAAAGATTCAAACTAGCTCATTTATTTTAGCCATGAAAGATGGCGTTGCTTTGCTGAACCAAACTAATGCTTAAAATATGATCATAGTAATGGGTGTTGAGTCTTGTTGTATAAGAGAGATCAAGAAAAAAATAATGACTTTTAAGAATTATGTGGCAAGAGTTTAATAAAGTAATCATGTGACAAGGTGTCCAGCAGCTTAGAAGGCATTGAAGAAGTGGAGGGATTATAGTAGGGAAGACCATAATGTGAGAATATAGAGGTGTATGAACTAATGATCAGAATTTAGAAAATATGGCTTTTGTTATATGACAGGAACAATTTAGCAAAGTGTGAGTTTGTTCAAGGGATCTAATTAACTTGCAGGAATCTTGCTGGGAGGAAGTCAGCAGAATAACCTAACTCACATTCGGTGATGTAGCCGGAACCAAGAGGCCAAGGAAGCAATAGGTCCTGAGTACACAGCCAAGCAAGCAGGGCAAGGTTGTGTGGAAAGGGAAAGGGCCATACTCACTTGTACTTTTGGGCTGGATACTCTGAGATATATAGTGTTATTATGATCCCTCACCTCCCGAAAATATTTTAATGGGTATACAGACGTTTGCCTTTACTTTAGCATGAACACATATTTACATTTAAAATTTCTTCTAACTCCTCACTGTTGGTTCACAAAAGACATAAATTGTTATTAGTTTAACAATCCTAAATATAAATAGAGCAAGAACTGTGAAAATTTTAGTAATATTTAATTATGATGTAACTGTTTAGCTTACTCTGAACATGCGTTTAGAAATTGTGAGCAGGATGATTTACATTTCTCAAATAGTAGAAAAAACAAGCGAAAAGTAGCAGAACAATGAACCCCGACAGAGAACGTTGAACTAGACCAGCAGGTCAAGATGAGGGCATGGATATTGTTTCAGAATCCTGTGATAAACTGTTTCTTGCTTCAATATGTGAAGTTCTTTGTGCTCCCAAGCTACCTGGGCAAAGCTGTTGGGACAATATGCCCAAAGCTTTACTGTAATGCCATAATTCTCTTCAAAAATATTCATTAATGGTTGTTCATAACAAAATTTAAGTATAAAAACCAAGTAGTGGTGGCACAAGCCTTTATTCCCATCACTTGGGAGGCAGAGGCAGGTGGATTTCTGGAGTTCAAGGACAGCCTGGTCTACAGAGCTAGTTCCTGAACAGACTCCAAAGCTACACAGAGAAACCCTGTCGTGAAAAACCAAAAAATCAAAACAAAACAAAAACAGATTTATGGATAAGGTCTGTGGTGGTTTGAATGAGAATGGCCCCAATAGGCTCCTATATTAGACCAGTTGGTCCGGAGTGGGTAAAACTATTCTGGAAAGATTGGGTAATACAGCTGTGTTGGAGGAGAGGTGTCATTGGAGCTGAGCTTTGAAGTTTCAGAAGCCAGGTCAACATGGAAGCTCTCTCTCTCTCTCTGCTTCCTTCTTGGAATCAAAGATGTAAGCTCTTAGCTAGCTACTGGTCCAGCACTATGACTGCCTGCCTGATGCCGTGCATCTCATCTCATCCTATATTGATCATGGACTCACCCTGTGAAAATGTAAACAAGCCCCCAGTCAAATGCTTTCTTTTATAAGTTTCCTTAGTTATGATGTCTCTTCAGAACAAACAAATAATAACTAAGACAATTACTAAGCCTGGAGTTAAAGCCCTCAACTTAGTTTTTCAGTTTTATCATTTATTATTTTTTTTTAGATACATGTGAACTGATGTGTCAAGTGAGATACACTTTAGACCGAGCATACTGATGCCTTTCTACTTTCTTATCTCTATTACTGTCTTTCTCTACACGGCATACACAACACCTCCAGACAGAATGAGTTTTCTCCAACTTAAGGATTGTCAGGTCAGATTCATACAAATTAGAGACCTATCCAGTGTCAAGTTTCCAACTAATATCAAGGGTACCAGTTTTCAATAGATGCAGGCAAGGCGGGGAAAGGACTTCTCATGCTCAGCTTATAGTAGACTTGTTCCCTTTGTGTCAGTTGATAGTGAAGATTGAAAGTCACCTCAAATAGTTGAAAACTAAAAAGGTTGTGGAGAGAAAGCAGATAACATTAAATTCAAATATGTGCTTGTGTAAGTAGTAAAAACCACATAGAGCTACAGAACATTTTAAATGATATGGAATTGTCTTCCTAAATTTACCTTC
Organism: Microtus oregoni; assembly: GCF_018167655.1. Taxonomy (NCBI): domain Eukaryota; kingdom Metazoa; phylum Chordata; class Mammalia; order Rodentia; family Cricetidae; genus Microtus; species Microtus oregoni. The sequence continues at coordinate 16,103,974 of NW_024543090.1, forward strand.
TCTTTTCTGAGTACCAGTTCCCCCTTAGGGCTTATAGATATAGCAATGAGCTTGACTCTGTGAGATGTTCACTGAAAACTTCACTGTTTTCAGAGTAGTCCTAGATAGGGTTATTCACCATTGGAGTGTCAGAAGCAGAACCAGTGTATGTGATAGTGGAGCTTTACTGAGTGAGGTAAGGGCAGAGTTTTAAAAGGATGAGTGTTGGAGTAGCAGCTTGTTCGTTTCCTGGCTGCCCAGACTCCAGAAATAACCACACAGAAATTGTATTAATTAAATCACTGGTTGGCCAATTCCTTAAGCATATTGCTAGCTAACTCTGACATCTAGAAATTAACCCATCTCCATTATTTTATATTTTACCATGAGTCTCATGGTCTATCAGCAAGGTTTCAGCATGTCTGTCTCTGGCGGCAATTCCATGGCTTCTCTCTGACTCTACCTCCTTTCTCCCAGGATTCAACTTAGTTTCCCCTGCCTAACTATCTCTACCTTGCTATAGGCCAAGCCAGTTTCTTTAATCATTAACCAATAAAAGCAGCACATAGACAGAAGGACCTCCCACACCAGATGATGCTAGCCCAACTGGCACGGTTTTCATACTCCTCCCCATGCTTAATATAGGCTTTTATTTTCTGAATGTGAACATGTTTGGCAATAGCTTAAACTGTTATTCTTCTGAAGAATATTTGTATATGTCCAGAAACAAGACTATTAGTCTGAAATGATAGAGGAGAAATTGGGGAATAAGGATCTTTTACAAAAATCTCTTAAGTTATCCATTAAGATACAATTCTTAAATTAATACAGTTTATATATCTACATTCTGTACCTGGTAAAAATGCAGTTTTTCTTTCTATTTGTTTCCCAACAAAATTTAAAGAGCCAATAGAAGCACATGCTTGGAGATTTTCTTATTTGAATAACTATGCATTTTCTTGTCTGTTTTAAATGGGAAGTTTCTTAGAAGCTGTGCTACTTTTGTAATAGTAAATAAAAAATGTGCTGTAGACTTAGCCACATTTCTTATATAAGTTTCTGTGGATTCTGAGCATGGCTAAACTGCATCAACATAAGTTCTCATAAGTTTACAATTGAAGTGTGGATGGGGATGGTTCCTCAGCAAAGTCTTGGTTGGAAAGCATTCTGCTTTCATACCTCCCACACTGCTTTCCAAAAGGGTAGGAATCTATCACTTTCATGGCAGGGAGCATGGCTGCAGGAGGGAGCATGGAGCTGGAGTTTTTATCTGAGACTTCATATCCCAACCCACAGACAGGAAGCTAAGAGAACATCTAGGGATAGCAAGAGGTTTTTGAAACCTTAAGCCCACCCCAGTGACACACTTCTTCCAACAAGGCCATACCTCATAATCCTCCCAAGACAGCCATTAAATATGATCCAAGTTTTAAATGCCTTAGACTTATGAGGGACATCTCATTCAAACCACCACAAATGGAAAAAGCAGAATGTTAATATTATCCAACACATTATATACGTGCAATGAAATCTTTGCTGAAATTCCCATGACATCTTCATGAAAATAAAAATAATTTAGAAATGCATGTGAAACTATGAATTACACAGAATCTCAAAGCAATCTTGAAAAGGAAAACAAAGTTAGAGTCATCTTATCTCTTGATTTAAAATTATACCGACCACACATTTGGCCCTCCATATTTGTGAGTTTTATATTGAAAGATTTAACTAACAACAGTTTTAAAATACCTATAAAAAAAGCATCAGCACTAAAAGTGTGTATAGATTTGTTTCCATGACTCTCTAATAAATGCTGTATAAAAATGATTTATTTTTTTTACATTGTCATAGGCACTATAAATAATTAAGAGTGTTACGTAGCCAAGTGGTGGTGGTGCAGGCCTTTAATTTCAGCACTCACTAAACAGAGGCAGGTCCATTCTTGAAGAGTTGGCCTGGGATGCTTAGCAAACCTGGGAGAAAAAAAGCCAGTCCACAGCACTTGTTCATGGCCTCTCTTCAGTTCTTGCTTTGAGCTCCTACCTTGGCTTCTTTGGAAGAGAAACTGTAAACTTTTAGTCAGATAAACCCCTTCATTACTATAGAATCAAACTTAGACAGTGCTGTTAACATTCAGCCCAATGCCCTAAGTCCCTGAGACCTCACTCACAAGTTTCAAAAGTCCAAGTCCTAAGACTTGGTATTGTTTCAGAGCAGAAGATGAATGTCTTAGTTCCAAGAGAATGGTTAGCTTTTCTTCTGTGTTTTATTTTCTGCTCCGACCCTCAATGGGTTAGATGACCTTAGTGGCAAGAACACAATTCAAGTGCCAATTTCTTCTAAAAACACCCTTGCCAACATATCCAGAACAAATTTGGTTTTGTTGGAGTTTTTTTTGTTTGTTTGTTTTGTTTATTTATCTGAAACCACCTTGTTCTTGTCAGGTTGGTATTTGAGTTAACCATCTCACTGGTAATCCTCTTCAAGGATATAACTTTATCATATAAGAGTTAATGAGCCCTGACACACCACAAATGCTTCTATTAAGCTCAAATACTCATATATAGCATCTACCAGCTAAATATCCTTCTGTTTCACATCTTTTTTTAAAAAAATTTTCACATAAAATCTTGAGTTCATTTTCTGCTCATCCACCTGCCTTTCTATCGCTCATGTTTCAAATCTCGCTGAATGACATACTCTCTTTTCCTATGTATGTCACGGCTGACCCCTTCTCTAGAGTATTTTCCACATTTTCTATTAGATTTTATTTTAATCTTAGTAATATTCACAAAGCCGATCCGTTTCACTTTATTCCACATCTTCCTGGTGCTACCTTATTACTCTCCACAATCCAACATTCATTTAATTTGCAAGTTCAGTCTTTATACTGTATCAGGCCCTGGAAGTATCACATGAAAACAACATTCAACATTCAACATGGGAGCCTGTTTTGCAGGAATAGTTTTGAAATTCTTGAGCCTTTTAGGCCGTAAACCATGGTCTGTTATGATTTATTTCCAAATAATAAGCAGTTTGAAAAAAATTCCCCATGCTTGGTAGATGCAATATGTATTTGAGTAATTTACAATGGAAATCTTTTGGTTTTCAGAGATGTATAGCAAGTGAGTGACTTATGCTTTGCAAAGAATTTATAATTTATTCTTTACATTTGGAATATAGCCTAAGGAAATTCCCTTAACCTCTCTTCTGGTTTCTCATTTCAAAAGGAATGGTTATGTAGGAGGCTACAGGAAATTATTTGGTTGCTATGAACCAAGACTTCTGTGAATGAAAGTTAAAATGCACATTTCTTGTTTATTCATTTAAAAGTCTTTAGTATAAATTAAGTGACCTAAATATAATGGGTTATGATTACTGATGCATATATAAGTACATTTAAATATCACTCTTTTTTCTTTTATGAATCAAAGGAAAACCAAAGCAAGAGGCTAAGGCTAAAACATTTGACCTTGGTCAGGACCACGAAACTACTGCGAACAGACTATACATATTTTGTCTGTGGCTTAAATCAAAGAGTATTGGGATATGCTTCTTCTTCAAGGTAGGGTTTTCAAAAATTAGAACTCCAGCCTGAGGGAAAGTTCAGCATCCCAAAGGAAAAGAGGGAAACTTCTGGCTTTAATCCAAGAAGGAAAAAAAGAGGCAGGATACCTGATTCTCTGGAGTAGATGTTTGCAACATCTGCTTTTGCACTTATACCTTGGGTAGTGTCCAGTACTTGATGTTTTAAGGTGAAAAAAACCCAACTTTAATATTTTAATTTGCTAAATCATTAAAATCTGAAAACTTCCTTCTCTAGTACCTTTAACTTTGGCACCATTTCCCCCCTTTGAAACTTGGTCTTTTCAATTTTATTAAGTCAAGCAGGGTTTGAAAAATAACAAATATGTTTCTTCTGCTACAGGTATATGATACATGAGAATTGAAAGCTTGCAAAATCTCAGTTCTGATTGCGTGTGCCAAGAGGACCTAGATAAGAAGAAGTAATCTCCTATCTTCCACTGGTTCTGAGTTGTACTAATAGAATGCACACACTTGGGAGCGGGCTGACTTTCTAAATGATGCATTTCTTTTACAATGCCAAAATTCAAATCTACAATAGGTTGATTTTTGGTAGATGTTTTAATTCTATTCTCTGTCATGAAACGTCAAGTGATGGACATGATAAATCAAGAAGAGGAACAAAAAGAATTATGTGGAAAACTTTCATTTACGATGCTCCACTTTCACAGTGGGTACTAGGGAACGTGGCACCATGAGAACTAACTAGTTACAGACAGAGAAAGTTGCCCTCAGTTAGTGTTTGCTTAGAGTCACAAAGGGTAGGTTTTGTTTCTGGGTTGGTAGTTTGGGTCAAGGTGTTCTTTACATCCTTCTTCAATTAGAATGAAAATGCAGATTCCATGGTCCATAACAGGGTGTTTACTAGTGTCGTCCTTCATACACTTTTAGAGGCACCTTATAGGATCCTAACTCATCTACACTGAAGGAGACTAATGTCATCACGTAATTATACTTTGAACCTCACATGTTCTACAAAGCACATATACTGTGTCTTGTGGAAACTTCAGGAGGTGAAGCCTAATTAATTAAAAGAGGTGGATTGTTGGTAGCTCACTCCTGAACGCCATAACATTCCTGCTGCTTCTCTTGCTCCCTCTGCTTCATTCCCACCATCACGTCAGCTCCTGTGCTCCATCACACTGTCAGATTGGCTCTATCCATAAATAACAGAGCCGGCGGACTATAGACCAAAATCTTTGAAATTGTGAGTTAAAACAAATCTTCTTTTTCATTGTTTGTCTAACAGTGATGGACAGTGGATTAACTCACAAATCAAACTTCTTTAATTATAACTCCAGACTTTAGTTTCAGTAATGTCTTTGCTATTTCTTCATCACTAACTTGTCCATGTTGCTACTAGTACTAGCCCCCACTTCCTAGTCATGATCTCTCCTTTTTTTTTTTTTGATACCATAGTCTCCTCTCAGTTTTAGTTTTCTTCAGAATCTCCCTTGAAGGAAATGAGCACAAACAGTACAGAATAGCTAATTGCCAGCGTAGCTCGCCAAGCATATTTCCTTGTCAACATTTTTATTATTCACTCAAAGTAAGCTTTTTCAATAAAGAGTAGTATTGGGAATGGGAAGGATATGTATAAATTTAGATTTCTGCACTTTAGAAATACAGTTATCAAAACCTATGCAGCCATCTTTTTTGAGGACACAGGCAGGGTAACACTAGCTGTGAACTCACTATGTTGGTTAGTGTGAGAATCTCTGCAGAGTGCTCACTACCCTAAATCACCATCTTTCCTAAGTCAGGTTCCTTCTGCCTGTATTGACATTAATTAAACATTAAATCCTTAAGGTCATAGACTGTGAGACACCAATACTAAAGTAGAGTATGAAATTTAAAAAAATGAAAAGGAACCATAAGTTTGAGGCTAGCAAATGTTGTGAGCTTACCAACCAACCAACCAACCAACCAACAAACAAACAAACTAAAAACAGAAACAGGAGGGAAGTCACCTCAATGTGAGCGTGCTTGCCCAACATCTGAAAATCTCTGGGTTCAAAAAGTACCACAATATTAAAAAGAAAGATAGAAATTTTTTTTTAAATTAACAAATTAGTGGCTTTCCTCTTTTCAAAAACAGTTACCCACATTTTTTCTTTGCAAATACAAAGGTACTAGCTTGTACTAAGGCTTCAAGCCATTGGTTCCTGGCCTCTGTTCTTACAGACCATAACTTGAAAAGGAAAATTGACAGAAAAACCATTCAAAGCCAAAGATTTGATTTGCCCCATGGGAAAACATTGCATTTTCTGGGGTTTCTCCTGTAAAGGGAAAGAAAGAAAACCCCAAGGAAAAACATCCAGCAAAAGCTTTTTGTAAGAAGTGCTATGAAAAGAGCAAACCCTGAGAATTATGTTTAATAACAGCAATGATGGGTTTCCTGGCAGTCTGTACCAAGCAGTTAAAGACCAACCGGCATGTTACAGAGGCTGCATTAGTAAAAATGGTCTGCTGCAGCCCAATAGCATGCCAGGAGACGTATTCTCCCAAACAGAAAATCCTAGGATAGGAATGATCCTAGATCTGAGAAATATACTATAGCCATCACATTAATTTTTACTAAGAGATTCTAGCTTGACTCAAAGCCGGGTCTGAAAAATGGAAGAATAATACTCCAAACCACCAAGTTAGTGCCCCACAGAATATTTTAAAATTATTTAACACACGTCATCTCAGTGTCAACAGCTCATCACTGATAAACTATCTAATTAACAGAACCCTTCATAGTATTTGATAACTGAGTCTTGGCTCCGTTTTTATGCCAGAAGGGCAATCCTTGATAAGCAGGAATTATAAAAGCAGATTTTAAAAGGCATTAATTCAGAAATAGAATCAAATTTATTTCCAGTTAACCCCCTCTTGGTATTTAAACTTACTTAAATACCACTTTGTGGAAAGCTACCACTTGAGAGCTTGTCCTTGAACAGCATCACCCTTTGTCTGGACGGCCAGTTTCTGTTTGATTCCTTTGTTGTGGACCAGCCTCTTCCATGCTCAGGGTAATTGATAGGGGCCCTGGGCGAGGGACAGATGAGTTTATCCTGTCATTGAATCCCTTCACAAGATGCTTTAATTATTAGGGTTCATTCCAGGATTTGTACTCAGCACTCCACTTAGGAAGCCCCATTGTTTCCTCTTTCCAATTCCACCTTGGCAACACGTTCAATGGCAGATCTAATAAAGAATTAGCAATTATTAATTCTTTGGATTTCTGCAGACATGGAAAAGGGACTCAAGAGAAAGCCACAACAAGGGTTGCACTTTGAATGGAATTTTCTCACAAGCAACTGAGCAATTGCAAGGGTTTCAGAACAAATTAGGAACCTGAAAAAAATATACATAAAGACTCATTTATGACCCCTTGCCTCTCTGCCACCAATTCATAACCTATTTTGCAAATAAATAGAAATTCTGATTTAGAGTGTGGATAATTGTGGATAAAGTCAGGAAATCTTATTAAAGATAGTCTCTCCATGTTTATATAAGATGTCAGTAAGAAGAGACAGAAATGATGATTGTTGTAGTTAGATAAATCAGGTTTCCAAAATTGCAAACTACAGACTTGGTGTATGTGAAGTCTTTCCCAGCCAGGTCTCTACATTCCTGCAGCTTAAGGACTACACATTTATTTCTCACCTTGTTGAGTCTGTCTTCATAACCCCTGGACAGGCAGTGCTAGGCATGTATTAATAGTATGTTTACTTTTCAAAACAAAAATTCTACTCTATTTTGGTGTTGGTGTATTAGTGCATAAATATCTACATTATATATAACTGTTGAGTATAATTACTTTTGGGTCATATAACTATGAAAACTTATGTTTAAAAGCTCTTCTTTTGAAGATAAGCTAGAGCCACTGTTGCAACAATAAAATAACTCTTGCCTATCGACTCTCTGTAGTTATTTGTTCATACATACTAATTCTAGTTTCTAATATTCAATTATGATTGAAATATACAACATATACAATTCCCCTATGACAATGGTTACATGGGATGTTATCATTCTGATTCTTACTTAATGTGTGAATAGCATTCTTCAACCTAGAGAAGAACATGTTTTGGGGATATGGTCAGACACATGGTTTCAATATTCTAGTTTGCTACTCTTAGGTTGTAAATACTCTGTCAAAAAGGAGACCATGGTGCTATAGTTTTTCAATATTGAACGACTGCAAAGGAGCAAAGGAAATGATTTGCTTTTGTCCGGGAATTTATTTAACATCCTACTTGAGAACAGGCATTTTCTTAACAAGTGGACATTGAAGGGACTATTTTCAGCTTTACAGTTTCCACCCAAGAGTCATTCTTCAGAAGAATAACTTTAGTTTTGAGAGTTATATTCTTATGTTTTGGGTCCTTGTTGTATAAGCTAAGTTGTAACAAACACTGCACATTTTCAGGGTCTTCCTTGGAGATATGCTATGAATAGTTAGTTATTCAGCTTTTATTTTTCTCTCTTCTTAGTGACATGTTTTGCGCTCATCATTGCATGGAGATAAGTTGTGTCCACACAAGCGAATATTGAATCTCTGCTTAATCTTCTGTCTGCTAGTTTTATGCACTGATTTCCTGGAGAAAATATTTGTCTTTTCTTTCTGGCCCCGATTGCTTTTTAATCCTAGTAGATAGCCACTAATATAGGACAATGGCATCTCTGTGTTCTTTTGAGAACTCAAGATGGTGATTCTCACTCATTCTAATTTACAATGTCATGTGAATTTCTCCCCTAGATATTCAGTTTTATAAGTCTGGAACACAGTACAGTTTTTCCATTTCTTAATAATGTCTTCTGAAGAAAAGAAGCTAACAAAATATAAGTTATGAACTTTTGTATAATCAGGAACTTTTGAGTCTTGTTTAGAGAAGATTGTCTGACATAGAGTGAATACAACAATTTAGTGTATATTCTTCTAGAAACTTCGGGGGTGGGTAAGCATGAGTCCCTCATTTATTCCTAGTTAATTCTGTCTGTACAGAGAACATTTTTGTGTTCTGTACCTGGTTAAATTAGGTTAACAACTGGAACACTGTTCAGTTTCCATGCTAAGTTGCCTTGACATTTTTATCAATTATCAATAGGTCACTTTTTTATCAATTATCAATGTGTGAATACATTTCTGGACTTCTACTGATCTACTTACTTGATACAAATATCTCAATTCACTAAATCATAAAATCTTTTTAGAAGTCTCACAATCATGTAGCATAAGTTCTCCATACGTTATTCAGTTGAGAAACTGTTTTGGGTATTTTAGATTCTATGTCCATATGCAGGTTAAAATAGATTTTTCAACTAATTAAAAATAGTTTTTGCTGTTGTCATTGAACAACTAATCCACTTTCTCTCATTTTATGTTATCAGCTATAGAAATTTTTTATTGAATGAGGTCATACTGTGCTTTCAGAGTAGCATGAACCTAAGAGATAACAATGCTCATTCTTATGATGGTTGAACCTAGAATATGAGTATTTATTTGATACTTTAATTTTTAAATACTATTTTATAGTTTTAAATATAAAACTCTTAAAATAGCTTGGTTAGATATATCCTAATATTTTATGCTTTCAATGTTATTTTATTTGAGGTAGTCTATTTAGTTCTTGTCTGCCAGTTTTGTTTCCTGACTGACAGAGGGTATCACAGAATCTCTCTAAATTTTGCGCCTACATTTGGGGACTTTGTATTGCTCTCACATGTATATTCCCTACATGCTTCTCACAGTGAGAAATTTCAGGAATGGGCCCCAAATCTAACAAGAAATTTACTTATGTTTCATTCTTGCCTGATGAGTGTTGCCTAATGTTAACTCTGTTTATTAGGGTTAATGTGTAGTACATTTTTACTGCTGCCCAAGGTCTGAGAGATTTTTACAGTTTTGTGTGTGTGTGTGTGTGTGTGTGTGTGTGTGTGTATTAAGATCATAACAGTTTTATTGCTGAGTTAGAAAGAATTCTCTTCCGGGGCTAGGACATGTCTTAGTCAACAAAATACTTGCAGTGGAACACAAGACCCTGTGTTTGGGTTTTCAGAACTCAGTACTGGAAAAAGCAGTACGACCCAGGAGCTGGCCCATACAACCCATCTGTGAGCTAAAGGATCAGTGAGAGACACTGATTCAAAAAATATGATGACAAATGATAAAGGAAACACCCTACCTTCAACTTTGGCCATTGCACACATGTGCATACTCAGTCAGATGCACGTGAGAGTACATGCACATGTGTGCACACACAGACACACATACGTATATGTATATATACATATATACACACATATATAGATAAGTAAAATATATATGCATATGTATGCATTTGCATATATATTCACTTTCCTCCTGTCTTATGTATAAATTTGTACAAAATTTATTTTATTTCATCTTATATGTTTGGTAAAATTCACTATAAAACCACATGTGTCTGATGCTTTATTTATATCAGGACACTTTTAAACTACAAATTAATTTCACTAGTGGCAGAACATTCAGTAACTCAACTCATATTAATCATTTTTATTTTAGGTTAAATCACCAAAAGCAATTTCCCTATTGCATTCGTTATCAATATTTTGGCATATTACTCTTTAAGTGTTTTCTTAGTTTTTGAATGCTTATAGAATTAGTAATGATATCTTTCATTCATGATGCTGTATATTTAATTTTTACCTTCTCACTGGTCTTCTTATTTGAGATTAATTAATTAATTATGATACTGGGAGTCAATCTGAAGTCCTTGCTTATGTGTTTAGTGCTTGGCCAGTACCCTATCTCTCAGCTAGGTCCTGAGTTCAGGAAGCATCTTTCAATATTCTTTTTATTCTCTGCTGGTTTTTATTGTTTGTTTGATTGGTTTCTCCATTATTTATGTATTGGTTTTAGATCCTTATTATGCCGTTCATTCCGCTTATTTCAACTTACTATATTCTTCCTTTTGTAGAAACTTGGAGAAGCAGCTTGAGTTATTCCTAATGTCCATTTTAAAGCCCCCTTTCCTCTCTGCATTGTCTCTTCTACATTCTATAGATATTTCCATGTTCCTATGTTGGTGTACCTGAAAATTTTGTGATCCCTTCATTTTCTACCATTATTGTACAGTATAAATTATGCATTTTTAATATATCACATTCTAGCCCAAAATACTCCATAATTTCACATATAACTGTGTATTTTCAGTTTGTTCCTTCAAGGTTTCTAACTGTATTTGTAAAAAATTTTACTTCTAAAACCATAGGCTATATAATCTGTTTGTTTTCAGGAGATGAAAGTGAAAAATGTGCTTTCACATTTTTTGACACACTATGTTCTCATGATTGTAATTTCTTTCTGTAGGTCTTTTACTTTCTTTTTGCATTAAAGATTGATTTCCTATCATCTTTATTACACGCTTTGTTTCACAAAGGTGAAATTCTTTATATTATGTAAGTCTGATTAAGTCTTTATTTTACTTTCCTTTTATAAGAGATATCTTTGCTGGGTATAAAATTTGTGGTTACCCATTTTCTTTTTGCATTTTAAAAGTGTCTTTTAGCTGTTTTCTACTTTTATTATTTGCTATACAAAGTTTACTGTTCTCTTTTTATATTTGTGCACAGTTTATCTTCTTTACCTTGTGTCTCTTTAAGATCCCCCAGATTATATTGTTTGTTATCATATGCCTCTGATAGTTATTTTTTCTGCCTCAGTTTTTTAAACTTCTTTTTTGATTTATGTCTTTTATTAATTTTTTTTCACTCACTATGATATAATATGTAATATACTTCCTCCTACTTTTAAGGTATTTCAGTTATCCTATTAGTAGATTCCTTGATATTGTTCCGCAATATACTGATGAATTGCATCTGTTTTATTTTCAGTTTATTTCTCTGTGTTTTAGTTCACATAATGCTGCTTTTTCAAATTCACTAATCTTTTCTTAATTTCATTTGCTATAATTTTATTTTATATATATTATTTTTCTTCCTTATAAATTATTCTCATATTATCTCCCTTATTTTTATACTGTGTCCATATCCTTTAGCATGGATGATACTTGTGTTTCTGCCTTATAATCCTTTTAAACTGATTCTTTATCTGTACCATTTAAACTCTCTTTTATAATTTATTTTCTGTCTTAATATTTGTATGATTCTGTGTATGCTTGGTAATTTTTGATTAGCTATTGGCATGGATGAATTTTGTATTATTTTTGACTTTTTAAAAATTTTATAATTTTATCATCATCATTATTATTTATTTGAAGATCTGGGAGTATAATCCATGGTTTTGCACCTTCTTGGAAAGTGTTGTAAAAGTGTACTATATCCCAAACCTACTCTGTGCATTGCTCAGAGGTACTTCCTTAGCAGGCAGGGAGATGTTTCAGTGGATAAAATGTTTGTTGTATATATCTGTAAGAAGCCAGGCATAATTGTCCGTGTCCAGAAGTCTCCAGAAATGGGGAAATAGGATCATGGACTTGATGTCCTAGCTAAATTGGGAAGTCACATGTACCAGTGAGAGATTCTCTATCAAAACAAAACAAAAAAGCAAGCAAACAAAAACAAACAGTTTGGATAGATTCTGAAGATTGACACCTGATGTTGATCTTTTGTCTCAACACACAGGTTACCCCATATATACAAACATTCATATACACACTTTCACACATCACACTGTAGGAGTCATTCCCTTAAAATATTTGAGAGTTTTATCTAGGATCCTGTTGAAGTACTTTACTCTATTTTATCTTGCTGTTTCACTTCAGGCTTTGTTAGAAGTAATCTATCTTTTATTCTGGGACAATTTGCTATAATTATAGAGGTGATACAGTTGTAAAGCAATATAATTTTTCCCCATTATCTATGTGTCCATAGTCTTTCTACTCCTGTTGGCAAGAGTAAAGCCTATTTATTGGACCAGTAGAATCTTCCAGGGGTGATCTGCCTCTGCTCTTCTAGTATCCTACTGGTTTCACTCTGGTATAGGCCAGTTCACAATCAAGGAAGGAATTAAGGGGATGTTTCTGTTGTTCTCTCTTCATTTTCAGAAGTAAAGCTTTGTCCTCTCTGGTACTCTGCTTTCAAAGTTCTAGCTGTCTCGACCTCTCTCATGGATCCTCCATTTTAAACTCATCAAAACCTCAGTCTTTGTTGAGTTCTTCTCCCTGTGCTATGACCTGGAAAATGTCTAGGCAGTGAATATAATGCTTCTGCTGCATAAAAGCTTCTGCTTCTTTCCCTTGGGCATCATTTTTGTCCAGTGTTTCCTGTGTCCAATTCCTAGCTCATTTCTTCTGGTTTTCTGATGCTTTTGGAAGCAGATTATTAAAACTGCTACTTAATCTTGGCAGGAGTTTGTATTTTTAAACTAAATTAATAAGGACTACGGTATTTACTGTAAAAATAGCAAGACATATCACAAACTCAGTACAGGGATACATAGCCTGAAGAATAAGAAATTGATGTCATTCTACTACTCGGTAAATACTTTTTTATTTCCTATCCTTTGGTTTATTTGTCAGTGTTTACAAATGTTTTTTTCTTCTGTGTGTTCACTTCTAACCTGCCATGTTTAATCACTTGGACAAATTAATTCTTCGTATATTTTCCCTTACAGAAAACTCACTTTCAAACAGTTAAAGACTATTAAATATCATGAAACACAGATTTAACAAAAGTCTTTAACTAGTATTTGTATTACAATTTATCTTGATGAAATCAGATATTCTTATTTAAACAAGAATATTAAATTTTGTTTCAGTACTTACTGTGGCAATTCAGTTAATATTAAAATATTTCCTCATTATTTTATCACTATGCAGAGTCAGTGGATGACTCACCTTTAAGAACAGTTGATATGGATTTGAAGATCCTATTCACAACAATATCTCTCCTTGTTCTTGAGTGATTACACCTAGTTTTTGATCCACACACATCTACAGATAACTTAAATTTCCTGCCACTGCATGTTGCTTTATATTCATCTTTACTCAATTTTATGTCCCATTCCACTGCCCAATTATATTGCGTAGCATTATCAAGATTTGTCTGGAAGCCATTATTTTTTTCAACATTGTCTCTATTGAATTGTTTGGTTCTGTCAACAATTTCCACATGCAATTAGTTAGTTAAATATATAGCATATGAATTGTTCTTTCTAGAAATCATTTCATCATCCAACACCTAGCCCTGACTATTTTAAACCATGAGCTAAACCTTGTTATCTATCTTTAATGTATTAAAACATAGAAGTCTGCAACTTATATCTTCTTGGGGGGGTGTAGTTTAATACAGTAGTAAGACCACTGACACACAGTCTTGGGATTAAGGCAAATGAGAAGTTTTCCAAGAAGCAGTAGCAATTCAACCTTAATTGAACAAATGTACTAATAAATATTTATTTAAAATTTGCGATAAAGGTTATCTTCATTTCTAAAGTGACTATATATTTCTTTGAATTAGGAAGAAATCAATAATTTATAAATATTCTACAGTAAAGTATTCATTTATGTGTACTTCTATACTCTGGCTATTTTTGCTAATGTTTCTCCACTTGCAAAATAAAACTATGTGCTTTTTATTTTAACAATAATTTGTGAATTCTCTTTAATCTAAGACTGAATTTATATTAGTCTTATGTGTGCTTTTTTCTTAAAAGTAAAATTCTTCTATAAATGAAAATTGCATTGAAAAATGATTCATCAACATTGATAGTATAATTTATATTAGGAAAATGGATAAATTAGATCTTATGAAAATGTATACCTTTGTTATCTCAAGGACTAACTTGAAATAAAAGTGTAAGTTTTCAAGTTGGAGAAAGATACTTACAAGCCACATGTCTGACAAAGAATTCGCACATAGAATCCAGAAAGGATTCCTCAAATCCAAGTGTAAAAGACAAACAAAAATACAGATTTCAAACAAAAATAAAAACAACACAAGCAGACATCTTGCCATAGCACAAGTGCATGCTCATGAGAAGCTTCTCAGCACCACTAACTGTCGGGGAAGGAAAGCTATAGCAGTGATCTTTCATGTATCCCCATCAGACTGTTTAATCACAGGCTGGACACAAGACTTAGCGGCTAAGCCCACTGGCTGCTCTTTCAGAAGGCCTTAGTTCAGTTCCCAGCAGCCACATGATGACTTGCAATCTTCTGTAACTCCAATTCCAGAGCTTCCGATGCCTTCTTCTGGCTTCTGTACTCCCTGGGAGCTCATGGTGCATAGACGTACATGCAGGCAATACACCCGTGCACATAAAATAAAATCTTTCAAAAATAAAAGTTTAGCTAAGTCAAAATTTGCAGTAATACCAAGTCTTGATGATGGAGTGGAAAATACGAGAACTTGAATATTGCTGATGTCAATGTTGAATGATAGAACAGTTGTTTCCTGTCAAAGTTAAGCACGTGCTCACCACATGACCCAGAAAGTACACTTTTGGCCATTTGCATGGGAAAATATGTGTTTCCATTTTGAACAAGTTTGTCTTAGTTGCCTTAACCCAGATGAAGACCAAATGTGGATAAGTGAGAAAGCAGGCAGTAGCTTTCAGGGTGCCTGTGCTGAGTAAGCACACCCCCTCACAAGGCTCTATCACATGATACTTGAAGTAACAGCCTTGAAGTGAGCAAAGGTAGCAATGAAGGGAAGACTAGAGTTTTTAGAGGAGCCAGTGGAGGAGCTGGAAGCATTGTTGCTGTTGCTCTGTTGGGCAGCACCAGAGTCCTTCTCTTGAACCTATTTCCTACGGTTCCATTTGAGATGGTCATGTTACTGTACACGAGGAATAAAGTTACATGGAATTATATATGTATACAAACATAACTGAACAAATGTAAAACTAATGGAATCAGAACACGATCTGTGGATTGTATCAGTGTCATCTTCCTAGTGGTAATAATGTGTTAAGTACAATGTAGTTATGTAAGGTATCATCATTGAAGATGTATGGGATGCCTTATTGTGGCTGCTGGTGGTTGCACTAAAACTATCATTTTCTCAAAACAGTGGCAAGTTTTCAACGTGATTCCTTACTACAGTAGTGAATTGCCTGCTAGAGTCTGTATTCACCACTTCTGTGAACACTCACGCAAGCTTTGTATCAGGTTGATTGCCTCAAGTCTGAAAGAGATGGAGACTCTACTGGAAGGAGTGGTTATTCTGAATCCTGAAGGGGAGGCAAAGACTAGGGCTGTCGTGTCCTGCTTACATGGAGGGTGTGATTAAGTGGGAGCTTTCTTGTCACTGTCAAGGTTTGTGAAAAACACTGAGAGAGATTTGTGGGTAAGCTAAGTTTCTGGAAGCAAACCCAGGGATGGAATTTAGGGGGTTTTCTGGGAGATAGCCTTTATGAAAAGAAATGAGTTCCTGAATAGAATGGAATTTTGAGAGTTTACTCCTTCTCAGTGTCTCCAGTGCTGTCCTCAGTGGCCTTCCTCATGGCTTCCTATAGCTGAAGTAGGTCCCCAAAACCTTACTATTGATGACTGTCTGCTGGCTTCACGACCCACACCAGCTGGGCAGCAGGTTCTGCCTGGAAGGTGGTTAGAGAACATGCGTTATGTGCTGGCAAACATGGGTCCAGATAAGACGGGTTAATATTGGACTCAAGAAAATAATAAGAAAATGGAATTTGGAGGAAGCCTGAGATCAAATATGCAGGTTTCTTTAACAAAGCAATCCCCGAAAACCTTTATTTAAGAATAGGAGGGCAACTAGTAGGCACTGGCTATGAACTACATACAGGTCATTGAAGATGAGCAATTAATCTTGCATGCTTTATGAACTTTTCAGGTCTCACCCTCAATTTTTTAATAACTCATTCTAGATAGACGTATTAGCATTACAATATTCCAGTGTTTGAATTACTAAGCAATATCAGTTAAACTGATGTGAGGCAAAGGCTTATAATCTAAGGAACATCTTGGCCTTGCTGCAAACAGTCTCGATCTATTTGCTCTCTGCTCCACAGGGCAGCCTGCTACTTGCTTGTCAGTTGTGAAAATGTTGACAAAGTCTCACTTACTGAACTGATTTCACCCTCCATTTGAGTAATGTGATATTTTGCAGATATGGGAAGCTGTTTATCCTCCACTTAGGCTCTCCCAGTGCATTCATAAGGAGATGGTTAGAATTGGCACGCAGCACAGGAAAGCTCTTCAAAGCAGCGTGTTAACACTTCTTTATTCCTGCTGAGTGGAACCTGAAAAAGCTATTGTTACATTTCTTATGGAGTTCCCCCATGCCTCTTATAAATAAGCCATATTTAGTTTTAAACAAATTTCCTGAAGTAAACAGTATATACGCCTGATTTTCATCTCTTTTGGTGAGCTTCCAAAAAACTTGGAAGTGAATTAGTGTGCAATTTGCATCCAAATCTTAGCCAAGGGGATGTGGTTTATTATAATACATGGTCCTCCTAATTATTGAACAGCCCAAGAAAATTCGGCCCAGTGTGCATCTGTTCTTGCTTGACCACATTGCCAAACATAATTTGGCAAGCACAGAAGTGTACATTGAACAGACCTACAGTCTAATTTGCATTAGCGTTTGTGGTAATTATATGAAAGCTCTAACCGAACTAGCTTGTCCTCTTTTTTGATCAGTTCATTTCCAAAAAATAAACAAGCTGCAAGCCCCCAAAGAATTCCCCTTTTTATGTGTCTTTGAGGTTTCTCAATATGATTTAATCATTGCCCAAGTGTTAGTTCTGCTTTCATGTGAAGAAAAACCTCTTTCCCACATCTCATGTGAACTTTATTATCCTTGATATTTGTACATTGTAGTTGCATGCTTCAGTATGTAGTTGATGTCATTGTTCAAAAGGGAGACCAGGACTGCTCACCAGACAGCACTCTTAGAGAGCTTGTATTTAGCAGTCAATAAATAGATTTCTTCTCTATATTTTTGAGGGATAATAAGGTGTCACACTGAGAGCTCCAAGCCAGAAATCACAAAAAATCCACTGAACTTATATCTTCATAGGACAAGGTTGATTAATTCACTAACTTTTTGTTGAGTTTTAGGTTCTCTATCTATAAAATATAGTTGTTGTTGTCTTTCGACATTCTACCTTAAATACTTCTTATGGGTACTAATTGGATAAAGAAACAATGAAGGCTCACAAGTCTTAAGGTAGAAAATGTATACATGGCAAATTGTTTAAATTGATCTTATGAGATACACATAAATATATGTAAAGAGCCTCTGATAAATAATTTTGTGGGCACCTGATGAGATTAGAGTTCTGGGAGCTAGTTACAAGTGGTGATGGTTGAAGATTTGTGGAGTTGTCCCGATTTCCACCAAGAGTAGTTAATTTGTAATTCACCCCAAAGTAGCTATGCTCCATGTATAAAATATAGAAAAGATTCCATAAAATAAGGCATCACAATAGTTATCTGCTAATCATTTCAGCATACCGATTAAAACACAGTGTGCTACAAAATGCTTTGTCTATTATCTCTTTTCTTTTAATGTGACCACTAGATATCACGTGTCACTTACATTTATCAGAAACTACTAGAGTATGGAACTAGAGTATTCTTAATTATATTAGTGCTGAAGCCAGAGTTTAGTAACAAACAGAGCCGGCCATTGGAACACAATACAGGCACAAAGCAACAGACTAGTGATTGGGGACACCAAGGCAGAGCTAACGGATTTGGAAGGATAGCTGGGAAATGGAGCTTTGAGATATTTTCTGGAATGTGGTGTTAGAGTTGCAGTTACAGAAAGCCTTTGGCTTTGTTTGTGGGTGGAGAGGGAGCTGTTAAGGGCATGAGCCAGTTCATATGTGCCAGTATTGTTCTTCAGAAACAATTATATTTAATAAACTTACAATAGTCTGGAGCCTTGAGGGAGTATATAACTTTTTGTGTTTGAGTTTACTGGTTATTTTGTTGCTTATTTCTTAAATATAAAAATTAAAACAGTATTTGAAGTATTTCATGTATAAACATTTCTCAAAATAAATTAGAAAAAAGTTGCTTTTTTTAATTCAGGACACAGTCAACATATTTTGAGACATTGTATTTAAGCAATATAACCATCATAGGTGTGAATCGTGGTTTGTCTGTGATAACTGCCCAATCCATGCACCCTTATGGAGTTTGACTCATGAGTGGCTTGTTTGCTCCAACGCTAAAGAGTCCCATGTGAGGCTGGCTTAGGCTATGTGTGTTTCCCTATTTCTTCACATTATTTTTTTTGTGCTCTTGATGTTCTTTTTAATACCAGTCTTCAGTTATCACTTTATGGAATATAATCTGCTCTAAAATTAGAAGTTAGACCAAAGAAAGATACCAGGATCTCTAGAGAAAAGGCAAATACAAATATTTGCATTTATAATGTGTAAGTTACAGTGACAGATTTGTTTCTCAATGCAGGGGATGGCTAAGCTTTGTACCTGAGCTAAGTCCCCAGCCTATAGCTTTTGTTTTGGGATAGGATGTTACTATATAGCAGCTGACGTCAAACTTAAAATCTTCCTACCCTCACCTCCCCGTTGCTCAGATTACCATGCCCAGCTCGCACACACGCATTTTCTTTGGTCTTGTGTTTTAAAATGTGTGATCTAAAATTGTCTTTCAGAGAGCTAAAATATCAAATAGTTAAAATGTAACCTATTTCAACTTCCTTTTCACTTACTCAGGAATGATGGTTCTGTTTTGGCTTGCTGGACAGGCATGATGCAACTAGGAGGGTCCTAAGCCTCTCATCTAATTCAAATTCAAGTTTCTCTTCTAGAGCACCAAGCTCATGCATGAATTTAAAACACCGCCTTTTTCTTTATTATGCTCAATGGCATTTTATGAACAGTACTAGGGACAAAGATAACGGTATAAATGATGACCAGAGAATGTTTCCAAATGCTCAGCTCTGTTAGTTTATCATCTTGTTAAGAAAGATTGGGGATGTAGCTTAGTTGTAGAGCTTTGTATTCAAGTTCCAGTTCTGCAAACAAACAAAACAAAGCAAAACATAAAAACAAGAGCAATTACAGTCAAACTCATTTAAAACAGACATATATAGTTGCCGGGCGGTGGTGGCTCACGCCTTTAATCCCAGCACTCTGGAGGCAGAGGCAAGCGGATCTCAGTGAGTTCGAGGCCAGCCTGGTCTACAAGACCTAGTTCCAGGACAGGAACCAAAAAGCTACTGAGAAACCCTGTCTCGAAAATCCAAAAAAAAAAAAAAAAATAGACGTATATATTTCATTACATAAAATATCCATCTAAAAGCATACTAATAAGAATTATAAATTTCTTATTTCTGGTAAGGTTAATGGGCTTTAACTGATATCTGTATGATTTTCATCGTATTTTTGCCAGACTACCTGCACGGACAAGAATTTACTTGTTGTCTAATTTGTTGTTGCTCTTAACAGAAAATACGTTCTCAAATAAAAGTGACACAAATCTCACCTAGAGTTCTAGGGAACATTATGCACAATCTTTAGTGTTTGGATGAGCTCCTGATAAGGATTGGTTAAAATCATGACCAACTTTTCTCTTAGGTTTCTTGTAATGATAATTCATCTTTCTGATCCTTATTCTAGCTGGCCCAACAAATGACCAAATTCATAGACATTACCAAAGAATGTCACATTTGTGAAAGTATTTTGAAAGCAAACACTGTTTTCAAAATTAGATTCCATGAATCTTCAGTTCTATCAGAAAAACCTACTAAGGATATTCTGATCATAGGAGTGGAATGATCCCACCACATAGTACAAGGGCAGTTAGCAGTGTGGAGCATCACAACCCCAGCGACTGCTGGAGATGCTGCCACTTAATGTCTTCAGCATAAGCACTAGCCTTGTTTACATGGGTGAAGTCTTTGTTAGTGCAAAGAATATTTTCAGAATTGGTTATTAAGGATGACTTCATTATGGTGGCAGCATGGAAAAGGATAAATTGTGCGTCAAACAGTATGTCCCCATTCACACTGACATTGGATTCTTGCATCCTTCACAGGATATGGAGGCAAACATTCTCTTTTGGTTCAGAGCAAGTGCCTATGGTCCATTCAAGGTATTATAGAGAGTATATAAGCTACTGTCTGAATACAAGTAACTGGTCTTACTCAACCTTTACCCTTCGCATCATATGGGATAAAGGCTTTAAAATATATTGAAAAGACCCAAGTATTACTCAGTTATAATTTTATTTTATATAAGATAAATGTGAAAAAAAATTCAATTTGTGCAATTATTATCACTATACAAACTATTTTGCGTTTATCTTTATGAATTTTGTTAAAGGTGTATGTCTTTAAATCCTAAGATCTCTATCATTCCTCATGTATTGTTATGTTGAATGCTGGTATTTACTCTGACTTTATTTGTTCCTGTAAAATCTGCAGTGGAGAGAAATAGAGAGAGAGAGAGAGAGAAAGAGAGAGAGAGAGAGAGAGAGAGATCTACATTACTAAAATGTACATTCTATCATTCACCTTTTGCATTTTTAGAAAATTAAAATGAAAGGGGATGAAATTTTGGACAAATCATTGTGCAGTAGCCTCCCATGAAATCGACTTTTCCTTTATAGAATCCAAAGAAAACACTGAATTTTATACTGACTCTAAAATCAAAAGAGTATTTGGACTGGGCTTGAAGCTAGAGAATGAGAATGGAGAGAAATTGCTCCTGCCTCGCTTGCAACACTCTAGAGTTTTACATATTTCTAGGAAGACTTATTTAATTCATCTTGTCATGTGCTGACATTTAATAAACACCTCATTCCTTTCCAGGTATTTTAAACAGTGAGCTGCAGAAATAGTAAATCCCTGGCTAGTTAATGTTATTGAAATGACTAAACATTTATACAGCTCTTCTTGAAAAATAAGTTTAATGGAAAAATTTTTCTATTTTAATATGACTTTCTTCATTCTCTGCACTGTGTACATGCACACACCTGCAATGTGTGCTACTCACTGTGGGAGAAACATTCTTTATTCATGATGGTAATGATGCCTTCATAACATCATGCACACGGTTCCATTCGCATGACACATAATTTATTATACTCTTTTTATGGGCTAATATTTTTATGAAGATTATTCTCCCGGACCCACACAAAATATGTCTTCCTATGCACAGCACACTTGCTCAAAGAATGCGAACACTCTGTGAATTTGCTGGCTAATGTGTAATCTGCAGGGAGTATTTGACTTCTGACAAATATCTCAGCTCAGGGGGCTGGGGACAATCCGTCTATCAGATTTGACATTAGTGGTATCTACACAGCTCTTCCCAGCACACACCCTGCCTTTAAAGGTCTTCCTATCCCTGTTATTGGTCTCACAGATGATAGACTATGACACTCCATAAACAATGAGCTAGGCCTTTTGTAGGCTGCTTTGCTTTTCTTGGCTTCAAACTGCCACTGAATGTCAAATCAATTTGGCTCTCATTACAACAGCTTTATATGTGCAAATGTATTTGGGTCTGGTTGCCACTTTTCCCCCTATTTTTCCCTCCTTTCCATTCTTCCTCTTCTCTTTGAGATGATGTAATTCTTCTCTAATCCATGCCAACACCTGTTTCTTTAAAAGAGGGAGAGAGGAGAGAAAAACGAGAGACTAGGGAAAGGAGAGAAAATGCTCGGCTCTGCTGCTCTCTATCACAATCAGCCTGAACACCAGTCTGGCACATTGTGGCTCAAGCTTCCTCAGAACAAAGAGAAAATGCGTCGTTGCTGTGATACTGTACATCACAGTGCACAGATAAAGTCAGCAGTCTATGTAAACCTTGATCGCTGACGTCTGGAGAGACGATTGTCGAGATAGAGCAAGGTGTGTGAGCCGGTTTTATTGATAAGTGAAGAAGCCAGCAGGAAATCTGATGCAGGGATTTGGGGAGTCTGAGCTAGAGCATCATGTTTGATGGAAGACTGTTTTCCTCGTGAGCTAGGAGAGAGAGAACACCGCATCTTAAAGAAAGCCATTGACTTAAAGAGGCAGGAATCTTAGCTGTGACTGGAGACAGACAGAGGAAGACAAAGTATGGCTTGGCTGGTAGTTTTGTGTTGACCTATTTACATTTACATTACAGAGAAGTTTAACTGAAAATATTTTCCCCTGATGTGTCATTTTCCCACTAAAACAGGAGTGTATATGATGATCAAATGCATATTGAAAACAAAAAGTATAAGATGTGTGTGGCTCAATCTTTGACTGAATTGACAGGTATTCTCATCGAGTTATTGTCTCAAAAGAAATATAGGGTAGAGTGTGTTGAACACAGACTCATAAGTCATATAATTACCATAGGTTTTAATACTGTTTTATGCCTGTGTAGAATTCTAGAGTTTAAGAGTAGACATGTATGACATGGACATTGACTCAGGAAGCTATCCACCAACACCTTTCGAAGTCCTAGCCGTGTGAAAACCTTAAAACAATCTGTTTCCTTGAGAAGTTTCCATTCTAGTAGGGCATGCAGACAATAAAAAACAAAAATGTCTAGTATAATATCTACAATAAAATAATGCTGGATATGAAAACAGAGCTTACAGAGGGCACCTCAGTGCTCACAGTCACCTGCAACTCTAGTTTCAGGGGTCTCAAAAACTGTCCTTGTTTTGGTGAATACTTGTGTGTACATGCATGTACCCCCACACAAACACACACATACAGCTAATTAAAAATAAATATAAAGGGTCTGGAGATATGCTCATTGGCGGGCTGTTTGCCTAACATGCAAAACACATTAGGTTTCATCTTTAGCCCTCAAAAAATGAGTGTAGAGGGATAGAAAAATAAATAGATAGGTAGATAGATGGATAGATAGATAGATAGATAAAATGAGAGCATGGAGACTACAAAAGAAAAAGTCTACAAAATACTGAGCTTCATGGGGCCCGTAGTGTTTGGCTACTATGTTTGATATAGGGAGAGAAACAAGTGGGCACAGTGGAGGAGGAAGTTATTATACATCTGGCCGGAGGACAGCAGTACAAAGTCATTATGTGAGAATACACTCAGGGAATCAGCATGGAAAGAGAAGGATATTTTAAGGAGAAAATTGTTGAAAGGGTGTCAGAGAGATAAGAAGGGGGACCCACAAAAACGCAGCACCTAAAGGACTTCTGGCAGGTGAGAGAATGTGTCCTCTGAACCAAAGGGGATTCCAGAAGGTTTTGAATAGAGGAAGAGCATGAGGCTTACAGAATGCATCTGTTTCTGCAAAAGTTTGTAGACAATTTGAGATTGATAATGTTTCCCAAGAAGTCTGATGTATGAAGAGTTAGATCAGTATACTATGGACCCTTTGTGAACTTCTATAATGGAGTGCTATTAGTTTTGTTTTGTTTTTAATACCTGCATAAAAAGAGTTGTCTTAGGATGTGCGAGGCAAAAACTTTGTTGAGAAACTGCTTGAGAAATGACAGAATTGTGCAGAAATAATTTATTTATGATCACAAATTAAAGAACACAAGTTTGTTATAAATTCAAGGAAGTTAAAGTAAAAAATCACTATTCCTATACAAACTACATTGCATCTCACCGGATCTAGGGTTATATACCCCAGCTATACTAATCCGCATGGGTTTAGGCAGCTAACACACCTGATTCTTGGTTTCTCTTTGTGAAATGGGATTAATAGTAACATCTCCCAGGCACAAGAACTTCAAGGGTTTAATTATATATCTTATCTCTTCTTGGCATATAGTATAGATTATATTTTTTGCCCTCTGTTTCTTTCTCTGAGTTCATACTCAACAATGATTTTGAGTTATTTGAGAGAGAACCAAGGGAGATTTCTACATGAGAAGGAAAGTACAATGACAGAAAAGCTATCTCCTGAAATAGACTCTTCTAGCTGGCAAAGAGAGATGGGGTGAGATGGTCCACTTACCCATTCTAGGCCACGCAAACTATAAAAGAAAAAAGTCAGGCCAAATGTATTCTGGCCACAGAAATATAAAGGTAGCTTTACGTGTAGACCAATCTGTTCTATTTGAAGAGACTTAGTTCTGTCAGTATTTGTAGACAGGCAGTATGAACATTGAAGCAGACTGAAGGAGTGCTATCTGAGTCTCAGAAACTTCTTGTCTGGTGGAGGTATTCTCAGTTAGATGCAATTGATTATCTGATTCTTTCTCCATACAGACTTTGAACCCATCCTTTTTTTTTTTTGTGCCCTGTATAATAATCCCGCCATCTATCTTTTCTAAAACACCTTTCTTTGTTTGCTTAGTTGATGGTACTGTTAGGTAAATGACAAGGTTTGAAGGGACAGAGAAAATGTTTCTTTCCACTGCCTTAATTGCATGCTTGCAAGTCTCCTCATCCTCCTTGTTACTTTCCAAGGTCAGAGTAGTCATACTCAATAATGGAGTTTGTATGCTGAGGCGTGAGAGTGGAAAAAACATATACTGTCGGCAAAGAGCAAAATACTTTAATTCACTATTTTTTTTCTGACAGATAGAAGCCAAAACCTTCATAAGATTGCATTGATAGAAATGAAAAAATGAAGTAAAACTTTCAAGCTTTGAAGATTCTTAAAAATAGTCTGTAAAGGATAGGGGGGAAAAAGAACAGAAAAATTCCTTTAAATTCCTGGGTCCCACAAATGAGATTTTTAGTAGTGGCAAGTAAAACATATTGATTGGCACCAAAGTATAAGATCTTTGTCACCATCTGTTTCCTGATTGTGTCAGCAAGTATTTTTTCCCTATGAGAGTGTGAGAATACACCATAGCCTAAAAGTATCAAAGTGTCAATTATGCACCACATTTAAAAGTTGGAAGCCCAGTTCATGGAAGTCAGCGACAAAAGTCCTCATTTCTGTTTCTTCTTGAAGTGAAATCCTCGCACTTCATTTATTTTGCTACCTATGAAAAGACCGATGGTGCCGTGGCTCAGTGGGGTGAAGAGCTGGGAGCAAAAGGAGACAGGGAAAAGTCAACTCTGATGAATATTTATCAAAAGCCTCCCCAGGCAAGTCACTTTGCTAGAATATGAAGTTATTATGAATGCTATATGCAAATGACAATTTTAACAAGTGTGGTGTGACAGGGAGGAAAAAAAGAAGTGAAGGGAGAGAGGATACAGACTACAGGAGGGAGGAGAGAAAGATACTAGATAAATAGGGAAGTACTTGGGACTCTGAACTCAAGATAGTGAAGATCAGAAACACTGTTGGAACCAGTTGAAAATTGGGCCAGAACAATTGGAAACTGACAAGAATGGAATGCTTCAGAGATACTCAAAGTTGGACATTTTCAGAATGAAGTGGAGATTTTGCTTCTTTCTTCCCCATTCTCCAGTCCTTTTCCTGTTATTTAAGCATGTCTTGGAAACCTTTTCTTCATCTTTTCTTTTCTCTTTCATGGTCATTGCTAAACACTGCTGATATTTATGCTAGCTGTCTTCTGAGATACTGTTCATGTTACCGAGGGTCTGAGCAGAGATGAACATCATCTTCCAAATGCCACATTTCTAGGTAATGGTCATTGGGGTTAGCACTTTTGACATGTTCTGGTGAGCATGTTATAATAATCTGTCATAGGCAGTCCAGCATGTTGGGGGAGTGACCTGTTCTCAGCTCAGGTATCATAAATGCCATTAGTCCTCTCAAGAGTTTCTTCCTTTTGTGAAGAAGCTTGGGATACTATTCTCTGGCTTGACTCAGATCCTTTATTTCAGAGATAGGATACACAGTCCATCATGCACACTCAATCTCTAACATTAAAAATTAGTATGACAGCCACAAGTGCTTGCATTTTACCCAAGAAGTGTACGGACTTAGAGGCACAAAGGCTTGGCTACAGTCAGCAAGAGCATGTGCGTGTTAGAAGAATCCTGCCCCTGCTTCCTCTCTCACTAGACTTTCCTTGTGAGATAAAAGGCAAATATTACCAGATAGAAGGTTCAACTCTACATGTTCAACAACCATGGGCTAGACTAAAGCTTTCAGGTCTGGGACTTTAGATAAGCAGAGAATATCAATAGCGAAGACCTTGTTTGACTTGATTAGAGAGTTTGAGCCAACTAATCAGATCTCCCGTACACCCTTAAGTCATATGTAATCACAATCACAGTAATACCTTTTTGCGTGGCTCTTGTGGGTTTTTATTTGCACTTGAATACATTGTATGAAAGGAGAAGAAAATTGAATGTGCTTCATTATGTCAGAGAAATATAAGATAAAGAATCTGTGCCATAAGAAAACAGGATCATGCCTGCATTTATTCAACAGACCTAAATTGAGCACATACTCTTTGGAGAACAGTGTTTACAGAGCTCTATTCAATATAATATTGAACAGATTGCCTGGAAGTTCACATCATTGAAGGAGAGAAAAAACTAAGTACAGAAATTAATAAAAACATTATTTCAAAATGTCTTTGTTAGGGTCTCTATTGCTGTAATGAAACACCACCATAACAAAACAGGTTGGAGAGGAAAGAGTTTATTTGGCTCACACTTGCACATTGTAGTCCAATATTGAAGGAAGCCATGACAGGAACTCAAACAGGGCAGGAACCTGGAGGCAGGAATTGATAGAAAAACCAAGTAGGGGTTACTGGCTTTCTCATCTAGGCTTGTTCATCTTGTTTCCTTATAGAACCTAGGACCATCGGTCCAGGAATATCCACATGGGCTGGCCCTCCTCCGTCAATCACTAAGAAAATGTGCTATAGCTATATCTCAAGGTGACATTTTTCAATCGATGTTCCCTCATTTCAGGGTAGAAGACTCTAACTTGTGTCAAGATGACATAAAACTAGCCAGGACACAAAATAATGCCTGAAAGTAAACAAAGCTAGTAGCCTTCATACAGTGAGAGGTAGGGTAGTGAGAGAAATGAGTAATGGGATAGGATTTGATGAATAATAGAACACAATATCCTTCTATTTTCTCCCCAGTTTTTTCAAACATATGACCTAAATTTCATAATATGTTACATAGACTGATAAACAAATAGTCTAACAATAGCCAACCTTTCACTTTTATCTTTCACTACAATATGCATTATGCTTACAAAGGATTATTTATTTATTTATTTATTGTGTATATGAGTGTTTTACCTTTATGAATGTCTGTACACAAAGTATACAAGGTGGTCAGAAGAGTGTCAGATCTCCTGCAAATGGACTTACAGATGGTTGTGAGCCACTATGTGGTTGCTCAGAATTGAACCCTAGTCCTTTGTAAGAATATCCAGTGCTCTTAAATGCTGAGCTCTCTTTATAGGTTCCATACTGTACTTTGAACAGATGAGATTACTACTGCCTTTTAATATTCTCTGTTTTCCCAATTCATCATCACTTATCATTCTCTTTAAAAAAGGCATGTACCTCCTCATGTCTGAGAACACTTTGTCTTATAGCAAGGCAAACACTATTCTGTTTATCTTACTTCCTCTTTCTACATAGAAACCATATGTATATATTCATATATACAAAAATGAATATATATTTTTCATCCTAGTCTAAGCATTCTATTCTGACAGGTTTAAAATGGAATCTCAGAGTTGTTTTGATTTACATTTCTATGATGGCTAGGGATGTTGAGCATTTCCTTAAGTGTTTTTCAGCCATTTTAGTTTTGTCTCTTGAGAGTTCTCTGTTTAAGCCTGTACCCCAGTTTTTTATTGGATTATTTGTTCTTTTGATGACCCATTTCTTGAGTTATTTGTATATTTTGGAGATCAGCCCTCTTTCCAATGTGGGGTTTGTGAAGATCTTTTCCCATTCTGTAGGCTGCTATTTTGTCTTGTTGACCTTATTGATGACAGCTTATGCTGGAGAGGATTGGAGTAAAGGGAACATTCCTCCATTGTTGGTGGGAGTGCAAACTGGTTCAGCTACTTTGGAAATCAGTATGGTTATTTCTCAGAAAATTAGGAAACAACCTTCCTCAAAACCCAGCAATACCATTTTTGGTATATACCCAAAGGATGCTCAATCATACCACAAGGACATGTATTCAAGTATGTTTAGAGCAGCATTATTTCTAATAGCCAGAACCTGGAAACAGCCTAAATTGTCCTTGACTGAAGAATGGATAAAGTAAATATGGTACATTTGCACAATGGAGTACTATACAGTGGGAAAAATGACATCTTGAAATTTGCAGGCAAATTGATGAATCTATAATGCATCATATTGAGTGCAGTAACCCAGACCCAGAAAGACAAATATCATATGTACTCACCCATAAGTGGTGTTTGGACATAAAGCAAAGAAAAATCAGCCTTAAATTCACAATGTCAAAAAACCTAGACAACCAAGATGACCCTAAGAGAGATATACATGGATCCAATCTATACAGGAAGTAGAAAAAGACAAGATCTCCTGAGTAAATTGGGAGCATGGGGATCATGGGATAGGGTAGAAGAGGAGGGGGAAGGAAGGGCAGGGAACAGAGAAAAATTTATAGCTTAATAAAAACAATAAAAACTTCCATGAAAGCAATGGCCTTCACAATAAAAGAAGCCTGGTATGTAATAGGCAATCAATGTATAATCTTTGAATATAAACCAAACAAGTGTACCCGGCAGAAAACCAGGCAGGTTGAAATAATTAAATCGTGACTACTACACAAACAGCTTCAGGTTTTCTTCAAAGAATTCCATGGCAACAGCTGGGGAGAAGCAATCTAAGTAACCTCAAAAAGTGATGCAAGGCAGTGAGGAGGGAAGAGATGGAGGAGCAGACACCAATGAGCAAACAAGTGGGTTCCCACTCAAGTAGCTGGGAAATCCATGAGAGACTGTGACTGCTGTAGACATGACCCAACAAAAGCTTTGACCGTGCATCTATCTATGGTTAGTCAGAGACTGCTCAGGAGATGTTACTCCAGTTGAGACTCTTTGATAACCTTTCTATTCCATGATTGTTGAATTCATTTTCCAACTGAAGAACCAGAAAGCTACTACACAACAAATGTAAAAATCGCTCACCGTGAAAATGGGACACTGAGGATAATCCCAACACATACCAGAGATTTGTGCTATCTGTCTTATCTGTCCAAAATCACAGCTCTAACAGGTTTATAGAACCCTCTATTTCGAGTCATCTGATAAACTCTGTAATAGATGGCCCTGGAGGTGATTAAGTCATCCCTCAGCAACTGGAATAAACCTGATGAAAAAAGATGGTTTGAGGACAGTTTTTATATGTAAATGTAGAAATAGTATTACTTGAGGTAGAAGGAAGCAGTGTTGCTGTATTGAACCTCTTTAGTATTCCTTAATGCCATGATTGCTATGCCCAAAGCTCTGGAACAAGACATTCTGCCAGCTCTGCCAGCCTTAGCTCTCTTCTGATTGAATGGCATTTCTATACAAATGCATTATGTTTAAGGCCTTTTTTTTTTGTACCTAGGAAGAAAGCAATTGAAGCTTAAATAACATCCTTGGATGGCATGCTTGGGGAGGAATAAGTGTGTATTATATAATATCTGAGTTGTCCCAAAGAAAGCCTAGGGATATTGGAATAGATGGCTTATAAACTCTTATTCTTAATCCAGTCTTCTCTAAGAAGAAGTGCTGTAAGCCTCTGAAAAGATCACAGAGGCATGGTCTGTGCCAAAGCTATTATAGTGCTGATTACATTTCAAAAAAAATATCCAGCTGTGTTCAGTAATAAAAGAATCTGCTGCAGATAACTTTAGCAAAGAGCACTGCCTCTGCCTTTAAGGTATTTCCATCAAGTCCAGGGTTAAAAGAATTCCATCTAACAAAAAGTACACATCCTATCTCCCTGATAAGAAATCACATAGTGGTAATTTTTGATTGATGAAAATTATAAGAGACTAAGGCAAGGCTACTGAAGATGGAGAGTTTTTGGCAAAACTCAGCATAGCATCATAAGGAAGGCACAGAAGATATATTGCGCATAGACCCCACACCATCAGAACCTAAATTGTAGAAGCAAACAATTAGAACTCTAAAGCAGAACAAGAGATCAAGTAGTGCCTACCAACCACTTAAACTGTGAAGCAAGTCATTGCTGAATTTGCTCTGTGACTGTATAAAAATATCACAATGTAGACTATAAAAGCACAGGAACACTACAGAATCTGAAGTTAGACTCTAGAAACTTCCCAAGTTTAATCACTCCCAGAATTGATAATTTGTACCCTTCTCTTAGTCCTTAGTCTGACATATTAATGCATAGCTACAGCCCATGAGAAGGTTTGGGGGGAAGTTTGACTTTTGCCTCCTTGCTAAATTGGCTAAATAGCATAATAGCTTAGCATTCAGATCCATTTTATGCTTCTTGATGTTTATGGTCAATATATATGTGCCCCCATGGAACTGTGGATAACTCATAAGGTAAATGATGTTTTAAAAAATATATTAGATATAGACCAACTCTGTTAGGCTAATAGCTTTTATTTCAAAGCTTCAAACTTGAATATAAAAGTCAGAACATTACCCTTGAGTTTTCTTTTTATGTAATCATAGCATAAGAAAGCCTGTGCGTTTTAACACATGGATTAATTTGTGTAATGACTCCTACAATAGGGACACAGAACAGTTCTAATACACCTAAATGCCCTCTGTTTTGTGTTTCTAAAGCATCTTCTCACCTGACTCTTGGCAGACACTGATCTGACAGTTTTGTCTATATGAAAATGTTGTATGAGTGTAATCATACAGGGAGCTGTCTTTGGAGGCTGATGACCCACATACATGATAGGTTCTAAATGTATGTTAGAGATTGTAGAACCCAGATAATCTTGTTGTTTGGGGATTGGGAAGAATGTGTTTCATGGAACAGGTCATGTGTACAAGAAGTACAGCCTCTTACATTTGTATAAAAATAATACAGATTAATACAATGAGTAATTCAGGAAACTAGAATAGAGGGATTAGAAGGGGAAAATTCTGGCATCTTTGGTGTTCCATAAGTTGAGATCACAATCAGTGGTTTTGACAAATTAGTTATAGTGACATATGCAGTATTTTGTCTTGCATATAGTATTTTGGAGCTGAAGGTGGTATTTATTACTGAAGGACAGATGAACTCAATGAGGGATAAAAGGCAAAAGGAAATTCTCATAAAGTCAATGACTAACCCATGATTGACATCTTGGGTTTGGGATAGAAAAGCATCTTGAAGCCTTATGCAAGAAACAGAAAAGGCAACTGTAGAGGTTAGTGTGATGCCCAACCCTAATAGATGTATCTACAGTATAACCCTCATACCTAAGATTTGGGGAACATCATTTTAAAAGAGGCTATATGGAAAATTTCTAAGAACCAGAGGACAAGGACATCTTTTGTTAACTCATTTTCTGTATATGACAAAAAGAGGTGCCCATGAAATCTCAACACTATGACTGCCTAAACAAGACCACTAGTTGGCATGTCAACAAAGATAGGGCAAATTCCACAAGACCCCATCCCTAATGAGGAGCTACAGACAGTTAATGACTACAGAGAGAGGGACACTTTGTTTTCCTTAGCAATGAGTCCCCTACTGGTTAATCGTTTATCCGATACTATTACTATATGTAATCATTAGGTTATGTATACACATACATGTGTGTTTGTGTGTATATTAAGCAATAATGATAAAAAGATAAGAGGCCATGAATTTGAGAGTCAAGAGAATGAAGTGGATACAGGAGATGTTGGAGAGAGGAGAAGCAGAGGTTTTCATATATAACACTTTTTAATATAACAGAAAAGAAAAAGCGCTGAAATTCAAGTTGAAATGCTGTGAGAGATGTAATTGAACCTAAACACTTCCTCCATGAAGCAGTTATTTTGAGAGTTTCACATTCAGTTTGTATGTATATCCCATATACATACGGGGTCAGGATCATGGATCAAATAGAATTCTAATAGTCTCCATCTGCTTATCTTACCACCTCAAACAGAACTGTTGCAATTGTTTTGTTATTTCAGTTTTTACTTGTTACAGAATATAGTCTCACCTATCCAAAGTTCTGATCTACAAAAACTCCAAATTCTGAGAGAATTAATTGATATTATAATAGATATTGCACTACTCAGAAAAGTAACTGCTTCAAAGTTTATTTAAAAACTTCTGTAAGAATTTCTACTTTACCTAACAATAGTAATCTTTAGGGTGATGATAGAAATCTACTGTAGTATAGCAGTATCAGAAAATCTCTTCCACATCATTACACAGAGACTACATTACTTTTCTGGAAGTCAACCATGTCAATAACACTGGAGTATCATTAAGAATTTGCTTCCAATTTTCTAAAATTGAGGAATCTCTTGTAATATATAGCAAGCTGAAATTTTAAACAAGGCTTTGTTTACAACCAAAATTGATCAGAAAGCTATTACTAGATTTTCCAGTGTTTGTTCTTAGCTCCTTGTTGACTGAGGCTTCTGTCCCACCAGGTTCTACAATTATTCTGTTGATTGAGGTTTCTGTCCCACCAGGTCCCATATTCATTTAGTCCCAAATAAGCACACAGAGGTCTACATTAATTATTAACTGATTGGCCTAGTATCTCAGGCTTCTTATTAAATCTCACAACTTATATTAGCCCATAATTCTTGTCTGTGTTAGCCATGAGGCTTGGGCGAGGTAGTCACATCTTGCTTGCTCTGTGTCTGGCTTCCTCTGTGTCTCAGTGACGACTGCAGATTGAAACTTCCCTCTTCCTAGAATTCTCGTTGTCCTGCCTCTACTTCCTGCCTCATTGCTCCCCCTATACTTCTTGCCTGGCTTCTGGCCATTCAGCACTTATTTAAAATATAAGTGACAGGGTACAGACCACTATCCCACAGCAGCCCCTGTTGCTTATGCAGCTTTAATTCTTGCCTCTAAATTACAGTTTGGTCCTTGTGCCAATCATGGCTGGAAGCATTCTCCATGTTATAGACCTTTCCATCATTTGTGTTCTGTCAATCACTGCTATTGACCCTCTACCCCTCACAAAATAAAAACAGAGACTTTGAGAGGTTCTTGACATTTTTCTCTGCTTCCCAGAAGACCTGTGCAGGACACCTTTATAGATACATTCTACTTTGTAAGGATAATCTATTTCACAAAGACTGTGCCATAATTCAAAGTAATCTTTAAAAATGAACCTTGCAGGACAGGCTAGGGCATATTGATTACCTCTCCTCTACATTCTCATCCTGTATAGAAGTCTGCCGGATTCCTGTGAATTCTTGATACTTAAAACTTTCTACTAAAGAAGAGTGATAGAATGGAACAGCTAGCACCTGCAATTCACACAGAATTTTAAATTAGTAATCCCAGATACCCTTTCAGATGCCATCTGACTTAAGCTGAAGGGCATGTGCATTAGTCAGTGTTCTTCAGAGGATCAGAACTGATACAGTGAATAGTGAATATATATGTATGTATACATACACACATATGTATAAATAGTTTATTAAATCAGCTTTGGAACAGTAACAATACACCTGAGAGGCTGAGAACTTTACTTGAGAGACTAAGAACCCATTCAATATTTCTCAGTCCACAGGGCTGGTTGTTTTCAGCAGTCCCTGAATGATGCCAAAGTCCTGGAGGTTCCTGAAGAGTTGCTAGACCTCAGTCTAGATATGATGGAAGCCTAGAAACACTGATTCTGATATCAGTGAAAGAAGTAGCAACAGCAGCAGCATAAATTCACTTGGTACTGAGAGGGAAGGCCAAATGAACAGTAGGTGAATAATCTTCCTCCTGCCATCTCCCCTCTTTAATCCTAGCTACCGAAAGGTACTGCATACATTTGAGGTGATCATCCCACATCAAATAAGGCAATTAAGACACATCCTCAACTGGTTTTCCATTTTTTTTTTTACTCAGATAATTCCATTTTGAGGCAAATTGACATTCAAACCAATCACAACAGCATATAAATCCAGTTCTTGGTTTTTTAAGTACAGTTTATTTATTTTTTGAGAATTTCCTATATCAGTAAAATTGTATCTTGATTGTTAATTGTGCATGGATATTGCAAAACCCTACAAACTTTTGGTGCTTTCTTTCTATGTGAAATTCATGTCTTTTCATTTTTGTTTATTTTATTACATTTTAAAATAATTGAATATGACAAAGTTAATAATTAGAATACATGTTAGTCAGATCATGTAGATGACTATTGTCCACATTCCACTAAACCAAAATTATAAGATGAGTATGTCACTCTTTGATTTTTGTAGAGGGTAAAGTTATAACAGGAAAGAAGATGCTCGTGCCTAATAGGAAATGCAAACTCACTAGAATATGGATTTCTTGGAAGAGGCAAGTGAATGAAGCATTTTGAAAATTCTTGGTTATATTTACATGATCATATATCAGTTACATGCATCATACAATGTAAGTCTCCTCTGCTTTATTATTCTTTGCCAGGTCAATAGTGATCTGGGTTATATTAGAGGGTTGCTTATGAGGAAACAGCACACAGAAAAAGGGAAATAAGGCTCATATAGAGAGAAGGAAAGTGTGGTCAACAATTTAAGGATTTGAAAAGTCTTTGTCATACATTTACTAGTTGTGATTCTTTTCTGAGTGTCATGGGCCTCCTTTGCAGGCAGGGCACTATGGGGTTTTATGGCACATTCCAAAAAGAAATGGAGAAACAGCCAAAATCTACTCATTAAGTGCCCAGAAGAGAAACAAAACTTCCAGATCACTAGCATTATTTGCATTTTATAAATCAGAAAATTTTATGCATACTAAAATTTGTTGAATTAAAACACCATATAATTCATTATCATAGTGTGAGAATTCACATTTATTACATGATACTCTCTAGCTCAGGACTTTGTAAAAAGTGAAATAACTGCTAGGAAAGTATCTACTATTTCAAGAAATGGAAAAAAAGCCGTCTTAATAAAACAGTGCTTAAACTGGGTCACTATTTTTTGGCAGGCAAGAGGTCGATAGAGAATGATGTAAAGAAGAAAGTGTGTACTCTGCTGAAATCTGAAGGAACTTAGGAAGGGGAATAGCTATGGGGCTTTCATACACAAATTGAAGAATCAAGAATCATGAACCGATGCCAAGGGGAAAGGTCAAGTGAGGCTAGAGAACATGAAGGATTTACCAAAAGGCCAAGTATATCCTTGAGAACTAAGAGGGTATGGACATGGAGAGAGAATGAATTAGACCAAGGGTCAGTGAAGAATGAATTGGGATAGCATAGAAAGAGAATTGTTCTGGCAGAATAGATAGGAATTTAAACCAGGAGAGGTGAAAGGTTGGGAAAGTTCCATTCAAGACTGTTCAGCAAAAGAACCCTGGAAGAGAAGACTGCCAAGGAGTGAAGCTCTCTCCTGGTGTCAAGTTGTAAATGACAGGGAGTAAAGAGAGGAGACAATTAACTAATTTACTGCCTCTGCAAAGATCTTAAAAAAATCCAGCTCTCTTACAATCATTAGCCAAAATTCAGAAAAAAGTTCTAGGACTCAGGAGCAAAACCGAGAGTGGAACAAATTATTCACAATAAGACCAGGGAAGTTAAGGTCATGAGAGTAAAGCCAGTTGAGGATGGCAGTGTCCAAAAGGAACTGAGTTTCAGTTGTATTCCATAAAGGAAAATAGCCAAGACAGCATCTTTCTTCTTTTAGAAACAAATAGAGTAAGGATAACAAACAATGTGAAACTAACCTCAATTTTGCTTGTTCTGCCAAGGAGGAATAAATAGACCTAGCAGAGTTCAGATAGAAATTTTGTTCTCTTTGTCTAAAATTTAATTTTATATGTATGGGTTCACTGCAGGTACTACAAGTAGAGGTCAGAAGATCCCACAGAACCACAATTACACAAGTTGTTAGCCACCATGTGAGTACGAAAATCAAACACCAGGCCTCTGAAGAACAGTAAGTGCTCTTAACCACTGAACCATGTATCCAGCTCCAATAAATGGCTAGAGAATATAGGCTTTCAAAGTCTACCTATCATATTTAAGAAGAAACATTGCCTTTAAGATATCTCATTTGGGTAAAGGCAATTGCCATCAAGCCCTATTGATATATATATATATATATATATATATATATATATCAATATCAATCTGTTGATTTCATTGGTTAAGCAATAAAGAAACTGCTAGGCCCATTTGATAGGCCCACCCTTAGGTGGGTGGAGTAAACTGAACGGAATGCTTGGAGAAAGAAACTGAGTCATGGAGTCGCCATGATTCTCCCAGTCCAGGCAGATGCAGGCTAAGATCATTCCTGGTAAGCCAGCTCTTGGGCTACATAGATTATTAGAAATGGGCTAGTCCAGGTGCGAGAGCTAGCCTAGAAGAGGCTAGATAGAAATGGGCCAAGCGGTGTTTAAAAGAATACAGTTTCCGTGTAATTATTTCGGGTAAAGCTAGCTGGGTGGCGGGACACAGCCCTGCGTGGGCGGCCGGGTGCCGGAAATGCAGCCCCGCTGCCCCTATTTCCATACCCTATGACTTGAGCTCAATCCCCAGGACTCAAACAGTGAAAGGAGAGAGGCAATACTCTACTACTCTGCCTTTCTAACTTTATGATTTCATTATTGTTGTTTTGTTTCATATTTTATTGTGGTTGTTCTTGCCTAGCAAGTCCACTCAGTACTATCAGTACATGTTTGGGCATAGAACCTTGACTGGAAGACAGGTAGGCTCTTGGAGGGTTCATCCATGAAGAAAATTGAATCTCTCTATCTCAGTGACCATCAATTGCTAATAGCTTTTCAGCTAGGAGTGGAAATTTGTGATCACCTTCCTCTTCCAAAATGGGTATTTGTCTGTCTTGATTTTGTTCAGTTCTTACACTTGCTGTCAGAACCCCCTTTCCTTGTCTAAGTCTTTACTCCTTCTCCCAGCTCCTATACATTTCGTGTGTGCAAACTCCCTGCTGTGTTAGTAATGGGCTTTTGTTGCTTTCATTGTACTTAAACTCAACCTTGGTTTGAAGACAAGACTTGGGAATGAAGACTGCATTTAGAAAGGGCTTGATGACAAGTGTAGGAACTACAATCCCATGTTTTCTCTGGCTTGCAATTGTTCTATTCTAAACCCTTGAGTAGCCATCATTGACTCTCTTAATTTCAGAATCTCTTTCAATAAGTCCTTATAGTCATGTGACCACCTCCTAACCATGATGCTTAGCCTACTCATTCTCATCTTTTTTGTCTAAATATTTACTCTTCTTCAACCAGCTTCTATCACTTAGAAATAAAACATCATAACATTTTGCCTATGCCAACCCTAGGTGATTGTTCCTATCTCTTAAATATATGTTATTTTTACAGCTTGTTGTAAAATAAGGGACCTCTAACATGATATAATTTTTTTCATGTATTTTGTGACAATTATTATTGTGGCAAACATATAATGGATATTTATATAAAATATTAGTCTACTGGCATCATTTATTATTTTTTACATTCAACAAAAATTTGTTGAACTCCTCATATCTGTCATATGTTATAAATTAGGTTGAATATGTAAATTAATGTTTTAAATATATTCTAAAATATAAAATAAGATGAAAGTCTAGAGATAGTTCATATTTTTCCTATAAGATTACAACAGGAAATGTTAATATCCTAGAAAGTCTACATGATCCTCAGTATTTCCAGGGCCCTATACATCTGAATTGGGTAGCGTGAAGTGTGACTAATTAACACTAACAGTATGAGAAAGAACAATGCTGTATTCTTGCTTGGAAGCAAGGGAGATTATAGGTTCCTTTTCTTGAGTGAAAGACTGTGAGACAAGACACAAGAAGCCTGTGTCTGAGAGTCCACATTATGGGATTGACATCAAAGGCCGTGGAGCGTGTATCATACTGTGGCATGAATGGCAATTCTTCACAGTTTCATGTTACCTTGATTTCCAGCTTTGCTGGCTCCTGAAACACACTTTTATCCTGATTATTACTTAACACCAATTTTATTTGTTTATGTTGATGGGAATATAGATCATTAAAGTTGTTTGAATCACATTAATCCTGACTTAATTATTAAATCTTAAGAGTGCAGATGTTGAACTCCTGTCTGTCTATCTCAGTGTCCAGAGCAGCAATGCTGATGTCTTGGGTTCTGCGTAAATATTTACTGAGAGAATAAACAAGGGAAGTGGAGACAGTTACAGAGAGAAACAGTTAGAACAGCGCCAGAGGAAATAACTTGCAACAAAATACAGACATATGTAAAATACACCCAGAGTGAGAAGCAGATTTCAACTGAAGAGAAGAGAATGAAAAGTTAGCAAAAAAGCCAGGCATGCTGAGTCACACCTTTAATCCCAAGTCAGCAAATGACCATTGTTGAACAAGCAGAAATTCTACTTTTTAAATGCTCTTGTTAGTAACTAATGCTAAATTGGTCCTGTGCTTTCTTAGAATAAGGAAATGTGTGTGTATAAGTAAGAAT
Source organism: Microtus oregoni (assembly GCF_018167655.1). Lineage (NCBI taxonomy): Eukaryota > Metazoa > Chordata > Mammalia > Rodentia > Cricetidae > Microtus > Microtus oregoni. Next base: position 16,142,859 of record NW_024543090.1, read on the forward strand.
TTGTCAGTTTCTTATCAACCGACTAGGCATCATTCACTGGAGAATCCCCAATCAAGTCAGTTCTTTGGGGAATCTCATATCTTGCTAAATGTTCTTGGCTATGATAGTCTATGACATCCACTCCATGGAGTTGATAAAATAAGAATAATAAAGAGTACAAGGTAAAGGCATAGCTTCCCATTGAACAAAACAAAGAATATTTTCCAACAATTATTCTTTCCATTCTCTGTCACATGTCCTAGGTCAATTCCTTTCATTTGCAATGGGGGAACAAACCATTGCAGGTGGTTTGTGGAAGGTGCTGCAGATGTCAGTGGTGAGATGTGTATATCTTAACTAACTGTTTTCCTTAGATGGAAATTGAAAGATTATCACATATGCATACATACATCATCTCCCTTTTATTTTTTAAAATTGTACTTCTGTGCTCTAAGTATTGACATTGCAAAGCAGAATAATTAAGGCTAAAGCATCAAAATGATAGAATTCACATACACACATACACATGCAACTGAACACACACAGGCCTAGTATAGATCATTTTAAGTTTACAGCTTTTGAGTAAATATTGACTAAAAGAAGAAACTATTATTGAATGGCATTCCTCTCTTGTGTGACAGAAGTAAATACATAAATATAATTTAATTTAGACAGTAAATCCAGCTAAAAACAATTGGATCTTCTGCTTTTTGCAAGTTTGTTTTATTATTGTTCATAAATTGTTAGCTCTCATCAGCCTCCCAGTAGTCTCAGAAAGACAGAGAGACGGTTGGGATTGTCTTTAGGTTATAGATGAAGAAACTTTACCCAAACTTTTGTTCTTGCTTGTTCAAGGCCATCTAGCTACTGCATGGCTGGGCTGCAAGAAGCTCTCTCTGTTCTGTTGACTACTAGTCTAGGACACTTTCCACTCCATCACATACTAGGATGTGTGAAGATCATTACCCTAGGGCCAGCCATAGGACAGCTCAGTTCACAGGAGGCGTGAAACATCAGCCAGTGTGCCACTGGCTTTTCCTGATGGCTTGAGACACCTTCATATCTCATTCAGGTCCGAATGCCTGGGACACAAAGAAGCAAGCTCAGCTGCAACCACTTAATTTCTTTGGGCACAGCCCTCTCAGACAATCAGGTACAGCACCCTCCCTTTGCTGGCCTTTCTTGAAGGCTATCAACATATCTGCTGAGGCGGCACTACATAAAATGGCTGTCACCAAGCCATCTGGTGCATTTGAGCTTTTTCCCCCTCTAAGATGCAAGTTCTCAGTTTGCACAGCGCTTCAAATTCTTAATACACTTGACTGAGTCATTAATATTTCACTTTCATTACCATGTATTAATAACAGGAATTTAGAACGATCTTGTTCATCTAACTCCTAGAAAACAAATAATTACATTCGTGCATATTGATTGTCAGATAACTAAACATGTTTAGCCTGGAGCTACGAGAAATCCACCAGCAGGCCCGGTTTTGGTTATTAGCCATACTTAAAGTGTATCAAGCTGATGTCTCTGAAACGCTAGAGACAGGGATATAGAAGTCCAGGCATTTAAGGGAGACAGTCTTTACTGGACCCCGCCCTAATTCTCTATAATCCTTTAGGGTGTAGCTTCTTGTCAGAGGTTTGAAAATCCCGAAAGAAAATCTAAGTAAAGACTAAGAAGCTGGAATTCTGTCCTTAGAAGTTTATTTACTCATGGTTTAGTTGTTGGCATTTGGGGAAGAAAGCTCATTTTCCCTCCTCGTTTTTTTGTTTGTTTGTTTGTTTGTTTTTCATAAGTGCTAGGGCTCAGTATGGGGAAAGTGTCTCATATATTGTCTGGGAGTCAGCATTTGTTCAAAGATCAGCTCAGTATTTACAAAGAAGCACCAGGCTTGATCTTTGACAACACAATTTATCTTTCTTACCAGTGAGAAAGGGAGACAATGTAAGAAAAAAAAAGGGGGGGGGGAGAAATCTGTTAAACTAGATAAACAGACATTTTCTTTTTTATTGAGCTTCTATTTAACTTTATACAATATATTTTGATCATGTTGCTGTCCCTTTCACAATCCTTCCCTTACCTCCCTACATGCCTAATTTGATGTGCTTTGTCAAAAAAAAAAACAAACAAAAAACAAAAAAACAATGGAAACAAAAACAAACAAAAAAATTAGCTAAACAAAAATTACCAAAAGGAAACAAAAAGCCCGCAGGGAAAAAATAAGAACCATGGAATATGTCTTATGTTGGCCAACTGCTGCTCAGCCCGGGGCCGGCCCTGAGTGTGGTCGACAGACCCATTGAAACCTCCATGGAGAAAACTGACTTTCCCCTTCCCTGAAGATATCAACTGCAAATAGCTTCTTGGTTAGGAGTGGGGCATTGTGTCTACTTCTTCTTTTCAGTTCTGGGACTTTGTCTGGTGTGCAGGTTTTACATATGCCATCACAATGTCTGTGAGTTCATATGTGTCCTGTTGTGTCTGGAAGATAATGTTTCCTCGGAAGTATCCACCACCTCCGACTCTGACAATATTTGCACCTCCTCTTATATATAGATCTCTAAACCCTGAGAGGAAAGCTTTGATGAGGACATCCCATTTGGGTCCAAGTGTGCCAATGTCTCTCAGTCTCTGCCCACTTTCTATGTGTGGGTCTCTCTGTTATTTCTCAAGTACTGAAAGAATAAGCTTCTCTGAGCAGGCTGAGCAATGCAGAGATTTATAGGGATGGCAGTCAGTCGTTAGGAGTCTTTTTGTTGGTGTGTTCCTTTAGCACAATAATAATGGTATGCTTTTTCCTAGGTCCATGACATACCTAGTCTCAGATTCTTAGGTTCCATCACATGGAGTGGGTCTAAAATCCAATAAACACAAAGTTGTTTGCTATTCTTATAACATTTATGCCAGTGTTGTACCTGTATATCTTCCAAGAAGGTTGTTGCTGCATATCAGAGGGTTTATAGTTGAGTGATATTAAGGATTGCTTTTCTCCTCCATAAGCATGCAGAGTACCTTCTAGGTCACAAGAGCTTATCAGTAGTGGTGAAGATTCCATTTGGGCACCAACTTTATTTCTCCGTGTTCAATGACATAAATAAGAGGTAGCTTCATTAATTAGAGCCTGACCATCAGATTTTGGAGAGTAACAAACAGTCTTAGCAATAGCCTATGTTGTTTTGAGGAGTGGTCTATGGGACCTCTTTCACCAATGACTCAGTAACATTGAACCCATTCCAGGCACTATAGGTTTTACGTGATGATGAAGGATGCTTAGTTTGGTCATTGTCTCCCTTATTATTTGTGACTTTATTTAAATTCCTCTGATATATGGGTAGATTTCTGGAAGCTTCTACAGTAGCAGATCTCCAAATGGTTTTTCTAATGGTCTTTTATGTTGCTTGCCCTTCTCCATTTCATAAACAGACATTTCTAATTAGGGATATGCGTTTTCTTCTAAGTTCAGTCAGCATTCATTGAAACATTAAGGAAATTCATTGACAGAGTAACACTGGGAATTGAGCTAAGAATAGAAATTGTGCTTCTAGAGGGTAGAGAAATGGCTTAGAGCACTGGCTGCTTTTGTAGAGGACTGAAGTTTAGTTCCTGGTACCCACCTATTAGCTCATAGAAGTCTATAAGTTCTGTTCCAAAGAACTCAATTCCTTCTTCTGGCCTCCAAGGTCGCCAAGCACACATGTGGTCCACATGAAGATATGCATACAAGTATTCATACAATGAAATAAAAATAAACAAAATCTTAAGAAAATCAAGATAAGATTTGTGCTTCTATTAAAACATTGGAAGACAGTGCAATTGACCACTTCATTAAAGAAGGCAGAGAAAGCCGCTTGGTGGTAGTGCATGCCTTAAATTCCAGCACTTGGGAGGCAGAGACAGGCAGATCTCTGTGAGTTTGAGGCCAGTCTGGGCTACAGAGCAAGTTCCAAGGTAGACACCAAAGGTACACAGTGAAATCCTGTCTCAAAAAACAAAAACAAAACAAAATTGCCCTTGAGCAACTGGCAGAGTCTTAACTACTACTATTGTCCCGCAGTTCTAATGTGATTCTTAATGTAGCTTCCCCATAAGTTTGCCACTCCCAGCTCTCCAGTTCCCCCCTTCGCTGCACTATATCCTTGGATCAGGTAATTGAGCTCCTGCATCCTAAGAGCTTGCTTTTGTACCATGTCCTGGCCACTGCTCCGTATCTAGTGTGGCACATGCCAGGTTGATCCACAGAAGGTATCGCTCCCTTTCTTAACATCTTTGTGGCACACTGACTGCCCATTCTCTATTTCTAATTTTTATTAAATAATGAAGTTCCTTTCAACTGATGGTGGGCACTGCCTTCATATAGGAAGGGAAAGTTCATTAGATCACACAATGAGACTCTCTGACTCAGTCCATCCTTTCAGATAGAGATGAGTATGGATGGGGACAGCAGCTGAAGGAGAGGTGGGAGAAAGCATCTGGAGGACAGGAATTGCAGTGGAGGTGGGAGTCACCCTGGCTGACAATATCTGAGGTTTGTCAGTGCTCCTGTGCTCTTAGACACACAAGTCTGTAAAGGACTTTGTGCCAAGAATATTCACCTGATTGTGTCTCCAAATCAAGGCTGCTACAGTCTGTTTCTGAAATGAACATGCCCCCACAGTGTTAAATATCTATGTGTTTTTTTGCATATACTCACTAGCGCTCTCTCTCTCTCTCTTTCTCTCTCTCTCTCTCTCTCTCTCTCTCTCTCTCCCATGTGTTTCTTGGTTCTCCTTTATATTAAATCAAAGCTTTAAAGATATCAAGGAAAAATATCCCTTTGTTCATGAGCATGTGTGGTTAAACTCAGAGTTATTCACATGTTCTCTGTTTCTCTCCCCCACACCCTTACATGAACACACACACACACACACACACACACACACACACACATGTGCACACACACACGAGATAGAGAGAGAGAGAAAGATAGAGAGAGAGGAGAGAGAGAGAGAGAGAGAGAGAGAGAGAGAGAGAGGAAGAAGAAGGAAGACTAGCTGAGAAGAGCAGTCTCACTGGGAGGAGAAAATAGATAAAGTAAGGTAATGGGTAAACACACCCAAACTATATGATATGCACATATGAAACAGAAAGTCTTGCTGAGCTTGCTCCTCTAAAGATCCCCCCTCTTCCTTCCTCTCCTATATGTGTTTGTGTGTGTGAGAGGGGGAGAGTACGTGTGTATATGAGTGTCCCTGAGTTTAATCATGTGTGCTCTTGAGGAGGGAGTTGTTTTGCTACTGTGATTTTTATAGACCTCACCGATTCCTGCTCATCTTTCAAGTCCAAGGATATGGTGTGCAGTAAAATCCACATCTCATCACCACAAAGCCTGCATCGGTAAGGTCGGACACAGGTGAAAGATCCAGAGTTAAACACCTGAAACTGATGGATTAAATAGGATGATACAGACAGACATGGCCATCAAGATTTGTCTTCTGGCTGTTGGAGAATACGTAAGGTATAACTTGAGATATTTAGGGGATGAGAGTGTCTTTCTCCTGCCCTGTCCTTCATGTCTCCAATACTTTCTCCTACCTGTCTTCAAATGCTACCTGGAGATCTCAGTCTTTTCCTGTTCCCTAAATTGATGGACTATGGAACTGACAGAAAAGAAAGAGTCTCCATATGAAAAGTTGGCTTAGAAGGGAGAAGAACGCTTGTTTTAATAAGCAGATGGTCTCTGTAGATGGGGGAGTGTTAACATTAAAACATATGCTTGGGGAGGGAGGGAGGAAAGAAGGAGAGGAGGGAGAGAGCGAACGAGAGGGAAAGAGGCGGAGGAGGATTAGGAGGCACGTGGCGTCTGTAAACAGTGTTCTTTCTAGAAGTTTTCCATGTGAGGGAAGCAGCTTTCCAGAGTAGTATAACGAAATTTGCCCAAATATTTCTGATTTCAGCTCAAAGACTTTTTACCTGACATAAATTATGATTGCATAGTACCAAGAAATGTCATCTGCAGAAATGATAGTTAGGTGAGCTTGAGTTTTCTTGTTTGGTTTTGTTTTTCAATCCACTTGATAAAATAAAAACATTAGGATATCAGTGTGGTGATTTTGCAACGAGTCTCTGTGTTTGTAGCAGAAATTGAACTGTTCTTACTGTGCTGTTGTTGCTAGCTGAGATGTCTAATGTGTTATAGATAACATATACAGATGTCAAAAGTAGGTATAAAGGCAACTCCTACTTGTTACTACTCAAATGATGTGATTTTTTTAATTAATTTACTACTTTGAAGAACAAAAGTTATGATTCTCTATTAGAGCTGGAGGGAAATGAGGAGATGCAAATATGGGCAGAGTCAAAACTATGCACTGCCTGGTTGTGAAATTCAACTTGGTTCAACCTTATTATGATGTCAGTTGATGGAGACTGGTGTGGAAGCATAGCGTATTCTGATCAGGTTGATGGTGTTTTGTTGATGTTGCTTCTAAACTAAAAGAAGACCCACAAAATGATGAGAAATATAAGAGAGCTAAACCTACAGCATAACAAAATGAATGCTAGATTAAGTGTTAAAAGACCCTTGTTCTGCTACTATGCAACCGGGTGACAGTGGTTAAGGTTGGGCTACTGCTGTTAGCTTTGTTTTCTTGAGTATATTTCAAAGAAATCTATGTCAGTCCGGAATCACAAACAGATCCCTGTATGGTCCAGATGGTGTGAGTAACCCTGCCCAAGTGTAAGACCCAAGTATGTACCTGGGCTTATGATCTGCTGGAGAAAACTTTATTCCTTGATAGGGAAACACAGTTAGCCCTAGTCAAACCTTACAATTGAAGGGAGGGATGCGTGTCTTCAGGAGCACCCAGTGCTGCAATGTTTCAAGAAAAAACAGATTTTGTGTAAAGTAGCTCAATTTGTTTTCAAGATGTAAGCAGTACACTTAAAAAATTAAAAGTTAAAACAAAATGCAGGGTCAACTAATCATGTCAAAAGACTCCATGAACTAAAACTGAGGGCCCTGAGGTAAGTGATCTCTTGGGCCTTCTTAAAATTTAAAAGTCAAGGACATTAGGGTAGGATCTACAATGAGAAAAAAAAATCACACACACACACACACACACACACACACACATATATATATATCAGACCATGCTGTTTTTTAATTTTATTTTTTATTTTATTTTTATTTTTCAGATGAGAAAGATTGACAGAGATCTGTGACGTGTTAAATGAAGAGCAGCAGGGGTTTTAAGCCTGGCTGGGGTGGTAGCCATTGCTAGGGATACACAAAGAGTTCTCCGTTTGGGATGTGCATTTTTGTGTGAGATGCAAGTGCTTTGTGGGTGTGTATATGTGGATGGGTAAAAAGGAGAGCAGTAACTGTCAGGGACCCACTGACATTTTTTCTGACTCCGAGTTGATTCTGGCCTTTTACTCATCCTCACTTGCTTGCTTGACCTTTTGTTTTCCTATTCTCGCCCTTCTTCTCAGTACTCTCACTGGGATTTTTTTTTAAAGTAATGAATCTGGATATTTAAAAGTCTAGGTAGAAATTAAAGACTTGGTAATGGGTTTGAAGAAAGGTGTAAGGACGAATGGGGATCAAGTAAAGGGATTGAATTACCTGCAGCTCCTGTGGTGAGGCAAGTCTGTTATTTCAAGCTTGACTTATCTTTACTGTGGACATAAAATATGATCTGGGAGTGTGATGTCAGCGCATCCACTCTCAATAATTGATATGATGAATAATCTCAACCTTCCAATACCTTCTGTATCTCCCCACATCTCCAGAAACTTCATTCATCAGCCACGTTTGAAATGTTTAAGTAATCTCAGTGATGTATGGAACCCTGACACTCCCTTGTTAGAAATTCGCACTACTAACATTCTATCAAATTAAAAAGCCACTGAGCTCTTGTGCATAAAATTACCATAAATTACCTTCTGAAGGTTCATTGCTGTTTGGAATGTTTAATTGCTCACTCAGCTGAACTTTAACAGCTCAGTATTATTAATCAACTTGTCAAAAGGTTTTTCATTATGTAGTCTTTAGATGGAATTGGGCAGGGTACGAACTTGTACTTCAGTTGGTCTGATTCTAGTAAATTGCCAACCAATCTTGGTAGAGTTTGGCATCTTTTGTTCTCTCATTATGACATTTCACAAAGTATTCTGGTGGGGGGGGAAACTAGGTTCTTCCACATGTTTCTATAAAGTCAGTGAATTCATCAATAAAAGAGAGAGTTTTAATGGCTGTATAAAGGACAACTAAAGCAGGTGGACGAATGAAGGCACACGGCTGAGAAGCGATTACATTCGTCTTCCAGTTGAATTATGCTAGGGGCGAGATAAACTTCCTAATGGTACTGGTATGTTAATGATGATGCATAATGTGATTTTACTATAATTTTCTTTAAAGTGATACTTCATGGATGGCATGTTTAGGTGAGTGACTTGTGTTCCATGAATCCTTACAATACAGCCAGTTTGACTTATCTTCCAGAGCACGGGAAGTTTCCTTACCCAACTTAGCAAGGGCACCCCAGAGGCAACAAACTAGTTCTAATTGCTCCCACTGTCAACGCTTAAAAGTAACTGTTTGAATTTTAGTGGACATGACTCTGACTTTTACAAGCTCAAGAATATGAAACTATTCCAATAAAGCTTAAAAGGATCCAGACCCAGCATTTTACGCTCTGCGATAATTATTCCCTGCCCCTTCCCATCTAATTTCCCTTGTCCCCTTTTCTCCCTGTATCATTTTTAACTGTGAAAATATATGAACAAAATCACCATGAGAGAAAATCATGTTTTCCTATTAACTTCATATTTTATATTTTAAAGTAATTTCTTTTATTGAAAGCTAAGCAATGAGAACCTTCCATCAAAGGCCAGTGGCTCAGAAGTCAGTGATGCTTATGGTAAGGTCATAGCATTCCAAACATGGGTACCATTGGCATAGTGAGATTGAACAAATGACTGCCTTCTGTGGTTCCAAAGTAAAAATCTGAATCTCCTCAGGTCATCACTGGAATTGAAGTCATATAGGAAAAGTCATGGATAACTAGCTATGTCAGAAAGACCTTGGGTCCTGAAAAGTAACCCTTCTTCATTGAGAGAGAAACTGCTTTTGTTAGTGATTTTTTATAAAAAATAATAACTTGCATGAAGTTTTAATTTATTTGTCTTGCTCCTCTTCATGTAGCAACAAATAGAAACAAGGTGCTGACAAATAAAAATACAGATGCAGCTGGAGATTGATGTGATTGAAAATCCTTTCCCCAGTCCTCGCCTCACAACTATCCAAAGTCAGCAAGCCATTGTTTAATTCAGAGCTCTGGGGGCAGTGCATGGCAATGCCAAGAGCAAACATCATCCACCCTGCATCTTAGCATTCTCCATCAACGCTTTCATTGATCCCTGCTGTCTCTCATCCCAAAAGGTATGCCACAGGTCTGGATGGAGAATAACTAAACGCAGCACTTTAGATGAATACTTAGGAAACAAGACCAAATGGTAGATGAAAGAAACTCACTGAAGACACCCCAAGGCTGGAGAGATAGTGAACAGATGAACGTTCTTGCTTCCAAGCCTGATGACATTAGTTTGATCTCCTGAACCAACATGGTAAAAAGAGAGAACCAGATTCTGCAGGTTGTTCTGTAACCTCCAAACTCACACCGAGGCACAACATTTTCCTTTCTCCCAGCATACACATAAATAAATAAATGTAATTACAAAATTAAAGGCAAACGACAAGAATCCTTTATGTTTTCCAGATACAGGAAAGGTGATTAAGAAGATGTTGGCCAGCTGCTTTTTATACAATCATTGCGAACAACAAAAAAAGTACCATTATTAAATATGGAAGAATTTAGTCAGTGAGGATTTTGGAACTCCAAAACGAGTAACTTTGGAGAGCTATAAGAATGCTTTAGAAGTGAATGTATTTGAAATAATTCAGGCAAACCTCACTTTGAGTCAGAGAGCACGAACTGGTCTCTTGAGGTTCTATTCAATTTGAAGTCTCTCTAGTTCTATGATGTTAAATTTTGGTATGATTGACTAGACTGCCTTAGGACTAAATTCCACTCATTGATTCTAGTATCTTCTAAGAAAAAAAAGCAACTAGAAATTGCCTCTTTGTGCACCAATTGCAGCAGCTGGCTTTTCCCCCTAGCATTGTAGTCATGCATAGTTGAGAACAGAGTGGAGCTCATTGTGTAAATTTTCCTTAGTGCATGGATTATTGATTTAATAGATCATGACAATCTATTTTGTCAGGCTGCCGCCACACAGGTTCTGAGTCAGCAGGCAGACAAGTCTTATAAAATATTTGTTGTGAAAATAAAAAGCTGCTGCCTAAGATGAAATTGAAGCTGAATAATGGTAAAGTCAGTTTTCTAATAAGCAAGATGATCATCACCCAGGACCTGAGATCATTAGAGGGAAAAAGAGCTAGCCATTTTACTTCATTCTTTTGCTTCTGTGGTAGGAATGGAAAAAATCTTAACCCAGAAGAAGTGAAAACAAATTCTGCATCTTTTATGGATGTGGAGTATGAAGGATGAGGGGATATCTAGTAGGTTTTCTGGCTGTCAAAGGTAAGAATGTCAGAAGATGGAAGATAGACTCTGATTTGGCTGTGGGGTGGCAGGCAGTTTATTGACTAATAAAAGGAAGCAGAGCTGTGGAAAAGCAAGTGTAAAAATATGATGCATTCATAACAGTGATCCTGATGGTGTGACATTCCCAAATGGGGGAAATAGGATTGAACAGCCCTGTCTTCATACCAATAAATCATTGGAATCAGTATGTATGCACATATATACATAGAATATACACATAAATAGATACACCACACAGAGATAATTATAAGAGCCTAGAGTTTCATATGTTTGTTGATTGTTTGAGGCTCCTTGGAGCAGCAAGTTAGTAAAGGCGTGAGCGCCCTGACAACAGAACTTGGTAATCTGGAGGAAAATGTCCTATTTGTGAAGAAGGAAAGGGCAGGTTCATCCCGCATCTGAGCATCCCGCATCTGAGAGATACAGGAGTGACACTCTCGTGAAAGGGTGTAAAGTCAGTTAGACAAGTCCTGGTAGTCAGGTACAATTATTAACAACAGTTAAAGTAGAGGAAATAAATGCATTTGTTCTACAGGAGATCAGGGGGCACAATAGCATCTAGGACAATGCATACTGCCACTCAAACTCAGTCCACCTTATTTGATCGGTTTCCTGCTTGGGACCACGTTAAAAACAAAGATCTCAAGAACAGTCATCTTAGTAATGTGAGATGGACCCAAAGCCATGCCTGTCTGTCATCAGCTATGCATTGAGGTTATCTCTTGCCATGAGTTAGCAACTTCGTTGGGGCAATTGGGTTACCCCAAATGGTGACCAGATTTAATTATGAACCTTTGAGTACCATGCTTTTCTAAGGCCATAACTAGAGTGCTTGGCAATTATCACTCAATTAATCGGTCGCTGGAAACCAATGTATCTAGAGGTGAGATGAATTCACCCTTTTCCTTCTGCATTAAAGGGCATCCTCCTCACAATTTCTAAGGTCTATTGTCAGCATGTTTACTCCTTGTCGCTTGAAGGAACCTCAAATGATCAAGAGATACCCAAAACTTCAAGCTTTTATAATTATCTCTGTGTGGTGTATATATTTAGGTGTGTGTATGTATGTGTGTGAGGGCACATGTGTGTGAATTTGTCTGTGTGGATACTAGAGTGGTAGAGTGGTTTTTCTACTGCATCTTGCCTTATTTTATTTTTCCTTTTGAGACAAGTTCTCTCACTGAACATGGAGCCTACTGATTGGCTACACATGATTGGTATATTGGCATTAGTTACAGAAACAATAAAATTGAGTTCATCCTTCGCCCTGTGCCTTACAAAATGCCCTGTGTCCCGAAAACCAGATTCCACAAAGGCTGAACATCTGGGAACAGAGAAGACAGGGCATTGCTTTTTATTCTGGGTACATAGACAATCTTGATGCAGGTTACTCAAAACCATATACTTCAGGTAAAAGTGCGTTTTGCCTACATATTTTTTTGTTAATTGAGCCCAACAAAGACAGGTTCTCTATAATTCAGGAGGTAGATGGTTTTTAACTCATATTTCCTGCTATGGGCTTTGTCTGCGCCCTGCTACTGAGACTAATTCCCACCTCTCATTGCTGAATTTGGCAGCAGCAACCACACAGACAGGTCCATGTTCACCATAAACAAAGCAAAGTGATTCATGGCCTCTTTTCTCTTTCTTAGATTTTGCAGAAAATTAGAAATTTTAGAAAAAAAAATCAAGTGGTCTCAGAGGTGGTCTGAAATGCATTTGTTCATGAACAATCAAAACGCTGGTCCTGAATGCATCACCCTCAGAAGACCAAGCAGCATTTAGTTCTTGTCTTGTGAAACTAAAAAAGCAATAGAGAAAAAATTCAGAAGTAATGTCTTGACTCCAGTGCCATTTATATTCTCCAGAATTTCTGTGAAGTTGTTTAGTGGCATCTATTAAGCTGACAAGCAGCAGATTTTATTTTACCAGACAAAAAATTCTAAGGATTTCAGCATTGAAACATGTATTACAGAATTAAATAGCTTTAAATGACCAATTGGAGGACAATATAGAATACCTGGTAGACAGATAAATCAATATGTAAAGATGTACAAGGAATATTAACCATTTTCCTTTCCAATCAAATAGAGGAGACCAAGAATCCAAGGACATAATTCTGATATATTTCGTGCCATGGGGGTGAAAAGCATGTTTAATTTCTGAAGCAAGGGTGATATCAATAGAAATAAGTATTGGCTCTAATTCATTAGAGCACTATATGGTTTGGCATTTATAAATAAAGGCCTCTCTACTCTGAATTCTCCATGTGCATAAAAGAGAAGCCAATGATTAATTTAAACAAATTACACTTAATTCTTAAACATATACTGCTTGAACACTTTCTTTGTGGAAGACACTATGCTTGTCCTACCATTCCTTCAAGAAGTAGAATAGGGTATAGACAATCTTCCAGAGGTATATTTAGAAGATAAGTGTAATGAATGCCCAAAATGAGATACAAAGGAAGGAGAGAGACTATCCAGAAGTAAGATTATACAAAACTTTATGTTGGAGGAAGGAAAAGCATTTGACGAGTAAGTGGGGAGTGAATGGGAAGTGTTCTTAGATGAAAGGTTAGTAGTATTCCAAGGAACACTGTTGCAGTGGGCAGTCAGGGGCACATTTAAAATGTCAGCGATAGGCCAGTTTTGCTTGCCCTATGGAATGTTTGTAAGGAGATAGGAAGTTGGTTTGGAAAGCTGGTTAGTAAAGCATTTTAAAGAACGTTCTCGCAAGCACTGGAATATTGTGAAGCAGAGAACTCAGTTGAGAGATGCTGTTTCGAATCCACCTCTGACTTCGTAGTTAGGGTTCTTTCCTTCTTTCTGGGGACCAGAACTGTTTCTATGACCTTTCTACAAAGTAAAATACCATGACTTCAGAGACCATAGTTGAAAGTTCAATGCTATAGACCGTAAAAATTGGGGAAGTTTAATAAGTCAGGGGCTTTCTTTTTCTTATCTTCCACATAGAATCCATTAATAAATAAGACACATTCTTCTAAATAATCTCTTGGATCCCTGTCTTAGATCATCACTACTGGTTCAAGACTGAATCTGCCATACCCTGGGTTCTGCCAGTATCCCATTGTTATACCTTTGTCCTTATTCTTTATCTAGAAATGATCACACAAGAGTATCATCCCACCATTTTACAGAAGATGCCCCAAGACTCTCCATTAATTTATATATGGAGCAAGGTACCTAATGTGACATTCTCAATCTTGACAACCTCAAATTGCTGCCTTATAATCTTATATTTCAGATGTACTGAAAATGTAAATTTTTTATACCAGCTTATGTTTTCAAGTAGCATTGCTTTCTATCTGAAACTTCAACTTCTCTGCTTGATAATAATGGTTACTTAATATAAAACTCATTTTAAGAGTTATTTCCTCTAGATACTCAGGACTCTTTTCTTCCGTATTCACCTTTAAGATAGCAAATTGTACACCATGCCACTCTGTCCTGAGCCAATTATGTTGTTCTCTATAATTTTTCCATCCTCTAGTGGGTGTATTTTTCTTGAGGACGGAAAGTGATTGAACTATTTTTGTATATCCATTGTGGAAACTCAATGAATAGGAAAGAAGAAAGTTGTGGCCAGCATATAGATGTACTATGTTGACAAGAGGCTGTAGGAAAATGAATTTAAGGCAAACACAACAACGCAATAAATAGGATATGAAGATCTGAACTTCAGTAAAAAGAAATGAAGATGAAGATACACAGTGTTTTGGAAAATGGAGATGATGTGTATATGTGGTTCTGCAGATTTTAGTTAACCACGTATAGTTTTCAGTTGTGAACTAAGAAGAAAAGGAGCATAAATGGTTGGTGGTAGGTTTACATTGGAATTTAGAAAGCTAATTTCTGACATAAGACAAAATAGTAACAAGGAAAAAAAAATCCAGACGAAAAAATAGCAACAAGGATTTGAGGGCCATTAGTGCACATGTCGTAGTGATGATTTGTGGAGAATACAAAGAAACTGAATATTTCAAAACAGATAGGAATGGAATGGCCAAATATATGAGTTTCTGGGACTGAGAAAAAATAACAAATGAATTAATAATGAACCCAAATCAGATAATTAGGGCAAGAATGTCTAAAATGGACATTGTCAGACCTTTGTCATTTCAGCTTGCATTTGCTCTTAACAACCCAAGAGCTCACTGAAACAGTGTTCTCTGATCTAGCAGTGATTCCCCCTACTTTCTGTTGACCAAGTATTACAAAACTTGGTCTCACTGTCAGGAGCAACTGGTGTCCTGACTGGTGTCCTGACTCGTTAACCACAGGATCGTTACAGCATTGCCACAGTTAAATGAGTAAGCTTTAAGCCTGCTCTATTGAATATTTGGGACATAGTTATGCTGAAAACTATTTACCAGTGACCCAGTCTGTTAACTAACTTTTGACTAATGCTGGCAACTTGAGTAATTACTATATTGGCAAAGAAATTCAACTCAGCTTTGACAGGTGGGCCTATGTACCCAGGATACTCTACATTGTGTCCATGCTTCTATTTAGTACTCTGACATAAAATTTCTGACTTTTTTTTGCACATATTTAGACTGTGAAGAATAAGAAAAATTCTGACAGTTGTCTAAATAGGAATTTATGGTTTGTGAAAGGACCCTGTCTTTACCTGCTAGTAAAAACTCAGCTTATTAGCTGTTTTACTTATTGCTATTCCTATTATTGTTTTTAATATTTTCAGCAGCTGCTGCAGTAGTATGTTTCACTTTGGATGAGAGTCCTTAGCTCAAAGCCCTTTGACCTCTAATTGCCCCAGATAGGATTTTGATTTTATATAGTTCTTTATTTTTCTTTCTAAGAAGTCATCAATTTGATAGATTTTTTTCAAATAACTCAGCATCCTACAAATATTAGGAGCATTTTTTTCTTAAAATATCTTTACAGAGAACACCAAATCTCAAATAAAAATTAAAACGTTTTCTTTTTATTGAGTCCACTGGTAAATATTCAAAAGATTCTTTGACCACAAATAACAGAAACCACTGAAGAAGGCAGAAGAAATTCAACATCAGGTATGATTAAAGCACTAGCTTAAAAATCAACACAAAAGGCTGTGGATTCTTTTCTAGCTTAGAAAAAAAGTGAAAGAACAAAAAGATAAGTGGGATGCAGAACTTTCTGGAAACAATTTCAGTGTCTGTCAAAGGTCTATGCTGTTCCTCCTCCTCGGCGCTGGCTACTCCCATGTCTGACACCATGTGCCACCTTAATCAACACTTTGTTGTGCGCGTAATGGAAAACATGTTCTCTCGGCCATAACTCTAGTGTAGGCTCCTGCCATCAGCCAAATGGGACAGACAATACAAATTCTGTGACAGACAGCCCTTCTGACAGGGAAACAGAGGACACCCTCCTCAGGACAGATAGCCTTTACAGATATTCCAGCTTCCAAGTGGAAAACCATCTCTTTGAATAGTAAAAATTGGCACAGCTTTTCCCACGAACTCTGCCAAAGAGGCAGATCTCTTAGTCACGAACTCTATTGGTTGATCTCCTGACACAGGTCCTTGGTGCTTTTCCATCTAATCAGACTTGAGTGTGGAAACAGCCCAAGGTTTTCTTGGGTGTTTATATTATTTCAATGGCACTTCCTTTGATTTACCTAAAGGATGTTTTGTTTTAATTAAAGTTTATGACCAAAGACGAGCTGAGAAAGTATTGAAGTAGATGTACATTGTTTATGGGTTTTGAATACAATTATTTCAACCATAAAAATAGACCAAACAATTTTGCTTCTCTGCCAGAAATCAATTCACGATCACAGAGATTCAGGTCTTCATTTTGTTTTCAGTGAAAATAATGAAAGGTGTTTGCTGATTGTGAACTGGAGGGAACGGTAAAGTCGGTAAATCTGGAAACTAACATTTATTAACTTTCAATAGGAAAGTTAACTGCAATAAGATCTGATGCTGGTTAAATTATGGACTCTTTCCAATTTGTTGGCTCCCTCTCCAAAGCAAATGTACTAAAAATAAAGTGACTTCCTTTTTTATGTCAATTATAACATGTGTACTTTAAAAAATCTTTTTGTCTTTTAGGTTTTGATAAGATTTGGCAAGATAGTAGCAATGAACCTCGGTGACACCAGTCTCAGAAATTATGCCAAATGTCAGAAGGTCATGATCCATTTCCTTCACACTCTCTATCCTTTTATGTATCAAATTATTAAATTAGAGACAAGAGAGATGGTGCACAGGGTAATCTATCTATACTGAAGTGTTTTATTAAAACCAAACAAGCTTTTGCGAGGTGAAACATTAGATTAAAGTGACATTCAAAATTTATCCATCAACTTGTTAGCTGGTCAGGTTCAGTCCCTTGATGCAGAACTTGTCTCAGAACATTTCCAAACAGGATTGCTTTCCCATGCATTTGAAAAAGTGTTGAGCATAATAACTAGTATCCTGCTTTGAGTTCCCCCAAATATATGTGGACTTGGGTTTTTAGCTTCTCTGTGCCCTCCCAGGAGTTAGCAGAAAGTCTCAAGTCATGATCCTCAATATCAAGTATTACCTTGGATATCCATGTTTCAAAGAAGAGAGTATCACAGTTTTATTTTACCTGTCTGCTGACAATTCCATGCTAATAATGAGTTTTAGAGTTGAAACTATGGAAACAAAGGCATTATTTGATAATACACAAATGAGATCATAATGATTTAGTTTAACGAAGTATCAGAGTTCTAATTCAGCCCAAAGTTGATCTCAATTCCATTTTTTTTCATTTTTCAAAAATTTTTGTGTGTTCTTAGTTAATAGGCATGGGAATTAGTGGCTTTAGTAGATGGAAAACACCTGAGAGCTTTTTCCTAATGTAATGTCTCTTTAAATGATTTGAACTGCAAAATTCTGTGTGGGACTAAAGAGTGGTGTACACAGTAATGAGAGTCCTTCAAATGACCTTCACTTACCCCTTATGAGTTCTCTTTAAGGACACACGTTTTCATAATGGCATAAGGCTGTCAAAGTTAGGATGACTCGAAGAGGTCCAAGAGTTCAGACAAATATGTAGGTCACTCTTTGCTTTGAAAATTCTACAACTCTCTACAGCCCATGAATTTTTAATTGGCCTTTTATTGCACTGGAATGGAAAGAGCCCATATTCAGGGTCTAGCTGGAATAGCAAGAGGTGATATGAGCCACTCCTATGGCTTTCTGAACTTGAGTTTACTGTGTTAGGTCAAGCAATGACCTTCACAGCAACCCCAATCTTTGCCACACTTAGGTCAAGGCTCAGATCTTAATTAATTGTTCTTTGCTCTCTTGGACATTTTATTTTTAAATCTAGGGAAGTTGTCAAGGGATGAGTGATCTAGGAAAGGATTTAGGCATTTAGAATCTTATTTCTTGGTCATTTTTCTCTCCACAGATAAGTATCTACTGGCATTCCATTTCAACATGATTTATATTTATCTTACAAGGTGGTTTAAAAGATTAGTTGAAATATTTGTCAAAATACATGCTTCAGGAACTATAAATAATTCTACAAATATTTTTATTCATTATTTATTGTAGGCATATTGTTCAGGTGTATTTCTCTATCATTATTTATTACAGTATGTTATACTAGCAGTTGATAATTATTTATTAGTCACTGGTTCCTGCTGCAGCTATCTCCTCCTTCTTCCTGTGTTCATAAATATATACCTTACACATGTATATATGTATAAATATATACCTCGCACATGTATGTATATATACATATATAGAGATTATATATTTATATAAAATATTCAGTGACTAATTGTATCTCATGGCCTTTATGTTCTCAAATGCAAATGACCTCCAGGCAATATTTTTTTTGTTATTCTTCTCTGAAATGCAATGATTTCTTTTCAAACTATTTTTTTACTTTCTTGGTTCTTTTCTTGGTATGCAGATACGTCACTTCTGTCTCTGTATTTAATCTAGGTTCCCAACACTTTATGATTTAGGAGATAGAACTGAGCTGTGAGCAATAGCAGCGATTCACTTAGCACAACCCTTTCCTAGTTCGTCCCCTGCCATCTCCACATCTTGGCTTTTACTAGGGACTTCAGATTCTCCCAGCTGGGCTGAGGGGCCTCGAGGATGTAGCCACTTTCAACTGTTGTGCTCATATTCCTTATCCCACTAAGTGGAGAGTTCAGTACAGTTGAAGGTTTCTCTCATTTGTCAAAAATAATTAAAAGATTCCTTCATATCAATGTTACTTTCTCTTTTATCTTTTTTGACCTCATATTTTTGCCTCTCTTTAAGTCAACTACTCCATTTTCTTTCTACTTATATATAGGTCCTCTCTCACAAGGTTCACTGAGTGTGACTTTCTAAGGAATAACATAACCCTGCACATCGTTTAATGATTCAGAACACCTGTACATGAGTGATACGGGGGATAGATACATGATACTGGATGACACAAAAATATTCCCATCTCTCTTCACATGCTCAACACCAGACTGGCCTTTGAAAGACACTTACATCCTTTGTATCTTTTTATTTTACTCCTTCACCATGTTTGATTGTTCCATTTACAGAGAACTCAGGTAAAGGCTCTCGAGGTGTGTTTTTGATTGGTTGGTTAGTTGGTGGGATTTTATTAGGCAGACTTTCCACTGCTGCAACAAATAACTCAGAAAAATGAACTTAAAGGAGGAATTATTTATTTTGTCTCATGGTTTCAGTTCAGCGTGGCAGGAATGTGTAGAGGGCGAAATTACTCCCATTGTGACTGCCAGGAAGCAAAGAGAATAAGGCAGGGACCAAGACACATCTTTACAAGATGGATTTCCAGAGACTTCCTTCCTTCAATTAGGTATTACCAATTTATGCCATTATAATTTGTGGATCGATGAAGGGTTCAGTCTAGTCATGAGGTGATCAGAACTGTCACGATCCAGTCAGGTAGTCATCAAGCCCATAGTTCATGACTCAGTGTGGGACATTTCATACACAAACCATGTCCCCTACTAATGAAAACACATAACTCTGAAGAAGATTCAACACACTTAAAAATGGCAACTTCAAGATCTGTTTTCTCTGTTCGACAGGAAGCTTCATGTTGAGAGATAAGAAGCATCTGTCTTGTTCACTATTACACACATAGCATGCCTCGTCTATCTCCTGTCTTGCTGATGAAATAAATGCACCGTTTCTTTCCTCTGTCTTTGTGTAGTGAGGGAGGAATGTGTGTCAAAACTTACTTCCGGTGTTTGGAGCAAGGAGCTAAATTGTATGGCTTCCTGTCACAGCCCTGTCACTTGTAAGCTATACTCAACCTCCTATGGTAAAATAATTGAGGAATTCCTCAAATTCTTAGTATTTAGCATTAGGATTATAAATATAGTCACATTAATGTGTGCTGACATTTGGGGGTGTGAGTCTTATAAAATGATTTATATTAAACATCACTTAATAAACATTACTTATTGTCACCATCCAGTCATCATATGGGAGAGGAAAAAGAGGAAGGTGATGGGTGAAATTATAAACTCTTACCTCTCTGGTTCTGTGACTCTGAAGTTTAGTTCATTTTTATCAAGTTTTGAGTCCTCAGAGGAGTGTGTGTATTTGTTCCTTTTATTCTTGTGAGGGTCCTGATGGTCTCCCCAAGCTGTCATTTTGTGTTTGAGTGCGTGCATGTGCAAAAGCCTTCATAGGATCTGGGTCCGGGGACACTGAGAGCCTCTGCTACTCCCACACCCTCCCTTTCCATCAGGCCTCCCTCAGGAACTCTTGAACTAAAATTGGCCAATAAGTACCGCTCTGCTTCCAAAGATAATATTAGACCTAGTATAACGGCATCTTTAAGCAAATAGCTTTCATTGAAGCAACGTTGGGTCAGTTTGTAGCTACAGCCAACACCAATACCTTTCTGCTTTCTCTGGACATTCTATCCAATCAGCTATGACGTGATTTGTCCTTTGCTTTTAGAATGGCCTGGCTTCCTTCTATTTGGACATGCTTGTGAAAACGTCAGAAATTATTAAAGGAAGTGAGAAAACAAAAAGCCGCAAGACCAACAAAAGTGCCTTCTGGGTTTAATTGAAGTTTAACTTCTCATTTGGTCCTGTGAAACTATGTGCCTTAAGGGTAAGGGAAATTCCATGCTAGTTACTCACAAAACCTCTCCCATTCACCATGGGTGATGGTCCTAGAAAGAGGAAGGTGCACTAGTTTCAGATCTAAAGCTCAGTGACTAGATCAAAACTGTAGACTCAAAATTTAGTGATTAAATTTTAGTTCCCCAATTCCAGGTCCTGCCCCATCACCTACTAGTTCTGTCATCACACAATAATCAAATGGTTTCATAGCTCCTGCCTCAGTTTCCTGTTCTTTAAAAGTGGGCACAGCACTTTTACCACAAGGGTGTTTGGTAGGATTAATGAGTAGATCTTCCATAAAGCTGTGTTACACATAGTAAAGACGCATGAAATGTCAGCTATTAATACATTTTTTTTTTGCATTTTAGGGTCACAGTGAGGTTTAAGTGAGATAATCTGTGAAAGAGTCTTATATGTTTCAACCAAAACAAATGCTTAGTAAGGGTTTGTAATAGTTTCCATGTTATTAGAGTTTTAAATTCAATCATGAATGAAATGTATGATCAAATTAATCATTGGTCAGGGACTGGGAGAGTGAATTTCAGTCCCCCCCTTATTAGAATGCTGGTGCTAAAGGTGAAATAATATTCACCTGTCCTGTAGTGTCATATCTTTAAATAACTGTGATGAATAGCTTATACACAGAAAAGATTAACAGCTGGACAAATTGGTGAAAATAATTATTTTCTGTGTCACCAATTATGTTAAAAAAGTAGCCGTGCCTATTCTTATCTTGCCATCATTAATGTTGTTTTGTGTGGCTTTTCAAAACTGGGCTTCATACTGTACCCCAAGCTAGCCTCTTGTGCTTGGCAATTCTCTTGTACCTACCCCTTGAGTGCAAGGATATTATAGCGTTGTTATTGTTATTGCAGAGGTGTTGGAGAACCCTTGAGGCTGGCTGAACAGTGGCAGCTGTGGTGATAGACCCCGGTGCTTTGCAGTACTTTAGTTAATGGGTAGTCTTCTCTTTCTTCCTGCCAGCTAACACAGACCCTTAGTTATAGAGCCATGCCCTGGTACTAGGTTTAACCAGACGTGTGGTACTCTAAACCCAGTTGAAATTTTGACAGCAATATCTGATGATTTTTATAGCTTTTCTTTTTATAATCCACAAAATTCTAAGGCTCTCTTTTTACAGACGGTGTTAATGCTTCTTAGAAACATTTCTTTTCCTTTTATCTCTAGATTTGTGCTAGGCTTTCTCTAATGAATATCAACGAGTTCAAGAGCCAGGAAGCTTTTGCTATCTAGCTCAGACATAGTGATCAGGTATGTTTCTGGACGTTCTAATTTGCTTGGTTGATCAAAATGTGTTCATCTAGCATTTCGGATGTGGGATACTGAGATCTTTTGCCTCTTCCTCTCTAGACTGAAATGTTTGTATTCTGACATTCCATGATTTGTGGACCATTTCAGAATAACACCCAGTTCTGCCATAGAGCCAGGGAGGCCTTTCCAGCTGATGGTAGAAATTTTAAAAATTTTGATTGTGTGTATGCAATGAGAACATTCATCCTCATGCCCAATATCCCTCTTGTGGTGAGTAAGCAACTTCCAGTTCAACGATGCATGCCACAAGCAGAGAGCATCGTCAATACCTTCACCAATGTTCCATGCCAACATTTTGTCTGAAAAATCTCGATATTGAGTGGAAGCCTACATTGATCTCCTCTCTGAGGATTTTCAGGGTAGTCAGTGTAAGGTCCAGGGGAAAAAAAAGTGAAGGGTAGATTGTTCTTAGCATGCAGGAAGGAAGTTGTCAGACGGAAAGAGGATATGGTTCTGTTTGCATGCAAGGGCTGGTATTTGCTAGCTAGATATTTCTGCTGTGTCCACACGACAAGAAAATCCTTGGTTTCCTGTGCTGGATAAACAGCAGGAAAGGGTGTGAGCATTATTGAATGACATTATCATGCTATAGCCTCATGGGTGAGGGAAGGCTGCTTATCAAACAGAGAGCTCACAAGACTGGCCGGGAGGGGGCCAAGGTGCTGAGTCACTTGCAGCATTTCCTCTTGGGTGCTTTGAGTCTTTCGTCCTTCACAGACCTGACGTTCTTCCCTTGAGATAGAAGGGACTGCTCTTACTCACTGGAAAGTTACTCAGTCCCAGCGTTTGCCAGCTCTTATCTGGTAAGCAGTTCACGTGGAAAAGAATTAGAAACAGCTTGACTGGGAAGCAGACAATGTCAAGATCTGGACGTCCCGGCTTCCTTCCACACCACCCTCTTGGGCTCTACCTTGTATTCTAAATGCTCCACACTCAGCCTTGTTCACCCAAGCATGGATTCTGATCATTGGAAAGCTTGTTTCTAATTATTATTGGAGTAAAACAGGCAATTCATTCTACAACTTTCAAGTTGGAAGTGTAAAAGCTGTTTTGTAAGTTTTGACTGGAGGAATACCTGGGCAGTGCCTGTACTCTTCACCTGTAAATCTATTTGGATAGCAATACTTTTGTAAAACATAACTATTCATTTATTTGTCCTGTAATTAATTGGCATGCACTACTTTCAGCAATAGCTAGCTCTGAATTCATCAGTCTGGAAAAGAGTGAACAAGTAAGAGGAAACTCATAACCTCATGCTTTTGATCATAAGCAGTCTAAGATTGACTTCCAGGACATTTTCAAAATTAGAAAAAAACCATGAGCAAAGCAAATTGGTTAAGGTGGTAGAACCTCCATTTAACACAAAACATCTTGTTTTCCTATTTAAATTCTGGTGAAGTCTCCCTGATTCTCAAGTAACAATATGTAAGTTCAATAAAGGACAAGACCTATGTCTGTTCTCAAGGAGAAATCCTCTAAAGATAAGTAATGGGAGCAATTAATCTTCTAAGAAGCACATCAAAGAGAACTGAATCAAATCTTTAAAGGCAATAATAAAATGACTAACAGAAAACTTCACAGAATACCAAATACTAAGAGAAGAGACTGTCAGAAATCTTCTTTGGAAAATGCATCAAGTCTCTGGTGGCACCCTAAGGAGGAGGGGTGTAGTTTATCTTGAAGTCAGAAAATCATTTCTTCTCTTATGGTAATTTGGAGGTATCCTTCCTCGCATAGACTTATCAAGTAAAATATTCCTTCAGGACTATAAGTAGCTTTGATAAATTCACAACCAAGCTACACAGTTTTTTTTTTTTTAAAAATATGGCATAAAGAACAAATCGTGATTGTAAGTAGATTTTTAGGATAGTTACCAAAATTCTATCTCTCCAGTGCAAACAGTATTTTTTAAATTGCACATATACTACTGGTATGAAAAATAAACACAGCATATTCATGTATAACCTTAGTTATAAGTGAAAAAATAATCAGCATAGAAAGCTAATAATCAATTTATAAAATTAATCAGTTAAATAATCAAGTCAAATGTCTTGGCTTAATTTTAGTCAAGTGAGGAATTTGAGAAAAGTCAGATGAGCATATTGTTGCTCCTAATTTGATTGACATAAACATGGTGCACAGGAGGCTTAAGATACTCTGAGGGAGGTTTGCACTGTCCTGAGTGACACTTGGTAGCAGACTCCAGAAGCTCTTAATGGTGCTTTCAGCCCAGAGTTACTGCCAATATGTGCCCTCTACACTCCCATCCCCAACTTTGGCCCAATTCCCAAGCTCCCAGGATCCTTCTGATTCAAGCATTTTCTACATTCTTTTTCAAAATTGTTTTGCTTCCTCAGAGTTCCAACCATGCCATTGCCTGTTCAGGGTCCCTAGAAGCTTCTCCCTCCTGGCTGCTCAGCTCTGATGGCTGACTGCTGCCTTTGAACACGGTTCCCCGTGACCCCTCTGTCCTTCCTCCTGCAAAGTCACAGCAGTATGCTGTGTGAAAGGCTGAAAGAACAGAGGAAGCCAGGGCTTGCTGCCTACTTCTTTGTTAACCTGGAGGTGTTTGCCCAGCCTCTTTCTCCCCCCACCCCCACCAAGGTAGTTACAAGGTAAAAGAGGAACCCTGAGTTAATGCTTGTTCTGGCTAGAGGCCTCTGTGTGATGGGAACCTTTGTATACAAGTAGTAGGAATATATACGTTCAATAGACATTTTCATAAGCAATTTTTCTCTTCTTTAACTTTAATGTCTTCCCATATTGCATTCATCTGCATAACAGTAAACACATGCCCCGACAGAAAGTTGCAGGCAGGGATATTTATTTATAACAGATGGCCCAAAGCAGGAGCATGATGAATTGGTGTGCGGCTCCTGAACTAGCAGGCCCATAAATAAAGTATCCTCAAAGCTACTTTGGGGATCTTGCTTGCTCAGAAGGAAGAAAGGAACGATGATGCTCACAATTTTGTTGCCTTATATAAAATAATTCCAAACATGTGCAATTTAACCACATCCAACCCTAATTTTGTAGCTGAATTTTTCATCAAAAAATGTGCTTATAGGTAGTTTTTTAGACCCATGAAACAATTATGGCAATTGCACTTTTCTTTCCCTACTTCCTTTTGTGTATTGATCTAACGGCTCAAGACATTTTAAAAAGGATAGAATTGCAAACTGATAATGGTCAAATGAGACAAGGTCCCATGCCATCTATATAGCCATTTGGGTAGAATTGGGTATATTGATAGCTAGAATAAAGATCATTCCCAACCATACAGTAATTAAAGATGCAAATGGTCATTTGTGGACAGTGAGTAATTTTATTGCTGTCCCAATATAAAAGTATACCAGAATAGCAAACATCAAGGCCAAGTTTGTGGACCTTATAAACATAGATCTTCACTTCAGAAACAGTGTTTAATTTTTGAAATCTATTTTGGGTTTTCATTAACCTTGTTTCTATTTTTAAGAGGTTCTGGGCTGCAGTTTCTAACAGTTTCATTAACCCCTGGACACATCGTGGTCTGTACACTAGTGTGTTTATAGATAAGGACTTTTTAACCTTCCAATATTTTTATTATGGAGGAGTCACCTGACATAAAGAGGTCTTAGTCAGTGAGGAAATATTTTCCATGCTTTAGATATAACATAACCTGGGTTTAAATTGTGCTACGTGAAAGGTAAAACTTCCTATTGCGTTTTAGCTGCCAAGTCCTTATGTAAAACAAGCAATTTCACTCAAAATCAAATGTATTCTTTGGACTCTTTTTATTCAGTGTAGAGAAAGAGCATCAAAGTTTCATCATCTTTACACACTAACAAAGAAAGGCTTCTGCTAGCACATCAGCCCTCAGGTTTGCGAAGGAGAAGTGCAGTGTGTCCTTCCCATGTGTTTTCCAAAGTTGTTTTAGCAGCAGAAGCAAAGAGGGGAACATAATCCAGAGGGTCACACATGCACACAAATGGATTTGGAAGAACTTGGGAAGGAGTGATCCACAGGAATAGGGAGGGGATGGAAGAGAGTTACCAGGGTGGATATGATCAAAATGTATTGAACACAGGATATGGTTGCAAAGGAATAAAATATATTTTTTCAAAAAAAAAAGATTTAAAGCAATTTTCAAAGTCTTCTTTGCTGAAAACATTGCAACGTTATCTGAAGCTGGCTAGGTTCAATCAAGACAAAGATGCATGAGAAAGTCTCCCACAGCTGACGGAACTCAGTGTGCTGAAAATGCTGGAGGACGAAGAAGCACCCTTGCACACTCTGTCAGCCACGTGGAAGAGAGACTGTCCTCTCTTTCAAATGTATAGAAGAAAAACATGCCTAAATAAATGCTTTAGTTTTGTTTCTGGAGAAAAATGACTTTTAAAAGGTTTAGGAATTATTTGTATTTGACAAATTGTAAGAATGATTTATCTTGCTATGTTTGAAACTTAGAGTCAACAAACTCCAGAAGATGCTTTAGATGAAGTATTAGCTTTAGTTGTCAATGTGACACACCCAAAAGTCGCCTGAGAAGGGAGTCTCCATCGAGGTATGTTAGGGCCCAGATTGACCCATGGCCATGTCTGTGAGGATTATCTTGATTATAAATTGGTATAGGAGGACCAAGCTCTCTGTTGGTGAAGTTATCACATGAGTAGGTGGTCCTGGCTAGAGAAGAAAGTTGTCTAAGCATTGGCCTAGGAGTGGGCCAGCTAGACAGATAGCAAGCAGCTTCCTTCTATGGTTTCTGTTTTCCGTTCCTGCTTGGGGTACTTCTCTAACTTTTCTCAGTATATAACCTGTAAGCTAATGGAAGCCCTTTCCTCCCCTAAGTTGTTCTTGGTCCCAGTGTTTTTAACACAGCAAGAGGATGGGAACTAGAGCAGCTCCATCCTGGCTAATTCTGTTGCCAACTGGACATCCTGGGAAGAGCAGACCACAATTCAGAAACTGCCTCCACCAATTGACCTGTAGGCATGATGCTAAGTGATCTTGGAGGGTCCAGCCCACTGTGGGCAGTATCAAGCTTAGGCAGGTGGATTGAACAAGCTCGTAAGCAGCATTCCCTGTGGTTTTTGTTTTAGTTTCTGCCTCCAGGTTTCTCCTAACTTCTTGCCTGTCTTCCCTTAGTGACAGACTATAACCTGTAAAACAAATAAACCTTTTCCTCTTCCAAGTTGGTTCCTGTCAGTTTTTTATCACAGCAGCAAAAAGCAAATAAGAACAAGTACTTCTGAAGTAATTCTTCTGAAACCTTTAGCACGCGGGCAGGGAACAGTGTTGTTACTCTCGGTTGCTGTTGGTATTGCCATTGTGATTTTCTTTCCTTTTCTAATCACTGTCTCAACTCCGTGACTCATGCTACTCAGCCCACTGCACAGATTTGTATTTAGGAATACTGAAATGTTTGTAAATAAAAAACTACTCCTATTAAATTATATGGAAATGGGAAACACTTTATTAATTAGGTGTCTTCAGCTCCAAGATACTAAAGACTATAAGATTCAGAAGCTCAGGGAATTTGCTGTGAGACCATGTCTCCTAGGAATGTTAGAAGCTACACCCATAAAAATCTCACCACCATGACTGCCTAAACTAGGATGACACCAAAAGACATGTCAGAGTGGAAAGTGACGAACCCAAGAGGACTCAACCTCGCACAAAGAACTACAGGCAATTACTCAGTAACACTGGGAAGAACACGCTAAGTCATTATCCACTATCAAATGATCAGCCTTGAAAAGATGAGTAACAATATATGAACTGAGAAAGTTATATTTAGAATATATATATATATATATATATATATATACATACATATATTTATGGAACAACAATTAATTAAAAAAAAGTCCATGAATTTGAAAGCTAGTAAGGAGGTAGAAGGGAAGGGGAAAATGATGCAATTATATTATATTATAATAATCTCAGAAAGGAAAGAGAAAGAAAACTGAAACCCAATATTGATTAGGTTGCTTGGTATTGCAAACCACACAAAAGGCGAGGCTGAGGCTGCTGGAGCCATGCTATAGTACTCTGCACTTTGAGGACTGCAGCTTTGGGCAACCTTCCTCCCCTTGCTTTGATGGTGACTAGTTTGTAGCAACTCAGTTGTCTAGGCATTCCCTGTGTTTTTCTAAACAGGAAAATGGCACCCCCTGTGATAATTCACTCTTTTATTCTGGAAGGGAATTATCTCCACTAGAATTTATCCTGCTTCTTATTGTAGAGAAGCATGCGATCCAGTCACTTTAGCTATGAGAGGCACCAGGAAGCCATAGGTTTTACTTACTCTTTTCAGTCAAGAAATTCAAGAAAGAAACTTTTAGGGCACACATTTTGAGTAGATTAACCTATATTTTCTGATGCACTATGATAATTGAAATGGTCAGGTATCAAAATTCTACTTTATATATTCATAGTTTACTTAGGTTCTGTGTCTGGAATGAGATGAGTTAGGGTTTCTATAACTCTAATGCAGTGTCTCATTTTTTTAAATTTATTTTTGTGAGCTGTGTCGAATAAATTAACTAAAATCTTGGATGAAGTATAACTTTATATACTTTACTATAACGAAAAATCTCAGTTAAATGAATTTATAGGTATTTTCATCAGTGAAATTTAGTAACTATGTTGTTATGTAATTGTGGCCACCCACTGTGATATCTTCCTCATGGACTGTCTATGAGATCACACAGCTTAGGGGGTCTTAGTCAGTACAAAATCCTAAATGAGAGGTTTAGTGATATATGCTTAAGGCCTGTAAAGATCGTGTGCCATGTAAAAATTTGCATATTAAAAGTGGCAGATGTTCCGGAAAATCAGCCATAGTTGGCTAATCACATTTATTAGAATACAAATTGTCCCAAAGTGTATGTGGGAAAGGATTCACTTAAGAAAAGTTGTGGGTTAACTTCCTACCCCTCATCCACCAGATAAACTCATAAGAATTAAAAACTAAAATTAATATGAACCATGCTAGTCACCTCGTGGTGGTGGTTAATGTAAGGTTCATGTGGAGTCATCTGCATTTGCTAATACTGTCATAAACAATAGGTCACTAAAGGTGTGTGTGTGTGTGTGTGTGTGTGTGTGTGAGTGTGAGTGTGTGTGTGTTTGTGTGTGTGTTCTATCCCTCACTAGTTCATACTCTCTGTGATTTCTCTCTTTCTGTAGCACATTCTTGACTGATGGTTCTGGATTTTAACCATTTTGAATGCCTTTTGCTATTCATAATCTTACAATATTCAACTCAAGGCTACCTTATATAGAAAGAGCAAAGAGAAAATTGGTTAGTTCCCTGGATAGCCTGTCTGAGAAAAGCAAACTATTATCCTGCTTCCACCCAACTTACACCACATTTACTAATTCTCCTGTGTATTCTTTCACTGGAAAACAAGACTTATACAGACATATTTTCCATTTATGAGTAGCAGCTTTTCACTTTATTTTTTCTTAGTAAGAGGAGGCATTGAGGTGATTAGTTATTCACAATTAAATATCTGAAGATGTGATTTATTGCCAAAAATTCAAATCAATGTATGAATATTCTCTTTTATCCCTTCAATATATACTTCTATCAGGACCTCAAAAAAGCTTTCTTTACTAAATGTTATCTATTTTTACAATGTGTTATTTTGTCTCTGGACACATGTACTGCTGCTACTACGGAATGAAATCATTAATTTTAAGTGAATATTTGAAGAAACTACATTTAGATAACTAGTTTTCTTTCTTTTTCTCCAGCTTGAAATTATTCAAACAGAGTCTGGGATTTGGGTGCCCCTGATACTTGGATGATTCAGCTAACTTAGGGCTTGGAGAAGACCCTGAGTAGTGGAATTGGACTTGTATGTGTGTAAACTGGCCCAAGAGTTTGGAGAACAGCTCTGTTGGTTTGTTCTTTCATGAAAAGAGAGACTTTAATTCATGAAGAGTGACCTTGGTTGAGTCACTATTGGTCTATTTTTTACCAGCCCAGAACATTTGTATTTTGTTTCCGTTCCAAAAGTCTAAAAGAAAATATAAGTGGGAATCTTTCTTGAAAGTAAAATTTGTCAAAGTCACTCTTGTTAGGTTTACATTTCTGCCATACTTTGGATAATTGCTCTCTTTAATATTCCCTATTACTAATATTTGTCTAAATGGACATATGACTTTTGGATATATTTATTTTAAATTATGTGTGTGTAGGGGGGTGCACCAGTGTGAGTTAAGATGCTCTAGAAGGCTAGACAGCAAATCTCTCCGAAGCTTGAGTTGGAGGTGGTTGCGAGCAGCTTGACAGGTGTGCTCAGGAATAAACTAGAATCCTCCTCCAGAGCCAAATATGCCTTTAACTTCTGAGTCATCTCTTTAGCCCCTGAATCATACAGGATTTTTAGATTAATAAAGATGACTTTCTCTTGGCGGACTTCATATTATTATTCTTTTATACCTCAGTGAGTTAAATACCTGGAAAATTCAATCTAATAAGTTCCGCTATTTTGACCAGTTTCTCAGAAACTATTTCATCCATCCAACGCTCTGATTGTCTGTAAGAATGTTAATTTTATATGGAGCCTCCTAGGCATAGTTATCTGGAGAATTTGCCTGCTTTTCTCTATCATTGTCAGCCTAATTTGGAAATATTAAACTCAAAAGCTGAAGAAAGTCTGATAACAACTTTGGAACACAATGGAACACTAGAATTTGAAATATTTGAGATGATGCATATACCAAGCCTCTTCCATGGGATATAAAGTAAGACAGGGTCAGAAACGGTTTTCAAAGTGGGTATTTTACAGGTGATTGGGAATGTGTGGTGGAAATGGAACAGGAACATGTCTGAAAATGGTCACATGAAATCATTTCAGAAAGGAGTGTGGCTCCCTACTTATATGTATTTCATAATGTTGCTGTGATTCTTCCAAGGCTAGGTAGGATCTCCACTGCTGTGACAAAATGCTGGGAAAATCAACTGAAAGCAGGGAAGTTTTGGTCCATGGCTACTGCTGTTTAGGGCCATGTTGAGACAGTACCTTGTGTGGGAGGATGTGGCAGAGGATGCTTCCTTCCAGCTGGGGAAGGTAAAGAGAGAAGAAGAGTTAGGATTCTCCAGCACATGCTCCGGACTAAGAGTAGCAGTGTTTGAATCCTATCACCATGGAAGCCTGAGAAAATGAATGATGGCTCAAGATTTAATTTCCTTATCTGTTGAACCAAGATAAAGATTGTAGTAGTTAACTCAATGGATTGTTCTTAGATTAAATGATATTATACAGAGTCCTAATATTGAGTTAACATTAACTACTATTATTTTTCTCACTTTTTCTTGCTGGTTGGTATTCTAAAAGGCATATGTTTTCTCTAAGTATGGTTTTAACTATATCCTATAAATATAGCACATCCATTGCCCCTTGGGTCTAAATAGTTTCCTAATTACTGTATTACATTTGATATGGTATATCTATGTGTTTTTATGCTGCTATACTCAGGAATCTTTATAGGGGGTGGGTTTTATATTTTCATATTAAAGTTCGAGACCAGCCTGGTCTACAAGAGCTAGTTCCAGGACAGGCTCCAAAGCCACAGAGAAACCCTGTCTCGAAAAACCAAAAAAAAAAAAAACAAAAAAAAACAAAAAAAACCAAAAACAAAAAAAAAAACAAAACAAACAAACAAAAACAAGAAATGTATATATATATATTCATAATTTTCCCACCTATGAAATATGATTAGAGATATAATACAGGTAGCTTAATATAAATCACATGGTATTCATCAAGAATGCTTTGAGCCAAATACAGTCAGTTTTTATAAATGTTTCAATGGTAGCTCTAAAGAAATGTGTACACCTTAATTTTGAGAGCTCCACATAGGTTAACTAGATAATTGTAACAATGTTGCTTTGTTATTTATATCTTAAGCATCCTTGTTACTTTATCTTTTTCTTTAGCTTATGTGGAGCTTAACATATGTCATGATAACTGTGAATTTACAAGACTTCTAATGTAATTCAGAGAGATTTTTAGCATTGTTTTGTTTAATATAGGACAG
Organism: Microtus oregoni; assembly: GCF_018167655.1. NCBI lineage: Eukaryota > Metazoa > Chordata > Mammalia > Rodentia > Cricetidae > Microtus > Microtus oregoni. The sequence goes on from NW_024543090.1 coordinate 16,174,940, forward strand.
ATTATTTTAGATTCAGATAACCTGTTCATTTTTCATATTACATATTGACTCTGACTACTCAACCGTGAGCTTAACCTTAAGGATCCATTTATCAGACACCGGAGCAACATTAGCTTCATATTTGTTAGCATTTGCTGTGCTGTGAGAGTTCGATTCCATTGATTGCTCTGATAAATATCTATGGGGATATTCCTGGACTTGGGCAAGATGCTGTGACCCCCGCTTGAAAGGTGAGGTCCGATCCACCAACCTTTAAATGTAGGTTGTTCTTGTACTTGTTTTGGTCAATTTAGTGAACAGAAATGACAGGGTGCCTCTTTAAGGAGAGACCTGGAGAGGCATTCCACATGTTTTTTTCTCACTCAGCATTCTGTAACAGTTCAGGCAAGCCTGCTGGAAGATGAGACCTTGTGGCCAAGTGGCAAACTCCTCTCTGCCAATCAAAGGCTAGCATGCCAATCAAGCCATCCTAGACCAAATAAGCATGAGAAGGTTTTCAACAACGGGAGCATGAGGGAGCCCAGGGAGCTGATCATGAGCAAGTCAGTAGAAGTTCCCATCTGACCCGAAACTCAGGAATCTTGTATTTTATACTACTAAAATTTGGACTACATCATTATTAACAGTAGCTGGTTGGTACACACAATAAGATTCTTTAGCCTTCCAGTGGTCTCCTTTTAAAATCAATAAAAATGTATTTACAATCTGCCATTTTACAGTTGGAACTGCAATCACCCACATGTGCTATTGGATTTAGTGTGTTTCAAGTGTAGTGATTAGATTTTGAAAGTCCAGCCTGCGAGTTTGTCTGTGGTGTGGACTTTCATTGTGATCACTGGTGTATAGGTATGTGTATATATCAGCTTCTACGGTATTTCTTTTTCATTTTCATTGATATTATTATTTCTTTGTCCTTGCTTTATATATTAGATTGGTAAAGTTATTTTTAATTATACTTTTCTATCTTTCTTTTACGAGTTTCAAAGGAATACTTTCCAACTTCCTTAGTAGTTACAGTCAAATGTTTGCTTGAAGTTTCCTGAAATATTTATCCCTGTAATCATTGCTATTCCCTGTCCTTTCTCCTCCCTTTTCACGTCTTCTCTTTGAAAAGCTAACTTTGGTGTCTCCTGTAAGGAATGCAGAGTGCCAGACTCTCGGTTTATATTCATCTGAAGATCAGTTATGTTATGACTTTACTCACCAGCAATAGATTGGGTGGGCTTAGAATTCACGGTTGGCATTTTTTTCTGCTAATATTTCAGACACATTATTTTCTTTCTCTTGTTTGTTTGCAGAGGCATCGACAGAGCTTGCACTGGAGGGTCCCACGTAGGCATTCTGCTTTTCAGAGTTGCTTTTCAGAGTTTCATTTTTTTACAACTTTATATGGAATGTATATTAATCTAAATTGATTTTTATCTATGTTGCTCAGGTCTTAGGTTTCTTGAAGTGAGATTTTTTTTTCTCTAAACCTGGAATACTTCACGCTGTTTCCATTTTGGAATATTTCCATTTTTGCTTTTCCTTTAAATAATCTTCACCAGTGCCTTTGCCTTCTCAGATCCTTACCCTAACTTTCATCTTCCTTTTCATGTTTTCATGACTTTTAATAAAAATGAATTTATAATATTAATTCTTTTTGTGTACACATGCACAGTCACCAATTAGATATTTTCATACATTTGCATAGAATACTTTGACCACATCCCCCCTCCTCTTTTTAGTCCTGTTGCTGTCCTTGATAATTTCCCAAGATATATGCTTTTCTTCATGAATTGGTTCTTGCCTATGTCCAATCTTTCATTCATACCATTTCTTGGAGGCTCAGTGACTGGAGATTTTATTCTGCAACCTTCCTTCATTTCTATTCTGGATGCACTTCTTCTGTTGATTTCTGTTTACTCGAGTTTCTTGTTCTCTCTCCAACACTTTAGACTTGTCTTGTAGTGAGATCCTATTGCTGTTTATTGTGTACTTAATGCTGATGTCCTCAGATCAACCTTAAAAAGATTCATACATGTGTGTTCTTTGGGAGGCAAGGGAACCATGGCAAACAGTGTAGGAGGCGTGCTTCAGACTCATCACTCAATCACCCTTGCGAGGGAGTGAGAGCCCTGGGATATACAGGTTCTTGGCTGAGGGTTGTCTGGAGGAGTTACTGCTGTAACTGTGGAGCCTGCTCTAGGCAAAGCTTCTGCTGCTGCTTCAGAGGAAGCCCTCAGGCAAAGGTACAGATACCCACCTTTGAGAGGTGACAGTGAACATAAAAGGTAAAAGCTGGGGCCTAAGGCATACTAGGAGAGTGGTCGATACACTAGCAAGTTGTGTTGCTTGCTCTCATAGTTCATAAGATTTAGCTGCGATTTCATCTTCCATGGTGGTAGGAGTGGTGGTGGTGATAGAGGAGGTAGTGGTGGCGGTGGCGGTGGTGGTGTGTATGTACATTCAAAACCACGGGAGTTAACAACATATCAATTTATAGTAATTTGTATTTTCTAAGACTGTGTGATTCAAGCACAACTTAAAAACTTCCTTTCTTCTTTGAAGGAAATTCTGACTGTGAAGGCCGTATTGGATCCGTACATGTTTCTGGCATGAGGTTTCACTAAGCACTTTTTACCTGGAGATAATGGACAAGCTTCTTCTTCATACCCTTGAGTGGTGGACTATTTTCTCCCTCTTCTTTTTTTCTCTGAGACTGTGGCTTTGGAGGGTCTGACTTTAAGTTCAGTTTCAGTTCTAAGTCCTAGCATCACAACTACCCAAGGTCTTGACACTTGCTTTTAAGTGTGGTTTGCAGTTCTATGCCCATGGCTAATTCCGGGTTTGAGAATCCCATCCCGAGGCTGCTGTGAGTCAGCTCCCATGCTTATGATTTGAGCATCGAGCTTCCCTGTTTCTGTATGGGGCTTTAACTTGTCCTTCAAATTCAGATGCGTGGTATATGAACCTTTGGTGTGTTTTCCCGTTATTTCTAGATGTTCGTAGTAGAATGGTTTCGGCTTCACATCTGCTATTCTTGTTGGTATTGATCATATAGATTTATTTCTTTTACCTAAGGGTTATTTAAAAACAATGTAAATATTTATGTTTTTATTTAAGTGCTTTGTTGTTCAAGTAAAAGGAAAGCAGGAAGACTAGACACTTCTGCATCTTAACAGGGAGTCTTCTATTACTGAGCTGTGGCTTCGTCAAGCTGTTTATTCTTAGAGTATCTGTTGGGAGGATTGCTCACCAATGCTCACCCCTGTGGAGGCTGAGGGAGATGTTGGCTGTCTTCTACCCCTCTCCAACTTACGTTTTTGTGATGTGTCTATCACCGTTGCTCAACATTTTGGATAGGCTGCCTGGCAAGCAGGCTTTCTGGATCTATCCCTGCTGTAACTCCCTCAAAACTATGGTCATAGAAGTATGCCCTGGTTTTTATGTGGGTGCTGGGGTTCTGAACTCAGACACTCACTGCTGACACCGCAATCACTTTATCCATGGTGCCATCTCCCTTGCCTTATGGTTTTATGACCCCATTTAATCACATAGAAAATATAACAAACATTTGGCTAAGATTCCTTACAGGATTAAATTTCATCAACTAGTTTATAATTGAGTGTTCAATGCTAACACAAAAAACTCAAGATGGTGAATGTAATTAATAATTAAGGAGGTTTATTTGCCTAGACTCTTCACTAAACTATTAGTATTCCATGGGAAAGACAGGATGGAGTTTAATATCTCTGTGTACCCAGTGTATGGATGAACTTCTAGCAAAGCATGGTGGAAATTTTAGAAGTGTTCCACAGAAGAATTCTGGTGATTCAGAATCACCATGTTGCTGTAGGAAGTCTTACAGCTAATCTAGTATGTGATTTCTTTTAAGCAACCGTCCTCACCATGTCAATATACTTTCTTCCTGAAGCTTTCTCTTTATAACTAAAAGCACTGCTTTTTGTTTTACCAAGCACACTGTCGGAAATCTATGTCCTCTTTTTTTTCTTGATCCCTTCTCTTCCCATAAAATATTTTAAGTAATCAGGTAGCATCACTATAGAATGCCAAACTCTTCTTCAATTTCATTTTTACCCTCAACTCTCCTCCTATTCCAAACTCTCTTGTTTCTCATACTTCATCCATTTGTGGCTTATGTTGGTTCTGCACCAAAGATCTTAGAATAATTTCTAGTTCTGTTTCTTCTACTTCTATGCTCTCTTCTTGAGTTCAGCATCTATTGCCAGAGCTTCAGGTACTACTTCAATGCTGCTAATTTTCACAGCTGGTACAAGGCTTTGCTGCATGCAATTTATTGATTTTTATCAGTATGCTTCCCATCCTAAACCTAAGATTGGGAATTTCCCAAGTCTGTATAACAGTAGACAAAAGAACATTTGTAGCAAAAAGAATTAAAGTCTGTAGATAACCCTTGATAGAAAACTAGATGTTGAGAGTCTCCACAAAGCCCAGGCAAGTGGAAAACTTCAGAGATACAGCTGAAAGTTTTGTTGACTTCAAGAGAAGTTCAAGGGTTCCATACCCTTGTCATTCTTATAGACTACATAATATTCTGCTGTTTAGATATCTCAATTAGTTTATCCATTCACCTGTGCAAGGATATGTGAATGTTGCTAACTAGGAGTGTAAGCAGATTGCAAGTAGAGCTGCCATGAACATTTACTACTAAGGCATGGTGTGGGCATATCGTTTCATGTCTCTTGAATGAAACCAAGAAATGGAATGGATAAACCTTAAACAAAGTGTGTATTTTAGAAAGTGTCAAGTTGCTTTCCAAAGCTGTGACTTTTTGCATTCCCACCAGTTGTGCAGATGACTTCAAGTCCCATTTCATGTGTGGCAGGATTGCCACGGCAAATACTATCAGTTTTACTACCTCAATAGTTCTGATTTGCATTTGTACAATGACTAATAACACACAGCATCTTTTTGCGAGGTATTTTTTCATGTATATCTTCTACAGTGAGGAATCTGTTCATTTTTCTTCAGTTTAACATTGGTTTCTTCAGTTTTGAGGCCTAAGACCTCTTTCTAGGTATGTTTGATGCAAGCAGTAGGCATGGCAGGATAGTTCAGTTCATGGTGGTAAGGGCATGTAGTGGGGACTATTTTCATCATGGTACCCAGTTAGCACGGTGGCAAGATTCAGGCTGATATAAACTTCAAGGACCTGCTTCTACCATGCAGGCTCAGCCCTTAACCATTCCACAGCTTCGGTAAATAGCACTTCCCTAACAAAGGTCGGGAGTAGAGGGAATGGGATTCAGATTCAGACCATAACACTATTAAAATAATATTAGAATTATCTGTAAAATTAAAAAAAGCTCTTCAAAAAGCAGGTGTGCTTGCTAAAAACCGAGAAAATCAAGTACATGAAAATGGTCTCCATAAAAGCATTAATTTATAGTTTGACATATCAGTACAAGAAAAGGGAGATTCAAGAGTACTCTGAATTACCAGGAACAAAAGAGACAGAGAAATAAAGCCAAATTCTGCCTCTTATGAAGACAGAAACTTTTACTCTAATCAGTGTAGATAATATCCTTTGTTATAGAATCAGAAAAGAACAAGCAAGGCCCAATTTCTTGCCATTTGATGTTTGTTTCTTTACCTTGATAACATCACCAGGCACACTGGTGCCTATAAAGATGACACTTTAATTTATTCAGATAACTTCAGTGATCAATAGCTTGTTGTTTTGAAATGAGATAGGAGACTTGGAGGAATGGCTGAGGGAATGGGCTCACTCAATGGACTTTTAAGCAGTGGGAGAATATGGAGAGGTACCACATGAGAGAGCTTCACAGTGTGTTATGGGGACGGTGCTGTGCCCTGCATAATAGTGGTATTGGGGTCAGCATAATACGTTGTTTTCAATAAGACCAGTAGAAAGGTTTTCAATGAAAAGAGACCTACAATAATTCCTCTTGATTTTACTTGTTCCCATCACAATTCAACAGTCTGAATAGGGAGTAAGTAAGCTGAAAGGATACTTGGCCCTAACAAAGGTTACGAGGAGGAAGAAGTTACTGTTAAAAGTGTGTGATTGAAGGGGGGGGACCTTATGAGGAGGAAAACAGATGGAGAGATAGAAGTCAGACAGTGGTGTGTCTGTGGGAGAATAAAGGGATGGTTAGGGGGTGGGGCAGATGATTCAAACAATCTTTTAAAGGTTTGCTCCCTCTTTTTGGAAAATTTAAAAATATTTTCAGCAAACAATATTGCTCCTCTCCCGGTTGGTTCTGTTTTATTCAGTCTTCCTTCCTGCACTGTTGTCTGTTCTTTGTTTTGTATGCTAGCCTTCCATGAGGAGTTCTGCCTAACCAGGCACTAGCAGAACTGCCAGCTATGTCAATCAACTGTCATAACTAGGGCTAGAGACCAAAAAAGAGCAGCATAAGCCAAAGAGTGGGAAGAAAAAAAGAGAGGCAGCGATGGTGTGTGGGAGTGCATTATGGGTGCAGCCGGTGGGGAGGGCTGTAGGAGATTGCTAGGCTGGGAAAACTCACCCTACCCATTTCTCCTGAGTCACTTCGGAGAGGCTTTTTTTTTTTCTTCCTCATCTCTGTGGGAAATCAAGAGCAAAGGCTTGGCTTATCAGTAGTTTCCCTGAGCCAGGATTCAGAACGCTGAAGGGACATCCTGTATCAAGCTTTGAAATACTGACCTCAACACAATCCCCACCCTGAAGACCAAACAGAAAAGGATCTGGTGTAGATAGGCAGGCTAGGACAGGGAGTCGGGAAAATGTGGGGTTAAAAAGTGTATTTCGCAGACTGGATAGGGAAGTGGACCTCTTTCTTGGCTGCATGTGGAATACAGGAGGCCTTTACCAACTCCAGCTATTTCCTCTTGTTTGGACTCAGTTGAGAAAGATCTTTAGACATGCATTCCTGCCTAACACAATGAGGTCTGGTCCAGGCTGGCGACCTCGGAGCTGTGTTCACCATGTGCTTTGTCTACCCCAGAAGGAGCTTGCTTGCTATGCTCTTTCCAGAGGTAACAAAATCACTACGACAACTGCAATTAGCATTAGTGACACACAGCAGACTCTAGCTAGCACTATTTAAGCCTAAGTGTTTTCGCTCCCATAAGTCTTTTAGATCATAACCTTAGCTGAGATCTGATGCCTTCTATGACATGAATTTGCAAAAGAAGGTCAACAACAAAATAGCCCGTTTTGTTTTTTGTTTGTTTGCTTGCTTGCTTGTTTTGTTTCAAATTTTTATGTTTAGAAAACCCTGGGGTGCTTAAGGAAACTATGTTCAAATTTGATTTCTTCATTTGTTACTCATTCCAGTTACTAGCTACAACTTGATTCATCCCTTACAGTCATGTGATATCATATTAACCTAGCTTTAAGTACGCTGAGGCTTGATGAAGAATCACAATTACAGATAAATTTCCGATTACATCATTTTCAATACCCAATACTGTATATTAAAAGATAATCCAACTTAGCTAAAGAAGAAATTGGACTGCACACTCCTTTTATTATCACCCATAGATATCGGAACTACAATAATATACTTTGGGTAATCAATAGATTGGAATCAATTACACATTAACACTTAGGAGGGCCTCACCAATATGAATGATATTTCCAATGTCAAATTTAACTTCAAAGATTTTGACGAAAGTGAAATATAGACAATACAATCACATGGCCATATTTCTATCTGTGCATCATTATTGAAGAACACTCATTTTAACAGAGGTTGCAGGTACACTCTTCAGCATGTCTTCAGAGAGATATCCTTCACTAGCAAGACCAAAGAAAAACTTGACCTATTTCGGGCCAAGCTACATCTGATCCAAATAAAACCTTTTAAAATTGTTTTTAAATGCAATCTCTCAAGGAGAAATTCACATTTCTTTGTGATTATGATGTTTGAGGCAAAGATTTTTCTTTTTAACAGCTACTTCTAGAGACTGCAAAAATCAAACTTGAATAGTTCAAAAGGCGACATGTATCTCTTAATAAGCAACTCATTTCGAACAAACTTGAAATTGATATATGTGCCATAACAGGAAATGGTGTACACGAAATAATATTTTTACAGTGCGTTACATCTTGTCATTTGTCAACACATTTGCCTTTCATATCCCCCTGTAGCTAAATTTGGCAAGAAAAAGCCTATATAAAAAGACATCTATGTATTCTTGTGTTTCTAGGGCTCATCTCGGAAAGGCCAAAGCACTTGACAAGTTGGCTATTTTAACATCAAATGATAGGACGGGACAAGGAGCAGACACACAAGGAGACTAGCAACATTCTTAGGAAACTCCAGGCTATTCTGACACTGTAAATTCATCAGCAGACCAGGTCATTATGAAAACATGGAGCTTGCTAAGAAAAAGTGATGGCAAGGATGCATCTGTGCTGAGAGTTCTGAGAGCTGTTTCCTGAGGGAAAATTGTGTGTGTGTGTGTGTGTGTGTGTGTACGCATGCGCATGTGTATGTGTATGTGTATGTGAGCACGTACGTGTATGCATGCACTCATGCATGTGCCAGTGTGTTTATACAAGTGCTTATCTTTGTGGCATTAGAGATTGAATTTAGGATATCAGTGCATAAAGGTAGAGTGCTCTACCACTAAGCTGTAGCCCCAACTGTTGCAAGTTTATTTTTAAATAAACTGGATCTCCTTACTTCGCAGGATACAATACAACTTATGCAAAATTCGGAATCTAGTAGTGCAACACAGTGTGCTGAAATTGTAAAGCAGACTCGGTGAAAAATGTAGGGAGCCCTAATCATGAAGCATTATCATAGAAAATATATAATAGAAGAAATGTAGAGGAAAAAGCCCTATTTATCCATCCATCCACCCACCCATCCACCCATCCATTATTCCATCCATCCATCCATCCATCCTACCATTTCCGTTAAGGTCATTCTTAAGAAGAGATAAAATTACCTAAATTTCTAGTTAAATACACAAGAGCCTTTGTTGTTAAGTAATAAAATAATGTGACTTTTCAAGGCTTGAGATGTTTTCAGGGATATCCAGTATGTCACGTGTGAGTGTGAGCACGAGCACACACACACACACACACACACACACACACACACACACATACACACCACTAACCTCCCTAAATCTTTCATTGCCTCAGGAATTTGCTGTATATTTCCACTGTTTAAATTTTTACCCAAATTCTAGACATTTGACTTTTCTTGTCATTTCAGAACATTCCTGGAAAAATTTTTCACTAGCCTTCCCAGAGAGCAGATCAAAATGCCCTTCCCTGTCCCTCTTGTTTCCTGAACACACCTATGGCTTCAGCAGCTGCACTGACTATCACGTCCTGACTGAAAATCTATGACTTCCAAAGAGGAAGATTTCCACCCAACAGATGCTTTCCTTTGCTTTCATGGAAAAGAAAATCCTTTCTCCTTAGCACACTGAAACTGAAAGGTTTACTTCCAAGTCCCGGATGAGGGGATATAATTCACCCTAAATCCACTTGCCTTTTGGGATGAACACTTACAAAGCATTCTTTCCAGAAACATATTAATTCCATGCAATAGGAACTAGAAAGAAAGCATTTTCTCTGAAATTTAGCAGAGGCAACTTCAACAGATGCTGAGAATCACCCTTTGTACATTTAACCTTAAAGTTTCTGGCATTCTGTCACACAGTGTTATTGATACAGTAGATGGAGCTTTACTGTTTCAGCATTGCTATGGAACACACTGCCGCTTCCAGTTGAACATACTCTGTAGAGATTGCAATTCTTGAAATAAGACAAATTCACTACAGCAATGGAACAATATCGCCCTTCAATGTCGTGTCCCTTCTGCTGGCTGGAGGATGGACGTGGAGAATTCTGCCTGGAGCCATGAAAGGTTCCCAGCTTTCCTGGCTGAACTGTTGTTATCTTCATTTCTCTCCAGCTGTCTCCTGGGCTTTGAAGCTCTGTGTTATATTGCCACTTGAGTACACCCAGCAGCATCCAAAGTTCATGCTTAATGTTAACAAGGTGAGCACGGGGCAACAAGGCGCTCTTCTGAATTCCTGGAGTCTGCAGAAACAAATGGCGCTCAATGGACAGCTCTGACGGAACAAGATCAACTGCTCCGCACCCTAATCGGACACAGGAGGTTATTTCCGTGCTTGCCAACATTATTTGGGCCACACCATTCTCAAGACTTGTAAAGGTTATTTTTTTTTTTTTTGCAATATCCCTTCTTTTGTGGGAAATTCTAAAACATAAGTGAAGTTCGTAATTTTTTCTTTCCCATAATAGTTTAAGAAGTGTAATTGTTTATGCTGTCATCTTTTAATCTGGATTATAATTTTTTTCAGTAGATTGCATAGGTATTTTTAAAGCCAGAAAATATTAGTTATGTTTGTTCCTTCCATAACAGATAACAATTTCAACAGTTACACAATAATTTTTTAATGTAAATGGTACATACTCTGACAATTTTTTCTTAAAGTGTTTTAATCAAATAGAATATCCCTGGCCAGATGTAGTGGCTACACTGGTAATTCCAGGCCTTGGGAGGTGAAGGTAGGGGGATTGGGAACTCAAAGACAGCCTGGATTTCATGAGACTTTATCTTGAAACAATACAGGAACCCCAGCAAAACACCGCACAAACAAACAAAACTCGCATGGTAACCAGTGGGGAGGAATGAATCAGTAATTGCTCCCTTTGACAGAGCAGGAAGCTGAAATGAAATATATCCAATAGGCCTTAACTGAGACCCTAATGCTTAAACAAGATAATACATTCTAGACATCTTACGTGTGTTCTAGTAGGAGTCACATACAGTCTGGCTTCTGTGACCTCTTCTGGGACGTACACATAGATATGTAGAAGAGAGGAGATACAGATGGAAAGACATTGGGGAAATAACTATAACAGCACATCTAGATCACTTCTCCTCTGGAATAATGTTTATATTTAGCACCAACCGTATCTGCACCATTTTTTGCCCTTTTTAGTATATGTAGAAGAATGTTAAAGCAGATTTTTAGCCTTTTGTAGCATAAACATTTCCAGGAGTATTTTTAACTTTGTGTTTTCGAAATATCTTCCTTTGTAAACCAAGATGGCCTGTAACAGTGCTGGGATTACTGGTTTGTGCCCCCATGCACATGGCCATGCTCAGGCAGAAATGTAGGTTTAAGGGGGTAGGAAGAATTTGCAGCTTGAAAACTTACAGAGAGAGCATTCCTTGCACTGGAAGAATGAAGTGGTTTTTTTTTTTTTCCAAGTGTCATTTTGACTGCTGAGAATGGACGCTGATGGAGTAGTTGAACACGTTCTGGTTTTGTGTAGTTTCTAACTTAGCAAAATCATCCCTACCCTCAACCAATCCTATCAGTGCTAGAGTTTTCTTAGGAATCTAACAAAATATTATTTCATAAATATTTTTACGTCTTTAAACTGTGTTATTAGGTAAGTATATGCTTGTTTTGTTGCGTTGTTGTTTTTTTTTTTTAAATAAAACTACCAGAGTAAATCATGTGTCAGTGTGTAAGCATATAGAGAAACAGTATTATTTCCTGTCTTATGTAAAATGGGATTGTTCTGATGAATCAGTGCCCTAGGAGATAAACTGTACTGGAGACCCCAAAGGATACATTCTTGAATGTAACTGATAGAAAACTGCTAGGATGAATAATGTTTTAGCTAAATCTTCTTAAGCCCTTTTTGAATTTGATCAAGCAGTTCATTTTACTTATCTGTAGGGTGAAAGAGGAAATGGCTTGAGCTGATAGGAACATGGTTTTAGTGATTAGGAATGAGTGGTTTTAAAATTAGATAGATGATACAGGAAATGAGACATCTGTACAGAGAGAAACAATAGGAAAATATTTAAGTCCAGGATTTGAATTTTAATTAGGATACTGAGTTCCATTAATGGAAACTATTCCTGAGACATCGAGCTGAGAGATTTGTTATGAAAAGTCAGAGATATTATTAGCTACTTGTGAGAAAAGTAGAGTTTGACTTTCAAAACAGGTCAAAAGCATCCTAAGATAGTCAGGACAGCCAGGGCATACTCTTTTTCTCCTGCATGTGCCATGTGCAGAGAATCCTGAGGCATTCAGCATCCTTCATTCACTTGAACATGTAGACTAACTGATCTCCGTTATCACCTAGTACAAATTCCTGGGACCAGAGGTTGGATCTCACTTGAGCAGGATATTCATCCTTGACGAACATCATTTCCTCTCCTTTTGCAGATTGGTCCTGTGACTGTAAAGGTGAAGTAATGTTGGAAGGAGAGGGCTTGCTTGTTTGTCCCGGCCACTCGGCTAGCTTAGCACCGAAATAACCACACAGGAACTGTATTAATTAAATCACTGCTTGGTCCATTAGTTCTAATTTCATACTGGCTAATTCTTACATCTTAATTTAACCCATTTCAATTAATCTGTGTATCTCCACATGGCAGTGGCTTACCAGGTAAAATTCAGCACATCTATCTCCTGCAGCAGATCCATGGCATCTCTCCGACTCTGCTTTCTTCCTCCCAGAATTCAGTTCCATCTTCCCTGCTTACCTAAGTTCTGCCCTACAAGACCACGGCAGTTTCTTTATTCATTAACCAATACAAGCAACACATAGAAAGAAGGACCCTTACACCAAAGTAAGGAGGGGCAGCCTGCTGGGAAGTGACTTCTGTGAGCAGGTTCCAAAGAGCATTCAACTGAGTATACCAGATGCCCCAAAGTAGTCTTCTGGAGCCTGAAGTGGGGCTAAACAGAATAGGGGACATGAGAGAACAAGGTGAAAGAGAAGAAAATAAATAAAAATAGAGATAAAAGTAAATTTGTGTAGACTTGGACTTGGATTAGTTACTTTTAAACTTAGTAGAGCATTTCCTCTGCTTTTCCAACTGGAATGGGAGGCACCATGAGAACAATCCACTCCAGAAATCACCTCCTGACTTCATTTCTCACAAATGCCTTTCACTGCTAAACGTCTGCCTTGCCTGTAACTTGTACCTACCACACTGAGCCCTAGCGTGTTAATTTTATTATTTATAATTTTATTATTTAAATTTATAATTTAACTGTATGTAGATAAATATGATAAAATTATGTATGTATAGGAAGGGATGGACTAGTAGAAAGAAGGCTTCATCATTTTTGTTTATGACCCACCTTCTGCTAAGAGGACCAAGCATAAGGATGGATCTGAAGGTCAGTGGCTGGACCATTCCTCTGCTCTCCAACCTCTGCCATTATCTGCAGAATCAGAAAAGTGTGCTGGATGAGAGCTCAGATGTCCTCTTGCCCCCCCGTCCCCCTACTCTTTGAGACCCTGGTAAACTCTAAGCTATAGCCTCTTCCCCAGTGAACGACAACTCAGTGAGTGACAAGTCACCACCCCTTATAATCCATAATTTCAGCCTGCAGGTGTTGCTGTGGTGTAGGAAGAATTAAGAGATGGCAAGGAACATGTCAAACAATGGCGATAAAAAGATGTTCTCAAAGATTCTGTTTACACCACACATAGGAAGACAGGTTTCCTCTGCTCCAGCATCTCTCTGTGAAAGGACTGGGGTCGATTTCCCAAAGAGGGCAAAAAGCAGAGGCAGTGTGTTCTGGACAGCTGGCCCTCCATATCTGAAAGGATGTCCTGTTTACATTTGGCACCAGAGACTAATGTCTGCACTGCCCCAGTGCCCAGAGAATAGCATGAAACGCAAAATGAATTTTCACACAAGTTTAAAAAATAACATTCGGCTGACCCTGTCATCATACCACCTGGGACTGGTTTACCCAAGGAATGCTACTAAGAAGGGTGAGGGCAAGGTATCCAAGGAATGCACTTTGTGGTATCCGGGAAGATTTTCTCCATCCTTTCCTCTCACCTTCCTTTCTTCTTCCCCACACCCTTTCTCCCGCTTCTTCTTCTTTTCTTTTTTTCCAACAGAAAGAAAAGGAGGTGGGATCTTGGCTGACAGCCAGATTCATTTCATGAAATGACCTGTGCAGGTAACCGAAGACTACACACTCTAATATTATTATAGTTAAGCATTCAGTAAGGAAAAAATTAACACAGCAAGTCTATTTTAAGGCCAGAAAAGTTCACTCCCTTTTGAAAGCAATGTTTTGTCTTTAAGAGAGGGTGTGAGAGATGATGGGGAGCCAGAACCAAGAAGCAAAGGGAATGTGAAGCAAGGTAAAACCTTCGCTAGACACCTGACTGCTTAGGAGAACTTTGCAGGGCAGTCAGAGTTGGTCTGTCTGTTCCCTGCAAATCTTTGTTAAGCAAAGATGCGGCTGTAAGGACTTCTCAGAAGGTTTTGCTCTTTCTAACAGCTCAGCTCTCTGACTCCCTGAACTGTTTATAGTTAGTACTAAATGCTGTCACGTTTTAGTGCTGGCTACCACTCTGCCATAAATTCCTTCTGGCATAATTTTGGTAGGGAGCATGTATGAATGGACGTATGTGCATACATCGCCTGTGTGTGTGCATGTGTGTGCATGTGTTTGTATGTATTTGTGCTTTGTGCATGTTGTTTGTGGAGAGAGAGAGAGAGAGAGAGAGAGAGAGAGAGAGAGAGAGAATTGCCTGTGTATACACAGTTGTATGCACGCACAGATTGAGAACATTTCAGAGGTATAATTCTGTCTTCTAATGAAATTTTCAAGTTCCTTAAGGAAGGTCCTCACAAAATTCCATTTTTAGCATTATGATCCTAACACAGAAATTAGTCAGGGAAGATTAAGGGGGAAAAAACAAGTTTTCTGAGATTTTGGCTTTCCCATTGAATTTGCACCCAATTTCATGCTGTCTTTGTTTATTCGACAATGCATGTGCAAAAATCATGCCTAGAAATGGATTGTTTGTACTTGAGGATGGCAGTATTGCTTATACAACGAGTGAAGCCAGGATTAGCAACTGAATAGCCAAGTAAATGAAGACCAGGTACTCATAACCCACCATTTATCATAGGCTTGCAAGACAACTGCATTTATTTCAATCTATGTATGAGAGAGCATGCCTAGCAATCAGGTCAGCCCCATGAACATTGCACTGTATTTATCTTTAGTCTCTAAACATTGTGTGTAATCAAGGAAGTGAGATGGAGTAATAAAAACCCATTATAGAGTTCTGAAAGCCCTCAATTTCATATTTACATCTTGGAACCAGCTCATTCTGACTTCATAACTCCTTAATTAAAGGCACAGTCGTTTTCTTTTCTGTAGGGCATTTTTTTTCACCCTCACAATACAAGCATACATTTGGTAACTAATACCAGCAATTAGCCTCATCTGCTATGTAAATGAGTGTAATTGCAATTAAATACTTTAGTAGGCCCAAAGGGAAAACATGCAATCATTACAAAGTAAGTAGGGAGAGCATGGTTAAGGGACATTTGGAAGTGTTAGCAGAAGTGCTTTTCCCTGTGGTGTCAGGAGCCTTTTCTATGGTGAATTATTTCACTGCAAGCTATGGAACTTGACTTGCATTTCTTGTTCCAGTTTCCTATAGAGATGGAAGAATACCATCCTTTTCAGCATTATGAAAGATTGATTGCTTTTAGCAAAAGTTAGTTTGTCCACAGCATGGATATAGAAGCTAAAAAAAATAAATTTCTGTTACATGTATTGTACAGCTTTGGAGACAACACTATACATTCATAAAATCATAGTGGTTTGGCATTAATAATTGCTCATTCATAGGTCTAGAGATGGAGACATGTTGAATGGGCATATCACACACAGAAGAGAAGGATGCCCTACTAGAGGGTCAAGTGTTACTATTACTAGCACATAGAGGTTTAGGATTCTGGAGCCTCTTGCCCTCACTAAGGTTACATGCGTTTGGGCAAGTCAAGCTCCTGATTTCCTTGTTGGTATAATGGGAAGTCACAGTGGATATCTCAGAGTATTTTTGGAAGAGTGAGATTGGTTCATGCATGTGAAACCCAGAGAATACACCTTACATAGAATAATTGTGTGTGTGACCAGGCACAAGTGTTCACATGCATGCAATAGCCTGAACTTCTTATTGTGTATCTCCCTTGACAGTTCCCCCTTCATTTACTGACGCGAGGACTATCAGTTCAGCACAGAACTTTCAGGCTAGGCTGGTCCAGTTAGTCATCTTGTCCCAGGGATCCCCTGTCTCTACCTTCCGAGTACTGGGATTATAGGCAGCAGTCATAGGTGGCTAGCTTTAATATGTTAAGTTTTCCTGACGGTTCAGCAAACAGCTCATGCACTGAACCACCTCTCCCGCCAATTGCGTATGCCATAGATTTCTTTGATGATGTAATTCCCACGAAGTTACTTGTCTAAGCCATTCATCTACCCTAGGTGTGATTCATACTGTAGACCATGGGCTCCTTAAAACCACTTTCATTTTATTAATGGACAGTAAATATACAGAAAGGTTTTCTGTATATTGATTTCTATGCATCTCAGAAGCAAAATTTTAATCAATAGATTTAGTAGTAATTGCTTTTGCAAATACCCATTTATTCATAAAAAGCTAGGTATCCATATATTTTTTGAAAACCTCATTAAATATTCTTATTGAACTGAATGCCAGTCAGTAGCTCGTGTCTCTTCAAAGCAGTTTCTTCATCTTTACCCAAAATGTGAAGCTGAGTCTATGACCTGCCCACATCCTCCACTTTCAAATGCTAATCTTAATCTAAATAAGCTCCTCTTGTCCTGTTGGAAATGATAATCCGGTTAAAACATGGAAATACAACTTAGAAAGTAAATGATGCATAATCTCATCAAAACAATGTAGGTGGAGTAGGCTTCAGATCCTCTCTTTCTGATGCTTCTGCTTTTTTTCTCATCCCATTATTCTGCATGTTCTCAGCCAATATAGATGTCTAAAGATATGTTTACAAATTTCCATCAGTTTTTGGTCCTTTTTCAACATTGAAGGGAAAGGCTTGGTTTTTAAACATCAGAAGTGGACAAGGTGTCTGGGTGAGTGTCCTTAACAGTTTCTCCTAATCTCCTATTCACTGAACACGGAACAGTGGAGCATAAGAGAGAGAAAGTAGGAAAAGCCATAAACATCTTTTCCTACTTTTGATAGAAGTGAAAACCTAGAGTTCTTATCGTCTTTTCTCTCTCTCTCTTTCTCCCTCCTTCCCTCTCCCCCCATCCCTGCTCTCTTTCCCTCTCTCTCTCTTTCTGTTCACTTACGAGCTACAGGGAGCTTCAAAGTCTGAGCACTGTCCATCCTACTGAGCTAAGTACGTTATCAGAGAAAAGACTGCCAGATGTTTAGCAATCAAACTTTGTGCAGAACACAACTTTAATGGAAAACAGAAGGGCGTTCTGCTTCCCTCCGACTGTGCTATCTCTCTGGGAGACTTTTAGGAGCCCACTCTTTACTCTCTGAAAACGCCTGCTTTCTAAAGTCCTATAATTTGACCCAATTTGATATAATGCGAATCTTTGTGTATACCTAGGAAATATGGAACTGTGCTTTTTGGGGGGATGAAGAATATAAAGTCTGTATTTTCCCAGAGTTAAGACCACCATAGAAAACAATTAATCAAACACAACTTTTGGTACTAAAACTATTCCCAAAAGAGTCAACCCTATTTTCTCTGTTTATGTCTGTTCTGCTTTCATGGTAAATTAAATTTGTTATCATTCTTTTTTAAAAGACAGTAACTCTTTAATAAGCTCAGGAATATAGGAAATGATTTCTTTTTGAATGGTGAAACTTAGTTCTTTTTCATTAAGATGCCTTTACACACACACACACACACACACACACACACACACACAATATAAATAATTCTTAAATCAAATTTAAGATGGCTTTAATAGAGAATTGATGGGCCACTGTGACAATGAATGGGATATTCACTCTATATCCTAAGATATTACCTGAAATAACTGGAATATACATACAAGCTTTCTCATAGCTTCAGAGACCAGAAAAATGTTTAATTTATTCAAACATGTATATTTTTCAAGGTAAGATATACTTTTTTTTTAAAAAAACAGAGTTTATTTCAAACCCAAGCATCCAGTTTTGATTTTTTTTTGAGTTTTGATTTTTTACTTTTACAAATTTAGAGTAATGTGCCTGATTTGGGTTATAAAATAACTCTTCGAAATCGTGTTGTAGAAAATTGTGCATAGATAAGTGTAATACTATTTGATTTCAAATAGTAAGAGAACTACAATAACTGAAAACCAAAGTAAATGCAAACACAAATTGAAATAAAGCAACTTACAGATTTCCCCTTCATTCTTATTTGTTAAAATTTAACTTTAGCGTCTAGTAAGCCTATGAATAAAATTCCCAGTGTAATTGCAGAATGGTTTGTTGAGCAAATGTTGCACTATTTGAGACAGAGTTCTTGGCTTCATCCGAGGTCCCCAGTTGCTCATACTCTGCCTGCCTTATTTTCTCTAGAATCCCAGGGTTGAACAATCAGAAAGCACTAGTCAATGTACCCTGGATTTTTTTGCTCCCTGTGCTTGATTGAGAGATGAAATTTGGAAAAGGAAATTGTTTAGAAGGTGACAAAAATGTTTTTGCTTGAAATCTGACTAGAAATCAAAGTGAGACAATTCTCAGGCCCATTTTCCTGGTTCTCTGGTCCCAGCAGATCATTCAGACTCCATTGGGACTTACCTGGCATCCAGTTTGTCCCTTGATGAGCAACCTTGGGCTTTGGAGGATATGGTCACCATTCAGATCAACTTAATCCAATCTTCACTGTTATAATAATGCTTATCTTTGCTTTAACTATCTGTGAAGGCCTTTAAGGAACAATGAATTCCAACCCAAAACATCTTTTTTTTTAAAATATTTATTTATTTATTATGTATACAACATTCCTTCCATGCCTGCCTGCATGCCAGAAGAGGGCACCAGATCTCATTATAGATGGTTGTGAGCCACCATGTGGTTGCTGGGAATTGAACTCAGGACCTTTGGAAGAGCAGGCAATGCTCTTAACCTCTGAGCCATCTCTCCAGCCCCCCAAAACATCTTTTATTTTCAGTCTGGAAAAAGGCAGTGTTTTAAGAGAAATTAAGTTTTTTTGTGTAGTTTCCCTTTTCATGGCCACGTTTTCAAGTGAACCAGAGACCCTAGATTGGGGTGGGAAGGTAACACCAATTTTAGGCACTTGAAGGAGGATTTAGCTTTGGGGGTGATTTTTCATATTAAATATTACCTTTGAATCATTACTTTCAAATATTATACTATTTTTAGATTAAAATCATGGTAAATTGCTGACATTTGGTATATTTTTAAATAGCCATATTGACTTAAAAGGGAACATCAGAAATGTGTACGTCTCATTTTAAGGAAATATGTATCATAATGTAGTTTTGGAGCTGGTGTTATAGTTCAGTCACAGAGTACTTCCCCTAGCAAGGATGAAGGACCTAGGTGAATATCCAGTACCATAAATAAATAAATACAAACGTATTAGCATTTTATTTTTAAACATAAATAGATCTAAGATGATATGAAATTTAGCTGGGAGCATAGCTGATCAGTAAAAATGAAAAAGCTTCATAAATGTATCTTGAATATGTTATTTTATTGAAATCAAGAGTTTCCATGTCTGAAATTCTGATTTAATTCATGACTGTTGCTGATTACTTCCTGTTTACTAACACAGAGACCAAGACAAATCATAGAAGAACCAATGTAAACACCATGACAATCTGTATAACCTTCTGCCTGCTAACCACACCTGTAGGGTTTTTCTTTTCTTTTTTCCTTCTTTCTTTCTTTCTTTCTTTCTTTTTTTTTTTTTTTGAGCGGCTATAACTGAAAGCTTAATTTGTGTTCACCAAGAAGCTAAAAGTAAAACCAGACAGAATTGGGAACTGAGTCAGTGAATCAGTCTCTTTGTGGTGGATTACAATGTCTACCTTCTTTAGGATGAATTCAGCACAGACTTATGAGTATTAAAAAAGAAAATTGGAAAGTTAAAGGAATCTTTTCTATTGATAGGCAGTATACTTAGCTGATTTGCTTGGAATTTACAAAGATCTACCTTCCTTTGTCTTCTTTCATTAAAGCTATGTACCAAACACTACATCTAGCCCTTTTTATTTAATACTATATTTAAATTTTTTATTGTGTTTATGTATATATCTGAGTGTACCTGTGTATATTGGTATGAGTATATACAGAATCTAGAAGAGGGTATTGGATCCCTTGGAACCGATATGTGTTTTGGAATCTGAACCCTGGTCTTTCACACTGAGCAGCAAGGCCTCTGAACCACTGAGCCATCCTCTGGCCCCAGTAATTATATTCTTGTTTCAAACCACATAGGATATGTCATTCATCATTAAAGGCAGGTAACTGTAGTGATGTGTTTATAGAGAAGGACATAAGACATACTATTTTGTGTACAAGAAATCACTGTTAGTGAATTTTAATCATGTCCAAGCTAAACAAGAGTTAAAAGGTGAAAGAAAGTTGGCAATCCCTACAAACGTTTTATTGGTTCCATCCTCAATATTCTACCATCATTTAGTAGTCCAGGCTGTGTGATTTGAACTCTGATTATAATTTGAATTCTCTTGAGGGTTCTGTGCACATAGGGAATCCCAGAATTGATCCCTAAGCTCCAAGACTCCAGAGACCTTGCCTGATGTTTTTGAAAAGCTGTTCCAGGTTCAGGAAGGTGGTAGGTGTTTAGCAGAGTTTCTGTTCAGTGAGAGAGTTGAGGAAAATAACATGCAGATCTCTCCATAGGATGTGTTCCCACAGAGCCTACATCTTACGAAGGCATTTGTAGACTGCTTAGGGTTTACCCGATCCACTGGCCCATATCCATCCCTTGTATCAGGAATTTCAAACCTGGTTTCTTTTAGAACTATCTGGAAGGGTATATGGTGTGTGTGTGTGTGTGTGTGTGTGTGTGTGTGTGTGTGTGTTCAACCTCTCTCTTAAAGAATAGAGCTTTGGGAAGTTGGTTGACTTTGAAAAGGATCCTGGCACCCGGTACATACTAACAGAGGACACCATAGAGTTGATAACTGGCGGCTAAGCTTTGCAGTCACACTGAATTGGAAGCCTGGTGTTAGTCATTTCTTGCTCTATAAATATAAGATTCACTGCCCCAAGCCACAGTTTTCTCATCATAAAATGTAAAGACTAATAGTAACCCTCCCAATGGGACCGTTGGACAGATCAAAGGAGTTAATGGTCGGAAAGCTCATATCCAAGGGCTTTCACTGAGTAAGCACCTAATAAACCTTCCTGGTCATTGCTAGTCGCTTGGCCATTGGCTTTTTTTAGTATTAGATCTGAGAACAAGAACTGAAGCTTCATCCTGAACGCTGTGCAGAACCAAGCAGATACTTGGCAAGCCTGGGACAGGGCAGTGTGTGGCATTTCCGATCCACACTGGACTTCCTTCTAGGATGGACTCTGTTGTTTCAGGATTTCCAGTCAGGCCCAGCCGGGAAAACAGAAGTTAAAGCTATCTGGAAGTGATAAGATTGAAAAGAACGTGGAACTGTTGATTTGGATCTAGTTTCCAAGGTCATCAAAGGTTCAGGAGTTGAGAAGAGGGTGATAGTTGGTGGGTGAAAATGTAACATTTTATTTGAAAAGAATTTTTTTTTTTTTTGCTGTTGAGCGATATCTTTTTGCTAAATTTAAGTGTTCCAAAAAATCAGGTAATGTAAGTTTAGTGATTAACTACAGTATCAGTCTCTACGATTAACAGAATAAGCAGCTGTAATAGATGAAGTTTATCAGAGTGTGCTGGGAAGGTCAGGCTGACAAATTGAGAGGCCGGGAGGTTGAGCTGGCTAGTGATTGTTATGTAACCATCATTGATGCTAAATTTAAAGTCCAGCAGCCTTGTCTGGAGTACACTGGCAGAGAGCTGAAGAGGAAGATTGCAAACAATGATCTTTATTTTCACAATGTGGTTTAATTTTAGGCCATGCATACATGAAGAAGCTCATCCAACGATGTTCTTTTTGTGTTCGTGTATTTATTTTTGAACAGAGGCTATCCTTAGCCCCACGAACACCCCCACTTTTCAGTCAAGCTACTACACTCCAGTCTAGTATCTGCTGGCCTCCCTGGAAGTGGAATTGTCTGGGCCTTTCCCCTGCAGAAGCCAAACATAAACACCAGGGTATTAAAATGGAAACAGGATCTTGGTTCTCACTGTTTCACCAGGCTCTTTAGCTCTGACCTCTGACCCTCATTAAGAACCATGGAAGGTCTGGGCATCTGGGGTGTGTAGCTCACGGTGGGAATTTTTTTTTCTTGCTCTGATTGTTGTTTCCTCCTCCTGGATTATTTTGGTTTAACCTGGGGCAATGATGTAAAAGAAGATACCTTCAGTAGCGTTCCCTGGCCTTGTTTGGGCACGGGGTTAGGAAACCTGATTTGACTCCTGGTGCTGGCAACTGCAAGAATTCATTTCAAACTGTAACCTAGAATTCACATCAAAAAATAAAAAGCCTCCCTCTTTTAAAAAAAATGTTGGCATTAAGCACAGACCCCCTCCCCACCCCCCCGCGTCTCTCTCTCTCTCTCTCTCTCTCTCTCTCTCTCTCTCTCTCCTCTCTCTCTCTCTCTCTCTCTCTGAACGTCTATGTGGTAGTGTAAGCAGAGGCTGGAATATCTTCTTCAACCACTTCATCACCTTTCTTCTTGAGACAGGGACTCTCAGTGAACATGGAGATCAGCCTCCATTTCAGCTAGGCTGGTGACCAGCGACCCTGAGCCCCCAGCCCTCCTCCCTCCATCCCCCAGTGCTGGGTCACAAATCCCTTGCTGGGCCCAACACTGACTGAGCTAGGCATCCTCATACTTGTGCAGCAAGGGCTTTGCCTACTAGTCCATGCCTTCAGCCTCCATCCTGATTTTCTGGAAAGCCATTTAGAAAGTTTGAGGCTAAAGAATCTGCACACTTTTTTAGATGTAGGCGTCTGGATTAGAACACCTTCTGTCATGTTTCTACAGTTAGACTGCACCATCTAAACGCTGGTAGAGATGCTTTTCCTGACCATCCTACTGGCACTCCCTCAGAGCCACTAACTTTCTTTGCAGGAATTCTTTGATCTTCTCGAGCAGTTCTTAAGAGAGTACAGTGGAAAGGCCATTTTAACATCTGACTTGAGTGGGTAACTTATATATATGTTTAGAAATGATTATGAAGCCTTTTGGTAAATTTTTGTTAAAAGTAAGAGAGCAGCCATCTAAGGTAAAGTAGAAAATCCTAACGGTTTTGCGTGGACAGTCCTTTGTGTACATCTCTAGGTCGGTGACTTCTGCTGGGCAAGGACCGAGCCTCACTGTAAGCCTTTGGTATCTGTAACAGACGTTCTCATGGCTCAGTTTCAGTGTACAAGACAAAACGTAAGTGGCATGAAAATGCTCTGCTTAAGTATGGTGAACTTTGTTTCTAAATGAATATTAACAGAAGCAATTAATTAATGTACGGAGTATTCTCACTCATGAATAATGTAACGGAGAGAGTCCACATTGTGGACAGTACATGGAATATTAACTTTGAAGTAGAAAACCGTGAGACTTGGGACGGTAGGCAAGTAACTCACAGCAATGCCCTCTGCATCATAAAACTCAGGCTCCAGCTTCTAATACTTTATTGTAAAGATCATAAAAATGAAGTTGAAAAAAAAATAGCTCTGTTCTACCCCAGAGAGAAAAGAGAAACTGCCCAGAATGCATGTGTGTCTTTCCACAGTCCCCACTTCGTCTTTTCCCGGAAGCCCTGTTGTGGTGGTGGTTTGCAAAAAACAATCAAACAAACAAAAACAAACAAACAAAAAAATCCAAAACAACAAAAATTCCCCCAAAGGGAGGACATTATTATATGGTGTGGTTTTGTTGGAGGAAGTTTGTCATTGTGGAGGTGGGCTTTTCAGTCTTATGTGTGCTCAAGATACTGCCCAGTGTCTCAGACCACTTCCTGTAGCCTCAAAGATAAGATGTAGGACACATGGCTACTTCTCCAGAACCCTGTTTGCTTGCATGCCACAATGTCCCACTATGATAATAAGGAACTAAATCTCTGAAAATATACGCCACCCCAATTAAATATTTTTCCTTTACAGAAGCTGCCATGGTCATGGTGTCTCTTCACAGCAATAGAAACCCTGACTAAAACATCTGTATTGAGGGATGGGCATCTGTAAAATCTCCTAGTGGAGCTGTTTTACTTTTATTTTTGGACCAACACCATTAGAACCAGGAAAATAATATGTTTGTTTATTTCACATTGTACAATACAGGGAGTCCCAAATGAAGAGGGTGGATGGATTGGAAACTTGAGTTACCTTTGTTTATAATGGGAAAGTATATAGGTATGTATTTAATCTCTACAATACATAAACTATAGCTATTTATTGGATAAGAGTCTTCAAAGCAGCATGATGAGGATTTGTAATTCTGTGGTTACTAGGACCCATGAAATAAGTACTTATTCTTCCATCCCATTACTTATTGGAAAAGAATCTTCAAAAAAGCGTGATGAGGATATGTGATTCTGAGGTTACTAGGACCCATGAAATAAGTACTTATTCTTCCATCCCATTCTTTTCTCCCTGAATACATCCCCTATTGCATTTGCCACTCTAGTCTTGGAAACTCTCTTCTCCTTTTCTCAGGTCTGACAGTTCATTCATCATCTATGATTCGCTGTCGGACTAGCTTCCTTTGATTTGACAATTTTTTTCCTGAGCATTCTTCACCTCTTTCATACATCTATTTATGTTTTTTAAATGAAATTATGGACTTTCACCATTTAAAAATAAGTTTCCCAGACAGAGCAAACATCCACTGTAATTTAACAGGTTGATTGCAATATGGTATGATTAATGAGCAAATAAATTATTTGACTCTGCATAGGAGCCTCACAACCTGCTCATTGCTGTAGAGGTGGGCTAGAACCAGGAAAGAAATATATTTGTTTATTTCACATTGCACAATGCAGGGAGTCCCAGATGAAGAGAGTGGGCAGATGTGGGAACTTGAGTTACCTTTGTTTATAATGGAAATCTATACAGGTATATTTCCTTGAGTTTTAAATATTTAACGCCTACCATGACAGAATTGTGAGGCCCTGTATGAACGTATTTTATGGCAAAGAAAACTGAAGCTCATGGCCATTCTGCTATTTGCCGCCATTAACATCTTGCAACAGTGGAGCCTCCAAGCCAGAATTTTTGTTACATTGTGTGGTGTTCCCTATGGATCCCATGTCCCTTTTTCCCCCATTGTGATGCTTCCCCCATTCCACACAGTTGGCATGGCAGTGCCCACACTATGACTCACCTTGGAGTTCAGACTCTGCTTCAAGTCATATTTGTAAATACTATTTATTAATGGAGAAAGACCTCTCTGCTACTCTCTGCTTTCTGGCAGAATGAGATTGTATCCTGAAACCTGATGGGTATAAAGGAAGTAAAGATTACACGAAAAAGAGACACAGTAGCTACAACATGGAAGACCATAATATGACTTACCTTAGGAGGACATATAGTGTAATGTTGTGATCTAACTGACCTGACAGAGGGAGGATTAGCAATAGCCTTTCCTTGTCCTTCCAACTGAGAGCATACACTTAGTAGCAACTTTCATAAGGAGCACAGGAATCCAGTAACTAGGAAATTGTCAGATAAAGAGAACTTAGTAGCATTGCATTAACACTGCCATTGCCATAATGAGCTTTCAAAGCAATATTTCAATGGCAAATATCACAAAAAATGCCTCCAGACAGGCAGGATTCTTGGCAGACTAAATTGTTGTCATCTACCCCAAACACACTCCCCTACTGCCTGCCACCCCCTTCTGCATATTGACACCAAAGTGTGTTTGTCCCTACTCTGCGCTATCTCAAGCACTACTCTGATGAAGCATTGTAGGCACTCAGAGTTGCCCTCAGAAACTCATTGTACTGCCTCTGAGCTGCGCAGACCTAGGCCTCCCAGCTTAGTAAGAATCACTACTATCCATAAAATTTATATGCATTAAAGGTAGTTTTCTTCTCTTGTAACCATTGTTAATATTTGATGACCTAGGTATTATTCTTTATCGATAATTTTATAGATCATAGTTAATTTAGAAAGGAAAAAAATCAGAACTGTAATTCAAAGTAGTGCCGCTCCAATTTAAAAAGTGACCTTGTCAAATAGACGCATTTTTACTTCAATTAAATTCAAAGTCAGTCAGTCCCATAGGTAATGTTAGCAATTATAAGAATACTTTGCAAAAGTAGTTAAAAAACACTCAGAGAACTTTTATGTGATGCTAGTTTTTAAAGTAAGAATGACTTTCTTCCCAAACTTCAATTCTTTATGAGATCATTGCGGAGTGTACTGTTACATAAAACATGAGGTCAGTAACTGAGGCTAATTAAATTTTAGTGGGAGCAAAAGTCACCAAAAGGTTTTTGCATTCATCCTACCAATTCTAAAACAGTGATACAATACACCATTAATAGCCTTAGAATTGCTAATTATTTCAACATGAATAGCGATATCAACGCTGTCAGTTTAATTTAATACACTCCAGAGAATTCCTGCAGAATGCATGATTTCTCTATTATTTCCTGGTTTTCACAACCACTAAAAGCTATAAATTTTCCTTCTTTTCTTGAGAGAGAGGTAGAGAGGGAAAAAGGCACCAAGAGAGGGGGGTATCAGTAGTCTAGATCTTTCTTGCTTTTTTTTCCCCAAATAATGTGATTGCTTTTATTTTTTTTCTTCCTTTCTTTCCTTTTAAAGAAATATAATGCAAAGAAAAATTAAAATTGCAAAATAAAAGTAAACCAAGTTCAATTCTGTGACCTAGTAGGACACAGAATGTTTTTAACTTAAAGAATTACAATGTCCATGCCTTCTGTTGGGTCAGCAGAATCTTCCTTTTTAGAACAACTGGAAATTATTGTGATTGGAGTTGATGGTGTCTTCTTTTTGCAAGGGAACATAAATGAAAGTTCAGAGGAATGAAATGAGAAGAAACTGAATAAATAAGTCACTTTTCTTCTACAAAACTTAACTTACCCAAAGGTAAAGAGTTTTTATTCATTTCATTGAAGACAATAGAAAGCAAGTTAAAAAAAAAAAGCAATGAGTTGAAACACGTTCTACAGCCTGATGTGATGGTACATACCCGTCATCCTCGTACTTAAGACTGGGGCTTTAAAATTATGATTTTGAAGGTAGTCTGGGACACATAGTAAGTTTCAGGCTAGGCTATGTTATCAAATAAATGCTTTCTCAAAAATTTCATACCACAAAAATTATTCTAGGCACAATTAAATAAATAGTAACTAATTAAAAGTATTGGAGTTGGGCTACAAATATGAGATCACACAATTGGTCAAAAGAAACCCTAAGGTACAATCTAAGATTTTAAGACATATTTTCTTTCTATAGCATAATTCATCAAAGCTGCGTATGATAGCAAATGGGTACAATTCTAGAACTTCTGTGTCAAAGATTGTATGTCTGAAGCCAAACTGGGCTACAGAAAAAACAGTGTCTCAAAATAAAATAAAATAAAATAAAATAAAGCAGCTGATCAACCTTGGCTCATGAATATCCAGTGCCAGAAAACCATACTTAATTTTTAGAGCATCCTAATCATCAGGCTTTTCTTTTCTTCCCAATAATGCCAGCATCTGTAAAAATTTCACTAAATTTCTGGTTTAGTGTTTTCTAAATGTCATCTTGACGTGACTTTAGGCAAAGTGTGAGAAAATGACAAGGAATTTGAATGATAGTATTACATCATCATGAATTTAAAAACATATGCGTGAGCCAAACAAAATTTCATAGATTTTTGTTGCTGAAGTTGACATGGGGGAAAGTGAGTACATGTGAGGTTGAACTGAGAAAATGACTCCGTGATTGTAAAATGTGTGTAGATATGAGTGTAAGCATTGTTGTACAACTGTGGAGCTATGCTGGTGTGAAGTGTTAGGAAGGTGAGTGTAGACGAAATGAGGCATGGAGAGATGGCACATTTGTCACAAGGATGGGCAGACACAGCCATTGACTGGACCAGTGGAGGCAACTGAGTCTTGAGAGGGAAATGTGCAAGGGGGTGTTGTGGAATGATGGTCATACAGTTGTAAGCACTCAGATCCTAGCCTCAGGCCCCTACCATTAGATCTCTTTTTAACTAGACCTCATAGTTTTTCTCAGGAAGATGGGGATGGATTTCTATGTGGTCATCAAGATTCCTCCCAATGTTTGGCCAAATTAGTTCAAAATTTTCAAAAGCATTTATATTTTTATAACCTGTGTGTCCGGAGGTGGTATGTGTGCATATGAGTGCAGGTGTACACAAGGGCCAGAGGCATCAGATACCTTAGAACTAGAGTTGCAGATGCCTGTGAGCCATGGACATGGGTGCTAGGAGTCGAGCTTGGGCCCCATACGTGAGCAGTAAGCACTTTTAGCCACTGAACCATCTCTATACCATCACCACCTGAAAATTTATAAAAAAATATAATTATTTTGACTTAACAAATGAATGGGGATATGAGAAGAAAAAGTCAATGGTGAAGTATGGTGTGGGAGGTCCTTCCATTTATATGTTGTTTTTATTGGGTAATGAATAAAGAAACTGGCTTGGCCTGATAGGGTAGAAGAGAGCTAGGTGGATAAAACGAAACTGAATGCTGGGCGAAAGGAGACAGAGTTGAGAGAGAAACTGTGGAGCCATCACCAGAGACCGACATACTGAAACCTACCCGGTAGGACACGAGCCTCATGATAAAATATAAAACAATGGATATGGGTTAATTCTAGATATAAGAGCTAGCTGGAAATATGCTTAAGTAATTGGCCAAACAGTGATTTAAATAATATAGTTTCTGTGTGATTGTTTCAGGGCTGAGTAGTCAAGAAATGAACAAGTGGCCTCCCTACAGCAGAAGTAAGAGTTGAAGAACAAGTTTCTAATGTCAAATACGGAGATGAGAAAGTCAAGGTGGGGAGATGACTGGGAATCAGTAGAGAAGGAAAAACTGGTTCGAAGTTGTGATGGAGATGTCCATGCCATCTCTGTGTAATATCTGTATGTTCTCTGACAGTTGGTGAAAACTGAGACTCTAATGTGTCATGTGAAAATAGAAAATGAGGTATTGCACAGAGACTTGGGGATAACTTACATAGCAATGGTCGATGAAGACAGTAAAACAGAGCAAAGTATCAATAAATGACTTGAGAGACTATTGCACAGCTAAAACTCATTCATATGACAATATATATCTGATTTAAACCTTACAAATTTTCACTGAGCTGTATGTAATTCTTTCCACTTAATATACTGGGGGGCAAATGATGCTCAGATCAAAAGTTGCAGGAGAGGTAACATTCATTTCAGAGTTACACGTATCTGTCCGATGCCATACATGTACCAGGAGGATAGAGACTTGTGATACTTAGACATCGAAGGAAAGGATGAAGAAAAGTCATCAGAAGGGTTGGAAAATGACCCATGAATTTTGGATTGTATGATGTTACTGCAAGCAAAGCTAGGGGCCGAAAATGAAAAGGCCACACTGCATATATTTCATAGAAATAAATAGGGGAGAGCCATCTGTAGAAGGTGAGACTGTGAAGGTCAGCTATGCTGCCTCAGTATATGGATTGGGATGAGCCTGAAATGGGAGGGCATGATGATGATGAACATAGTCACTGTAATAGTGAGTGTAAACTAAGCACTTACTATCTGCCAGACACCTATCTCAGTTACTTAATACAACTGGCTAAGTAGACGTCAAGACAAGAAACTAGTTTTTCTTAAATCAGCCTTTCAATGTCTGTCCTCCAGTTTTCTATGACGAACTCTGGACATTATCATGAGTGTACTACCTAACTTTCTCAATAACTTTTCTTATCTAGTATTAGAAAATATGATACAGACATTAATATACTAGATACTATATATAGCAAAGGAATGAAATTTTTATATGCTGAAAAATGTTACATGGAGAAGAGTGAATAAATATAATCTACTTGGATGCAATAGAGGAAAAGCATATTTCCATCTGATTATTGATATACTAATATTCCTTGTAATATCAAGGAACTAATAAAAATATTTGTAGCTAAGCAGTTGACGCTATTGGCTGGGCTCACAGTAGAGGGAGAGAAACTTTTCACCGAATAAATTTTTATTCTATTTGACTTTGAATCTATGGGGATATGTTGTTATTGATTTCAGCCAGCTGTTGTCACAATAGTGATTTATATAATCATTTCCAAGTTCAAGACAATAGCATTGATTCTCATACCCACGGGCACACACTTCTGCTGAGTAGGTGTTTTGAACTAAAAACTGTCCATGATAACTCACGGTGCATGAATATTTTTATCCCTAAAGTACAATGATATTAGGAGTAAGGACTTTGGAGATGGACCCCTAATGAATGAGGTTAATTCTTCACAAAAGGAATCTCAGAGAACGTTCCTGTCTTTTTCCTATTATGAACAGACAAAATGGGAGAACAGTAGAGTGTATCCTGAAAGAGAATCTCACCAGAGCCCAATTCTGCTGACACAGAATGTCCAGTTTCCATGTGTGAGATAACTGATTTTGTAGTGTTTGTACACTTTATTAAAATGGCCCCAGGTACTAGGTACATTGGACGCCCACAGTAGCCACATAGTAATAAGACATAGGTGTATTTCATTTGCTTCTTTACTGGGCTCCAGCTAAGCAGCAGAAAATGTCTAGTATGTGTTCTTCTCACAGAGAGAGCAAGATGTCTTAGAAGGTGACAAAACAGTCATGCTTTTAACCAAGGTCTGGAGCTTTGAACATTTACCTGTGCACTTTCAATCAACCTAGATAAACAAGCAGGGAAATGTATTCCTCCCTGAGGCAGAGTGGTATGAGTCATTGCTGAACAAGAACCTATTCCAGTATTTTAAAACATTTAAATCAAGTTGAATGTCAAAATTTAACCTCTTTGTGTGTCCCTGTTAGGGTCCTCCTTTTTACCTAGCTTTTCTGGGTTTGTGAATTGTAGCCTGGTTATCTTTAGTTTTATGTCTAATAGCCACGTATGAGTGAATACACATCGTGTTTGTCTTTCTGGGTCTGAGTATCTCACACAGGATGGTATTTTCTAGTTCCATCCATTTGCCTGCAAATTTTAAGATGTCATTGTTTTTTACTGCTGGTATGTTAAATGAAAAAAAAATATATGAAATTTAATCTCTTGTATAATCTCAAGCTTTCCTTTACCTACATAATCTCATCCTAACCCATGTTTAAAAGTTTGTAGTAGAGATGGGGTAGGACTAGTTTACTCTCCTTCTTCCTCCTTCCTCACTCCCCGTTTCTTACACCCTACCTTTCTTTCTTACATATCTTACTTTATTTTAAAATTATTTTTAATTTATATTTATTTTTGAGTGTGTGTGCTTATGCATATGTGTCTTTGTGTGCAAATGTATTCATGCTACACCACAGGTGTTGCAGTCAGAGGGCAACCTGGGGAGTCTGCTTGCTTTCTCTACCATGCAGGTCTTGGCGATCAGCTCAGGTCGTTAGTCTTGGTGGCAAGTACCCTTCTGTGTGAGCCACCTTTCTGCCTCTACTTATTTACTTACTCTAGGTGCTATTTCTGTTTCTTTCTTCTCCAATGCTGGATGTAAGAAAGAAATACGATTTTGAGAACAGAAGGCTCTGCTGTAGTTAGAGTCCTCTGTGATCCACAAGAAAGTATTAATAATTTGCTTCATGAGACACTTGTAAATCTGTGTCAGGGGTTGCTTTTGGAGTTTTCCTTGTTACCCACAATGCAACTCCCAAATAATTATATCTGCCTCTTTTTTTTTCTTTTTGCTTCTCTTATTTTTACAGAAGTTTTCATTCTGGCCAGCCTTTCAAGTATACCCCAAACCATCTATCATAACCACCTATGGTAAATAAGTATCCATTTTTACTCTCAAAGTAATGGCTTCATTTTCCTATAGGTCTTATTGTCCCTCCAATCACATATCCTCACTCATCAACTTTTTCAGAAAAAAAATCAAATATCAGTTATCATTTTCTAAAAATGTGTCTTGACAGTGAGCTTGATCCTTCATAATTATAATGGAGTCTAAGTCTAACTCCACCAGTGATGGTATAAGTGATATGAGTGAGACTCCATTGTGACTTAATTTTCACAGAAAGAATACTGAGGTTCTTACAGTGTTTATAAGTTATCTTCTTGGCAAAGATCTGCCTAGGATCTATGTTTCTTACATCGCAATAAATATCTTTTTCCACCAAGTTGAAGCAGGATGTTTTTCTTAATGTTCAAATAACCCTCATTCGTGATTTAGATCCTTTCCTTTGTTCTGGCCTTAGCAAGGACTCTACCAAGGAGAACAGCTGCTCGCCATTTTAATGCTTGAACATTATGAATAAAATCTTTTAAATGCTGCCCCAAGAGTTGGGATTTATTTTGGAGTCTTGAGCTTCAGGGACTCATTTAAGTCCATTCAAACTTCAGAATAATTTGGTTCTGAAGATCTTTTGAAAGGGCCTAATAAAGACATCTCTTCACAGACTACTCTTTGGTCAGTCCCTTGGTAGGTCTGGAGGGACTCACAAAGCCAGATGGATTTAGAACTTGTTCCGGGGGGAAGGTATATTTCAAAACTGATGCAGCAGTTCAAATTCTTTTCTCCATAGGGATTGCATTATTTAAGCAGAATAATAGTATTAACTGAGTATAACATTCTTAAACAACTGTATCTCCCTCTTTTCCTATTTTTAGAAATCCAGAATGCATTCAGTTACTAACCTTTGAAAGCATGCAACCTCCCACTTCATTGTCTGCCAGACTAAGTCTTCCCCTTTTCTTTGTCAAAACTTCTTTCCCTATAAGAATATATTCTGTTCCTTAGGGCTTCATATTTCATGCTTCTCAGCACCATTGCCTCATCTCCCCATTGTCAAAGGCTTGCAAATGCACATGGGCAAACCCCACATTCTCATGCCCAATGCAGATAAAAGAACAAAATCTGTCTTCTGAGAAAAACCCAAATTCTCCTCAGATACTGTAGGTGTCTCATTTCATATTCCTGCTTGAGAATATAAGAGGAGCCTTGAATTGTGATCTCGCATTATGCCTCAGAGCAGGCCTTCTTAAAAATACAATTTCCCCCCAAAGGAAATGAAAGAGCTATTTAAAACAAGCAATCAATCCCGTCAGAACTTGGCCCAATCTGAAGAACATTTCTTATGGTGATGAATAGAAGGAAAAGAAGCAAAGAATTTAAAAAAAAAAAAAAACGGATTTAAAGGGAGATTTGGGGCCCATCAGTACTCATTGATTCCAAACATAGAAATTCAATTTGATTTATCATGGAAGGAAAAGATTAATCACTTACGGCAATCTTGAAGTCAGAGTGCTGCCTTCAAAGCTGCTAAATGAGACTCACTGTTAATTACGGCTCCCTGCTCAGGGCTGAACTTTTCCACATTATTGAATTGTCTGGCTGTGGCACAAGTCATCTCAAATTCACTTTGCTTTCTATCCTCAAACAGGCTCACAGCTACTGGAGGTCCTGGAACCATCCTATCTTTTGAAAAAGTCAGTACTTTGCAGACAGTAATGACTGCAGATGACTGCATACATCATACTCCAGGGGTGTGATGATGGCTTTTAGTATTTTCCTTTACTTTTTACATCATATGAACAACAACAAAAAAAAAATATCTCCCTTTGCTAATCATTATTTAATCCATTTCTATGTGTAACCTGCCTCCTCTATCTCCAGGTGGTGTCTTAAGTCTCCTCTTAATTTGGCTGGACTCCTCCAGCACTACATGACCTCTGCATGCTTTGGTAGGCTGATGGTTTGTTTTGTTCTGGATTTAGGGTTGTTTACACTCCTTTCCCCTGGTAATATCATCTCATTGAGGTTACGGAAAAAAAGAATTGTCCTATTACATAGAATCTGTTGTGTTGTCAGTCAAGGTGTCCTGCTTTTCTCGGATCTAGGCAAAGGACCCAAATATTTTCTCTAGATTTTGACATGAACAGGATGACAAAATAAACAATGTTAATAATCGCAATTCATTATTCTGGAATTCTGGAAGTTGGGGAGAATCTATCTCCCCTTTTCTTGGGACTGTGAATGGTTTTTAGGGGCACTCCAGCTTATACCCCTTTTGCCTTCTGTGTGACCCGAGTTACTCAATAGCCTTCCTACAAATTCTACTTTCTCATAAAACTGGAGGATGTAAAAGGGATATAACCCAAGACTTCCATTGACACTTTGGGAAAATGTTTGCAAATATCCCCTGGGCCAGTTGGTTTTTCTACATCCAGTCAAGAACAGAAGAGTTATCTCTGGGAGCTGTAAATTTGCTTCTTGGTCTTGCTAAAATCACTTCCTTCCTGAAATACACGCTGCACTTTTCATCCTTTCTAACATCTCTTTCAGAATTTCCCCCGAGAGCTAGTTGCATTTGGCTCTCTACACTGACCTCTCTTCAGAACACATAGAACATCCGTACTCTGCTAGCCAGATCTGATGAGTAATCTCCTTGAATCCATCTTTCTTCTGCATGGAGACAAACAGCCAGAAAAGGGGAAACCACACCAGTATGTTTCCACCCCTGAACTTTTCAAATACCAAAGGATACTTCTGGTTAGACCAGTCCCAGACACTAGTCTCAAGTAGTAATCACCTATAGGGCAGTCACTGGGACTCCCTCCGATCCTAGGGAAAGACTTACAGTGCGGCAGGAACAAATCTAACCTAGGCAGCTGTTTAGTGTGCACAATGTATTTTTGATTCATGCCAACAGAATGGATGTAGCAAGCCATCTGAAATTTTCAGCCTGTTACAGAGTGAAGTTTAATTCTTACTCATGCTATGTTTTCGAATACACAGATTAAGGCTAATCTTATGATTTCCTATCAAAGAGTGCCACTATTTACTGGTGACGACCAGTAAGTCTGTTCTATTCTTACATAAAGAAAATAGTATTCTCAAGCTCTCTTTCAATTTTCAGGAAATGAAATTGTTTTATGTGTCTGAGAAAGACAGACTTGGCAAATAGACTTTGAATGATCGTACTTGGCCCATGCCCTGTCTATGTTCTTACCACGCCCAAACAGTTTCAGCTTCAAACTTCTCACACCATCCCACAATGCTTGATTCAATTGAATTAGAATTTAATCTTCACCAGTATATTAATGAATGCATGAATTGTTGTGCCTCTGTAGTTTATATGACATTCCTATATGAACTCTATAGAGATAATATATTCTTGACCCTTCAAGCACTTAGGAACACTGGCAAGACAGATGGTGTCAATTCCAGTTTACATAGATGGGTAAGCAGGATTATAATGTAGTGGAGTATCAGGACCAAAATCATTGTGACAGAGCTGGGTTGAAAACACAATATGTTTTATACCACACAGTTATCTGATGAGGTATATGCCACCTCCCAATTTTATTGCCTTATAAAAAGAGGTCCCCAGGGATAGAAATTTTTTTTCCTGAACCAAAGAGATGAAACAATGATAACAATGATAGTCCGTTAGCACATTATGACTAGTGAAGTGTGGTTGTCCTTTGTCCTTTTATGTATAGGTACGACTGCATGTCCTTCTAGCCATTTTTCTGATCAATCTGAGGTCAGAAGTGAGGGACAAGGGTATATTGGTATGTCTTGCTATGACCTGAATCAAAAGATAAGAGAGGAGGGTATAAGAAAGATCTACTTTAAAGCAAAATTTAAAAAAAAAATAGGGACAAAGTAAGACCTATTTGGCAGCAGATTTTACCTTTATAGACAAAGACTATTAAGGCACTATTTTTCTTGAGAGAGAATCTGGCTATGTAGCTGGCATTGCTCTTGAAGCTGTGGCCATCTCTCCCAAGCCAACCATTAGTGCACCCCAACTCTGGCGAAGATCCCTATTTCTAATGTCTACTTTTCAGGTTGCAAAGTCACCCCAATGTAGGTCAGTTTAATTGCTTAGTCATTAGAAACCAGTCATTTTTTTTTAACAAACATTATGTTAAATCAATGTCCCGAATTTCTTTTCTTCAGACAGGTGTCAGTACATCTCAATGATGTAGGATATGAACATGTAGTCACATCACCCAGAGAAGCGAAAGCAGGGTGACTATAAACTAGGACTCTGCTGCCTCACGACAGTCACTTCTCTTGTCAGCTCTCAAAGGCACGGATGCTATTACAGGAACGCATTGTGGATGGGACAAAAACTTCAAGGTGACAGAAAGAGAGCATCTGAAGGATGAATGAAGCTTCGACTAAGAAATCCTGTAAGACAGTTGAAGATGTGAAATTACATAGCAACATTTACCCCAAAATATCAATCACTGCCAATCACTAATAATCCTCCCAATAACTTAGGCTCGTGATCGGGGTTTTTTTCTGGTGGGGAGGGGGCATCCATCTGGTGAGTGTGCAGCACACCTGCAGGCAGGCCTCTTCTAGCATTTGCCTACAGGAAGGTCATTAAAGAACAGTACAAATTAGGGCAGCTCCCCCAGCAGCAGCAATTAACCTTCAGGAACCTGGCAGGCATAGGTATATTTTAGGACAGTAAAAGCCATTAACCTTCTCATAATTTACAGTCACGAACAGTAAGCGTAAAACCGAGACTTCCTTCTGCATCTTTCTCTTTTTTCCCATTCCTTATTTCTCCCCTGGGTCATTCCCCTCTGTCTCATTCGTCCTATGCCTGTCTTCGAGATGTATTGAGTTCCCTATTCATAACTACAAACACCATGTAGGGACAATGGCAGTTGTAACTTAGAGCCGGTTTGTAAGGCAACAATGCAGATTGCCATAGGAGGCCTGTACAGATGGTTAAGCCAGGCCTTTCCGTTCTGGGTCCTCCCTGAAGGGTCTAGTCTGCAATGACTTGGTGTTGGTCCTGACACCTCCTGGCTTGATTCCATGTCATGGCAGGTGACACCATTGCCTGTCACACATGCAACTCCCCTGCAGGTGCCTTGAGAATGAACATCCATTTCATGGCTATGCTTTTCTCTTTGGAAAAGAGGTAGGCCTGCCCTTTCTGCGCAGGAGAGCAAGCAGCGAGCAGACTCATCCATCATGGCTTATGTCAGGTGCAAATGGTAGATGAATGACATAGACCAGGTCAGACTCTATGAGCAATGTCCTGTTTCCAAGAAGTTATGGATTTCTCAATGGGGGAAATTAATACCTACATCATTTGCAAATATTGATATGCAAGAAAGAGCATCTTACTGTAAATATCTGGGGAGGTGGTCCCTTTGATTTGAGATAACCCTCATTTGGATGCCAAATGTATAAAAAAGAGAAGATTTTGGTTCAATTTTACTGCAAATTAATATTTTATTCTAGAAAAACCAACATTGAAAATGAAAAGAAAATACAAATAGTAGTGTTTGAAACTCATTGTAAGATGTCATCAGTGTATATGCATTTAAAAAAGAGAAAGGAAATTGCATTATTTTTATTAAGAAACAAAATAGCTCTGACTATAGCTTGAAGAGGATCCCTAGGTCATTAAACAACAGTACGAAAATCTAATGTGTTTGTGATTGTCATGCATAGACACCTATGAAGAAATTCTAGAGAGAGACAACGGATTCAAGATTTGATGTGGCTTCTGGCGAAGGGAAGAGGTGCCAGGATTACCCCAGCCTCTGAGGAAGCCTCTTTAATTTAAATGTGCATGCTGAGATGCAGCTGTGCCGATGAATGCATATTTATTGGACCTGGATAGGAGGCAAATGTGTAACTAATTAAACTAGCCTAGTGTCAGCTACTCTGGCCAACATCCCCTAACACAAAAGCATCACTATTTAAAACATAGTTTGGAAGCAAAAAGTTACCACTCAAATCTTTTTGCAAATAGCAAAAAAGCGCTAAGGCAGATTAGAGAAAAAAGGAACATAAGAGATGCTTAAATTAAATAGTAGCTTTAGGAAGGTTTACTAAAGAAAGAAATCTGATAAGTAGGTTTGCCTATGACTCGAAACCCATTTCTTCCTGCTTTCTCACTTGAGAGAGACAAATGCCCTCAAGTGCCACCAGGATGGCTTTCTGCCTCTGTTCTCAGTCCTTGTGATCTCCCCAGGAATAATTCGCATGAGGTAGACAAAGGCAGAGTGTAGAAGAGATAACTGATTGCAGAGTATGGTAGAGCATTGAAATGGACAATGTCCAAAGAGACCATCGTGCCAACCTTTAGTTTATGTAGGCTTTGTACTATCTCTAAGTTCTCTAGGACAGAGAATTTTCCCTCAAGTGTGTTTTCCTTTCCAGGTGATTGACAGGTTTGTTTAGTTTGACTCTTATAGAAGGGGCACTGGCATGTCTTCATAATTAATGAGAAAGTTTCCTGCTATCCACATACCTTATGACCTTCCAGGTAGTTTGGAATGTTATTTTACTTTTATTTTTTAAGTATGTGTGTATGTGTGTGTGTGAGTGTACACATCCAGGTGCTTGAGAGTCCCCAGAGCTGGCTATAAGCTGCCTAAGTGGGTGCTAGGAACCTAACTTGGTGAAGATGTGCACTGTTCTTGCAAAGGAACCACAGGACTTTCTTCAGCCAAGGGAAGAACGTATCCGTGCATCTGAAAACACTTACTAAATGTTAACCATGAATCAGAAAACCTCTTAGGCAACAGGACTATAGCAGTGTATAATATGGGGTAGAGGAGAGATTCTGTAGGGTTATCAAGCTCCTAGCCTTGGTGAAAAAAAAAAAAAACAGAATAACTGACACCTTTGCCAAATGGCGAATGTTAAGGTGAATCAAGGGTCACTACCACACTGTAATCGATGTTGGAATGAGGCAGAAATCCAACACCCTAGCTTTTGACTTTGGAACTCAATACAGGGAGAAAGAGTAGTACTCAGGTGAAAAAAATACTTAAAACCATGGACCAGGGAGGCCAGAATCACCACCACAATCCTTTGCTAAGCCTACCTATACTTTAAAGAAAAGGGAGATTTTTGGCAAATTCCACTTGAATTTCCAAATGATAATATTTAAACCAAAAATCCCCCTAAATAGGAGCCATCTGTGAACTGAAAGGAAGTTTTCTATGGGAAAAACTAAACCATTTTTACTTGCGTTGAATTTATTTCCATTGTCATAAGGGTATTCTCTACTATTGGATGTGACATTTTATCACCTTGATGCATATTATTATAGACATTTAAAAATATAAGATATAAAAATGGAAGATGAAAGAAATGTGAAAAGGGAAGGTAGGCCTTCCTTCTGTGTGAGTATCAATAACATCTCACAAATAAGACATAAACCATGTTTGTAGTCAAAACACATGTTTTGACTTCTTGTGGTCTATGATTAGTAAATATTTCCTTGACTATTTGACCTAGGTTTGTATTGTATCCTGTTTTAAGCTATATAATGCATCTCAAAAGCACCTTAGGATCACATTCAATAAAGAAAAGTTCCCTCAACAACAGTAAATAGAACAATAATTTTTTTTTAAAAAAAAATACCACTTGACAATTTCATTCATGCAAATAATGTAATTTGATACCATGTAACCCAACCTCTCTCTAGCACTCTTGTCAGGTATCACCCTTCCCCTTCACATTCTCTCCTTTTTACTTTTGTAACCCACTAAATGTAATCAGTGTTGCCTATTGCGAGTAAATTAGACATTTTAACCCGCCTTTTAAAACCTTTGAGTAGTGTATCTTGAAAAGACTTCAATATTACATAACTA
This sequence comes from Microtus oregoni, assembly GCF_018167655.1. NCBI lineage: Eukaryota > Metazoa > Chordata > Mammalia > Rodentia > Cricetidae > Microtus > Microtus oregoni. The sequence continues at coordinate 16,214,641 of NW_024543090.1, forward strand.
TAACACTTAATTTGATCTGCTCTTGTGAACCCACTCTTCTTTCCATCCCTTAATGCTTGTGTCCCTAAACCTACATTAAAACACATTTTTCAGTAAACTCCAACTCTGCCTCACACTGATTAACCTCTTTTACAAAAGAGACATCTCATTTCAGCATCATAAACAACGTGCGGTCCTGCCATCAGCATCCTAAACAACGTGTGGTCCTACCCATGGCCATTTTATACTGTTCTTTCTGTTAGCCTGGGCGAGACTCTCTGACTAGTCACACTTCCCTCGAATATGGGGGTATCAATATCACCAGATTCAAACATACAAAGGATAATGGCTCTCTTTTCTTGCAATAATCATTTGCGAATGAAGTGCTACACTGAGTCTATGTAGCTCTGTTGACTCCATGGATATTTTATCCACTAAGGCTACTGCACAGCACCCACAGACCAGCTGCCCTAAGCACCTAATGCTTATTACTCATAATTCTGGAGACTGACATCTCAGAGATGGGCCCATCTTAGTGAAGATCTCCCTAAACTGAAAATAACTGTCTCCTCCATTTGCCCTCACATAATAGAGCAGACAATGCAAGCAAACAGTCTGACATCTCCTCTAGTAACCTTCCTAATCTCACTCACGAATGTTCTGCCTTCACCATAACCTCATGGAGACCCCAGGTCCTCATGACCACCCATTGAAAGTCAGGACTCAGACATAGGGAAATCCTGAGGAGCTAAATCACCTTTCTTCAACAATTGGGTGTCACTGCTCTCGTGTCCAGAACCCAGAATTTGACTCCGTGTGGAGCCATGATCGTTGAAGAGGCAGCAGGTTGCAATGAGCTTCTCGGGGCACTCCCTAATGCAGTGTCACTCATAAGAAGATGAGAGCAGGGCACAGACATACTCAGAAGGCAAATGACCATGTGTCGACCACAGAAAAGAGGAGCTTAGGGACCATGTCTCAGAACGAAGCCTCCCAGTTAAGGCTTGATCTCACATTCCTAAACTCCGACCCATGATAAAATAAATCTCTATTTGTCATATATGCAGTTCGTGGTGCTTTTTTTTTTTTTTGGCTCTCCTAACAAATGGTCTCATTTTGTTTTGCCCTGCTCACACCAAGTTCAGCCCCTATCCAAGTCTTCATGCTTATTTCTGTTAATCTCATCTACCTCCAGGTGATTGTCATCTTCATGAAAATGCTCCTCAACTATGCGACATGGGTATATATATTTAGGGTGAAAGTGAAAAACCATTGGTATCAGCAATTTCATATGACTTCTCCTCAAATGCATGGACTATAATCTTTCTCTGAAACTCCAATGTCTCTCTCTCTCTCTCTCTCTCTCTCTCTCTCTCTCTCTTTCTCTCTCTCTCTTTCCCCTCTCACTTGTCTGATGTTTATAAACTCTCACTACCAACTTCTAGCACCAAGGCAAGTCCTAACATTGCAATGTAGTATGGTTCAGATGGTCCCTTCATTGTCTCCAAATTAGTTACAAATGGTGAGCCCCATTCCCACCTGGACTTTTTAAGCTGAAATCTCATTTTAGAAAGACCTTTAGATGATTCTTACACAAATTAAAACGTGAGAAGAGCTGCCTTAGAATCTGGTGGTCCTTCTGGCCAGGGGGATTTTTCTTACTCTACACGAAGATTAGGCCACTCTTATTCCCTTTGGCATCAGACAGGTGAACGCACACCCAGTTCGACACAGTCTTACCAAAATAGAGCATTACCCTCGATTTGAAAAAGCTGGTTGCTGGATAAAATACACCTTGTTTTAATGGTGCTTGTCTCTGCATGAACTGGTGAAGGACTCTAGCAATATTTGTTCATGAATTCTGTTAATGGATTTGGTACTTTTTACAATTAATAGAGTTCATTTTATCATAATTCCTTTGTTATTGCAAGATGAGAAAAACCTCTAGAATCGTATTATGCTGCATTTGTACTGAAAAACATTTCAAGGTTCCTGATAGCATTATTTGGCATCATGTCAGTTTCAAAAAGTAAACCGTTTTCTTCCCACGTGTTTATAGCTAGCTACACAATTTAGAAGTCTTTGTTCAAGTTGGGAGGGTCATTTGAGGAAAATGACAAACAATGGTGATTCTATCATGAGTACGGTGACACCTGGTACACGGTAGGAACTGGGGGATGATGGTAAACTGAGCTACAGAGCAAAAACATCTATGAAAGCATGGGCCTGTGCAGTAGCTTGCTGGTTAAGCATGGTAGCTGTAAAACACACACACACACACACACACACACACACACACACACACACACACACACACACCACATTGTTCCTATGAGCCCAGATTGGGCCCTCCTTATCATTCAAAATGATTAGGTTGCTGCTTGCTGCTTGCGGAGATCTGGGTGACCTGGGAGGTGGCTTGACAAGGTGACTCAGGTCAGAGCAGGATAACAAGCCACAGAAGAAAGAGCTATGAGCTCTTTCAAAGAATAAATAAACAGCCCTGCTCATGCTCCTGAAGCCAGCGGCTTCGCTGTGCACTTGAGTAAGCTGCGCCTGTCTTCCGGGTTTCCCTTTGTTTATGAGGTTTGCTAAGTCCTTGCCTGTTGTTGGTGTAATTTGCTAAGCCAGACAAGCAGGTACTGTACACAATAAGTTCTTCTAAATATAAGGGGTGATTAATCAAGGAAAATCAAACTGTGAGCCCCAGTACCAGTCCTTCCTGGCTGGTCCCAGACTCCCAGATTGTTTATTCAGTGTCACCCACAGTCTGTCATGGCTGACCTAAAACTATCAGGAACAGCCACAATGGCAGCCAAGCATAAACAAAAACCTGAACTGAAGGTGCAGAGGGACTGCCATTCCACAGATAAGATCTATTGCTGTAATAGCCCTTGATTATGAAGACCAAAGGAGAAAAAGCACCAACCACACAGACACGTTCTGTTTATTTATATATGAAGAGGGAGGGGGAGCAAATCATGTTCAGAGAGGAGGGGAAGGAGGGAATAAGGTTTCCTTACATGTCAGTGTTTCTCGCTTTATAAAGCAAGATTCTGTGATAGCAGGGGGTTGCTTCAGGTTTCCTTTGTGTATTGACATTTTGGAATACTTAAAAAAACGTTGCATGCTGGGGCCAGAGATAGCAACAAAAAGAGGAATGGAGGCCGGAATCCATTACCCAGGAAAGAGATGCTTTGCTCTTCTGTACAACTCTGCTAACTAAGCTGTAGATTTAGATTTTTGGATGACCTATACATAATTATAGACTTTGCACTTACATTCTTCTGACGAACAGGATCGATGAACCTATGCAAATGTGCAAGATGCATGCTTAACATGCAAGGAGTCCCTTGTCCAAAAATTTCCTCAGACGGTGGCCATATTCTTTAGAGATGCCTTACCGTTTCCCATTGCAGTGTTTAACTTTACAAAGTCTGAGAAATACTTGGGAAGTTGTCTGGAGGTCTTTCCCATCAGTGTGTGGTGGATGGAAGACTTGTTTGTAAAGTCAAACTGGCCTCTGCCTTAAGATGGGATGTGGAAAGATTCTTTTCATCCTTAAAGAGCCTTGCAAGTTCTAGAGAGCAGTATGAATAGGTCTCTTCGTTGTTTGTATGTGCTGTGCAGCTGTTGTTCTTGGTTGGGAGGTCAAATCTGTCCATTTAATGGAGAAGTGTGCATCTCCTTCCAGCATCCCATTTATACAAAGTGTAAGAAGAAGGAGATTTGGAGCCAGGTCCGTCCAGTAGCACACTGCTATTGAGGAATACTGTCCATTGTTATCTGTTACTCAATTACTAGGACAAATGGCCCCAAGAAAATCTTCCCATTCTGTTTTTCTATAGTCCAGGCAGCGCATTTCACTTGAAGAGTGAACTTCAACTACTTTATCACATTGCAGTGTTCAGAGGGAAATTGCTGCTTAGGTACTTAACACTGAACGCATCCATTTTGGAACGCTGACATTGCCTGGGACTGATAGATAAATTTCAGCAAATCATACCTGTGCTCCAAGGCCTGTGGAATTGATTCTCTGAGGCCATGGTGGAGCTAGAAGTCTCTGCCTGGGCAGGACACGAAATGAAGGCTGGTGTTATCAAGTTCCTGGCCTGTAAGGTGAACCATTTTGTTAACCACCATGAAAAGTCCTGATTGTGCTCACTTGCCTTCAGGACACAAAGATTAGGAGAAGCCTAACAAGAGTGTTAACACCGGTTACACAACAATCACATAATGATCGTGGCTCAGTGGTTAGCTGCACTGATACTAGCACTGAGAGGACTGTTTCAGTTCATCAGCTGGCAGCTTTACTAAGTTCATATTTCGATCTCAACAGTCTTCTAACAGTTGGTACCTCATGCATACAGTAGCTGGGAGCAGCATTTTCAAGTTCTATGCCTGAATAGTCTTCCATTGTAGGGACACATCATTTTTTTCATCAGATAATGGACATTTACATTTTCACTTTTGGGTTACTGTGATGATGTTGCTATTTTAATTTGCATTACAGACCAAAGGCTTGAAAATATGACTGTCTATGTGTGCTTTTTTTAAAATTTAGCTTCTCACACTAAACATTCTTTATATAAATGATGATTATCTTTAATACAATCTAACAACTAATATGAAGAATAGATATTAATTTAGTACATATTAGTATATTTATAATGTATAATTTATTTTATGTATAGATACCTACTAATGGACACATATCTTGACAATATATTATTTTGGGCTCTTTTTTACTTTAATTTTTTTGTTAAAATAATATTGTTTCTTGAAAGTAAACCAGGTCTCTAAACAGTGAGTCCTACTGTGGAATGTGCTATTTGCCTAAGCATGTAAACAAAAATCAAAGGCATGTTAACTTAAAGTAGGAAAAGATTTGAAAACAGAACAGAACATAATTAAAAGCACAAAATTATTAGTCTTGACAATAGAAGCTCATTGTTCTTTAGTCAGTCAACCGCTGATTGACTATTTATGGTGTTGCACTGAATTATGTTGTAGGCATATATAAAAATTTGAAGCTTAAATGCCTTTAAAATTTGGAGCATAAAAGAACTTTGTCAGAGATCAGTACAAATGTTACATTTGTTTATAAAAATATTCTATTGTCCATATTTCCAGTAAAGCAGGATTGTCCACTTTGTCTTTGATCTTTTGATTGCAATCATACTATTTTTCATAAGTTAAATAAGTGTTTAAATAAGAGTTCATTGGTGATGATATCACAAAATAATGGGCTGCATATTCTCCTACATTTAGAAAACTGCCTCTCTCTTGATCTCTTGGGCTCCGTTTTTTTTCAGCTCCCCAAATTTTAGAGTTAATTTACATGTTCTATTCCCATATCAGGCATAATGAAAAGAAGGTTTAAAAACCCAGAAGAAATTGAATGAAGAAAATAAAAATTCCCTGTGAGAGGCTAGCAAGTGCATTTTGGAAAATATTTGTTTCAGAAATGTCAATAACTAGATGTTTCTACAGGTAAATAATAGGAGGCAGGAAGATAACAGGTGCCATTATGGTCAGTGGTTGGGTTAGAGACATCTCCTTCACTAAGGGCCTTTGGCACCAGGGAAACCAACCCAGACTCTGTTAAGATGTTTGAAACTGTCTCCTATAAAATATCTACTGAGGTCTTTGAGACCGCATATCCCACTCAGGTGGAGATTTCCTGTCAGGTCTGAAAGACATGATCATTGTGTAGAAGGCTGATTCACTTTTGCAGTGTAGAAGATCAATGTGTACCTAGCAAATTAACTGTGTAAGCCTACAAAGACAGTGGAGAATAGAAAACCAAAGCCTTCACAGGAAGAACCTGTATACTTCCATATATGTAAAAATAGTTAACAATCAATGCCAATTTTAGGGGCTTTTAGAAACATGCATTTATTTGCATGAGTGTATTTCTTTGTGTGGAGGGAGTTGTTTGTGTACGCTTGTACCATGATGTGTGTACCGAGGTCAGAGAACAACATGCAAGAGTGGGTTCTCTCCTCCTGCTATGCACGTTCCAGGGATCTACCCCTGGTCTTCAGGTTGGAAGCATGTGCCCTTACCTGCTGAGCAACCTCACTGCCATTGACTTCAACTTTGAAAGGACAGCTATAGCTCTGCCTTTGTGCTATTGGGATTTATAATGATAATGGTATCATTATTTTCATTCCAGGGATGAAGTCTCTGGATAGCTGTATTAGCAGATTATTTGGTTTTATTGGGAATCATAGTGAGGAAGTAAGAGCAAACAAACCTAGTGAGCTCAAAAGAGCAAGACAAAATTGTTGAAAGAACAAAAAGGCCATCTGATGGTACCCTGGGAAGGGAAGTTATAAAGGGGTTAAAGCAAGAAACTAGAAAATTCCTCTGTATCTCTCTTGTGCGCTCTCTCTCTCTCTCTCTCTCTCTCTCTCTCTCTCTCTTTTCCTTTCTTTCCTCTCTCTGCATGACAAGCTGAAACTCCCCTTTCCACTTCCAGGTCTCCATCTCAGAGACCATTCTTAAGAGAAGGAAGGCGATTGGACTGAGTTTGAAGTGTTGCATACTCTTGGTCTCATCAGCTATGGCCAAGGGGACAGTGTTACAAAGAAAATGACCATTGATAGGTGCAGGGTCGTAGATGGAAAACCATGTGACATGCTGTGTGTGATGTGGACAGAATATGACCCAAGTATATGTAACAAACTAATTTCAAGTAAATCACATAGAATGGAGACATGAGCAGAGACAACAGAAAGCAAACCACACTAGAGGTTCTGTGCTCAGCTTAGAGACTTCTCCACTAAGGCCCTACGAACCACAAAAACCAACACAGATTCTGTCAAGATGTTTAAGATCGCTACATACTTAGGCAAGTGTCTTACATAAAGATCTATAAGTAGTTATATTGTATCCCCGTTCCAGAAAGCCCTGTATGTGGTTATTATAAAATATATTGACTTATGTGTATTTTTTCTTCAAAGTAAAAAAATCAAAGCATTCATTCTTAAGGGAGAGCATGAGAGATGTTGTTTACCAATCTTTTGAATACATATTCCAACCAGGGGGGAAAATCAATTGCTTTTCAGTTGTCTTTATTAAAAGTCTTGTGAGGTCTTCAACAAAGAGCTGCTGGTTCGAGAAACTTCAGACCCAAGTAACTATTTATTAATGGTCAAAGTATCAAAGTGCAATAGAGCACAGCAATTGGGAGGTTGTCGGAGTGGCTGGGAAAATTCCTGAGTGCATGATTCTGTCTTCTCCTCATACACCGAGGAATAAAGTTCACATAGGCTTTGTTCTTAACAATCAAAAAAAAAAAAGCTGTAATGTGAGCCGACTGCTTTCTAGAAAATTCTTGCCATTGGATTTTCATATTTATTAAAAATAAACCACAAGTTCATTTCCCCCTCCCTTTGTCCATTTGTCCTCATTGTTATATACATGTGTTTAACTGTCTCCCATTTTAGGCATGAACGTCCTTATTTTTCACAAACAAACGTAAAATCAAAACCAAACACATATGGTTTTACAGCAAGGGTTTGATACATGACGGTTGCTCATTAAAAATGAGTATTTACTACTTGTTCTAGAAAACAGACATTTTAGAGAAAGATCGCCTTAATCTCGGGAGCCCGGGATTTCTTCCTGGAGGAAGGCGTGTGCCTTAAAGAAGGAAGGTGGGAGGCATCAGAGGTAAGACCATCATGATCAAAGTCGTGGAGTGGAGTGGAATGGCATAAACAATTTAAGCTAATGATGTGTGCCAGAGACACCGCTAGGCAAATAGACAAGTATTTTACGTTATCGGCATTAGGGAAAGCGTGCCTGTAATACAGACTATTAAGAATGGAGAAAAGACTCTGCAGCTATACCTAGAGGTATGGGAATTTTAAAATATCCATCCAAGGTGAAGCCTTGAAAAGCAATCTTAAAAATATTGGGAAAAAAATTTCCGATGGTTAGTGATTTAGAGAAATTTTTATCAAAAGAGTAAAAGTCATCTTACTGTCAGTTACAAACATATGGTAAAATAAAAAAAAATGTCATGTCTATGTGAGACATTCAGAATTAAAGCACATTGGGTTTTTTCTTTTTTCTTTTTTTTCCTCTTAAGTTGCAAAAGTAATTTTAACAGTGTTTTTCTTCTTGTATAATTTGCCACCGAGAGTGGGGGATCTTTCTTTTGCATTGGCATATTGTCATACCCCCTTTTAAGTTTTGATCCGCTTCCAACATTTTATCCTTCAAGCTTGCAATGTCACAAAATATCTCTGAGATTTTGTAATGTGAAGTTGTTTGTTGGCTTCCTATGGGACATCTTCATCCATTTTGTCAAAACCACTTCCTTCATTTATGTTGATAAGTTCACCTTCACAAATCCCTCTGCTTGTATCTTCTGAGCCTCTTAAAGTAGCCATGCACCATGCCCTAAATGTTTGTGTTTCCCTACAACTCACATGTTGAAATCATAACTGCCAATGTGATGGGATTCGGTGTGGGGCCTCTAGAAGGTAATTAGGACCTGGGAGTGGAACCCTTATGATTAGGGTTAGTGTCCTTATAAAAATGACTCCAGAACTCTCTTAATATTCTTCCCATCACAAGAAGATATAATGTACTGTACTTTATTATTGTTGCTATCATTATTGCTATTATAACTTTACATTGTTCTTATTATCAGGGAAGGGAATTCTTTCTCATGTGATGAATTTCTCTGTGGATAGCCTCCTGTGAAAAGTCATCTCAGGCTTTTCCTATTTTTCTGTTGTTATGCATTCTTAATATTATTGATATATAAAAATTTACATTCTGAATGAATGCATTGGATATGTGTTATGCATGTTTTTCTCAGTCTGTCTTGCTTTCTCATTTTCTTATTACTCTTTCTGATAAAAATCTGTTTCTAATTTTAATATCTTCAAAGTCATTAATTATTTCCTGTACGTTAGTTGGTTTTCTGTGTCAAATTTTTGTCTTATTCCAAGTTCCTGAAGAAACCTCCTTTGCCATCTTTCATGTGTTTGTTTTCGCTCATGGATTCAGACCTACCTCAAATGAAGTCTAGTGTGCGAGAGGAGGAGTAAGATGAAGGTTAGGGCTTTCAGGGTTAGTCTCCTTTTGGCTTTGAAGACCATCTTTGCCCACTCACTGCTCTGTCACGATTGGCATTGAGCCAGTGTCCGATCTCTATAGCCATGTTTCTGAGCTCTGTTTTTTTAGCGATACTTTAAATTATTATTGTACAAGCAATACTGTCTTAAGCATTGTAGTTATGTAGTAGGGTTATGCATATGTGTTTATAGAGGTACATTCTGTCATCTTTAAAATTGTTTTGGATTTACTTCATTGGAGTCCTAGACTGAATAAAAAGTAGACAGCAGACAGCAATGGTGTTCAGTGCTTTCTTTCTGCTGGTGAACAAATGGCTGTGCCTTACTGTCACTATGACTTCCCTGTCGTGATGCAATACACCCTCAAACTTAAACCCTTCCGTTCGTGCCTTAATCTGTTAGACATTTGGTCCCAGTCACAAGAAAATACAATCGAACACCCTAGAACTAATGTGATCCTGACTTACGAACGGAGAGGACGGTGAGAAAGAGCAAGTGGACCTTAACCCAGGCTTTTCCCATAGTAGGTGCACATTAATTGCTGGGGTGAGAGGTTCATCCAGAACAATGGTCAATTATGACTCTGTTGCCAATAATAAATGATGCTTATTAGATAGTCCCATCACCATTCTCCATCCGACAAGGCAGCCATATGTAGCTGGTGTGTTTTTGGCAACGTTACAGAATGGAGTTGCTGTCTTGAGTACATCTGTATTCAGTACAGATTGCATAGGCCTTTTTATTTTCATTTCCTAGTACAGGACTCAGGCACTTTCTCTCCAGCAGCCCTCTACCCCAGCTCCTCCCATTCATTATTCAGAATGTGCCTGAAGCATTAAGACTAGAGGGAGAAATCCCAGGACAGCTACTGAGAGCCCCAAATTATAAAACTAAAAGACGGTTGGTTGTGGCTAAGTTTCCCGTTCCAGGCTGCACTCCACTGCACTTTAGGAAAAAACTGTCATGCTGAGTCGCTCTTTAGAAACTCAGTTCTTACCTGCTGTCATTTCTCTCAGCCAAATTCTAATGACTCCGTGAAGAATGGAACAGGTGCATCGGAAACCACCCAGGGATTCTAATACTCAGACTCCCCCAGAATCTGGCTGCCAAAGGAAAATCCTGAAGAAATGGGTCACGAGGCAAACTAAGGTGAAGCTGTGGGCTAGCAAGCTGCTCCGTACAAGGCAAGCAAAGGGAACTGTTTAATGAGAACAGGCTTGCATGGATCTGATGCCAAGCATTTGGAAGACTCAGAGGGTCTGCATGACATTGCATGGAGTGACATTATCTGGTTGGAGAATTTTAGTAATGAAAATGTAAATCTTGCTACTGCAGAAACCCTGGAGACTCTACAGAACCAGCAGTGTGACTCCTTACATGAGCCAGGCCTCCAGACCTCAGGCTGTTACAAGGCATGGAGAGCAGTTGTTAAATTAGAGGAGAATAGGGGCGGGGTGGGGAGGAAAAAGGAACCATGTGATTTGTGTTAAGTGCAAAGTCTTCTAGGCACTTGGTAATACCATGGCATTGGGAAGGCATAGAGATGCTTTAGTAAACATTGTTGATTGCCATGGTGACACGACAGGCTGTCAAGCCCTTGCCTTAGAATGACTTCTGTACAAAAAGTCCCTGCTGTTGCTGTGGGCTGTCAAGAGCTGGGCTGGATTCTCAGTGAAAATATTTCTATACATTTAGAAGCATTTTAGCAATGTAGGTGAAAGACTAGTTAGTTGCTTTATGTTCTCATTTTCTTGATTTTATAAGTTACTTTTAAATCACTCAGTTCCATTTTAATGTCTTGAGTGCTCTACGTCACCATCCTTGAATTTTCTGGGGTCTGTGTTAACCAGATAAAGACAACAAAAGGTCTTCAAGGTAAAGAATTTGAACTTTCACTGCATATCACAGTTACAAGTCTTCCCAGGTGAGTTTTTCATCTGACCTCATTTTAGATTTTAATAACTAATTTAATCCACATAATGACATTGTGCCAAGATTACTAGCACTGTCCCCACCTTATCTACAGAGAAGACTAGAATCAGTGAATTCAAGAGGTTCCTCAGGGTCATCTCTCTGGAATGATTGCCAGGAGTATTGTTCTAATATCACATAATAATGAGAAATACCAATCTATCCTTTCATCTTTCTGGATTGTGTTGCTTTAGAATATTATAGCTGATTTTGTCTCCAATAGAGTCTTTATTGATATTTTCCATTTCTTCAGAACAACAGCAATACTTCGTATATCTTTACATCTCTTATAGAAATAGTGCTTTGTCTCTAGTACATCTCTTCCAATATATTCTTGTGGGTAGATGACATCACGGTTATTAGGAGGGTCTGTTGGCTTACTCAGTTATGCTGGCTTTTAGTCAGTCATAGAGTTTATTATCATCTTCAACTTTATAATAACCTAAGTGGTTTCGATATGAACAAATATATGTATTTACCTGAAATGAGGAACAAGAACCTTATTTATTTATTTATTTTTATTTACGAGAGCATAATGTTTTGGCAATCACATCTTTCTTGGAAGAGATTAAAGACATTAACATGGTGTTCTAGATTAGTCTATTAACTTGAAAAACTAAAAAACTGGTTTATTATTAGTAGAAGTTAGTTTTAGTTTCTTTGGTTTGGGGTCACAGATCATATACTGCTCTAGGATGAAGGATCCTTTTTTAAAGGAACTGCCAATACTTCAAAGCAAAACCACAACAGGGAACCCTTTAGTTTGCCCATCTCACAGGAGGGAAAAGGGGTGAGATCTACACATTTAGGAAGCCACATGGCCAAATGGAGTTGTTTAAAGGCCAGTGTTTATAAGCATGTATAGCCTTCTGTGTTGTATTTACAGTTTGATGTATTTTACTCGCAAGCCATCTTGTCTACTCTCAAAATGACTGGGACACTAAGAAGAGTAAAATGCCTTCCTTTCTCTGCAGGGGGCAGATAGAGACTGAGGATGCAGCCCCTTCCCTTTGAGAGAGGATAGATTGATGGTGTGTTGTTGAGTGTTGCGCTCTAGCTGAAGACTTTCCTTTGACAGGATATTCAGTTTTATGGGGAGAACCAGAGCCAGAGCCTGTCCCTAGATAAAGGCCAAAGGAGGGTTGCTCCCCATTGCACACCCTCCAGTCCTCACCAAAATACACTCTTGCTATGGGTGAATGTCTTTGGACCCTAAAATGTTGTGTTAATTTGTACCCCTAGCATCCTTAGAATCCCAGCAGGACCAGAGGGCCTTGTAGAGTGCAGGAGGAGCTCTCATACCCATATGTGTTGACTGGACCTTTAAAACAACTTCAGCTCAGGTGAGCAAGAAGTGGAAATACTATGCCATATTTTTTTTTCTCTCTCTCTCTTGATTTTTTGAGACATGGTCTCTCTGTGTAGCTTTGGTGCCTGTCCTGGAACTAGCTTTTCTAGACCAGGCTGGCCTTGATGCCACATTTCTTAATTCCCAATTATAAGATTCACAAAAATGTCTACTTCATTTTATTGGATTTCCACTAATGCTTATTTTTCTGTTGCCTGTAGCTTTGTTGCTTATGTATTAAGAACAATTCATACTCAAAGTAATGTTTTTGCTAGTTACCTACTTAGTTGATATATCACTAATCTTCACTGTACAGTCTAGATCTTTACAAACAGAACTATGTTAGAGATTACTAAAGTATTATTTCTTATGAATAATATATGTTGAATTTAAATGATGCCTTTGCCATAAAAGAATATTATCACAAAAAGTACTCTTTTTTTTTTAAAGAAAAATGTTAACAAATTTCTATCTATAGGAGCTTCAAGTGTTCAAGTCAACAAGAAGATTTTCTGGGAAAAAAAAAAACCATTTTATTACATCTAAGAACCAAGACGCACTCCAGGTACTTTCTGAAGCGAAGGGAGTCTGGCTCTATTTCTTTAATGGAGATCACTGTCACTCTTCGTCCTCCAAAGATTCAAGGGATGGCTTGTGCAGGAGAGCCTTCCTCAGAGCAGTGACTCACACAGCCACCCATGGTTCAGCTAACCTATACTCCTTGCCTCCCTCACGTTCCCTGGTGCTGCAGATTGCACAGAGGGACTGCGAAGTGAGAATGCAGGGAGGGAAAAAAAAACCTACAGCATCATCATCTTTCAATTAAATGCAGTGTAAAAGGCTTATCAATCCATGCGTTCTTCCTTATGTTATATTTAGGGCTGGAAATTCCTTGACAAAATTGTTTTTGGCGACTTTAGAAAACTGGCATCCAAACGAAGAGAGAACGTTCATCATCCTTCGTGAGCTGTTATTTGCTTCACATGCTGTTGCCATCTAAACATGGCAGGATATCTGCTAAAGAGATATATCGACCTTTCCTAGAATTGCCCCTCTAAGGAAAAATACCAGACATGAAACTGACCCAAATGGATTGCCAGAAAATTAAGTATGACTCAGGGTGATTGCATGCATCCAATTGAACTCCTTTTCCTTCTTCCAGGTCTATCTTCTTTTAACTCTGCTTTCCCCACCATGTCAACCCCCCTCCAAAAAAAAAAAAAAAAACCTAAAGATAATTTTTATCACTTTCATTCTCAGAAACTGAGCTGAAACTTTATGACAAATTCGTCCATTTTCCCACTCTCCCCAATACCATTGTCCTACCCTAATCCAGAAGCATCTCTCACTTGCATCTCTGAATTGGACTCAAACTGCTTTTTTTGATCCTGCTCTTGCTCCTCTTCAGTTTATTCCCCACGTGGCAACAGCCATCGTGGTATTTTTGTCTTCTTGTACAGAACGCCCCTGAAGTTTCCCATTTAGTTTGGTATGAAAATCTCAATTGACAGTGACCGAAAGTTCCATGAATGCTTTGATTTCTGGATATCTCCCTAATCTTTCCAAGTTAATTGAATGCCTGCTATGTGCTATATAAAGAAAACACAGTAATTGAGATAGTCGAGATTCCTGCTAGAAGGCAGATTTCAGTAAATGAAGATTGAGCACAAACATCGAGCTAAAAGCATTCCCCCTTAGATTGAACCATGAAGGGCGGATTCACTCAGAAGGTGGCATTTGGGAGGAAATCTGAAAGGCAACACATGACTCATCATGCGGCTATCTGAAATATGTTAAAAGAGCCACTGAACAGCATACAAAGAGACATGCTTTGCATTTTGAGGAGCTGGTTAACTACTACGAGGGGAATAAAGCTGGAGGGAGCTGATAGCCAGTTTGGAGGCCCCCAGACAAGGGATGATTTTTAGATACTCTGGGCAGTGGCTAAAAAGGAGTGGACAGATTCAAGGTAATGCCTCTGAGCTAATGGCTCTTGTTGATTGATGAGATGTGGGTGTAAAGGACAAGAGAAATAAAATAAATTCCTATCTTTTGTCTTAGGCATTTGATGGAGGAGATATGGGTGACTGAAATAGACTAGATGGGGGAATGGGACAAGCGTGGAAAGAAAGAGCCTTCATTCCATACCCAGGGAGCCCGAACACACCATGCTTCAGCTTCTGCTGTGCGGTCACCTTTTTCTTTTGGTTAGATCTTTTGCTCATGACACTTTCCTTTTGTCTAGAACATCCTGCTTAGGCATTGGCATAATAATTTCCCATCCTTTGGCACTCAGATGACATGCACCTACTCAGAGACATCTACTATTTCCTTGTGCATGTTCCATTGTTTTCGATTCAGTTTAATATTAATTATTTTATCTGAAGAATTGAAAACATTTTTTCTTTATTCTTCTGCTGCTGTAAAAACCCACGAGAGGGGTGATATGTCCTTTTACTCACCACTAAATTCAAACGCTATTAGACAATAGTATACACAAGAATACAAATACTTTTTGAATGTTGCATCATCTAAACCATTGTGTCAATTCATTAATTCTATGTAAATACACATACTTTTTTTTTAAAAATTTCAATTGACTAGGCTTAAAACACACCAAAAATATGGTGTTCGTATTGCTTTATACACTGTTATAATGTTTCGATGAAAATTATTGCTCTCTTTGAGAAGAACATAGCCCTTGAACCTGTTTTGGAAGGCTTAGTTCCTTGCCTATAGGCAACATGAACTGTGTGGGAAAGGAGGTAAAAATCTTGACGATTCTAAGTCTTGGTTACATAAGCTGTTGAACATATAAATACAGCCTCCAGTTTAAAGAATTTCTATAGCAATTGAATGGGATAATCCATATGAAGCCCCAAACACAATTCTTAGTAGACCATAAGTACTTAATCAATATGACTATTATTTGTGTTATTGTTGTTCATAAGCATCCCTGAGAAGAGCAGGACCTGTGTTACAATGAGGAGCCTTGTGGACAAGCAATTGTGCTGCTCTGCATACTCAGTACCTATAAATAGATTCATTATCCCAATATTACAAATCCACATTGTAAACAATATTTCTGTCATTTGGCCAGATTTAATTAAATACCACTTTTCCTTAGCTTCATATTTGTAAAGGTTTTTTTTTTTAAAAAAAGAATCAGCCTTTAAACATTATCTAAAAGGAAGAAAATAGTTCACTTTTCATCTATGCACAAGGAATAGTAAATAATCATATCTACTAATAAGATGAAAGTCGCATTTCACAGCAACCCGATTCCTTTTGCTCTCCATATGAAAAGCACATCACAATTCCTTCTAGCAGGTTAGTATTATGAATCATTTATTCTCCTCACTAAATGTATATAGTTTGGGTAATACGGTGTCACCATGAAGTAAAATGGCAGGATGCTTAAGGACCCGGCACTGTGCAAACAGATTTTTAATATGTAAAAGGTTCGTGCAGTTTTAAAGAAGGCAGTACCACCCAGCCTCATCACATGCTTCATGAGAAAAAGATGCTAAATTTCCTTGACCTACTTTCATCTTTGTGTTTAGGAAACAGTGCCTAAGAAGTAAACAAAGTAGTTGAGCCTCACGTAGGAGATGATTATTGTTTGAATTTATGATTCATGCCTCGAGCAAAATTTTGTTTGTGGCCTCATTTGCAACCATAATTTACAACTTTACCAGGGACATGCAATGTATTTGGAAGGTAATATATCAGACTTGCTTTGTACTGGAGCAGTCTTCTGGCTCTGGGTATAGTATTTTCTGTGTTTCTCTTAGCTATAAAATTTCTAGGCATAACATTTATTGTAGCAAATATGGAAATTTTTAAAAATTGCATCCCCCCTAGGAATCTCTTATTGTATTTATATTCTTATTATGACTAAATCCAACTAGTGTTTAAAGGAGTTGTTGATCCTGCAAATATCTGGCTGCAAATGTGGAGAGATTTAATCTTTGCAGCTTTTTTTAAAAAATAAAGATCGCATCCTTTTTGCATTCTGCACACTCATTTAAGAAGCTAATAAACAATCTGTGAGTCAAATACAATACGTACATATGCTCTTAACATCCAGATTTCTTCTTATTGTAAATAATAAATAGGCTGCAATACTGTAAAATGTTCTTTTTGATCTCGGAGTAGCGAAGAATTTCCCACAGAACTTGGAAGTTCTCTTGTGCGTTCTGATTTCAGTTTTTTCAAGAAATACATATGGAAATGCAGGGTGTGTATGTGTTATACATAAATAAATAGACAAATAAATTAATCACTTCCAAATTACAGAGATGCTCAAGTTACCATAATGTTCTTTGCAGCCCTGCCTGATTCTTAAATACCTTCCTCTCTTGTTTTTATTACAGTGTTCATTTTAAACAAGAGTGTTTGTTTCTTCCCACTGAACATCCAAAAGTTAATTTTGAATTCCACTAGTGTGAGCACGATCATGCTGCTCAGCTAGCAAGTGGGAGTTGTATTAATTCAAAGACCAATCAGTACCAGGAGATACAATTTGGCACTGATAAAATTATAATTTTGGTATTTGATTATACATTAAGCACAGATTAAAAACCAGAACCACCAGCTTCTCTGTCCTCTGGAACAATTAGAAGGAAAATCAAAAAGGAAAACTGAAGAAGTTTCAAATGTTTGAGAAATGTTTCGCCATGTATATCATAGACTTGGATGCTGATGTGAATGCTGAATGCGCTCAAAGGTTAAAAATGATATCAAACTTGAATCGGGCTCCTCCCGAAGGCATATTTCCCTTTATCAAATTATTAGAACTTTTTTTTTTCTGGTATAAAGGTAGAAAGACTGGGTAACAAAGCAATTGCTTTTATCGACAGGTACAGTAGGGAAGGGAGAGCAGGCTAATGTCTTTAGTTGCAAGGCCTGGACTTCAAACAGAATTAAAACTCTGTTTAGTAAAACGAAGGCTCAAGACCCATTCCTACACTATTACATACTTCCTTTCTTCCTGCAGTAATTATTCATTCAGCTATTATGACTAACCACAGTAATTTTCTTAGAACAAAGGAGAGCGGGCAACAATAGTTTCCAAAATGAGGAAGTTTAAATGCCCAAGGTCAGAGTGTAACATTTTGATTTCCATAGTATTTCAAACGCTACAGGCCTTATGTAATAATTTTAATGCGAAAAATATGTAGGCCACGCTTCGCTGCTCTTTGCATATACTGCAAAGAGTGTGGAGGGGGAGAACCCTTAAAAATTGCTTAGCTTTAATTGAGCAAAAGGATTCACGTGTGATCTGAACTTGCGGCTCGTAATTCCTCTAGACAGCTTTGGTTGCCGTGTGATGATCCTAATTAAATTATGGAACAGCACTGAAGTAGCTAAGCGAAAAGGCCTGTTCTTTGCTCTCACCTGGTGACTTAACTCTTTGCAGGATTCTGGATTTCGGACTCCACTCTTCTACCGTGATCTCCTGAGCTTTTCATTGTTAGGGGTAGGAAGGCAGTCATGGGTGGAATCCGCCTTGAAAGCTTTAGCCTGTAGGTGGCAGCATTGTCAGGTTTTGGAAGTCGGAGCGCTTAGGACTGACTGCTCTCGCCTCCAACAGGCTCCCGTCTCCAGGCAGAGTTAACATCATTACACACTCCTGTCAGGTAAAAGGAGAATGGGGGGAAGTGTCAAAGACAAAAATATTACACTTCATTCACTTTGGCCCATGTTTCATTATATTTCTGATAATAGGGTACATTTGTAATTCGGAGCCCAGATTCTGTTGAAGGAGGTGTCTGAGCAGTCAGGAGTTAACCCCCAGCAAATCTGTTTCCAGCGCAGTCTTTTACCAACTATAGGAAGGGAAACTACTCTTTAGGGGATGATTAAGTTAATCACACCCAGCTTGCACACTTGGTACCTTTATGGAGTTTTGAGATTCCCTATCAAAAGCAGGTCATGAGGGCCCCACAGCACGCTGGGTGTCCTTAGGAAGTTTGTACTCACTTTCCTATTTCCTTATTTCCTTCCCTCTTTTCTTCTGTTTCTTTGTGCACCGTAACTTATTCACCCTAGCCAAGTTACAGGATGACTTTTCTCCTATGGCTAAAGGAGAGAGAGAGAGAGAGAGAGAGAGAGAGAGAGAGAAGAGCGCAATGTTTGTATTAAATGATGTATCTGATTTAACAAAATTACATTGACTTAAACTGTATATCATTAGAATATCAAAACGTTATACTGTGAGTTTCAGCTTATGTTACTAGAATATGTAACAAACATATAGTAAGTAATTCCTTTTGTCTAGAGGAACACATGCCTCAAAGCCCCCAGTGGATTCCTAAATTCATGGCTAGCACTGAGATGTGCTGATCCTTTCATATTTCCTGTATACACGTACCTACGAAAACTTAACTTATGAATTAGTTATCCACAGTACAGGATTGATAATAGACATTATGTAAACCTTATGAATTAGCGACTTCTGAAAATTTCCACGTCATGTTTCCTGACTGCACTGGCAACTGAAACACGGAACACTGAAGACATGAATAGGGGTTGCTGTAGGCAGACATGGTGATGTTTATCATAAGGCCCTCAGAGATCGAGCAAGTGTCTTCTCTTGACACATTTCTAGGAAAGTTCTGCTTGAGAAACTCCTCCCCGGGACAACGGAAACAGCGTGGTGTCAGGACATTGTTTCCAAGCCTTGTACGAAGTGTTCCATTCTCTGCATCCTTGGGGAAAATTGTTTCTGCAATGAAGATTGACGAAATTGTTTAAGTATCCTTGAAAGTATAAAACAAAATCGTTCCTCAATAGATATAATTAGCTATATACACTGCTGCTGCAAGAGCAAACACTGATGTTGGGACCAGCTCTTTAAATAGAATAGGACCTCTGTGGTCTCTGGAGGTAACATGCATAAAGCAGAGGAAATGATTTTCCGTCAACACTAAGTAGACAGGTGCTTGCATCGGACAGCATTCTAATATGTCTCTGAATATTTATGTCTTCTTTTTCAAATGCATTGCCCATGAATGTCACAGCTGTCAAACGCCCGTATACAAGAAGATAAAAAATGAAATTAATAAAAGACAGATAAACATTTAGTTTGTTTGGGATATCCCCTCTACCTAGCAGGTTTTTCTTTTTTCTTTTAAAACAAATACGTGCACATTTAAAACTTAGCCATGTTTTAGTTTTTTTTTTTTCATGTTAAACTTGCTTTTATTTATTGTGTAGCATGTGCATGTTTTAGTTTTAAGGTTTTGGTACAGCTGCATTTTCTAAAAGGCCTAGAGAAGTGTGAGTTGACCAGTTGTATTTGGGGCCAGCACCAGGCCTGCCTCAATATTTAAGGAGAAAAATAATCAATGGCATTAATGAGCAAGGTAATCAGAGTCTGAGGACTTTCCAACCATTTCTGCTGCCCCTGTGTGTGGTGTGCTTGGGTGCCACAAACAAGATTCTGACAGGTTGTCACGGCCCCAACCCAATGCCCATGTTTGTGAGGTGAGAAGCTCTTAAATCTTCCATCTTTGTAGCCCAGAGTTTTAGCTCTTGCAGTTCATGCCTAGACAGGCCATCATGTGCCCTTGGGGTTAGGAAGGGTCTTGGGTTTCAGAGCAGAGAGGATTAAATAGGACAGTGAAGATGAAAGCAAAGGGGAGGGCCTTCTCTGTGCTGTGACCCTGCCTCTCTGCTTCCTGCAGTAATTGAGAGAGCCATGTGAATGAGGAGCATGATCTCAGATGGACTTAGAAGTCACTTTGACAAACTTTCCCAGGAAACCACAGATTTGGGAATGTATTGCTCTTATTGTTATCAGATACACCAAAGCAAAAGCATCGCCTCTCCAACTGCTTCCAGACTGAAGTGCTTGAAGAAACCAGATAGTCACAAAGAAAGAGTCTAATCTGAATGCTGAACTAGAAGTTTAAGCTTTGGGACTCTCCTGTTTTGCCTCAAATGAGTATTGTTTTGTACAGAACTCTCCAAATGGTCATGCTGGTGTAAAATATCTTAGTTTAGTAAAACTAACACTATGGTTTCCACATCTTGACTTTGTAATTGCCATCCTATTGATAGCCCCAGATAGGAAACACATAAAGGGAAACTGCTCTTTCATTCCTGGCTGCCCAGACCCAAATAACCACACAGAAACTATATTAATTACAACACTATTTGGCCAATGGATCAAGAGTATTCTTGGCTAGCTCTTATATATTAAATTAACCAATTTCTGTTCATCTATGTATCACCATGAGAGTGTGGCCTACTGGTAAAATACCAGTGTCTGTCTCCTTCGGCAACTACATGGCATCTCTTTGACTCCACCTACTCTCTCTCTCTCTCTCTCTCTCTCTCTCTCTCTATATATATATATATATATATATATATATATATATATATATATCTTCTGGCCTGGCTATATTCTGCTCTGCCATAGGCCCAAGCAGCTCTATTCATCAACCAGTAAGAGCAATACATATACAGAAGGACATGACATCCCACATCATCTCTTTTGTAACCAGAGACTGCTCTTTCATTTTCGGCCATTCAGCACCTAATAATCACACAGAAACTATATTGATTACAACACTGTTTGGCCTTAATGCTCAGGCTTCTTATTAACTAGCTCTTACATCTTAAATTAACCCATTTCTAGTAATCTGCATATCACCATGAGGCTGTGGCCTAGCGGTAAGGTTCTAGCATCTTCTTCGGCAGCTACATGGTATCTCCTTGACTTCACCTACTCTTTCTATATATCTCTGTTTGGATTTTCCGCTTGGCTTTTTTCTGCTTTGCATTAGGCCGAAGCAGTTTCTTTATTAGACAATGGTAATAAAACATATTCACAGCATACAGTGCTGAATCCCACATCAGAAACAGACATAATAAACATGGCTTTCATTCATAATGGAGACAGAGAAGTCTGTTATTCTGGTTTTGTTATATATTTGTGATAAGCAAATCCCATGCAGACCCAGTTCTGATTTGAAGAGGTTCCCTGGCTTTCCCACTTGAAGGCAACTTCATTTGGCTTGGTTGTTCAATGAAATGAGTATCTGAGGCTATCTATATCATGAGTTCTACAAAAGTGGTTTTCTATGTTGCCCAGTGCAAGCTCCTTTGGCTGGGACTGTGTAATTGACAACAGATCACATCAATAAAACATGAGCCTATTTCAGTTCAATCATTCAGCTTCTTATCTGTAAAAATATTGGTGTGGGCCTTGCTCCAGGTGGACCCAACATTTTTCTTCATCTGCCTATTGAAACTCCTACATGGGGTTAGGAATATGGTTCAGAGGATAAGACCATGTGCTGCATAAGCAGACCTTGGGTCAGATCCCACCACCCATGTAAGCAATCAGGTTTAGCTGCACACAAATCTTGAACCCCAGTGCTGTAGTATGGCAGAGACAGAAGGATTTCCAGAGCTTGCTGGCTACTCACCTAGCTCCATGTTTAATAAGAGACCCTATTTCACAGGAATATGGGGGAGAATAACACTCCAGATAATTCCTCTGCTTTCTGCATGCACACATAGGCACATCCACATTTGTAAATAAGATATAAAACCCTTCATTAAAATGTAACCCATTGTACTTTCCAAGTACTCCCTGGTTTTCTTTAGAAAGTATTTGTTCTGTGCTCTCCCACCTTTTCCTAAGAGTTAGTATACTTAAATAACTGTTGTTTTCTGCATCAGGTTGTAAGTAATTGCTCAGATGTATACTTCTCCTACTGTATCCTACAGTGTTAGCAGGGCTCTATTTTTGCACTAACATTGTCCTGTGCCCTGGTTTGAAACGTACTTTCACTCTTGGTTTGTTGGCGCTAATGTTTTTTTTATTTTGTCTGCCAGCTAGTTTGGATTGGAATGGCTCATTTGATAAGAAAACAATTGTAGAAATAAAATATAATCCCCAGTTTAGCCTTGGAAACCTTCTAAGGCGTCCCCCGACATATACACAGGCCATCCGAAATTACAGCAATCACCAGCAGTTCGCTCTTAAGTTCACGTTTCAAATAGATCGCATCTGTTTCTAATCAGGTAACTGAATGATTAGCAGGAGAAAACATATGATCAGAAAGCAGGCAACCCTTGCTGATATGTATTAGTTTTAAAGCTCCCCAAACCTAAAGTCAATAAAGAAATCGTACATGCGGCAAGAAGAGCTAGATTAGACGAAAGAGTTTAGGCTGTAAACCTTTGTGTGAGATGTTGTAAAACCAGCTAATTTAACTGATGGGTTGAGGCACTTGGGGCTGACAAGCGGAGTCAGGAATGTGAGAATAGATGCGAGAGGGCTGAGTCGAAAAACCTGAGGAGGGTTGCAGCTGAGAAGAAAAAGTTTACTAACTCGAAAGTTAATGAGCAGAGGATTTCATCCCCCTCTCTTTTATGGAGCCATGCTTATACCTCAAAGAAAGCTAGTAAGAGTAATGGGGGAAGGCCCCAACTCTGATAAAAGAAAATAAACTAGGCCTATTGCAAATAAATGTTGGAATGCTCTTGGTTTACTTTCATGACTAATGGGAGAGGGGAAAATGAGGTTCTTGAGGTAGTATATCATTTTAAGATCATACTTATCTCTTAGCTTCATCCATCAAACTGAGCTCCCCTTTTGAACAATTTTTACACCATTGAGCTTGGAGTTCCCAGAAGGAAAGAACAAAAGCTGTGTTCTCTACTCCTGATTTGAACCAGACACAACTGACTTTAAAAGTGCATGCTGTCGTTCCGTTATCCTCCTTGGAAGTCTATCAGATGTCCCAGTTCTGCTCCAAAGTCAGTTGTGCGATGAAACCTGCTCTTCGTCTTGCGATTTATATTGTCCTGCCGTATTTCTCCAGAATTTATTACACAAATAGGTTATACTTTTGTGTGGGACCATTCCCTTACTTGGTATAGTCAAAACTTTCTGGCTGAAGTCTGACAACACAGTGTGCACCACACAGATGCTCAAACTTTGGGGACATTAGCGATGGGAGTAAGAAATTCTTTTCCACAAGCCATGATAAAGCAGGCATATTACAGTCATGCCATTTCTATTAATGGTGTGTGTTTCTTTTGAGTAAAGCCATGGTACACACACACTATGTTTGTATTATTATTGCTGTTATTGTTGTAAGCTCATATTTAAAGGCCATTGCAGCACATCCCATATCTGGCTCCTTCTCTCTCCACCTTATTTCTTGAGACACGATACGTCCTTGAACTAGAAACTCATCATTTCAGGTGGGCTGACTGAATATTGACCTCTCACGATCCATCTTGTCTGCTCCCGAATACTGAGGTTACAGACATCCCTGATCTTTTTATGGATGTTTTTATGGGAGACTCAAAATCAGGTCCTCATGATTGCACACCAAGCATTTTTATCCACTGAACTACCTTCCCAGACCTTATTGTTAGTTTTTAAATTAGAATGTGAGACTGAGGTTAGGAATAGAGTTTTAAACTCGCCTTCTCTCTTGGGACAACCTTAGAAAATGTGGGGGATGTAGAACTTTTAAGAGAAACAGGTTAGAGATCTTTAACCAATTTTCCCTAAATATAAAGAACAAAAGATCCCAAATACTGGATTTATGTTTAGCTACCTTGCATTCCTTTGTGACTATTTATAAACCTACAGCTTAATTAAAGTTGTAGTTAATTACCATAATCTGTAAATCACAAATTTTGATATTAGCTTTGTTAAATATTACATTTATGATGTCTTGAAGAGTTGATGATCAATAAGCTTTCTTTTTCAAAAAAATCATGTTATTTTTAATGATGTATATGTGTGTGTTTGTGTATGTGAGTGTGCATACCCATGGAGGACAGGAAAAGGCTTTGGGTCTGTGGAGACAAGATTAGAGTTAGCTGTGAGCCACCCAGTGCATGTGCTGGGGATCCAGCTCAAATCCATCACAAGAGCAGCAAGTACTCTTAACTGCAGAGCCATCTCTCAGGACCAGGTATTAGTTCTTTTCCCCACTAGTTCTGTTTCAGCTTTTGCCACTGCACTCTAAGCCCATGAACTAACTTGTTATTTGCTATTAATATTTTCATAAGATTGAATAAAACGCTATATTATTCCTCAACTTTCCTTGTTCTGGCCCAAATAATTCGGCATTTCGTGATTTCTTTCCCCTAGGGAATCTTCCTTTCTATAACTGTCCACAAAGACCGCATACTAATATATATATATATATATATATATATATATATATATATATATATGTGTGTGTATATACATATATACATGTTATGTCCTATATTATACATTTTTTTCTTTTCTTGCATATAGGAATGGGAGTAAGAAATTTTCTTCCATAAGCCATGATAAAGCAGAACATGTTGGGTTCACACAACCCTCATTAATGTTGTGTGTTCAC
Source organism: Microtus oregoni (assembly GCF_018167655.1). NCBI lineage: Eukaryota > Metazoa > Chordata > Mammalia > Rodentia > Cricetidae > Microtus > Microtus oregoni. Next base: position 16,239,411 of record NW_024543090.1, read on the forward strand.
ATTAGAGTTTATCTTCTGCTCAAGACATCTCATAAAACCTCCTTTTGAAAATCCAGGCTTCATGTTTATGTCAATCAGTGTACACCCTGGAAAACAGACCAGCTCACCAGCCATATTAATCTCTTAAGCACCCAGGAAGCCAGGCAACAAGCGCTTGTTTTTATAGAAGAATTTAGTGTAAGCAATTAACAATCAAGCCCTATACACATAAACAGACTGTAATTAACTGTTTAATAGTGGAAAGTTGCTTCTCAACTTTTTCCCTTTGAGTGCAGTCAAGGTGAATTACTTGGTTTTTCCATCAGTAAATGCTGCAGCAGCTTGCTCTTTTGCAACTCTCCTGTCCCCACATATTTTCCTATACCCTCTATGTCTGACAGTAAAACTGCCAAGCTCCATTATTTCCAACTGGCAGCAATTTAATACATAGTTGAGTCAGTTATTTAACTAAATAAATTGCTTAAAGTTAACTCTATTTGTAAGACCACAAGGTGTTTCTAAAATGGGCTGCCCTTTTATATCATAAACCTGGATTAGGTTTACAACCCCATTTCCCCTCAGCAGTTTATAAATCAAACAAAGAATGTAGAACAATGCATAAAAATCCCTGGAAAACCACCCTCAGAGTTTTTGTTAATGAGAAAAGCACACCTGGAGCTGGATTTACTTTGTACGCTGGAGAATAAGGCCGGTAAAGTAACTAGAGTTTGAAGGGTCACTCAAGCTCCTTTTAAAGCAATCACCTCTGAAGCTAGAATTTCGTGATGCCACAACCATCCGTTCAATGCTTTGCACATAAAAGTGGCAGGGCATACTAAAGAGTTCTGAGCTGGCCTTTCACCCCTTTCGCTCACACTCATTAACACTGAACCTGACAAATGGTCTTAGAAGTTTGTAGGAGAATACTGACCTCCGTGTGATGACTGTCCGTAGGTACTCGTTACACACAAATGAGCACATGCACAAACATACCACAGACGATGTCCCAGATGAAGCCATGTGATCTGGCCTGGAAGTAACATTTCCCCTTTTTCAGCCAATTGGACTTAGGGTTCTGAGACAGATTAAATGCAACCACTGCTTTTACATGCGATATGTTTGAAATACCATCAGGAAACTGATGATTTGGGGGCATTTCTCTAAGACTCCAGTGATGTTTCTGAAAGTGGTCATGCTTGGTTTTCATGACTTCAAGATCTGTGTTTAGATAGGAAAACAGTTGCAATACAGAGACTAAAGATCATAGGTTAGAAATCTATATCATAATTAACTATACATAGTTTTACTTCAATTTTGAATTCTAGATATGACCGTGTTTTTAAGGAATTATTTTTATTTGCTAAATGATAGTCTGTGATGATAAGCTGACCATTCTATATAATCTGTTTTCTTATTGGTCAGGGACTGCACAGTAGAGAGCCATGCCTAACAACACATTTTTACTCCTCCATATCCATGCTACCAGGAAGAAGATAATCTACAAAACACTTGCTTTTGTCTTCAAATGGACATTTTGTTCTTGTGTTTAAGTACATTGCAATACTGAGAGTATCAACAGAAGCCTCCTCCCATCTCTACTCACAAGGGCCAGGAAGTCAACCTGCTCCATACTCACTTCCATGTCTTCTAATCATTCACTTCCTTCTCTGGATGCACTTCCTGTCAGGAACAGAATAGTGTCTGAAGGACTAAATTAAGATCTGAACAGGTTAATTGTATGCTAAGTTAATTTTAAATAGCAAGACTCTTAAGAAACAAATAATACCCCCACAAACAAATAGTGAAGCATAACTGGAAAAATTCCTCAGGGAAATGAAGCTTAGAGGAGCCAGCTACAACTGCTGTTATCCAGGCTGCTGTCCACACCTCTGTTTTGTAACAAACCGTGGTCCCTACCTCTTTCTTAACTAAGCCCACAGAAATACTGAAAATCCAGTAGCAAGACTGAGAGAAAAGTGCCAAGTGGGTTGACTCAATTCAGCTTTTAAGACTGAGTGGATATATTTAAACAAAAATCAAGAAACCAGAGAAACATCCAAAGATAAAGCAAGTTAGACAGTATGCAGATAAAGTACCAATGTCTGTGCAGACAGAACCAGTGTTAATTTATAGGGGGAGGAAAGGAAAATAAAAATAAGATTAATAAGGAAAATATACAAAATAAAAAAATAGTCTTTCCGAGTGAATTCATCAAACTATCAGTAAAGGAAAACAGCGCAGTCTAATATTAATCCTCTTTTACCTGCCTTGACACTTCACGGAGAGTTAAAGAACAAAACTGTTAGAAATCAGGAAACCACCAAGTGCAAGCACTCTGAAGAACCCATAAAGTGTTTACTCTACAAAAAGCCCGAGAGCGATGCTAACACAAACAGAAGCAAGAACAAATAACACCCAACCCCATAAAACTTTGATGTCGCATGAGAAGTTCCATCTTTGAATCATGTCATTGTCTTGAGAAAATGATGCTTGCAAAAGAATCTAGTGTCATATAAAATAGTTTATACTAAACAGAGACTAAATTTAAATAATTGAGCCTCACTATGCTTCTCCGTCTTCCCCTTGAAATTGTTGGTTGTCTCTTAACCTGTTAAGACACTGTCCACCATCAACTATGTTGTTCTATGATTTCCTGTTTATATTGCAGTTCTATACTAGTTGTTTTTAATCCGCCGTGTTTACAGTTGTTCAGAATCCACAGTCTATAGACCAGCCTCAGCATTTACATTTATTTCTATAGTTTTTTCCTTCTGTTCTGATTTGCCGATCACAACATTTGTAGGTATTGGTCTTGTAGGAGCTGTTAAAACCTTCTGATTTCTGGCAGTAAGCCTTGGACCATCGTCATTAGATTACTTTTCTGTGTGCTGTGCACTCTGGTGCAGAGGGAGTTGGGTTTGGTCCTACCCCTTGCATAAAACAGAAATCTGTACCTAGGACCCCGTGCATCATATTTGATAGTATAACGTCCCCCTTTCCCCCTTGCTCTTGGTTTATAATTTTTTTCAGTTTATCTTTTCTGAATTATTACATCAACTTTTTTATTATCTGATTTTGTTTCATTGAAAACTAACTCCTAATAACTGAACCAAACTTAACTCTGAAATCATTCTCTAGAATAGAAAAATATTCCTGCTTGGTAAGGGCTTAAAATCTAGGGTGTCAGATGCAAATTCTGTGTGATATTGGAGAAAACCCTGTATGCGACCAGTTTTCAATTAACAGGTGCTTAGCATTTTTCCCCTCATGGCCAGGATCTATCACTGTACTGGACCATATGTTTCAGGAATCTCCATGCTAAGAGAAGGAAGCTTACTTTGAAAGGTGATGTTCATTTTGAGAAAGGGTTGATGTTTGTTTTACTGTTTATTTGTCTCTGCGATCACTGTGTGGCATGTTTTGATTTAATTGTGTCAAGAATTTCTTTTTTGAAAAGAAGTCTGCCTAAGGGCAGTGGAGATGGGTTCATTGAGAGGTACAAACAGAAAAATATCAATTCAGAGCAATTTTTTTTTTTTACTGCCCTTCAGAAAGTAGTTGAGTGTTTGTGGCAGTGGCATCATCCAAATGCCAGGAATTACATCCATTTATCGAATACTCCATACCTTGCAGTACTAATTAATGAAAAAGGTAACTACCCAATGGCACCTAGACTCTGCAATTCTGAAAACATCCAACTTCCGAGACCCCAAGGGCCTTTGTAAATGGAACTTTCATGATTCATTGCACAGCCTTATAAGCATAATCCTGAAATTTGGTGCCAAATCCAAGGTAAGCTCTACTGCATGCCAGATTCTTCTCCGTAATATTTCAACTTGTTGCTAAAATAGTTATGTATTTCTCCATGTTTTTACTCAGGACTATTGATGGGAATGATTCAGAGTTTGTATTCTTGCTTCTAGCCTAAAGTGTGTGTGTGTGTGTGAGTGTGAGTGTGTGTGTGTGTGTGTGTGTGTGTGTGTGTGTGTGTGTGTGTGTGAAGAAAGACATTTACTGAGTAGAAAACCATGGATTTTTAATTCATATTTCTAAAGACCTACACTGTGCTAGGCAGTTTAGTGTAGTATCTTCTGAAACCAACATAGTGACTCTTGTTTTTCAATGACTAAAAGAATTTTCAAGTTTATCTGAATTTAGTAGGACATTTTTAAATATCAATGAACACTTTAGGAAGTCATATTTACCAAATTTGTGACTTGTTGGCAGCATAGCATGAAAGAGTCCCACCTCCAAGGTGAGATTAATTAGGTTTTAAATCTCTACCTTTGCTTTCAGTAGTGACAGGCTTTAATTTGCTGTGTAATATGTTTAAGTTACTCCCCTGCTCAAATTTTGGAATTTACATACAAATGCTATGATAATTCTCCTACAGCAATATCCATGCAGTGTTTCTCAACTGTGCCTCAGGGGAGTCCTGGGCTTTCTGAAGACCTTTTCATGGTCTCTGTATAAGGGAAAGCATTCACTTAATAATGCTAAGATGTTATTTGCTTCTTAGCTTCATTTTTTTGTGAGAATACAGGGAACATTTTTAGATGCTGTGTGACTTGCTGGTGTTAGCCATCTGAAAGCGAATGGTATGTTCTGCTGTTCAATGGACAATCCTAAAGTATTAACTTAAGGATGTAAATATGCACATGGTTTTAAAAATTAACTCTTCATTTCCAATCACATCTGCCAGTTGAGTTTCATCAGATTTTTAAAAAGTCATTTATTAATTTTTATTTTATGTGCATTGATGTTTTGTCTGCATGTTTGTCGGTGTGAGGGTGTGGGATCCCCTGAAACTGGAGGTACAGACAGTTGTAAACTGTCATATGGATGACTGGGAATTGAACCAGCGTCCTCTGGAAGAATAGACAGTGCTCTTAACCACTGAGCCATCTCTACAGCCCCTCATCATATTTTTTATAATCAATTATTATGCTATATAATGGTTGAAATATTCTCTTAGTCTGTAGAGACACCAGAATTTAAGTGTAGTTTGTGACTTGTATAATAAATAACAATAAAGGTTATTTTGAATATAAAACTACTCTAAATTGTTTAATTCTTAGTAATATTTATTCTAAAATTCTAATATGTAGACAATTTGAGATGCTGGGTAACAGTCAGCAATTTCTCTTACACAGGATAGGTTTCTGGATACAATGTGCTTACACAATGACCCATTTATAACATTGTGTTTGATTAGATCTTAAACATTTTATACAGAAAACATAACTAGGTCAGGAGAGATATTTTTAATTAATTTAATACTCGCTAATTGCTGCACAATGAACATTAAAATATTTATTATACTTTAGATATATATCAACTTTGCCAAATGGACCTTTAAAATGAACTTATACTTTTTGTGAATGAATTTATAGACTTTGGTGAATAAGTCCATACTCTTTTGAGAATGAATTTGTCCTCTTATAAATTACATAAAGAAAAGGTTACAAAATTTGTACTTTGCTTTTACTTTACTATCAATTAATTTATTTGTGTGTGGGGTTGCACATTCACATGTATTACAGAGGACAGATGACAACTTTCAGGAATGAACTCTCTTCTTCACCATGTTAGTCCCAGGGACTGAACTCAAATCATCATGCTTGAGACCAAGCACTTTTATTTACTGAGCCAACTTGCTGGTTCCAAATTCCCCTTCTTAATGTTGTTATGTTGAAGTCTTGTATACTTTTTCCAAAATTGCAGCACAAAATAAAATCCTTTGGACAGTGTAATCCTTAAATTAGAGAAAATATAAAAGAAAAATGATAATTTTCTTATGCTTGACTATCGACATTAGTAACTCTGTTAGTGGTTAGTGTGTTCTCTGCACTAGAATGTGTCTGAATGGTATTCAGGCACTGGTTTTGATCCACACTGGTTTTAGTTCTTCAATGTAAGTGTTAAATGATGAGTTCATAAAAAGCCCATATTGTTTCGTACAGATTTTCCAACTAGAAAAGAGAAATGACTGAAGTAGCCCATAGACTAACTCTACAATGGACCCAGTAAAATGGATGCTGGATGGAAAATTAGTTCAAAGGTAAAACCATGACATTATCAGCTGACTTGCTGAAGTAAAGACTTAGCTGGTAACTTGAAGGCAATTCCAACCATAGCTGGACTTGCTATTTTGTTTCATATTAGGGAGTCCAAGATATTTCAGTTCCTATTAATCAGCTCAAAGAAGGTGATGATGGTGACGGTGGTGGTGATGGTGGTGGTTGCTGTTGCTGTTGGTGGTGGTGGTGGTGATAGTGGTAATGGTGGTGATGGTGGTGATAGTTGTTGATGTCGTTGGTGGTGCTGGTGGTGTTGATAGTTGTTGGTATTGTTGGTGGTGTTGGTAATGATACAGTGGTGGCTTGACTCACTATTAAGAATGTAGACATTACTGAAATGTTCTAGTGTTGAAAACTATATAAATCCCATTGTTTCTTTCTGTCCTACTGTTTTTTCCTGAGAGTACACAGATAAACTCCTTTGCTGGGTACAACTGCTGTGACAGGAACTGGGGTAAGGGCATCACACGGAGCTTGTAATTTCTGGGTTGTTACCTCCATCCGCTCTCAGTAAAGGAAATATGGTTCTTTTAACAGTGCTCTCTGTGAATCAAGAAAACAGTTTTTAATGTCCATATGCATTAATCTTTGAGTACAGTTTGAGCAGTTTGGAGGAAATAGGCACAAAGCATTACCACTTCAAGACAGAGTACAATGGAAATCTCAAAGAAGAGACTATGTGATTGCTGTATGATTTTGGAAAGTTGTTAATCACTTTAATGAAGTTAGTAGCTTTCTGATTCATCTGATTGGTGATGATATCAAATGTGAATTTTGAACATTGTGTGCTAAGATGCAGCACCATCTGAAAAACGTGTAGGACCCACCAAAGAATTATTATTTCTTACATTATCAGATTATTATATTACAAAATTATGCATTGGACAAGGAGCAGAACAGAACAGAAATATCTCATGATAGGCTCCTGGTTCTACACCACTACCACTCTTTAGTTGAGATTTAATATGTTATCATAGAGGAATAGTGTGATTAGCCGAAAGGGCCGTTCCAGGACTCTTTCCTTTTCTATATAAGCATCCTTATGAGACTGGATTTCCTACTGCATCTGCAACTGCAGTTTCCATAATGAATATGAACAACATTTTAGGAGAAGCTGAATATAGACAAGTTAGCAACCTTTATCATAAAGCTAGTTGCAAAATTATTCAAGAAATGCCACTCTTTTCATAGTTAGAAGGGATTCTGATCAATTAATGTAGTTTTATTTACATGATTTAAATAAATTCATAAGTATTTATTTTAAATAAATTCTCATTTTAGTTTCTAACATAATGAATGGTAGTAGTCATAGCACACATATGACAAGATGTTCATACCACTATTAGGTTTGATTTTGGTGTTTTAAATAGTTCTATTTAAATATTTTTGAGATTATTCTTTTTTTTAATATTTTTTTTAATTTATTTATTTATTAAAGATTTCTGTCTCTTCCTAGCCACCGCCTCCCATTTCCCTCCCCCTCCCCTAATTAAGTCCCCCCCCTCAGCCCGAAAAGCAATCAGGGTTCCCTGTCCTGTGGGAAGTCCAAGGAACCCCCCACCTCCATCCAGGTCTAGTAAGTTGAGCATCCAATTCTTATAAAAAGAGGAAAACTGGCAAGTTTTGGTGAGGTGTCACAAAACCTATTCTTCTCCTCGTGGTATTTCCCGAGGCTCTTCAAGAAAGAGATGGCACTTTAATGGTGTGGTGGAGGAGGGTTTAACATAAAAGCCATTTCAATGAAGAAAAGCACAATTAAGGGAAAGGAGCAGGAGATCTTGAGGTACAGGGATATTAGCAAGGGTCTGGAGCATCAGAGATATGCTATCCAGACTAATGAGGGCAGAAAGATGGAGTGCTGCCAGAAACTGAAGCAAATGTGTTAGTTATATCATGGAAGAGAAAGAATCAGCAACTAACTGCTGCCACTGGGAAAGAAATACAACCCCTGCCTCCCGCAGCCTTGTGGGGTGGCAGGCAGGATAATGAATATTCTAGTCTTTCTCTCTTCAAGCTCTCATTGACCTTTGGCCTATCATGAATGAAAGCTGGTCCACAGAATCTGGGAGGTAGAACATGGTAAAGAAGTTGGAGATAATGGAAGGTAGATACAAAGAAAGGGCAAACATTCTTCAAGAATATCTTGCATATCATCATAGAACCTTCATCTGGTGATGGATGGAGAGAGAGACAGAGACCCACACTGGAGCACTGGACTGAGCTCCCAAGGTCCCAGTGAGGAGCAGAAGGAGGGAGAACATGAGCAAAGAAGTCGGGACCATGAGGGGAGCACCCACCCACTGAGATAGTGGAGCTGATCTATTGGGAGCTCACCAAGGCCAGCTGGACTGTGACTGAAAAAGCATGGGATAAAACTGTACTCTCTGAGCATGGCGAACAATGAGGGCTGATGAGAACCCAAGGACAATGGCACGGGGTTTTGAACCTACGTAATGTGCTGGCTTTGTGGGAGCCTAGCCAGTTTGGATGTTCACCTTCCTAGAAATGGACGGGGGGGGGGAGGGAAGAAATAATGAATATCTATTGTAGAATCATAAAAGATTTACACTCATCCAGTGACTTCAAGAGTATCCATGAGTTTTGTGCTTTGAGTGAATTAGTTTCTAACCTGTGCAAATATTCTAAAAGTGACAAACACTGACAAGTTTGATAAAAGAAGTGGAGACTCAACAAGAAAGGAAGAGTTTTGTTAGGAAAGCCTACCTACATGAGCAAGGTTTGAACCCAAGGAGAACACAGATATTTGCAAATGGCCAGGGCTACTTTCTGGAGCAGGAACACCATGGTTGAAATGACTACATAGAGACTTAAAGAGAAGAAACAGAAGCAGAATAATGAAGTATTTTGAGTATCAGAAGATTTTCCATGATTTACTTGTCAATCAATAAAGCAGGCTGTGGTCAACCTAGGGTAACCTTGAGGAAGTTGTGAATAGATACAGAGGGATATAATCAAGGCAGGTCATGTTTGCATGGTGGCAGAGAAACCTGTGAAGTCTTGTGACAGGACTACATGTTGAAAGCACAGTGGGTTTCTGAGCATCAGTTCCTCTTTTGTGGCCAGAAATCACACCTGGTATGGCCCATGTTGATGAGTGAAATTCATAACCAAACCTATTAAAATCTGGAGTAGTCTTGAGAAACAACATTGTTAGTTTCTCTCATATTTACACATTTCTCGCAGCATGCATTTGCTTGCTCAGCTCTGAGCCCAGGTAAAAGCGAAGCTAATGCTAGACTGGGCTCCTTTTTTTTGACAGACATGCTGTCCTGAGTCAGTCATCACAGAGGATACTTGGTAGAGATGTGGCTTTGAAGTCGTTTTGAGCCTGGGATCTGGGAAAAGAGAACCCTTGAGAATAGAAAGGATTGACAATCTCTTATAAATTCAAACACGAAATCCTTTAATAAATTAGTCCAAAGCTAGCCTAGGGACTCAGGAGTAGTTTGCTCAGTCTCCTCTGACAAACATGACATTGTGTACAGGAAATTCAAACAATCCAGCTGTAAATGACAGCGGCTTTGGGGTGAAGAGGAAGGAGTGGAAAAGTCTGTGAGAGTGGCAGGGATTACTAATATTTTATTCTCATTGGGGAAAATGTGTGTGGGTTTTTTTTTTGTAATAGTGCAATAAAAAAGAACAGTGGATTGGCTTCAAGAAATTGAAAGTTTTTGTATAGATTTAAATATAATACAGCTTCAGAGAAGACAGTCATATTTTGAATCTTTGATCATAAAAATAGAGAACATTGCCAGTTTATTTGAAGCTTTATTTCATGCATTGTAAATGGACAGAAGTTATAATTTTCTTTTAAATTTATTCTTCTCTCATAAATTACATCCCGACTACAGTTCTCCCCTCATCTACTCCCAATTCCCCCTCCAACTCCCCTTTTCCACAGATCCACTCTTCCTTCGTTTCCATTCAGAAAAGGGCAGGGTTCTTAGGGATATCAACCAAGCATGGCATATCATGTTGCCATAAGACTAGACACATCTCTTCGTATTAAGGTTGTAGCAGGCAATCCAGGAGAAGGAAAGGGGTCTGAAATGCAGGAAAAAGAGACACCATCTGTTCCCACTGTTAGAAGTCCCACAGGAGCACCACACTACATAATTATAACACATATACAGAAGTCCTAGGTCAGACCCATATAGGCTCCCTGATTGTCAGTTTAGACTCTGTGAGCCCCCTATGACCCCTGCTTAGGTGGTTCTGTGGGTTTTCCTGTAACGTCTTTTCCCTCTGACTCCTACAATCAGAAGTTATAACTTTTAGTTGCTTTGTGTGTGTTGATTTAGATCCTCATGCATTTTAGGGATATGCTGTATCACTCAGACCCAGCCCTTACTTAATACTTTTTTAGTGAGATGGAAGACAACAGTAAAGTGAAATGATGTTGCTATTTGTGGGTAACATTATGAGTTTTAATTGTAAATGATGATGTTCTATAAAAACTTTTCCCGTTTTCTGTTGAGATAAAAAAAAACCTTATTAATGAGGTTTTTGTTTATTTTTTTCTAAGGAAGGACCACATGATATATGTTACCTAAGAATTTTGCACTTAAACATAAAGTTGGCATTGCTGAGAAATATACACCCTCTGTAAATTATAGTTCCTTCGTAGGCTGTAGGCCCTCTGTAGAGTGGAGGGTCTCTGTAGGGTATGTGTTATCTCTTGTATTTTGGGAAACATATCAGGACTGTAAGGAGAAACGGGTCATGTCATTTTTGTGATGACGAATAAAAATAACAGAAACGGATTCTGCAACACAGAAAAATGCACATAACATTAAAGAAGGAGTTAAGTAGGAGATTATGAGGTTTGATACAACTTAGATGTACTCTGTGTGTAAGAATTGGCCAACAAAGTACCAAGTCACAGATTCTGTCCCAAGTGACTACTGTTGGCTGTGAAGCCATGGAGAGTAAGAGTGCTGGCTTGTGCTGGGATGAAAGATAAGAGAGGCAACGTTTGCCTCCTTGTACCAAAGAGACTGGTGTGTGATGATCCACCTTCTGTGGATCATAAGAACTCTTAGACCTGTATAAACGATACTCTATGGAAACTTTCATAGCATCTATGCACATGCTGACTCTAACATTGTACAGATTTCAGAAATCTCACACAAGTTCTGGGTCTTTAGATTTTACCCAGGTGTCTAGTTTGTTAGCTCTAAACATTGCATCTTCAACCTTGTAAAGCTGTTTCAAATCTTTCTTGATGGTTACAAAGACTTTTAAAAACTTGATAAACTAACAGAATTTGTTTTGAGAGCCCTCAGGAGGTAATTTACAATTTCTATATCCATGACACACTTCTAAAGCTGAAATTAATTGTAGAAATGACATGGGCATCATGATAGACGGCAAATATTGCTATTTAATTCATCTCTTCATCCTCCACAAGTGGGACAGCTAATGGTGTTCCCATGGCTAAGAGTTAATTGCATAGGAGAAAGACTAAGCAATAATAAGCGTATTATAATCCCTTATCAAATTAAGCATCATGCTTTTGATATGTTAATGAATCCTAAGAAATAGCACTGATTGCTTAAACACAACAAAGTGAAACAAATATCCATGTAGATTTAGTCTATTGATAAGACAATGTTATATGGTCACTACTTGAAAAATTATAGTCGTTAGTAAATCTCAATTTTTTTTTTTTATTTTTTGAAACAGGGTTTCTTCGTAGCTTTTGGTTCCTGCTCCCTAGTTCTGGGATTAAAGGCGTGTGCCACCACCGCCCGGCCTAAATCTCAAATTTTTAAATTGATTTTTATTGAGCTCTACATTTTTCCCTGTTCTTCTCTGTTGGGAGCAGTGAGACCCCAGATCCTGAATTTCTTGTAAACAACTTGCTTTCCCCGGATCTGAGTGCCTACAGCTGCTCTGAGTAGGAGACCTTCAGGAGTTCCTGATGGCAGGAGAGTGGTTTTTGGTGGGTTTGGCTGGGGCGTGAATATCTCTATATAATCTGCCCCTGAACACAATAAAGAGAGCATTCTAGGGGCTTTGGTTTCAGTGTTAAAGGTCTGTGTGTGTTGGTCTGTCTCTTCATCTGTGTCTTCAACCTCCAGTCCCTTGCCCAAAGCTCGCGAACTGGGGTCTAGTTCACAGAGCGCACACACCGGGGCACGGGGCGCGGGGCGCAGCACTTCTCTCTGACTCTCCCTCCCCTTTAACCCTCTTCCAAGGTACCCATGCACTCAATTTACTCAGGAGATCTCATCTTTTCCTACTTCCTATGTAGATTAGATCTATGCGTGTCTCTCTCAGGATCCTCATTGTTGTCTGGGTTCTCTGGGATTGTGGTTTGTAAGCTGGTTTTCTTTGATTTATGTTTAAAAACTACTTATGAGGGAGTACATGTGATAATTGACTTTCTGAATCTGGGTTACCTCACTCAAAATGATGTTTTCTAGCTCCATCCATTTGCCTGCAAAGTTCAAGATGTCGTTATTTTTATCTGCTATGTAGTATTTCATTGTGTAAATGTACCACATTTTCCTGACCCATTCTTTGGTCGAGGGGCATTTAGGTTGTTTCCAGGTTCTGGCTATGGCAAGCAATGCTGCTATGAATATAGTTGAGCACATGTCCTTGTGGCATGGATGAGCGCACTGTAGACATATACCCAAAAGTGGTATTACTGGGTCTTGAGGAAGGTTATTTCCTACTTTTCTGAGAAATCGCCATACTGATATCCAAAGAAGCTGTACCAGCTTGCATTCCTACCAGAAATGCAGGAGTGTTTCCTTTACCCCACAACCTCTCCAGCAAAAGTTGTCATCGGTGTTTTTGATCTTGGCTATTTTAACAGGTGTAAGATGGAACATCAGAGTTGTTTTGATTTGCATTTTTCTGATGACTAAGAATGTTGAACATTTCTTTAAGTGTCTTTCATCCATTTTAGATTCTTCTGTTGAGAGTTCTCTGTTTATATCTGATTTTTAAGACTATATTTTAAGTAGATTTAGAAAAAAACTTTAGAGACATTAAGTTTGGAAAATGGAAAAAACTAATTAAATCATAAGACTGATTTGAAGTACCCCCAAATCCCTTCAGCTAAACATGAAGGACCACTTACTAATGACCAGCCTTCACTTAGTAGTTTTTATGTGATGCCCAATACGGTGCCCGATGAACTCAGTTCTTGTCACAGCCTCTGAGATAAGTAATAACTTTCGGACAGCATTCTGACACGAGGTAAGTTTATAGTAGGGTATGGAGTGTCTTGTCCATGGGTAAATAATGACTTAGTATTGGAACATACACTGCAATGCCCTTGAAGTCTAATTTCCTAACTACTTTATTAACCAATAGTTTTTTACTAGAAGATATAAATTACTAAAAAAGGAAGTATACAGATAATTTCCATGATTTGTAGAAACCCATACTGAATGAGGACTAGGCAAGCTTATTCTTAGCACCTTGTATTCTTTTTTTTTTAATTATTGATTTCTATTGAGCTCTACATGGCACCTTGTATTCTTGTGTATGTTATTAGTTCAGTCTTGTTCATTACAGACTTTCTAATGGTCTATAATGGCTTCTGATAAAGACCAGGATGCAGGCAGGTAAACAACTGGATGGGTACCATGGTTAAAGTGACATTTGCTCAGGATGAAGTTACCACCCTTCAATTAAAAAATAACTTCTTTTCTCTTAGTTCAAATTTTTGTCATATAACCTATTCTGACCATGCTTCTCAACTGTTTCCAGATCATCCCAACCCACCAGTCCATGATTTCTTTCTCTTTGTGTTTAGAAAACAAATAGGCAAATAAAGAAACAAATAAAAATCCCCAAACAGACAAAACATCCAAACAAAGGGGAAAAACACAGGAAACTGTCTCTCTGTCTCTGTCTCTCTCTCGCTTGTGCTCTCTCTCTCTCTCTCTCTCTCTCTCTCTCTCTCTCACACACACACACACACACACACACAATTGTAAAACACACTATTCAAGCAAAAGTCCAATAAGACAAAAATACACAAACAAAGCAAATGGAACACAAAGTTGGCAGAGAAAAATCACTGAGTTTGTTTTGTGCTAGCCATCTACTGGTCATTGGGTGTTCCCTGATGTGTGATTAATATACCCATGAGATACCATTGGGAGAAAGCTAATTTTTTTTCTTTATGAGCAGGTATCAATTTCAGATAGCTTCTGATTAGACATGGGAGCTTCATGTCTACTGCCCCGTCTCAGCACTAGGACCCTGTCTGTCTTTTATCTGTGCAGCGCAGTGCATGCTGCCATGGTCTCTATGAGTTCGTATATACAGCAATCTGCTGTGTCTGGAAGACAGCGTTTCTGCAGAGTCCTCCATCTCTTTTGGTTCTTAGACTCTCTCTGTCTCCTCTTCTTCATACCTCCCTGAGTCCTGAAAAGAGGGTTTAATGAATACATCGAGTTTAGGATTGAATGTTCTTAACTCTCTTACTTTTAACTCAGTTTCTCAATTGCATTCCTTGTGAAGGAAGCTATTTTTTTAGTGTAGAAAATCCATGAAAGGCAATGTAAAATTAAAAGTTATGTAAGTTTGCCTAACTGATATTTACTCAATAGCCTTCCTTTCACAATTCAAAAACTAAGGATTCATTCTCCTCACATTTATATGCATATTTCAATAGTAAGTATATATTTATGACTGGATGGTAAAAATTGAATATTAATATGTTCCCCAAACTAAATAAGACTTGTAAAAAAATGCCTTTTTATGAAAGATAATTTAAATTCCACATTAAATAATCTTTATTGTCAGTAATGTAATCCTTCAGTTTCTGACAAGGACATTCAAAATTATGACAGCATAGGGTATCTGCCAGTTTTAAAACTATCCTAGGCAATTTACACAATGTTAGTATATAACTTACAATATTATCCCAGGTTAGGTATTGTTCAAACCATTCTGTATACGGGGAAAGTAAAGCTAGCTGGGCACCTCTAGCTGTGTATGTTGCACCTGAACCATTTCTTTTCAGACATGTGAGTAACACTTACATATATTGTTGTCACATACTTCAGAGGCCTTTAGTGAAGTCATAAAATGCAATTTTTAATTTCAAATTAAAATTGGTATTAACTATGATAAAGAAAATTGAAGATTATTTGTGGATAATCAATGATGATCTGGTAAGATTACATTCTCTATCAAGGAGCAAAATTTAAGGAGTTTTATTCTTTTTTTATTTTTTTTTTATTGAAAAAGATTTCTGCCTCCTCTCCGCCTCCCATTTCCCTCTCCCTCACCCCACTCCTTTCCCCCTCCTTCTCCAGTCCAAAGAGCAGTCAGGGTTCCCTGCCCTGTGGGAAGTCCAAGGTCATCCCCACTCCATCCAGGTCTAGGAAGGTGAGCATCCAAACAGGCTAGGCTCCCACAAAGCCAGTTCAGGCAGTAGGATCAAAACCCAGTACCATTGTCCTTGGCTTCTCATCAGCCCTCATTGTCTGCATGTTCAGAGAGTTCGGTTTGATCACATGCTTTTTCACCCAAAAAGATGAACATGGGATGTACTCACTCATAATTGGTTTCTAGCCATAAATAAAGGACATTGAGTCTATAATTTGTGATCCTAGAGAAGCTAAATAAGAAGGTGAAGCCAAAGAAAAACATATAGTCAGCCTCCTGGATATTGGAAGTGGACAAGATTGCTGGGCAAAAATTGGGAACTTGGGGGTGGGGTGGGATGGGGGTAAGGGGAAATGGGGAGAGAAAAGCGAGAAGGGGAGAATGGGGAGAGCTTAGGGGAATGGAATGATTAGGATAAAGGAAGGGTGGATATGGGAGCAGGGAAGTATATATCCTAATTAAGGAGTTTTATTCTTATACTGGCCCAGTTACTAGAATGTGTAAAACCCTATTCTGTTGTTACGTTTTTCAGATTCTAGCCATAGATGAGAAGGGATAGACTCTGTTATTTTAATAGCTATAGCTCCATAGCACATTCTTTGCAAAAATAAAATGTCCTTTACAAGTGATATTAGTAACGTTAGAGTTTTAAAAGGAATGCTTTACCAATTAAACTGCTTCCCATGAACATTGCCCTTCCAACCTAGAAACACAGGGGCTGTTTTAGTACAGTCATTCTTAAGCACAGCCACACACACTATTTGTCTTGTTGTTTTGATTCTGTCAGCAGGTGATGTGACATGCTGTGTTAAAGGGCTAATGTTTTCCTTGTGGGTGGAAACCCAGCTAGCTCTGATTGGAGTTGTGGGTGGGGACTAGCTTGCTTGGCCTTCTGTTGATGTTGATAACTTAACATTGACAAATGATCACATTATCATTAATCGGGGTATTTGATATGAAGACCTGCATATTCATCATGCAGACAGAGGCTTTAAACTTGAAGCATTCCAAAATAATCATATATATCAGGTTTAGAGGAGGGCAGGAATGACATGGATATATGGACAGTAAATTTAAATTACCCTTCTAACTTGAAAACCCTTTCATTGATTTGGAAAGAAGACCACAAACTCATCTACTTATTCATGAGCTGAAGTAAAATAACGAGAATGGGGGAAAAGGAATACCTTTCTCCACCTCCCAGACCTGACTAGGTGAAACCTGCCTCCTTTGTCTCTCTGTATTCTCCCTCTCCTCTCCTCTCCTCTCCTCTCCTCTCCTCTCCTCTCCTCTCCTCTCCTCTCCTCTCCTCTCCTCCCCTCCCCTCCCCTCCCCTCTTCTCTCCTCTCCTTTCCTCTCTTTCTCCCTCCTCCTCCTCCTCCTCCTCCTCCTCCTCCTCCTCCTCCTCTTCTTCTTCCTCTCTCTCTCTCTCTCTCTCTCTCTCTCTCTCTCTCTTCTTCACTTTTCTTCCTCTCATGCTAGAAATCAAACCCAGGACTTAACACATTCGAGGATTCTAGGCAAGCACTCTACCACAGAGCTCTATTTTCTGCCCAGCCCACAATTCACGCTTTTTAATTGAAAAATTCTCCTTATCCCAGTGGTTTCTATTACTTATTATACACATAAACAGGTAGCAGATAAACTTGGCATACGCAGATACAGGCTGTACTCAATGATTAAAACAGATGATTAGATGACAGCTAGCTTCTTGGGATCCAAAAAAATGTTGATGTCTCTAGTATTGTCAGAAGTATGTTTAGATGGCACAGGATTAGGATGAGGACTTGACTGTTTATGGTCTCAGTCTGGAGTTCCTACTAAGATTCTCAGAATGATGTCTTGGACAAGTCCTCATTTCAAAATAAGAGTAATTAGTTCATGGAGCTTTGAACAAGTTAATGTATAAATATCAATGCCCACATGAAGTAAGGACTTTATTTACCTTCGAATGATGTCAATCATTCTTTGAATAGTCCTTCAGAGTAAGTTTGCCTCTCTAAAATCTGGTGCTCAGTCAACTAAGACCTTCAATGATAGAGGTACTGATAATTATCTTGACTTATATTCCAGAGGGTTTGTGAGCTAGGTCTTTAAGATGAGGTGATTTTATTGGGAAAAATTCATGTAGTGTATAAATTCCCTAATACTGAGAATTTTTTAAAAAAATGTGCTAAAATATTGGGTGTTTGAGACTTGAGGCAATATGATGTAGGCGCCTTTTTAACTTTTGTAACCTAATAGTTTCTACCACCTGCATAGATTAAATCTGTCACCCATTTATAGGTTGGTATATCTTAGAGGAGAATGCTTGCTCTTTGGCTAAACAATCATTTTCACAGAAAGGGCTCATAAAGTCACCATATGGATACTGAGAAGTTGGAGACTGATATAGCTAATATTGATTATCAGTTTGATAAGTCTTAGAATCACCATGGAAATGAATCTCTGTGCATGTCCGTGAGAGATTAGCTAGACTGTGTTAATCAAGGTGAGAAGACTCACTGAGTATGGGCAGCATCCTTCCATGGTGTACCAGGCTGTACACATAAAAGGGAAAGGAAGCAGACCACAAGGATCTATGCCCATCTATTTCTTGACTGTAGGTGCCCAAACGTGACCAACCTCCTCACACACCTGCTGCAATGACTTCGTAGTGGTGACGGATTATATCCTTGAACTACGAGCCAAAACAAAACCTTCCTTAAGTTCCTTTTGTAAGATTTGCGAAGCAGTGAAACTAACAGTTCAGGGATAAGGAGTACATTCAAAGGGAAGTGAAAACGGGGTAGGGCATCCCATGCTACCACTGTGGATACAGAGTATTTTTATGTATGCGTACACCTGCACATGGGTTGCAGATGAACATGTGTGGGTGCTATGGCCAGAGTTCAATGCAGGTTTCTTCTTGTTTGTTCTTTATTTTTTGAGATAGGGTCTGTCCCTGACTCTGGGGGGATCAGCATTTCGGCTAGACTGCCTGAGCAGCAAGCCCTAGGGATCTGTGTGTCCCTGCTTCCCCTGTGTTGGCTGGGCATGAATGCTGACCTGCCTAACTTTTCCCATGACACACACTTGACTCAGAATTCTCCCCAGCCCCACGAGGACACAAAGAATATCCTGAATTACTAAAGTTTATGGAGAAATACAGCAGCAAAAAGCACTGAAATCCCTATCTTCATAGATTATCATTCTGAAATGCAACGTGTACAGGGTTTTGTGTAACATTCTTCAGCAACACCATCTTAGTGCAAGGGAATACACCAAGGAGGGAAAACAGGCACCACTGCTCTGTCTCCATGGTGTTTATGCTCCACACTCCAAGGTGGTTCTAGAGCACACATCTGCTAGAAATAAAAATAAGGCAGAAAGATTTTAGAGGTCGTCATGTCTGCTTGTCATTTCTACTCCTTCATTATCATTGCAAACAGTGCAGCATAAGAAATAGTTCTTGGGAAGACATTCTGTGGTGGCGGCATTCTCCATGTTCCTTGAAAGTTCAAGCTCTAAGTCGAGCGTTGTGAGTCTCCCATAGGTTTACATCTCAAGCACCACAGAGAGGGGGCCTGCTATGCTCCCCGGTTAGGGCTGTGTCCTTTTAGACTTAGTATAATCAACTTGTGGTGAATCCTTTCTCTTAGTTTAAAATGTCACATGTGTAGAAGCACAAATCTGGGTGTGATGGACATGGGGTTTTCATCGCCACGTCTGCCAATCAGTTTCAATCACTTGCCACTCAGGTAACAAAGCTGGAAGGCAAAAGATCTGCCCAGAGTAGGAACAGGCCGAATGGGTTTGTCTGTCAAAGGCATCTTAATCCTCTGTTTTAATGAAATGTTTTCAGTCAACTAACAACTACAGAATGAATGACTCAGTGCGTTTTGTTTTGGGTTTTGAAATAGAAAAATGAAGGGGAAACAGTTCAAGATATACACATACTGTTAGAACGGGGGCAAGCTATTAAACTGACAGAGCTTCACAGCTAGATGATGCTTATTGGATCGGTTCAATGTTAGACACTTGAGCTTAAGGCTGGTTTTCTTCTTGATGTGAGAACTACGTATTCTGGTGACTTATCAATGGAAATTAAGTTCTGAATGCAAAATATAAATAAAAAGATGTTAGCGTCATAAACTGTGAGTTTGAATTCTATCTGAGCTGGTGGGTTAATTCCACTCCATTGACCTTTGCTCCTCATGCCAAGGTATCAATTTCTTGCCTCATTGGCTCTAGGTCCATCCAGGATCCCCAGATCTATGAAAATAAAGGCAGGCCCTTGAAATACTTTCTCTTTTCTTGCTCGCTCCATAATCAGTGGAGTCCTTTGGGACGTAGTGACAACTGCAGAAGGTTTTCTTTTCTGGGTCCCCTGTGTGCTTTTTTTTTCTCCTGGGGACCCCCTTCAGCAGTGACTGTTCCGGTGCCTCATGTTAGCTGGTGCGTCTAGAGCCACCCTCATAGACCCACCACCTGTGTTGGCTCTGCTGTTACCATCTTGGAATTCTTAGTAATTTTTCATGCAAAAGAAGTTTTTATCTTTATCTTTTCATTTGAACTAGGCCCTAGGATCTAGTTTTTCTTTCAGTCAATGATATCTTCTTCAGTGTCAAGATCATACAACATGGGAAGCTAACCCTGAGCCCAGCCCCTGAAGAACACAGTGATGAGCAGTATTCAAGACCCAGGTACTCCCTTCGTCCCCTCATGGGAGGTTTCGTAGTAGACTCCCCACCACTGGAAATATGATCCTGGCAGCACCTGGATCCGAAGAGCCTGATGCTTCATTCTGCTATTACTTGTGTTACCCAAGGATGCTCATCCCTCTTGCATTAGGAATGATAAGTCCAGTGACAGCATCCCTTTGAGCTCATTGGGAGGAAGGGGTCCTGAAGATTGCTATGGATATCAAACAGTCTTGGAGAGGAGGGCAAAGCTGAAAGCGGGAGAACAAAAGAAGAAAACATAAAAAGACTCAGGGTTCAAGAAAGGCAAGGAAGCCCAGGGAACAGCAGCAGTTGGGCACAATGAATCACAGCATTGGGAATGCAGACTTTAGGTGAGCATTAGAGATTCTGACTTTAAATATCAGCATACATTCACAAATCCCAGAGTAGAAATTCCGGTCTCATCCTTCCTTTGCTTAATCCTTCTTCTCTTCTTCCACATTTTGGAGCAGCAAGTCAGCTACTTCTTGCCCTGAAAAAGCATCATATAAAGTGCCCAGACTTTCACATGAGTTAAAAAAAACATTAACCGAGACATTAATATTCCATTATTGGAGATACAGTACAACTAAAAAACACCAAGACTTATAAAAATAAGGAGCCTACAATACAATGTGATTTGAAACCCACATTCCTTTGGATAATTTCCAATGTTTCAGCAATAGAACAACATCTGAAAGTGTGGATGGCTTTCTACAATTTTACCTATTTGCCATTTTGCCACCATATTACTGGAATTTTTATTAGATATACACCAGAGCCTCAGTGGCTACTTCCCCTACCTGGGGTCTATGACACTACATGAAAAGAGATTTTTTTCTTCCAGTTTAAATTGCATTTAGTTTAAAGTTTAATGTGTGAGATTTTAAATTTCAATGAAAAATTCCATGTATTCTGTTTTCATTTTTGAATGTCTAAATTTCATAACATGATTATCTTTAATTTTTATTTTTATGATTTCTTTTAATAAGTTGGTCAAAAATTCTTTGTGAATCCTAGCCATAACTTTTTAAAAAGTAATTTCCATATTGTACTAATGTTTTCATTTCATCTGTAGTGAATTAATTTTCTGACTGCAGGTTTGCTGGTTATGGCCTCCGTTTTTTTTGTTGTTGTTGTTTTGTTTTGTTTTTTTGTGGCCTTCTTTTTCATGAACTTTTGACTCCCTCTGCCTCACCTTCTCCCTCCATGCTCCTCTCCTGGGGTTCCCTTTCCTAGGTCCTCCAAGTCAATTTTAAGGCCTGTATTATCATATTGGTATTGATATCATCCCACAGTCCCATTAGATGCTTCTTAGGTGTTTGTTCTGAAACAAATTTGGCAAGTTAAGCCCTGTGTAGGCTACAAGATTCTGATGTCTCTCTTACTCCATGCTAAATGTGGGCGCCAGGTACAGCTGGAGCAGCAGATTCCAAAGCTCCTTGATTTGAAGTTATTTGAAGAAGAAGTGGAGCTGAGCAGCATAGCGAGTATTAGTTCTTTTGGGTCCTTGCCTCCTGGGTGCAAATTTTGTCCCTATTTCTCCTGCAGATGTTCGATACACTTTGTAGGTGTCTTAAAGCACAGGTTTTAATGATAGTCTTTGCAAGCACTTTCCCTGTTTCTCTCTCTCTCTCTCTCTCTCTCTCTCTCTCGTAAGTAAATGTTTCATCTTAGGCTAGGTTTTATATATATATATATATATATATATATATATATATATATGTGTGTGTGTGTGTGTGTGTGTGTGTGTGTGTGCGTGTGTGTGTGTGTATTAAATTAAATATATATATTCTCTAAAATAGGATTTCACCTTTTGTCCAGCCATCTGCCAGTCAGAGTATCCTATGGACTGAATAGAGTACCAGACCCTTTGGGTACAGAGAACATAGTTCAGTCTCTTTCCCACTGCTCTCTTTGGCCAGTAACAGGGGCAGAACAGACAAGCTTTCTTCTCTTTGGCACTGCTGCAGAATTTACGTAAGTTAGTTCTCAAATTTGAGGCGTTAGGAACTGCTGAAGCTCAGGGTGTTTAACAAGTGCCTACCCACTAGTTGCAGAGTCTGGTGAAGTGATCTGTGCTATCACTTTTCTTTGAACCTTAAAGGAAAGAAGTAAGTGTGCACATTGAATGATCACATGGCCAAGTTTGAACATGGGCTCTAAACCTAAGAATAAGTTTAAAAATACTTAGAAACTAGCAGACACTAAAACTCCAGGGTTTATTTTTTAAAAATATATTAGACCCATAAAGACTAGTAAATAGTATGCACGTTAGTTTTATTAGTGACAAGTCGTGACTCAGAAGCACTGTCACGAGGACAAGCAGCTGTGCCCAAGATGGGTTATTTTATCTGTTCTAATCTGGGAGTTCTAAAGTAAGCAGGCAAGCAATAGGAAAGGACAGAAGAAGAAGAAGATGGAGAGTCTTGAAAGAGAAAGGCTGCAGCAGGAGGAATTATCCCAGAAAACAAAGGGCAGAGAGGCTTGCGTAGAGTAGGAGAGAAAAATAAGATGGGAGGCTAAGAACGTGAAATAAAATGGGGCAAATGAATGGTCCTTCCCTTGATGAGAATGAAGTATTCAATATAAGCTATCAGTCTGTAACTGGCTGCTCACACTGTCATATTTTCAGGAGACATCGGCCCACCAAAGGGTCTACCTGCTTCCGTATAAGCAGGTGGAATGTTCTCTGCTATTCTCCTTGTGTTCTGAAGTCCCAAACAGAGTCATTCTCCTCGGAAGAGAAATTATGGACTGTACGATGAAGACAATAACCTGGAAAAAGAGAAAGGAGAGAAAGGGCAAATTTTCCTTTTGTTTGCAAATGCAGTGTATTAATTGCCTTCCTGGGAGACTTTCTGGACAGACCCTCTAGTAAACAAATTAGATATAAACCGAAGAAGGGAGCACCAAGGTCACTGTGGTGAGGGCACATCAAGTGACAGGCGCTGGGCCCCCCGATGCATGGCTTGCAGAGCAGATGTTCACAAGGATGCAGTGATTATTGAACTGGTAATAAAAAAGCATCAGCTCACAGGCAGCCACGATGGATGCTGGTAATTATAAGGCATCCCCTGGGATGCAAATGACACAAGTCAACCACAATTCCACCATCACCGGGGCGTAATTAAAGCTCCAGTAACAGTTGTTAATAGGGTGCAAATAAAACAGGGGGGAAATTTGAACACCCCCCCCCCACACACACACACCTTTTTTTTTCTTTTTTAAGAGACGGCAAAGGGCAATGTAATTAGAGGGACAGCAGATTTTAGAATTTTTCTTTGCATCATAAAACAAAGGGTTGGGCTATTTAGGTAGACCTAGATATTTCAAGTGTAGAAACTAAGAGACACCTAGAATTATTTATATTTGTATATGTTTATGTATATACACACACTTACTAAAGGGAAAGTGTGTTTGCTCTTTGAATATGTAGTATGTGGGGGAGAACAGATTTTTAAACAGAATGTTTATATTCTAATTTTCAAAATGGTAGAAATACAAATATGTAAAGAAAACGGAATGCATGTAAATATTTGGCCATTTCATCCTTTCCGGAAGATCTGTAGTGGTAGAATGTGCCAAGCTATATGATACTGTTGGTTTAAATGGTTTAGATATTGTTAAATAAAGTCAGCAAATGACTTACAGTGTTGAAAGTCTCACTTTTTCACAGAACGCTGCCAGCCACTCCCTAACCTAAAACATCAAACAAACCACAGCTTGTTTTCCGTGGGCTAAAGCATGGGCGCTATTTGCCAGCAGAACGTCTATGAGAAATACATCTACACCCATTGCGACCCAGTTGCTTGGGCGATTGGGCAGCTAACCATGCATCTGCGCGTGCATTACCAATTAGGCCCACATGACGATCTGTTTTAAGAGGCACTTGGGTAGTGGGGTAAGAAGGAAAGGAATTGTGCTCATTCCCCATGTAGCCACTTTTCCATTTGTGGAGATTGGGGAGAGTGAATTTAAAAGTCTGACAAATGAAGAAAACACACGCTCTGTCCCTGGACTAAACTTGATATTAGAAGTTCATGAATACCCACGTGTGTCATGTTTCAGTAAAGTGTAGAACTGAGAACAAAGGGAACGGCGAATCAGTAGATCTTCCACTTCGAGGTCTCAACATGATTGCAATTAGCTACCACAAAGCTTTCTCCTATTGTCTTAGGGTACTCGGAGAGCTGGCCAATTAAACTATAACTGAGTACTGATGCATTTGGTATGTGCTCAGAATGAAACACATTTGGAATAGAATGCATGAAGAATGAGCTATATTTCAAATAGGAGCTTAGAGTCTTAGTTCTGGGAAGGACCCAAGAGGTTACAGCCCACATCGCCCTGTAGCCCTCTGCATGTGCTATGCTACATTTTCATAACCGCAGTGAAAAGCACTGATAAACAGCATCTCTCCTTACAGAGGACACAGGAGAAATGAGGTAACGATAAAAGATGAGATCTCTGGCTCCTTCTGGGTCCTGCTGAGGAAAAATAAAAAAGACCTCACAATATGCTTCTTTTACTCCAGTGTTTTAGAGGCAAAACGACAGTATCACAGGACTAAAACATTAAGATATGTTAATGTCTTCTACTTTGGGAGTGTTAGGGATGAGACTTTCTTTAATTGGGATTCACCCCTGAAAGTTAATAGAGAGAATGGGGATGAGTGACAGAGGAAATGAGGCATTCCACACACCTAGAAACTAGATGGGGAGTGGTGGTGTTCTCCAGGTGGCTCAGGATTCTGCAAGGAAAGGGAGGATGATAATGAAACAAGTGGGAGATGCTCTTTAATGTGCTTCCCTTCTGAACAATACAATCATACTAACCTCTGATAAAATCTCCACAAGGAGACTATATATCAAACTGTTAAATATCTAGCTTGGTTTTGGATTTAAACAGGTCTAGTAAGAACCACAGCCTACTTCCAATGTGAGAAAGTTATCTAACCTACCAAAAATAATAATTTTTTTTAAAAGTTCTCATACTTGAAATCTCAACACTTGGGAATAGAGGCAAGAGGATATTTGCAAGTTTGAGGCCAGTTACCTCTCTATAGTGAGGTCTAGGCTGACCTTGTCTCAAGGAAGAGTCTCATTCTTATTTTCCCCAACTATAAAACAGGGGAGATAATTATATATACCTCCTTGGGTGGTTATGTAAACCAAATGAGACACTTTATATATAGGATCCCATATGTTTACTGATCACTGGATAAGCTGAAAATATCTTAGGCTTTTTTTTTTTCAGATTCGGTATTTTGTTACATAATTTGTAAATCAACTACTGTAACTCTCCTGTGATATTTTCACTCTTTGTAGAGTACAGCTGTACAAATTATGCTAATTCTTTGGGACTGGGATGACTTGGATTTGTGTGGGATTCACATAGTCTAGGAGAGGTGCTTATAACTTGGTTTTCACATTACTCAAGTTTTATGAGGGCCTATGGGAGAGACAGTAGACTTCACATGGATGGCTGGAAGAAGGCAAGTAGAAGAACAGGCCTAGGAAGCAGTAGACTCATTCACCTTAACCATATTTTTATAGCATTTGGCAAGGATTGAATAAGAGTCATTCTCTAGTAAAGATGTTTTTGTGAAGTTACTACTGGATCTCTGAGAACTTTATCTCCACAGCTCACTCCAACAAGAAAATATATGGAGCAAGCTAAAGACCTTGATTCTACTCACAGTCATAGAAGCTGACCATCTCAGATCAGGTGACCCTAAATGTCCAGTCATTTCTGAAGTCCTGGTAGCAAATGACATCATAGTGGCAGGGATAAGCATTTGTGGAAGGAAGATAGCTATCATATCTTGGATAAAAAGACAGAGAGCCAGGTATTCCTATTTAGGGACTTTCGTAACAACTGATTGTCGTGAGAAATACTTCAATCCCTTCTGGGAGATGTGTCCAATGACCTAAAATCCTTGCACTATGTTCTACCACTTTGAGTATTCTGTCATAACCGCAAACCCACAATGGGAACCAACCCTGCAATATATGAAACTGTAGGGCAGTACATATAAACTAACTGAACTTCACTGTCTGACAAATTTCATGATATCTTTGAGGTCTCAATTTCCCCTAGACCTCAGCTAAGGAAAGTGCAATGTTGTTTACTCTGCTACATTCTCTTATCGGCCCTTGTATGTCAGGAGCCTCCATTTCTCTTCCTTATTTTTTTCAGTTTTCTTACATTTCCTTTATTTTTTCTTCTTGCCTAAAGGTCAATGAACTGAAGTGAAAAGGAAGGAAGATAAAAGAGTTCACCCAGGAAGTTGAAATGGCATCATATGTTCTTCCTTCTTCCAATCCAACATCAAATGAAGTCAGCAGTGCCCTTGGCCTGGAAGATGATTCCGTAAGAGTGCTTGCTGCACAATCATGGAAGCCCCACACTCACAACCTCCTGCACTCACAGGATTGGCCAAGGGTACCTGCAGCCCATGTTGGGAGGCAGGAAGAGATAGATCCTGAGGTTTGATAAATAGCTAGCCTCCCAAAGTAGCTTTAGGTTCAGCAAAAGACCCTGCCTCAAAGAACAAGGCAGAGATAGAAGAGGCCACTTGGTGTTTTCCTTTGGCATCTGCATGTATACACATACAATACAGACATACATACACATATACACATGCACACACCATCCACACTGAAGTGTATCTAATGTTATTTATTCCAAAACTGCCTAAGAAGATGATAAAATCTGCACAAGTTTCCAATTTACTTGGAAAGAAGAATTCCCTTAGAAGAATGTTATAGAAATGCGAACCATTTTATTATATCAGGTAGAAATTTTGGCTCTTCTGATTCTTTAAAAGTTAAGTTTTGATTTAACATGTTAAAGTATTTAATGTCGAGTGGATCCAGACCAGGGACATTTGCAGAGGCAGGACTGAGCCAGCGACCTGAGACAGGACTGGCCAGAGCAGACCTGAGACAGTGAACTCCACAGGAGCAGGTATAGGGAAGCAAGTTCTGAGCAAGGGCCAGAACCAGAGACCACTGCAGGCCTGGGTGTGAATCTGGAACCTCCAAGGAACTAGACCTGAGCCAGGACCTCTGTGGGTCTTGGCATCTGTCTGTGACCTGCTAGAGAGTAAGCAGGAACCAGAAACCTCTGACCCCTGAGAAAACAGGCCTGAGACAGGACCCCTGCAGGTCCAGGCATCAGTCTGGGACCTCAGAAAGAATAAGCAGGAACCAGAAAACTCTGAGGGTCCATGCATGGGTCTCAGACCTCTGATGGAGGAGGCCTGAGTTAGGTCCTCTCTGGGTCCTGGCAAACCCGAGTCTGGGTTCTCCCAGGGAAATCAGAGCCAGAGACCATTGCAGGACCAAACCCAATCCAGGGATCTCTGCAGGAGCAGATCCAGATCAGGGACATTTACAGAAACAGGTCTGATCCTGCAGCCTAGACCACAGCAAGCCTGAAACAGCAAACTCCACAGGAGCTGAGCAGACACCCCAGAGCACTGAGAGACCTCCAGGAACATGGAGTGACCAACAGGGTAACTAGAACCATCGTACTGACTTCACTATGAGGAACAACTATCTGAGCCTTGGATATACTGGCACCTAGAAGATTAATCACCAGAGTCATAGACAGCCCCAACCATATCAATTAGAGGAAAAGATGAGTAGACAAGGTAAGAACACATGCAACACCACAAAAAGCAACAAGACACCAGTAAAATCTAGAGACTCTGCAACAGCAAGACTTGAACAACTAAATATAGATGAAGCAGAAGAAAATGACCTTAAAAATAACTCAGGAGAATGTTTAGGACTCCTAAAGAGGAAATGAGAAATTCCCTCAAAGAAATGGAAAAAAAGACAAACAAAACTTTGGAAGATATCAGGAAATCCCTTAAAGAAAATAAAAAAAAAAAGCAATCAAACATATGAAAGAAACTATTCAAGACTTGAAAATTGAAATAGAGACAATGAAGAAAACACAAGCAGAGGAAAGTATAGAAACAGAAATCATGAGAAAATGATCAGAAACCACAAATGTAAACATAAACAACAGAATACAGGAGATGGAAGAGAGAATTTCATGTGCTGAAGATACAATAGAGGAAATAGACTCATCAGTCAAAAAAAAAACCATTAAATCTAACAAAAGTTTAACCCAAAATATCCAGGAAATATGAGATACCATAAAAAGAACAAACCTAAGAATAATAGGTATAGAAGAAGGAGAAGTTCAACTCAAAAGCACGGAAAATATGCTTAACAAAATCATAGAAGAAAACTTTCCCAACTAAGAAAGATATGCATATGTGAAGCTTACAGACACCAAATAGACTGGATCAAAAAAAAGTCCCCTTGCCACATAATAATCAAAATACTAAACATACAGTAAAAGAAAAAATAATCCAAAAAAATGGAGTACATGCCTAAACAGAGAACTCTCAACAGAGGACTCTAAAATGACTGAAAGACACTTAAAGAAATGCTCAACATCCTTAGTCATCAGAGAAATGCAAATCAAAACAACTCTGAGATTCCATCTTATACCTGTAAGAATGGCCAAGAATGATGACAACTTATACTGGAGAGGTTGTTGGGTAAAGGGAACACTCCCTGCATTGCTGTTGGATGTGCAAGCTGGTATAACCCCTTTGGACATCAGTGTGACGATTTCTCAGAAAATAAGAAAAATAAAACCTTCCTCAAGATCCAGTAATACCACTTTTGGGTATATATCCAAAGGGTGCTCATCCGTGCCACAAGGACATGTATTCAACTATGTTCATAGCACATTGCTTGTCATAGCCAGAACCTGGAAACAACCTAAATGCCCCTCGACCAAAGAATGGATCAGGAAAATGTGGTACATTTACACAATGAAATACTACACAGCAAGAAAAAATAACAACATCTTGAACTTTGCAGGCAAATGGATGGAGCTAGAAAACATCATTTTGAGTAAAGTAACCCAGACCCAGAAAGACAATTATCATGTGTAGTCACTTATAAGTGGTTTATAAACATAATGCTAAGAAAACCAGTCCACAAATCACAATCCCAGACAACCTAGACAACAATGAGGACACTAAGAGAATCATACATGGATTTAATCTACATGAGAAGTAGAAAAAGATGAGATCTCCTGAGTAAATTAGAAGTATTAGTACCTTGGGAGAGGGTTGAAGGGGAGGGGAGAGGCAGGGAGGGTAGCAGAGAAAAATGTAGAGCTCAATAAATTCAATAAAAAAAATAAAATATTTAATGTCAATAGCAAGTTTCAACTCATTCATCAACTGGTACACAGAAACACATTTTAGACTTATGATAGAATTAGGATAAATTATAGTCATTTTAGGGTTTTGTTTTGATTTTGAAACAAGGTCACATGCAGCTGCTGGGTCATTAAACAGCTATACAGGCCAGAATAGCCTGGAATACATTATCCTCCTGCCTCAGTCTCCCAGGTGCTCAGGTTACAGGTGTGCACCGCCATTTTGACTAATTAAGGAAGAATAGGAGTGAATTCTAACATATACATCTTCTCCTAAACGACGACCAGTCCTTCCACATAGGGCATGCCATTTTAGCACTGCGGAAACAAAGCTAGACTGGGAGACAAAGGCTATCACACCTTCAATGTTTTAAGTGTTTAAGAGGTGGTCTTTAAGATTTCTTTTTCTTGTTTTTGTTCCCATTGTCTGGAATTTCAGCCTCTCACTGTGTTTAGAATTCTTGACAAGAAATTCAGGCAAATTTATTTTTGATTGCTGATGGAATATCTTTACAGGAGAATTATTTTTGCTTCCTCCTCTAGGGGTTTTGTGTTCCATTTAAAAAAAAGCAGTAGGTTTTGCCTTGAGATGTTGTTGCTCTCCAGACTCATGTAGAAGAGGATACCTCTTTGCTCGTTTATAAACTAGTAACACGTTCCACTGCTGAGGTCTCAGATAACATGATCTTTTCAAAAATAATATTCATCCATTCTTTCTTTCACTCTGACCAAGAAAATCCATGAGTATTTCAATTTTAATGACACAGAATACACTACTATGTGACAATAATTAAAGCAGCCCTAGTTTACTGAAGTCTCCAGTCAACATTAAGAAAACCCAATATGTACTATCCCCCAGGATCTGTACTACTTGGGAAGCAGAGGGCGGGGAGGGAGAGCTTCATAGACTAGAAACAGGAATGTTGAGTTTTGGAGAATAACCAAGAAATGCAGAATGAGTGTTTTGTGAGTGAGAGTGAAGAACATTTATTTATTTATCTATTTAAGCCTTCCTAGGTATTATTAATTTTTAAGTCATCATTTGCAATCATTTGATTACCTTACTTGGTTTAACTCTGATGTCCCCTCTTAATTCTAGACTTGGCTGACTATTTAATGAAGCACCTGAATATTTCATATCAGTTTCCACATATTGTAAATGAACTAATTTTTAGCCACTTGCCACCACGTCATTTTTTCTGTGGTGCTCCATTGTCATTGTAAAATGAAGTTCCCCTTCATGAAGTCCCTAGGCTACTTTCTTGGATTTTACATTCCCCTCTTGCAATGAGTTCTACTCAACCTTCAAATTGCATATTGAATCTGGCCAATTGCTGCTCCTGTTCTTGCCAGGTTGTCTCTCCCTGGATCACTGGGCAGGATTTTAGCTTGGCTTCCTGCACCTCACTTGCCCTGCTCTGTAGCATGCAGAGTTTCCATCAGCTCCTAAGTTAGGCCATGGAGATACCTTGCTCGCAATCCAGTTCCCTTCTATGCTGAAATGAAACCTAGACAGCTGAGCATGGAGACTAACCCTCCAAACAATCTCCCCAGATGCCCTCCTACCTTTTCTTCCTCACTCATCTGTGTGGGTTCAGACCCTTTTGTCTTTCCAGATCTGTATCAAACATGGACAATCTATCTTCCTGCCTTTGTAGTAGTCACCCTTTCTGCCGTGTCCCACACACTTAGAGCCCAGTTGGCTTGTTTCTGCCACTCAAGGCTGCTTCCTAGATTTGCAAAGTCTGCCAATCCCTCTATGTCCCACAGCTTTTATTCTTTTTTCCCTAATTCATCGTTCTTTATCACATTTATTACTACATTCAACTTATCATATCCACGTGAGCGTCACAATGGCAGCCAAACAACAATATACTCTGCTTGATTTTCTTATTGCACCCCTAAAATCCAGAAGAAGACTTAGAGAGTGGTAGTTGCAAATAGTGACTGAATAATCTTTGAGAAATTAGAAATGGTTAGTGTTGTAGATGAATATGAAATTAGAAATATCTTGCTTGGAAAAGAAAAATAGCCAAAATATACTCCAGAGGTGAAGAAACAAGAATTATAAGTATGAGGCTTTCCTGGGCTGTTCAAGACCAGCCCGGATTACACAAGGAGACACCTTTCCTGACATGAATGAAAACATTGTATCTTGGAGTTACATTACGTTAGAATGTTTTTATTTTAAATACTGGTGTTCGAATTGCTGTTTGAGTTTTCATGAAAAGAATCATGAAACGACTTTTGATCTGAGATTAAGTTACAATTTCCAACAGTCTCTGAAATGGCTGCAAACAATGTTCTTTCATTCATATTACAGGTTTATACAAAGTGACAATTTCAGCAATGGTGATTATAAAATCAAATTATCAATAAACTATTTAAAAAAAACACTGAAGTTGCTCCATGTTTTGCAGGATAGAATACTGAACCCATATCTAATTATCCATGTAAAAATAACAAGTACACTCATTTATTTTTATGTGAACTTTCTTTGTCTTTTATAAATGCAAAAATTTTGTGTACACATACACACAGATGTACAGACACACATATTCAATGTAAAATAAGTTATTGACTCTTCCAAGAATATGAATACAGGCAGCAATATGGCTTTCTAAAAGATCTAAAATGAAGTCACCATTTTTTTTGTGGGGGGAAGAAAGGGTTTATTTGGCTTATGCTTCCAAATCACTGTTAATCATTGAAGAAAGTCAGGCTAGGAACTGAAATAGGGCAGGATCATGGAGTCAGGAGCTGATGCAAAGGACATGGAGGGGTGCAGCTTACCGGCTTCTTAAGTGTTTCTGCCTGGAAAAGCCATGATTGATTAGCTGGTCCATACAAGTCATGCTACTGTACAAATCATTTTGCCTGTGCTGACCATTGCAGGTCAGCCCACTATGGATATTGTTTTGTCTCTGCAGCCCATTATGATAACTATACTCACTCTTCCTCTCTGCTATCACCTTGCCTCTGCTACCTTGGAGCCCAGTGAAACCCATTGGATTTAACTCATCCAATTGAGCAGCAGCATCTCCAACTCTAAGGTCTGTCACAAGGAAAGGGACAACAAAACTTTTCAAATATGGCAGGGACCCTTAAACCATGTGGGTCTTAAGGAATAGTGAAGGGCATAGCTTCTGGGCCTTCCCATTGTAGAGGATTAGCCTTTATATAGCATACCCACTCTAACATTGCAATTTTCCAGAGCCTTAAAATCCCTTAATTAGCATGATGATAAAGGATATCAGGCAGGCATCTTCAACTCCTTTTCAGTACTCCATCTTTTGACAAATGCTTCAACCAACCCTTCAAACAAACTTCTTGAAGTCACCATTTTTATTTAGTAGGTAGTATTCTTTAAACCAGAAGTTACACCAGTCAAGTTGAAAATTCACCCCAGCAAAATTCAAGATGGATGGAACTAGAAAACATCATTTTGAGTGAGGTAACCCAGACCCAGAAAGACAATTATCACATGTACTCACTCATAAGTGGTTTTTAAACATAAAGCAAAGAAAACCAGCCTACAAATCACAATCCCAGAGAACCTAGACAACAATGAGGATCCTAAGTGATACATACATAGATCTAATCTACATGGGTAGTAGAAAAAGACAAGATCTCCTGAGTAAATTGAGAGCATGGGGACCTTGGAGTAGGGTTGAAGGGGAGGGGAGAGGCAAGGAGGGGAGCAGAGAAAAATGTAGAGATCAATAAAAATTAATAAAATAAAAAAAGAAAAAAAAAGAAAATCTACTCCAGCATCTCCAGTAATGGTTCTCTGTACCTCCCTTCTCACTTCTTCCTCCCTACTCCTCTCTCGCCCATTTGGCATATTCTCAGATGTTTCATAGGGTGTCTCACTTATCTTACAACAGTCTGAATTCATCACTTCAGCAGACTATGTCTGCCCCTGGTGTATTTACTTATATTTATAAGACTATGCTTATTTATATAATTGTGTATGCTATATATTGATACATATATGTCTCTCTATATGCACATGTATGTATATATGCAAATATAAAATATTAGAAATTAGACAGTATATGCCTTCATAGTCATCGTCACATACTTGGAGAATTTTGAGGATAAATCTAAACTCTCAAAGGAAAAACCGGGTGTTCAATCTAAGTTAGCTCTAAAACTAATACATGATTCGGTGCGGTAGAGAAAGGAAAGACAAAACCAATGCATAGATAAAGCATATTCTTGCTTGGTCAAATCAGTGTATACAATTCTTAATTTGACTATTAAAGTTATAATTATATGACATACTTATTCTTGTTTGCTGGTGCAGTTTTGTATGTCAAGAAAAATCATGTTATTCTTACTGTATGTAAGTCTACGTTTTTGTTCGACTTATCTGTAGGCAGAGTAACATGTTAGATGACCATTAAAGATGTTAACCTTTGATTTGTGTTTTTCAGCTATTTCAAAGACCATTGACATTGTGTGTTGAAAGTTCTGGACTAGCAATAAAGTGATAACTTTGTCAGTCTCATAGACCCAAGGCTGTAGTAATTTCTGGTGTGATTTGAAACTTTCCAAAGATTTCTATTCCAAGAAACATTTCCTTAGTGGTTCTTACATTTCTAGAGGCCACCCTATTCAGTTATATGTGTTTTCTTTGACAGTATTAATTTTTCAACATTTCTGCAGAATAATCACTGGCAGGAAAATACTTAACACGCATTATTTGGGGTTCAACAAATAGGCAAAAATTGTAATAGTTTGGTCTGCAGATCCAGAGGCCAAATTTTCCTCAGAATTGTCTTACAAGGCAAACTGTTTATAAGACTGGTGACTCATACATTACTAAGAACTCATTTGATTAAAACGTTTTCTCTCTAATAGCAATTTTGAATCAAGTAGAATTGAATAAGCAAGGATACAGGAATAGACCTTGACCTTAAGCAGGTGTGTCCTGAGGAAATGAAAGCCCTGAAGAGACTACTGGGTACAAGTAAACAAAACATATGTGGAATGCTTTTGTTAGGAAGTGCACGCGCGCACATGTGTGTGTGTGTGCATGCGTGTGTGTGTGTGCGTGCGTGAGAGAGAGAGAGAGAGAGAGAGAGAGAGAGAGAGAGAGAGAGGAGAGAGAGAGAGACAGAGCTTTGAATACTTCATATATCCCATACATATCAATATACATAAATGGCTATTTTTGAGTTTTTATTCCTTTTTTGTTACTAAGTTTAGTTTATCTCTTCTTGTGCTTTTCATCCTCTTTGCACTGTTTGAAGATGGAATGACAGTATTTTGGTGAGAAAACTATAATGTGGAAATATTTCTGCTCAATCTACCAACATCCATGTGGATCTGCAGAGGGGAGGGGCAGCCCATTTCAGTACAATACCTTTTCTGGTCATTTCTATGTAATTTATTAGGGAAAAAAAAAACACTGAAAGGATCATGTTGAATTGGTTATTTTGGTAATATTGCTATTTCTCTCTGCTTAGGGTTTATCAATTACGTGAACATGTGTGCCTCATGAGCCCTAGTTACTACCCTTTGGCAGCCATGCTTGTCAGGAAGACTTACTGACTAGTCTCCATCAGCGTGCACATTAAGAATAATGTCTCTGGTTTGACCAGCAAGCTATTTTATTGTCTAACTAAATGTTTAATCTCTGCAGAAGCTCTTCATAACTCCCACTTCACAGCGGCCTTGGTGACACTTCTTATTTTAACTGTGTCAAATTATGCTCAATTTATTTTGTTTGATTTCCTCGTTGTGAGCTGCTATGTGTTCTGCGAACTTCTTTCTGGAAGTTAACCCACAGCAGGGAGACACTTGTCACAAGGTGACTTTACCAGCAATACTTTTCTCCTTGGTGATAGAATTGGCTCACCTGCCAGCTTCCAATGGCTTCCCCCAAACACATAATGGCCGCTTCCCACTGAGATCTGAGGCAACCCCCTGCCTCTTGGAACCTGGCCAGAACAGCACTGCTGAGGCACACATCCAGGAACTTAGTTGTTCAGATGTGAAAAGAGGATAGTGGGGCAGTGAATGAATCTTCCTAATTTGAGATTCTCTAGGTGGATGCCTGCTATAATCTTACATTTTAAACAGAAAGACAAATCCTACAGTTTGGGCTGAGGTTGAAAAATGAGAAAATGTTCTCATTAAAAGCATCAAAGGGCATTTGAAACAATGAGCAATTTATAGAAACCTGAATTAAGGCCTATGCATACATATAAATATGTGTGTATGTTTACACACACACACACACACACATCACAGCATTACGAACTAGCAGCTTAAAGCTATTCACACAGCACTGGCATCTTGATCAACAAGAAGAAAGTTTCGCTTCCAGTGTTAGTATGGATAAAGGTAATTTGCCATTCTAGAAGATAGTGAGTATGTGTGTGTGTTTGCATGTGTATATATGTTATATGTGTGTGTATATATATCATATTTTGATATGATAAATTGTATTAAATATATTAAATAAATTGTATTAAATTATATTAAAATCATGACAGATTAAGCCACCATGACAGGAATTTTAGTGACAAGAAAGTGTATGATGTGAGTTTTAAGGAAGTAATTCCTTTCTTTGTTTGGTGGCTTTTGCTTCTCATCTCGATGATGATTTTCAGTCTGTCTGAGGCCAAATTATAGTGATACGCATGTGCAGTTCCCATTAGTGTCAATAGGAATTACGCACAGTGACGGAAGAATAGACCCCAGATGTTTATGAGCAGTGAATGATTTGAAGCAGCCGTGAGACATTCTTAGCAGCATCTCTATCACTGCATGCAATCTCAGCAAGGTTTTCTTTAAAAAAAAAAAATTAAAGAACAAAACACAGGAATCCCTTTTGTTATATAGATTTTAAGAGCTTATTATTCCAATCAAATTATCTTAAAATATTTACATTTGAGCAGCACATTTATAGAACCACTCCAGCGAGAAGCAATTTTTAATTATAGCCATTCCAAGAATAATGCTTTTTAAATTTTTGAGTGTTTCAGGCATGAATACTGTATTTACATCATTGCTACCCCTCCCCTTTTCTAACTCTGTCTCCCTACTTCTCAAATTGATGTCTTCTTTAATTATTCTCTTTCTCTCTCTGTCTCTGTCTCTCTCTGTCTCTCCCTCTCTCTGTCTCTGTCTCTCTCTCTCTCTCCCCTACTATTCATTGTTTTTTGTATGTAAATGTCTTTAAAGCTGATCATTGGGCTATCACAAGGTATTGGGGTTTGAACCTGGAGAACACGTGTTCTCCCTTTCTCTGCAGCCACTGGCCACCTATAGCTCAGGCACAGCACAGGCCATGCATTTCTTCTAATGTGTGTCAACTTGAGACAAGAGCTGAATTTTGTGCTTTCACAGAAGTGATTATTTTGACACTTATTGTTTGAAGACTTTGTACACTAATATAATGTGGTATAATATATAAAGATGCTTGCTGCCAAACCTGGCCATGTGAGTTTGATCCTGAAGGCCCACATGGTGGAAGGCGATAACCAACTCATGTGAGTTTTTCTTTGAACTATATACATACATAATGGCAATGCAGTCACACCAAATGCATCCTTTCTTCATACATAAATAAATGTTCTATAAAATCTGAGTTTAAACGAAATTGGGCTAGTTTGTTCAATGCATAATGTTCACACATATTTTTAAATTATAGCTTTTATCACCTATAATTTTTTTAGCATCACCCCAGCAAAATACAAACGGTGACCTATTAACACTTTCTAGAACTATTCCAAAGTACCTAAAGGTGAGAAACACAACCGAAACCACATACATTGTCTAATTATCTAATGTCCCTTTCCCAAAGTACATGAACTTTTTGTGAAGAAACAGCCAAGTCATTGCCACTGACATTGGGAAAGGCAGTTTAATCAAGCAGCAGCATTGAGAAAATGAGATGAATATCTTTAAAAGTTCATTCCTCACTACTTTTCAAGAAAATTCATTTCAGATGAATCAAATATTTAAATTAAAAAGCTGAAACCATTAGACAATAATAGAGATTTAAAAAAACCTAGAGTGGAGAAGTTCTTTTTCAATATAACACATAAGTTAGAAACTTAAGTTAATATCTTTGCATTAAATGTACATACAAAAGGCACTACAAACACATTTAAAAGAAAAATAACACACTGAAAATAAGCAATTTGTAAACACAAATTATATTGTAGAACAAGGGACAATATTCTGAATATATAAGGAACTCATAAAATTAATGATAAAATTACCAGAAACCTAATAGAACAATGTAAGAGAAATATGAACAGACAATTTATTGAAAAGAAAATTAAATGGTTCTGTAAAAGATTTTTATAAAGCTTAATCTCATTCATAATAATAGAAATACTATTAAACTTGTAATGGGAGACTATATATAAAGTTTCATGCAGCCCAATATTATTGAAAATATGGAGAAATAAATAGTAAAATACATCATTTTTACATGAGTCTAAATTTCTACAGTTTCTTATGTAGGAATTTAGCATTGTTTTATGAGTTTTAAATGCACGTGTGTTTTGACCTTGTAGTCCTGCTTCTAAAAGTCTCTTCTACAAATATATTCATACAAGTAGGGATGCATGCTCAAGAATATTCGCTATATTATTTTTCATAAATTATTGGAATCAACATGCATATCCATTATTTAGATAAACTGTTAAACAATAGTAAAGTCATAGAATGGAAAATCATGCAGCACATTATGATATGACGTGATAATTTGGACATGTTAGGGAATGAAATAATGATCCATAAAATAGTATGCAGTGGTATTTTGTGGACACTTTCTTGTATTTATCTGTGTATTGCAAAAAATCTAAATCTACTTTAAAGAATATGTAAGAAACTGATGAAGTTAATTGTCTCCCCAAGTAACTGTGCAGCTGAGGAATACAGGTAGAAGTGCATATTCATTTTCCATCAGATACTTGAAATAAAAATTCCCTCCTATTATTGGAGGTAGTAATTCAAGATGAAGATGCTTCCGTGTCCTACTTCTGATCTTTTTCCTTGTACTGGACATGACTGACTTCGTGCTGTGTGCTCACGTGCTCTTGTCTCAGTGTTCAGGGCCCTTGTATCTCTTGTGTGTTCGGATTTCCCTTCTCTTTTGTTTTTAAAATCTCTATATAAGGATACAGTGAGATCAGATTATTTTCTGCCCTAAAAGCCCCATCTCAACTTAATCACCCTCTTTAGGACTCTAATTCCACATAGAGTTGTACTCTAAGATGCTGGAGGCTTGGGTGCTTCAACATAGGAATTCAGGGAAGATACAATTTAGTAAATAGCAAAGGCTGACTCACTTCTGGGTTCATTGTTACTGACCTTTGAACTTCATAATATATGCTATCTTTGCTTAAAAAAGCAGAAAATCAATGAATAATACAAAAGTAAGGTGACTGTGTTTTGTCCCAGTAGACAAGGGAACAATATAATTTGATTGCTGGAATCTAGAATTTAAAATACAGTGTCAGTAGAAGCGGGTGCCTGTGTCTGTAATATATTCTTGGATATAGGGAATGCTTTATTCAAATATCTACTGTGTGATTCTTTAAAATAGAAACCTTTCAAGTTGATTGACTTCAAAGGCAGGTTTAGTATTTTGCCGGTTAAAAAGAGTTACATCTGACCACTTTTATTAATTTAGCAGTTTAATACTGCCAAAGTAATAGAACAAGATTTTCACGTACAATAATTTCATTCTTTGACATTCTATTCTCCTTTGAGTTACATCAGTTATGGATGTGCTTAACAGAGAACTCACACTTACATTTGAATAGGATTTAAAATAGAATGAACAGAAATATTCTTAATTCAGTAGCCATAAAAAGACAGTTGTATATATTAGCCATAGATAGATACTATGTAGTTTCCATGATAATCTAACTACTCTATGCTTCCTCTGAGGTTTCCAAAAAAAGTTGAATAGCTATCTTTCTGGGTTGCACATTTTCTTGTTCCTAGACTGGGGGAATGCCTGGTACTTCAAGATCCCATCCTGTCTTGTGTTTATGATAGTCATAACTTCTACAAAGGACTCAAATCTCAGTAGTCTTTGAGGCATGCTACATAAAATTAAATGTTTATAAACATGCACTCCAATTCAGTTATTCCAGTGATGTGCTTTTAAAGATAAATACAACACTATGATATTAATGAGAAAATGTCACATCAGAACATGATTAATTTCTGACTTCACAGAATACTTTATTAAAGTCTAAAGT
Source organism: Microtus oregoni (assembly GCF_018167655.1). NCBI lineage: Eukaryota > Metazoa > Chordata > Mammalia > Rodentia > Cricetidae > Microtus > Microtus oregoni. Next base: position 16,279,050 of record NW_024543090.1, read on the forward strand.
ATACAATGACAGGGAAGCTACAACCATGATAGCTCACCGATATACCTGCTATCCAAGACCCAATCAATGGCAATATCATTACACATGGTAATGCAGAAGTTAAGAAATCTTACAGCATTCAAACCACCAACCCCAGACAAAGAACTGGAAACAACTAATAGTCATTAGTCTTTTCCAGGAATGAGATACCTAATTGGTTATCCAGGAAAAATTGTTCAGTCATGAAACCACATAAGCAAAAGCCACCCTAAACAGACTTAACAGGTTTTATTTATGAATTTATGCACACTTATGTGCTTGCATGTACATGCATGTGCACATGCACACTACACAAAGTGGTGTGAAGAAAAAGAGAGTAATCTCCTCAGCCCATACCACATATTTCTTAACATAGAAATGCATATTGCATATCAAAATAATTATTATTTCTCCCCTTCTGTTTCTTTCCCACAAATCCTTCCCCCCAACTCCTTCCATGGTATTCACTAATTCCAACTCAAATTAGTAGCCTTTAGATTTTTACTACTCTCCAGAAGGAATTATGGGCCTAAGTGTCCCCCTATTGCAGTGGGATGAAAGAAAATGCCCCACATAGCCTTAGAGGGAGTATGTACAGCTACTAGGAGGTGTGGCCTCATTAGAGTAGGTGTGCTATATTTGGAAGAAGTGTGTCACTGGGGTTGTCTTTGGAGTTCTCAGATTCTATTGCCAGGCCCAGTGTGGCACTCTTTTACTGCTGTCTGCCCATCTGGATGTAGAATTCACCGTTGCCTCTCCAATACTCTGTTTGCCTGCATTCAGCCATGCTTCCCATCATGATGACCATGGACTAAGACTCTGAAGCTGAAAGCCAGCCCCAATTAAATGCTTTCCTTTGTAAGACTTGCCATGTTCACGGTGTCTCTTCACAGCAATCGAGACCCTAAGACACCACATGCATACAAGCTGCCCTCACAGGTACGAGTTTCTCTTGCCTTCATGACTGTTCAGAGATGTGTGCTTTTTCCCTCCACTCTGCAATAAGGAAACTGACGTTAATGGCATTTATGTGACATATCCAAAGCCATTGTTACTTTGTCACTTCTAGGGATTTCAACCCCATTTAGGAGTTCCATATGCACACTCACACACACATTAGAGCTGTTTCTGAGGGCAAAAGAAAAAAAAGAGCACAAAATTAGCAGACAGTAAAACTGATTTTACGGCACTGGGAAGTACCTGGCATATAAGCAACTTACAAACACTACAGAAAATTTACTTTTGGAGTAAGAGCTTCTTAGGATGGACCTATGCAAAGGCTATTTGATTATATATTTAATCTACTCTCTGAGAAGGTATGTATTATGTCTTTCTGTAACTTGAGAACACAGGTTATTCTACAATTCCAATTCTTCTTGCATCAAATCCTTGGCAAGGAGGTACACTCAACTGCTCACTACCATCAAAAGAATAGCAGTTACAATAAAGTCCCTGAACATCTCAGTTTTACTGTGTGAAATCCAGCCTTTCCTTCATGCTGGGAAGCTAAACTGGCTCACTTTCAAGATAGAGTGTGGAAATGAACTCTCTGAGATGGGGTGGTCTGTGCTTATATCAATCTCAATGAAGTTGACTTCTTAGCCACGCAAATTTATCTTGAAGAAAAATATTTCATTCGGGCCAGGTTAATTTTATTCCAGAATTTTGTAAAGAATGATGATAAGGATTGGAGAGTTGGCTCCATGAACAAAAACACTTGCTGCTCTTACAGAGGACCCAGGCTTGATTCCCAGCATCCACATAGCATCTCACAACTAACGGTAACTCCAGTTGCAACTTTCATCAGACCTCTGCGAGTACCAGGCATGCACATGGTACACACAGATAAAAATTCATACATAGAAAATATTAACATAATTAAATTATAAAATAAATATTGTGAGCTTCGCCTTTTTTTTCTGTCACTCAAACCGTTGTCTATTTGAAGTAGATTCAAATGTCATTTGCAAGGAGATTTCAGAGAGCAGCTCTCATCACCATGCTGGGGTCCTCGTTCGGCATTTTTAGAGCAGTCAGGGGTGAGGCCCTCCTGCTCCCATAGCCCCGTTAACAAGCAGAGATTCTGCAGCCACCAGCCCCAGCTCCCAGGACAGTCACCCATCCCAGCGCAGTAGTAAATCAGCCCCGTGTGTTTTCCTAATTGTAGGTTTGGTCTGACCTAACCCATCTAATAGGAAAAACATCTGGTCTACTTTTTCTTTTAATCTGTTCTTTGCATCAGGAACCTTGTTGCCCTGGGACTAGGGAGTAACAAGAAGTTGGTTCTTGTACCTGGCTGCCTAGGACCACGTGTTGTCTGATACTTAATCACAGCTTGCTTTCCATTTCTGCCTTCCCTTTCTTTCAAGCTCTGATGTACAATAAGGCTTTGACATCACAATCAGTTTGGGGCTGTAAATTCCCCGATGAGTAAAAATCCTGAGTTGTGGTACATTCTGGATAAAGAGGAGGTTTAAAGTTATTTTTTAGTATTAAATTTAAGGGCCGTTCTGCTCACCTGAGCTGTTACCTTTGTATTATTGCACTAAGATATATATATATATATATATATATATATATATATATATATGTGTGTGTGTGTGTGTGTGTGTGTGTGTGTGTTATGTCTGTATATATGTATATAGATATAGATATATTTTGTTATATATATATGTAAAACAAATATATAAAGGTATATATATAGCAAAATCTAGATGGAAACAGTTTGAAGAAACACTATCCTAGGAGTCAGTTTAGTTTCTGTTCATAAGGCAATCATGATAACACAGATTGAGTCATCTTTTTTGTTTGTTTGTTGTTTCTGAGACAGAGTGTCTCCATGTAACTCTGGCTGTCCTGGAACTTGCTGTGTAGATCAGACAGTCCTGCGTCTGCCTCTTGAGTGCTGAGATTTAAAGTAGTTAAGCCACCATCACCTGTCCTGAATCATCATTTGAAAGGTCCAGAGCATGACTTTATATACATATTTGCAAGTTGTCTGAGCTACAGAAACCTTCAAAATGAAAAGGGACTAAGGTCATTTGCTTTTGAAAATAAGGTTTTTCCTTTTTAAAATTTTTGTTTTTTGACATTCATCCTTGACAATTTTTCCATTTCTAGCTCTCCCCCACCACAGTGCCTTTTCTTCTAGAATCTTCTCTCTCTGTCTTTTCTTTTCCTAGGGTATTTTTGGTATAGTGAAAAGACAGATTTTTCTGACTGAGGACAGATTTTTCTGACTGAGTTCAGATCACTTACTACAAAGATGTCTAGCTCTCCACTTGACTTTCTACTACTCTAGTATGGTCAGAAAATCACAGACAACATAAGATAACAGGGGACCAGATAGGAATTAACTTCAAATAGCCCCAGGCCTAAAAGCTCTTCCCAAATCTACAGTATGTTAGGGGACTTTAGCTCCCCAAAGTAACATAGCTGTTTACACACTGCTGCTTCTGAGTTTTTTTTTAACTGGGGCCTGAGGAGAAGTGCATGGGCAACAGCCCATCGGCAAGCAGAAATTAATTATTGAAATCAATTATTGTGTATTTCCAATGGCTGCAGACAGTCCTCAGTGGGTTGACATAAAAACATGTGTCTCAATGGCTGTCTCTGAGAAAAGAGATTGAAGTAAATAAGAAAGAGAAGGAACACATTCTCTGGTCTTATTCCATCTTGTAGGATTTCACCAAACCTTTGCTTTTTGGAAGTTGATGAAAAGAAAAGATTTGAACTCTTTTAATTTGTGGATGGTAAGTGATGACCTTTTTCATAGCCCAAAGGATCTCATTCATAATATATAGTTATTTTTTATTTCTGACACAGAATACTAAAACAATTTGAAAGTAAGTCTTCTAGTCTTTCTAATGAAGACTGAACCAGTGTCTCCTGACCTCTTCTATTCTCAGTGTTTGGTCTGGAAACACTGGGGTTTTACTTGCAAGAATTCTCAGGTGACTTTAGAAAGTTAGATAATAGAATACAGCAGGAGCAAAGTTCTCACAGTAAAGAATTGATATGAGGGAGAGATCAAAGGGAATAGTTCAAAGATCTCTTTGGGTACAGAGGGTCACCTCATGAACAGAAATCTCCAAATGAGAATGCATTTCATAAATATCTATTTGGGCTACTTCTCCTAGATGGTTAGTCAGTTTTTTATGAAGATTTTTAAGTCATACAATTTACCATTTATGAGAAATATTGATTTGTAAGAGGTATGCTAAGAGGTTTACTAATTGAGGGCATTGTATGTCTTAGTACATTTGGGTTTTCATTCTAAATTTGCCTTAAACTGGGTGGTTTTTCCTTATGATCTTAGTGGTTGAAATCACAAGAACAGGACAGACAGAGTCAGGGTCCAGGAAGGGGCAGTTCTTCACACTGTGTCCTCACATGGTACAAAACAGAAAGCATGTTCTGGAGTCATTTTATGAGGATACTAAGTCTTCAAGCTGGTTTTACTTCATGAACTAATCACTCAGCAAAAACCTCACTTCCTAATCCTTTCATTTACTTCATGGTTTAAGATTTTAACTTGAGTCTGGGTGGGACAAATGTCCATTCCATATGATTCTTAGGAAAAAAAAGGAAGTGAGAAAAAAAAACAAGGAAAAGAATACATGCTATCACCCTCAGGAATTGCATCAATGGATAAAAGCCAAGGTTCCCAATAAATATAAGGCCCCGTGGACTCCTGAATGTGGTATTTTCAAGGCAAACATTAAAGGAAAAGAAGGAATTTCCTAACAACTAGTAAAGATATCCTAGGTTAAAAGGAAGAAGAGACATACAAAGTCATGATGAGTGTAAAAGGGATAATACACCCAAAAAAGAGTCTTTCAAAATGGACAGCTAGTTTAAAAAGAGGACACCACCGAACTATTCACCAAGGCTGACCTACAGATGTGTCCAGGCAAGGGCCAGGGCTGTTGCTACAGGAAGCCTGTCGAACAGAATGGAGGTAACTGAGACCCACACTAATAATGTCTTTTCTAGAGACCTCACAACATATATAAATAGCGATATATACACACTACGCCATTTGGAAAAGAAGCAAGAGAATTTTTCTAAAACAAGACACATAGTCACTGATAAGTCGAATAGAAGGCTGTTTCATGTACATGACATTAGCATATGGAAAAGTCCAATTGGATAGATTCTTTTTTTTAAATTTTTTTATTGAGAAAAGGAGAAAAAAAACATAAACAAAAAACAAGTTTCCACCTCCTCCCAGCCTCCCATTTCCCTCCCCCTCTTCCCACCCTTCTCCCCCTCCTCCCACCCTTCTCCCCCTCCCCCCACTCCTCTCCCCCTCCCTCTCCAGTCCACAGAGCAGTCCGGGTTCCCTGCCCTGTGGTAAGTCCTAGGTCCTCCCCCCTCCGTCCATATCTAGGAAGGTGAACATCCAAACTGGCTAGGCTCCCACAAAGCCAGCACATTAAGTAGGATCAAAACCCCGTACTGTGAATTTTCTATCTACGGTTTTACCTTTTAAAATTTTGCTTTTTGATTCATATCCTCTCATTGTTCCCAATCTTTGCATTCTGGACAGATCTGCCTTGGAATTTTCTTCTATCTCCAGTAATACTTTCTTTTGGGGGTTCCCAACTGACAGAGGTTATGGCACCTGAAAATTATTGCTGTGTGATCTGGATTCTTAATAGAAAATCCAGGAGGCCCAATTCTGGCCAGCACATGTGAATTGAAAGGAAATAAATATTCTTTTTGAAGGGTAAAAAGAAGTCATGGGTAATTTCATGCTGACCTCCCCTCCCCTCTTTTACTCTCCCTAGATTTGATGACAATGATTAGGGATGAGTCTGTCTCTTGCCTTATAGGTCATATGAGAATGGCCCAGTCTCCATTCTATTCTTTCAAGACTGTATTTACTGAACGACCAACTCTTAACTTGTCTCAGATGTCAATTTTTAAATCTATTGGATACAGTGTGCAAATTAATAGGTTTTTCTTTGTTTTCTTCAGTACTGTTTGAAGCCTTTCCCCAGAAGTTATGGTATAATAATAGAAAAAAGCGAATAGAAAGGGAGAGGGGCTGAGCAGAGAGGGAAGATGAGTGGTCTGTATTAAGTGAGTTTGTAAATAACCCTGAATAGGGCTCAAACATGGGCATGAGGGGATAGTAAAAGGGTCGCATATCAAGGTAAGGAGCCAGAGCATGATGAAATTTTTAGCAAAGGAAATGTGAATGTATGAAATTATTAAATTGCTTGCTATATTTCATTTATTTGAAGCTACTTATTGAAACAAAACTATTATAAAAGAGTTGTATGGTCAAACTTTGGTGAGTAAAAAAGAGTATTGACAATAACCTGTTAAGACTTTGGGGGTCTATGGTACTGGGGTTATTTGCTGATATCTGATATCTAGTTGCTATACTGTATGGTATATAATTAGAACTCTTCTGATATATGTATACATACATATTTTAGGAATCTTCTACAATATTAGCTTTACATGTAATCTTTTCAAAAAGCCTCTGATGTTATTAACTCTTCCTCATATTCTTTTCTCTAGTCTGTCCTCCCATTTCCCATCTCAATTTAGCGCTTCCTCATCCATGATTCTCCTTTTAACCCATGTACCTCTGTGTTTTGTCCTTTCTCCCGCTAAAGCCCCTGCTCCCCATGGCCCCACAATAATTTCCTGAGCTCTGTGGGTATTTCAAATGCAGCACATAAATCTGAAGATTCAAAGCTACATCCACAAATGAGAGAAAATATAGTATGTATGCCTTTTTGTGTCAATGTTAACTCACTCAGCATGATTGTTTCCCTCTTCATGAGATGGAATCTATTCCTGACAGTTATTGAGGACTAGATTATCTACTAAATAGATCACTGGATTATCTACTAAATAGAGAACCTAATGCTACTGTATTAAGTTTTAAGATGACCCTTAATGATTTATTGCTATCCCCATAGATCTGTTCATCTTCCAGCCCTCATCAGAGAAGTTTCTTCTTTCAGTAGATGAGAACACAAAGACACATAGCAAGTCAACATGCAGAGACTGAGACTATGGAGTTCTCATCCTTAATAAGATGTTCATATCACAACTTGCAAGGCTCAAGAAATTTCAGGGAAAAAAGGACAGAAAGATGGTAAAAGCTGGAGGCAGAGGATGACTTCAAGAAAGAAACAAACAAAAAACTCAGAGTCCAGTGGTCAGAGAGATGAGAGTAGAGAGGGTAAATACAGAAGGAATATAATCAAAATGCATTCTATGAAGCTCTCAAAGAACTAATAAAATATTTAAAACTTTTGAAGCATGTTAGAAGTATTTGTTTACTTTGGGAATGTAACTTACTTTGAATTCTTGCTTACCTTGCACAGCTTGATTCCCAGAGTGGATATTGTGTGCACACCTATAATCCTAGCACCTGAGAATGGAAGATTTAAGAAGGTAAAAATCATTCTTAATTCTTGACTTCATAATGAATTCAAGGGCATCCTAGCATTTATAAAATGAGAGAGAGAGAGAGAGAGAGAGAGAGAGAGAGAGAGAGAGAGAGGAGGAGGACAAGGAGAAGAAGAAGGAGGAGGAGGAAGAGGAGGAGAAGAAGAAGAACAAGAAGAAGAAGAACAAGAACAAGAAGAACAAGAAGAAGAACAAGAAGAAGATGAACAACAAGAAGAAGAAGAACAACAACAACAAGAAGAACAACAAGAAGAAGCACTTACTTGATGTATTGCTCATGTTGTTTAAAGGCAGAGTGTGAATGAAGAGTTTGGAAGCATGTTATTAAATGAAACGTGAGGAGGAGGCAGGATATGCTAGGGAAAGAATCTAAACAAGGATGTGGTTGAGAGTCTCATTCCACAAGGAATTATGCAGTACAAATGCCCTATGGTCTCTTACAATTCAGTCAAAAGATGACCTATTGTACCTCCATGCAAATCAGTTATTGGATATGGGTTTTCCATTCTATGTATAGTGTGTGTGTGTGTGTGTGTGTGTGTGTGTGTACGCAAGAGCATGAGCACTTGTGTTTCTGTGTGTGTGTGCCTGTGTATCTATGGATAAGATTCTCCTGGTGAGTTAGCTGTCATGGTCAGTTCTCTCACCTCGCACAGCAGGCTCACATGACCTAATAAAACAGTGTGCTGAAGGGACCATACTAACAGTAATTATTTTGAAATTTTCCATGCTGAATATCTTTAGTATATTTTTGAAAGAAGATTTGAAATGTTTAGCTTAGCACCAATCTTTTAACACCTTTACAATTTTACCATTAAATTACTGTCTTAATACCTTCAGTAATAGAAACTCCATTTAACACTCATCTATGAGATACACATTTCATATACTACCATTTGGTTAGCTAAGCTTTTTTAAGCTTTCAACAGATTACTCTTTTTATGCTTCTGATATTTGAAGTATTTCTAAGCAGGGAGAATATGTATAAATTATAGTATTGAGTTAGCTTATCTTGTCACAAAAGATGTTATAAATAAATAATATGTATATATTTGTAAATTTCTCTCATTGTCTGTTCACCCTGACCACCTTAATATACTATGTGTATTGAAGATATAGCCCTTGAATTTACCCAAACATTTCCAAAGAGTGAAGTATTAATTTTAATGATCTGGTGATAGAAGAGATAAGAAATAAAAAGTAACTTGGCATTTAGAAAGAGACAGAGCAGTGGGTATACTGTAAACACACAATTTTTGGCTGCCTTTTGCATCTGGGCATTAATGCTAATGATATTATAAATGGTTTTAAAATTTCAGTGTCCTTTGAAGGTGATCACTAAATGCTAAACAGTAGGAATAAAGAGTGTGCATGGTACTGAACTCAGTGTGTGTTTTTTTTCTTATAAGGACAAGTAAGAAAATGCAATTCAATATATCATTCAGTATTAAAAAGAAAGGACAGGTAATTTGGTTTATAAGAAATCATAAATATAAATCAGTAAAAGACCCGACTTTCTTTTCTAATCTTCCATCTTAATGGACCACTTGTATTATATAATAGGCATAACCTTCTCTATGTAAAAATGTATCATTTTCCCCCTTCTCCAATGACAAGGTATACCAGCTGTCTTTGTCTATCAAAGGCTGTCTGTCAGTAAAGGTTTGAATCTTGTGTATTGCAGAAGGATTTATCCCTCATTGCGATGGGTAATGCATCTTTTCTGGCTCACTAGATACCATTTGAAGAGCCTGAAACTTGTTATTTTCACATTGGTTCTGTACATATGTCTCCAGAGTGTGGGAGCTTCATAAACAACACATTTTGGTCTGAGCAGATGTCCTGCATCTCTAGAGGTTGGGAAGTTCATTATTACAGACAGCCCACCTAACATCCATTTGGTGAGACTCCTTTAGGTATATTAAAATACAATCTAAGATGTCTAAATGAAAAGTTTGTTTGGTGAGCTGTAGGATATTCATATTTCCTCCAGACTAGGAAAAGTTTCATTTCAATAGCAGCAACCACATTCAAGTGATATATATTTGTAATATTGACTACTACTTCGTGGGCTCAACTGTCAGTTTTTACTGTTTCCTAAAATTAATGTCTGCAAGCAGCACACAATAGACATGATCTTAACCATATTTCTGTTCCAGAGAGGGACCGTTATTGTCCTATAGGATAGGAAGAAAATCTGAAAGCAGGCATGGGCGGAGTAGTAACATTCCTAAATGTGTTTGATTTGTGTTACACCTCACAGTCACTCTGCACTGGCCAAAATGATTCTTCTCTTCCAAAGGAAAAAACAACTACATTAGAATTAGCAGCTACACAGCAGACAGCATTCCTAAAGCAGGGATCTTAAAGAGGAAATTATGAAATATATTCATTTTTTTCTCAAATGAAATATGACTCCTAAGATGGCAATCAATTTTTAGGTGAGAGGTGGTGAATGGAGGTTAAAACATGAATTCACACTTTCCCTTTGATCATCAAATCAGCACTCTTAAATTATCTTCTTCAAAGGCTCAAAGTCACTTGTTGTTTTATGCTTCTCCCACGTCCCTGGTGCTAGCATATTAATGGTCTTTGCCATTTGTTGAGTAGTAAGCGGCCAGATCAATAAGCATGCTTAGCTGCTTGCCATTAAAATTGATCTGTACTATCTTTCCGATTGACGTCATATCCAGCTGTAAATATCATCAAGTAAGCTGTCAACTTATTTTCATTATGAGTGTTTTTCATCTCAAAAGACGGACTTCATGCTATGTTGGACAGCATGTTAGGTCCTGTCTTCATTGTCTCTGACATTTCCTCAATAGTGTCAAGAACATATTTAAAGGAAAAATGAGGGTAGGTCGACAACTTTTATGATGAAGGCCATGGACAACAAAAGCAACAAAAAAAGGAATGACAGCAGAAGAGAAACACCATCACCACACAGAATGTCAAAATCAACAAGAATTGTCCAAGTGGCCATTGCATGTTCTTTGACATGTCACTCAAGCCCCAAGAGGCCTCCATGAACATTTGGATTTTGTAAAGAAATATCAACACCATACTCTTGAAGGGACACCTTTGTAGAAGGGTTTCCCATTCAGGCTTCAAATTGTACATGATTGTGACGTCCACCCTCGTCCCGCAAGGAATGACGTGACCACCGGAGCTCTTCTCACTGCAGTTTATTCCAGGACTTCATTCACAGCAATCTATCTCCTTCTCCTTCTCTTTCTCCCTCTCCTCTCTCTGGGTAAATCTCTCCCAGCCCTTAAGTAGGCATGGACTGCCAACCCCGAACTGCCAGGTGGGCACTGCCCATAGGTTCATGCATATGCAGGCAGCTGATAATCATTGCGTGATCATAGCATAGGTCAGGCTTTAGCCATAGGAGTTGATTATACATCTCCATCAGGTGTGACACCACGCAGCTCTCTACACATTTTTCATTAAAAATTCCCTCTGAGAAAAGTCCTCATACCACTTGCCAGTTGCTGCAGTTTCCTACCCAGTGGTGGACAGAATCCCTATCTGGGTGTTCATCCTGGTGAAAAACTTGGAAAGGCCACATTTCTCCCTCGATAGATTGTCACAGCACATTAGTTTACTTTCTAAAGAATACGAAATACAATTCCCTTGGTCTTTATCTTTTATCTAGCTTTTGTTAAAGATCTAGAATAAAAGTAATGCTATCAAAAGTAACTATTTTTATTAAATAAAACCTATTCATTCTTCTAGTAATTCTCATTGATATAAATATAGCACTATATGGGTATATTAATACATATTTATAATTTGAAAGCAAGCAACCAAACACATGTTGAGGTGATAAGATATACACAATAATTGAAAATTTTCAGATTATCAGAGAAAGTGGTCATTGCATATTTGGATGCTGTTGTTCTCATTTGAAAAAGAATCTCCATCACTCCATTTTCCCAGTAGAACTAGGTTTTCTTTCCTTGAAAGGTATCACAAGAACCATGCACATGACTTCTGCAATAGAATTTGCTGCAGAAATACTGGGAGTGCAATCAGCTTCGCTTCACGAGCCCCATGGAGCTTCTAGTAGGAAGCATCTTTTATGGTTGCATATTTAGTAATCTTTGATTTTTTTTTAGGAGCAACAAGAAACTGCTTTGTTGATAGTGAGAATTGTTGCCTAACTACGTTTCCTTCGTAGTTTTGGTTGTTTGCAGACTCTGAATTGAATTTAAGTCTCCCAACAGAAATCTCATAAATTGCAACAAGCATAAGTATTCTGCATATGTGCATTTTGATTACTGCTTTCTTCATCATTATTGCCACTAAGTGTTATCATTTAATTTTCTCAAACCCTTCATGGAAAGGAACAGAATGCAGCTAATTATAAACAAAACATTATTTCAGTCTTAAGTATTGTTTGATATCTTTTAAAGACATGTCTATGTGGTAATATTTTGTTTGTGCTCTAACAAATAAAGATTGCCTAGAGATCAGAGTGCAGAGATAGCCACTAGTTAACCACAGAGGCCAGGCAATGGTGGCACACACCTTTTATCCCAGCACTTGGGATCTCATGACTTCCATCCCAGTACTCAGAGACACATGCCTTTAATCCCAGCACTAGGAGGGACAAAACAGGAAGTGATATGGCTGGGCAGAGAGAAGAGACAGGAGCTACTCCCCTTTCAGGCAGAGGAGTTGGCAAGGTAAGGTCTGGCTGTGGCTTGCTCCTTTGCCTCTCTCATCTTTCAGCATTTACTCCTATATCTGACTCCAGGTTTTTATTATTAAGACCAATTAGAATTCATGCTACATCTCAACCTCCAATAAAAGTGAAAGCCATGAACTATTTCCTCCAAGAACCTCAATCCTCTTTCCCAGTAACAGTAACACTGATCCTTTGTAGATGTCTACCAAATTACAGACTAGAGCAGTTCCATGTGACTTTTTTTTATCCACACCACCGCTTTGCCCCAAGAGAAGATACATCCCATTTTTAAAGAGCAGGCTTTTGTAATTGACTTAAAGTTGCTTGTCTGGCAAGTGGTAGAGCCACTGATGGGACTGTCACTTGGAACAGAGAAATAAGCTCTGTGTAGAGTACTTTAAAGTTCTTATTTTCATATTCTTGGGTGCTAGTGCCTGTTCAAGAGTAAATGCTAAGGACCCTATATTTGATACATGATTAAAAGAACAAATCAATAAAATTGTCATGAAACATAATCCTATTTTCATATTTCTATGAAACATAATGGTACTCATTAATGGCAGAATGCATATCTAGCATTGTGAATAATTATATAATGTGCATAATAAATAGTGGAATAATTATATTCTTCCTTAGTACTCCTTCACTATCAGACAAAACTCACACCCTTGGCAAAACATTATGTACATAAAGAACAACAAAAACAAAACATTTTTATAGACTCCAAAATTTTTATCTCTAGCCTTGACCCTTTCCCTTCTGATTCACAAATCCAACTATGTTTACTAAGCATCTCAGACAAAACATACACAAATCTGAGCATTATCTTTTCCCTCCTGAACTTGTTCTATGTCTGTCTTCCCATCTCAGTTGAAGACAGTGATATCTTCCCAAGGGCTCATGTTAAAAACCCTTGCTACAGTTCTGTATTCTTCCTGTTCTCTTTCGCATACTCAATTGTCATTGTATTAGCAAACTCTTTAGTCTTTGCCATCTTAAGAACTGAACTGACCATGGGATGAGCCTCCATCGTATCCTTTCTGAAATGCCACAGTGACCTCTCGATTCATCTCAGTTCTACTCCTATTGCTTATAATCAGCACAGAGACCACTGTGATTTTTCTAAGTCACAGCTGATATCATATCATTTCTCTACTCAAAACCCATGTGATGCTTCTGAATTTCACTCAAGGGAAAGTAAGTCTTGAAAATGGTCGTCAAGGCTCTACAGAGCCTTTTAACGCTGTCCTAACTAATGGAAGATAACTAACTCACAGTCCTTCACTGGCTGTTAGGAAACTTTCTAATTAGTTTCCTTTTTTCAATCAGACACAGAAATGTCAAACACTTTCAATGAAACATTATTCTATACCAGACACATTTTTATATTTAAAAATTATCAGCCCTTTCCACCTATTTGTGTATTTTAATATACAATTTTGAGTTCGCAACATGAATTCCATTTTAGTGTGTTCTTCTCTAAATGTATTAGACAACCATCCCTCCTGCTTAGTGTTAAAAGAGTGTGATTAATTAACAGTAGATCCCAGTATGGAGGAGAAATTATTTTATAAAGTTGACCAAACTTTTCATGCTGGAACTTTTCTTGACTCAGTGCCTTCATTTCTTCCCAAGCATCGAGTTTCTTTCTTAACCATCTACAGATAATAAAACTACATGAATTTATGATGAACATTAATCATTCCTAACTTCAAATTACTTTTCTATGTTTAAATCAAATTTTTTTTGAACTTTCCGTCCTGTTTTTAAGGAAACCCTGCATTTAATCTATTCATTTTATTATTTTATCCTGTTTTATCAAGAAGACAACAGGTAATCTTTAAATGAGCGACTTAATTTTCTCCAGCAGTGATTAGCAATTTAGATCGCCTTGGGTTTTCAATCTGTTTTTGCGAGTCTAATCCTCCTGTCCCAAGTCTGTATTCATTTTCCTGGGATGATCTGATTCATTCCCAATTAATTAATTTACAATTAATTAATTAATCCCCCCTTGACAACCTCCTTAGTGGCACCACAACTCATATTAATGGTGTAGTGCCGGTTGTAATTAAAATCAATATGCAGTTCTTAATGACACATTCTTATCTTCTAGAGATAGTGAAGCACTTGATAGAATTTACTCTATTTTTAGATCAGATCCATAACAGCTAATACAATTTCAAAGTATAAATTTAATATCTATCATTTTGTATCTTAAAATATAATACGCCTAATATAATTTACATGCTTGCAGGGCCTAGTAATCTGCACATTGGCCGGGGTGAAAGTAAACTAACACTGTTTATTTTACTCAGACAGCCATTCCCTTTACTAGACATCACCTGCTTCAGGTTTCAGAATGTGTAACACATCCATTCAAGGGCAATCTAATTTGCTAGATTTTACCATGATGGAAATTTCAGATTTGTTTCAATTATTCAAACCATGTAGAGAAAGAGCTTTTTTTTTTTTTTTCAGCTTCATTGGTGAATCTGACACTGACCTGAAATAACATTAGGAGGAGAAGACATCATTTCTGTGATCCGAGACTGGAGTGGTCCTGATAAAATTTTATGGTGGGCTGACATGTGGAATGCATTCTAGTGCTCTCCCAGTTAAAGAACTGCTTTGTGATCATCATATCTTATGGTGGGGAAAGCAGAGGCAGCTCATCTGACATCAGCTGAAATTTGGCATGCTATTTTATATGGTGTAGGCATTGTCCAATTAATGATACTCACGTAATTTTAAAAAGATGTTGAAGAAGCGCATGCCGTCAGCTGAGGAGAAAGTATGCCTCCTTGGAACAAGGGAAAGGCCTAGGATATCCTCCCAACAGACTTGCTATCTAAAAGTATGTTACTCTCTGTGTGTTTCTCTGACCAACTTATCTTGCCCAGTGTTATGATGTCTGCATTTCTATCTTTCTTCATCATATTAAAATCAATATCTAGGCATACTATCACATTCTATATAAGTTCAAACAATTCATATTCCAGGGGCTTATCCCTGTATGGAGAAGGGATCACAATACTTGAAGAGGTTCCTACTCAAGGAACCTGGTAGTTATTTTATTTTTGTCTTATTCTCAGTGTCTCTTTCACAGTTCGATGGTAAAAATGTTTTAATGGCTCTTTTATTTTCTTTTTTAACCCCTCTGCTTTCTTTATTTTTATTTCGTTTATACCTACTCATTTTGTCTTCCTTTTGATTTTTTAAACTATTATCTCTTAACACTAAACCTTGCTCCTGAATTCAGATGAAGGTACTTTATTTCATGTTACTGTTCGTTGTTGTTCCTTCCTTCCTTCCTTCCTCCCTTCCTTCCTTCCTTCCTTCCTTCCTTCTTTTCTTCCTCCCTCCCTTCCTTCCCTCATTTCGTATGGTTCTGAGAATCAGTACAAGGTTTTATCCACTTGCCACTCAAGTGTTCTTGAACCACTGAACAGTCTTTGTTCCCAGATGTTTTCTGGTGATGCTGTTTTCTTCTGAAGTTTAAGTTCATGCTCTACTCTTTTTAATGAACTATTGGTAAATACAACTATTTCATATGTAAAATTGTGAAATTACACCCGTGTGTAATAGTGAAAATTGTAATCTTGTACAAAAACAAAAGAAGCACGCTAATTGCATGATTCTTTTGTGTGATGTGATTCTAATTATTTCCCCCTTGATAATGGCTGATGATACAATACAGAGAAAAGTAGCTTTCGCAGGAATAAACAAACACAGGCATTTATCCTTAATGCCACTATTAATCTCTATGGATGCCCACATGAGGGTGTATTTCCTAGTAAATCTGGCGACCTGGGTAGCTTATACAATCAGTGCTACGATGCTAAGATATGTGCTAAGACAGGTGCTAAGATAACAAATCAACATTTTAAGTTTAGAAGACTCTTGAGCTTTGTCTTTTAATCAGATTATCGATTTCTTACCCAATTCTGCTACCACCAATCACGGACGCACAGCTCGGGATGACATCAGCATTGACTTTGAGCATGGATAGAGTGGATAACTCTGGGACCTATCTTAAAGTACTATGTGTGACCGCTGAGATCATCAGTCTGGCATTGTCCTTTGTTCTATATATAATGATAAAATGACAGCAGCAAACCTCTCTTCAGTGTGGTCCTACAAATAAAAATGCTTTAAATTTTATAGACTTGCAATAGATATAAACAGTTAATAATTGAAGTTATTTAAGTATTATGTTTTAACTAAGGTATTTTTCCACTTTGCTTTTTTTTTATTACCCTTAGCATTGTGGTTTCTCACGTATCCACCCCTATTTTTTGTATAGACTTTTATAGATCTCTATCTATTGTTTCTTTAGAAACACAAATATTAATACATTTTTTACATTGTTACTAAGTAAAACTAACACAGAGAAAATAATCTTTTGGAAGAGTACCCACAAATTACATAGACACTTCTTGAGGAAGTAGGATGTCACTTCCACTGGCTCTGTGTGGCTGTTTAGGAGGACTTTTTTTTTAATAGAGACAGAGATAGAGACCCACATTGGAGCACCGGACAGAAATCTCAAGGTCCAAATCTTGAGGAGAAGGACAGAGAGCACAAGCAAGGAACTCAGGACCGCAAGGGGTGCACCCACACACTGAGACAATGGGAATCAATGGCAATTTATGTCTATAGTCTTCTTCCCTACAACTAACCAACCTCTGTTAGGGGAAATACCAGGCAAACCCAAATTACAGAACATTGTAGGATTCCCGATTCAGTCGAAGGCAGCAAGAATAAGGGAGCCTCACAGTCTCCAGGCAGGACGGACTTTTGCTAACTAATGTTTCTATGTGAGTATGAGTTACAATACATATACTACAGTGATGATGAGGGTAAGTGATGCATTGGAGCACGGGACCCCTGTAGTTTTCATAGCTTCTCTGTGGTTTTGACATTACTCTAAATGCAAGACTTGCTTATTGCTTTCTACAATACATCACTTGCATGTGACTACTTACATCATAACTTACTGCTATAATAATTTGCACATTTCATGTAATGATTTTGCTGTAAGCATTAAATTATAATTTTAAGTAAAATGCATGAAACATTCAAGAATACTTTGTAGACTTATTTTTAATATCTCAATTTTGTAAGAAATATGATTAAGAAAATGTGTAGGAGACTGCCCAATCTGTAACAGAAGTATTAGAAAATAACACATGAATAATATCCACAGCTATAACTATCTCTATTTATGGCATTTTTAGGTTGTTTTCTGTTTAACAGTTTTAACAGTGTCAAAGCTTATTTCTTGCAATTCTTCTATGGTGAACTTAACTCATTTGGATTCTATGCTTGGATAATAGTTTAAGGCTAAAAATTATATATGTATATATATATGACATATGTATATACATTTCATTCGATGTGTGTGTGTGTGTGTGTGTGTGTGTGTGTGTGTGTGTGTGGTACCTGTGGGATCCAGTTAACTGCGTGAGCAAAGGTGTTCATAGAATGGTTAGGAATGTCAACCACTGGACCACTTGCTAGGAGTACCTGCTGTCATATGTTTGTGTCCTTATAAGTGTTAACTCCTTAACCTGGAACTGTTTCACTAATTTCCTTTTGTTCTTATAATTCAATTCTGGCATCCCATTTTGGAGGACTGGTCTGTACTTGAATAAAAGTTAGGCATCCTTGCAACATGGCTCCTAAGTCCTCAGGCTTCTTATTACAGAAATGCACTCACTGACATGACCCATATATGCTTATCTCTTTGACTTTTTGTAATGGTCTGTAGGTTCATTCACGTTGTATATTCTGTTGGTTTGTTGTTATTGTTTTAATTGTCTGTTTGCATCTCCGTAAGTCCCATAGCCAGTGCAATGTGGAGTCATAGCCTTCACCTATGCTTGCTGAACAGAAAGTGTGGAAAAATGAGATTGGGTGCCCATCTTGAAGCCACTCAAGTGTTTGACAGGTTATCAAGAGTAACAGACCTCAACTCTAACATTTTGTGATTCAGTGCAGACACTATGAACCATGCTACAATCCTTGATTGATACCTTGCATTATCAGCATCCTAACTTTTGACCTACACACCCATCAGGAAACACACAGCCCAAAGCAGACCTTAGGGAACTGAAGGGAAATAGTGATGCAAAGAGGACAAATTTTAGGGAAATAAAACTTCAGAAGAAAAATTAAGGGAATTGTTGTTTTGTTTCCTTGGCGGCCTAGAAGAGAAGGCAATTAAAAAAAAATAAATTAAAAAATAGGCAAGAAATTTCTGTATGCACTGCCGAGAAGGGGAAGTGAACCCAAACTTGAGCCTAAGAAAAAATTACCTATCAGCTACAAGTGTTTATCCTGAAAATGCATTTAGTGAGTGTTCATCCAACTATATTCAGAATAATTTTTATTCACTGGATTTGCTCTATGCTTAATCCTGTATGAAGTTGAGTCAGGGAGCTAATGGCTGCTGCAAAATGCTTTACTCATTATTAAGATTCAATCATTCTTCTGCCAAGAATATATTTCTGCTGACTACATTCATCCCAGGGATGTATGAGTCCCAAAGTAAACTTTAAGATAAGACACTGTAATTTGGATATTCTCAAATGATCTTTCTAAGTTGGTCTACCCAGTTGAGCCTCCGACGATCACGAATCACTGCTCATCTCTCATAACCATAACAAACTTCTCCAGATAACATGACTTTCTTTCAGGATACAGTGAAGAGAAGACTGCATTTCTTTAATGATTTTCCTGAAGATAAATGTGGACGTTTACTTGAGCCAGAAGATGTTATGATTATTCAGGGTCAGTGTATGGCTCATTCCCAAACAACCTGTCCTCTATAAAAGGGGCGAGTCCCAGCAGAATCTATCAGGCTGATGCCTTCGCAACTGTGTGTTCAACATTTGTATTTTTATTTACTCATGTTTGCTCATCATTACCAAACTCAACAAAATCCATCTCCTTTGACTATAGTGGAAAGAAAACTCTGAAAGTACGATATGTAGTAAATGGGAGGCTATTTATTTGGGGTATGACTTAGCTGGTTGTAGAAGCATTTGGAGATTCACAGCAGCAGAACCACTTCCATTAGCACACCATTTCAAGAACTCAAGTCTGTTCTGAAGGACAGCTGAAGGGGTGCTTTTCTTTTTCTTGTTTAATTCTGTATTAAGACCTCTGAAAGAAAAAAAAACAAAAACACATCTATATAATATAAAACAGGAGTTAAGAATAGCATAGTTAAGTTATCTTTGACCTTGTAGTTCTGGTGCACCCATAGCAAATATTCACTTGAAGAATGAATCCTCACAATGCACCCCCACCCCTGAAAGATAGAGAAAGAAAAGCCCGAGGCAAACATCATCAGCTATTCCGAAAAAAAAAAAGAGTAAAATATGTATGCAGCCACAGGGAATTCCAGTATTTTAGTGGAAATCCACACTTCCAAACTGCAAGCTGTTGTTAGGGTTACAGTGCTCTGACCACTTAGGTTGAAAGTGAAAGAGGCATTAATTAAGTAATAACGATCAAGGTATGGGGCATTTCCTGGGGATTAATGACCAGCTGGGGGAGTTGATAGCCCTCAGTGCAGCCAAGGGCCATTAACCCCAGCTGGTCATCAATTCCTGGGCCCTGTGTTATAGTCATTATTGCTATCATAAGCCAAAAATGAAAAGCAAATGGGTCTATGGATTACTTTTATGGATGATGCAGTTTCAATTGGTATCTACAGGGCATTCCTGGAGAATGAATGCCCTGCCCATGAGCCAATCAGGTGCTCTGACATTCCATTCTACTTAGGATGCTGCCTGGGAGGAACGGAGGGTGAATGAGGTAGGCAGCCAACGGTTGAAAAGTTTCAGGTCTCTGTTGACACTTGAGAGCTATTGAAACCATAAAGATCACATAGAGGAAAGTTCTGGGAAGGAAAGAAAATGTGCCGTTATAGTTTGGTGGGGGGGGGGGTGTTTTGTGAAGGGTGTCCCAGTTTAGTGCCTTTATTGTAAAGTGGAGGAAAATCATTGGATAGTAATGAGACTCCTTTAAGACAGAAAGTGTCAGTTTGCAGCAGAGAATGAAAGATATGAAAGGATAATGTACTCTACCAGAAAAAAATACATTAAAAATAAATACGGCAGGACTGTCAGCCTGTGGTGATCATGCTGGACAGCTGGAGAATAATTATATTTGGTTTAAGAAGTGGGTTCTGCATCCTTGGTCAATTTTGAGAGCCACGATAAAGAACAACTCAAACTGACTTTCCAATTACCATGGGTGATAGCAAGGGGTAGTGAAACAAAACTCATTTTCGGTGGGTAAATACATTCAATGCTGACGGACAACATTTTCCAGATGCAAAAGTTTAGGCCCTAGCCACATCGTTTGGAATTTGATTCAGAGGAGAGTTGACCTCTGCTCAAGGAGAACAACGCCCATGTGTGCCCTCCCTTAGCAAATGATCTCAGATAAAAGCACAGTAGAACAGTGGCGCTTGCACATCTGGAAGGATATGGAGAATAAGGAAGAGCTTCATTGAAGTTATTTTTTATGATATTGTTTTTAATTTTAATTGTTAACTTTTCAAAAGTCATATCCAAATCTGCTTTCATCTACTACTTTCTAATGATTATAGTTAAGTTTCACGCACGTGTGTGTGTGTGTCTGTATGTGTGTGCATGTGTGTATATGTGTGCATGGTGTGTATGTGTGTGTGTGTGCAAGTTTATGAGAGGCACAAGTGCACATGTTTGGAGGTTGATGTCAGTCTTGAGTATCATTCCTCAGGTGCCACCTACTGTTTATTGAGACGGAGTTTCTAACAGGTTGGGAGCTTCACAAGTACTCCAGGTTGGCTGGCTGAGCATCAGGAGTCCAGCTGTCTCTGTCTCTCCAGGGATTAGATTAAAAGTGTGTGCCACCATGGCTAGCTTTTTTTCATGTGTGTTCTGGGGATCAAAATCAGGTCAAGCATTTTCCCAACTGAGCTATTTCCCTGACCTCTTCAGATAACTTAAAAATTAGGAATTTATAAAAGATGAGAAAATAAGTGTCTGAGAAGTTAACTGGTATTATAAAGAAACCCTTAAAATCATGGCTTTTTAGAGGAAAGAAAGTGTTTTTAAAAGGACACACAGATTAAGGCCATGGTGTGCTGTCTGCCCTCATACCTTCCTTTCACCTGATCAGAGGAAAAGGTGACAGCTAAGTTCAAGAGTGACTAACAAACATTAATGACAAGATAGTAGGAGAGCCTCAGTAACTCAAATAATAATAACACATTTAAAACAATGGCATCATTCTTCTAGACTGTTTGTATCAGAGCCATTGCTTTTTGCCTATGTTGGCAAAATAGTCAAAGGACAGGAGATTCATATTCTCAACGGCCTTGGTTTCAGATTCAGAGCCTGCACTGTAGTCTGGCTCTGGTTATGTTTATGCAGCTCTCCATTAAGAGAAAAGACTCGACCTCTGCAGATCCTCGACTTGTTTGAAATTCTACTCAATCCAACTCACATTCTTCTTTCCACGTTCCTGGGTCAGTAAGATGGATAAGAGAAAGTGATGAAGTGATCTGTTTGCGCTATCCGCCTACCTTCAGTAATGTAAGAGATGTGAGGAAAATAAGCACGGCTGAGTTCATGGTTTCTATCTTTTCAACTGACAACATTCCTAAAGCACTGCTCACTCTCTGCGTTTCAGAGTCACCTCCAGGTGGGCGACTTCCACATCTCCATTCTCAGCCCTCGTGTCTCTCTTACGCTCTGGTCTTCAAGTTGAAGCAATCTTTGAGTCCTTTCTATTTTGTAGTCCTACCCATCAGAGCTACCTTTTTGCAATTTTCTCATAGAAAAAGAAACATTTTTCATTAGCATCACTGTTCCCCCCCCCCCCCCCGGTGATTTGTATGCAAAACTTTAATGATCTCCCCTAGTAAGCTGTTGGAGAAAAAGCATTTACTGCTTTTTTTTTTTTCTTTTTGAAGAACCTGGAGTCCCCATCACTGAGGAAAACTGTTGTGGATATATATACACTGTGTGAAAATGTATTGCTATGATTGGTGTAATAAAAAACTAAATGGCCAATAGCTAGGAATAGGTTAGGCAGTACTTTCGGGGACAGAGAGTACTCTGGGAAAAAGGAACGCAGAACTGCCAAGCAGACATGGGATAGAAACAGGAAGTGCAAGGTGGAAGAGAGGTAACACCTCATGGCAGAATGTAAATTAATCTAAGAGGGTCATTTTAAGTTCTAAGAGCAAGTTGAGACAAGTCTAAGCCAAGATTTCATAGTTCATAGTAAGTTTCTGTGTCTTTATTTGTTAGCTGGCAGCAGATGAAGTAAACTTGCTACATTTGGTGCCCAGTGTGGGGCATTTAAATCAATATAGGGCCTGAGAGAGCTGAAAGAAAAAAAAAGTTTCTGGGTAGGCTCAGTGTTTGCAGCATGCAGAGGCACTGTTCTTTCAAGAGGCCCTGCTATGGAGTACTTGAGTGGTGTTTCTTCTGAGCAGCAGGCATTGTTCCACTGGGTGGAAGAGACTAGGTGGACACACTTACTGGAGCTGGGGCAGATAGACAGGCTCCAGGCCACAGGCATGAGGCTCTGCTCTCACCATCTGAAAGGGGTGGAGCCAGACGCCAGCTCACCATAGACAAGCAGAAGAGCCCCACTGAGGAGGGCTTAGCTGCCATGTAACAGTTTAAGTTTTAGCTCACAAAGTCTGAGAAGAATGCAAACCCCCAAAAAGTCAGATTCAGACAAAGAAACCCTGTAAGCAGATTAAAATATGTTTGAATATTCACAGATGCTGAAGAAAGAAAAGAAAATGAGATATAGTCATAAAAAAAAGCAAACAGCTTAAAATAATAAAGTCTTTAAAGAGATAAAGATGGGAAATATGCAGGAAGTCTGGTCCTGGATGGTGCTTTGTTGATTTTGAATTCTTTAAATGCTAATGTACAAAAAGAAGCAATAGCTTTTGAGAGACACCAGATTATAGAAACTGCTAAGTTAAACCAACCTATATATTTTAAGAATTTCATAACTTCAAAATGGAAGTCAAAGTATGTTGTGTTGGGAGAAAGGTTATGCCTTTGTTTCCATGGGAAACAAAAAGTTATGGTTCTCTTCAAAAAGTAAGAAAGATCAGATTTTATTGGGAGGGACTGCCTGAAAATCATGGAGAAGGACATTAAAAAATAAAAACAACCCCTCCAAATCCAAGAAAACTATACTAAAGGTCAAGCTTTTATAATCAATAATAAGTTTCTGTGCCATTATTTATGATCTAGAGGCTGATGAAAAAGCTTGCTACAGAAAACAGTAAAAGCTAAAACATCATCTCACACTACAAAAAAAAAAATGAATGAGGAATTTAATGCCTTGTCTTATTACCCTAACTCTGCAGCTCTAAGATCTTCATGCCTGTGGGCCTCAGTTTCTTTTTCTTTTTAATTTTTTATTTTTTTTAATTAATTATTTATTAAAGATTTCTGCCTCCTCCCCGCCACCCGCCTCCCATTTCCCTCCCCCATCCCCGGTCAAATCCCCCTCCCTCATCAGCCCAAAGAGCAATCAGGGTTCCCTGCCCTGTGGGAAGTCCAAAGACCACCCACCTCCATCCAGGTCTAGTAAGGTGAGGATCCAAACTGCCTAGGCTCCCACAAAGCCAGTATGTGCAGTAGGATCAAAAACCCATTGCCATGCCCTATCATACAACAAAAGTATTTGCTCAACTGTGTTCATAGCAGCATTGTTTGTAATAGCCAGAACCTGGAAACAACCTAGATGCCCTTCAATGGAAGAATGGATGAAGAAAGTATGGAATATATACATATTAGAGTACTACTCAGCAGTAAAAAACAATGACTTCTTGAATTTTGCATACAAATGGACAGAAATAGAAAACACTATCCTGAATGAGGTAAGCCAGACCCAAAAAGAGGAACATGGGATGTACTCACTCATATTTGGTTTCTAGCCATAAATAAAGGACATTGAGCCAATAATTCTGATCCTAGAGAAGCTAAATAAGAAGGTGAACCCAAAGAAAACCATATGGGCCTCAGTTTCTTAGCAGCAATGTGTTGGGGGTGATTCTCAAGAAGTAATAAGCTTAAAGCTCAAATCAGGGGTAGAAATGGATTATGTGAATAGAATATGAGAATCTATGCATATGTTCAAATATATATAGTTTATCATTGATCTTGCAGGATGGCATTGTTATCGCTACATTCCACATGAGTGAGAGAGATTGTACATCTACATAAGCATCAATTAATGGCAGGGATGTCTTCTCTGCATTGTTAGTTCCCATTTGCTGTGACCCAGAACTGCCTCTCTGGTGTCTTCTACTTGAATAAGCTCACACACTTCGTAATTATCTTCTTCCATGTTGTTTATATTTAAAATATTAATATCCTAATCATTGCAAGTTATACTTGAGCACAAGGGTCTGGCAGTCTAACTCACACAAAGGTGAGAGGTTCATATGATACATTCCTCTTCAGCAGACTTAGGGAAAGTGTTATACATTGGGTGGGGATATATTTTTTGACACGAAGTCTTTTTCCCAGAACCCCTCATACCATATCACAGAGACATCTGTTCAGTTTACATACACCCATAGGCCAACTCGGGCTACTTGGGAGGGTGAAAATTACACACGTGTTGGGGATTTGTGTCAGGTATCATGAAGGAAGGCTGACAGGGAGGTCTGTGGCTAGATGTCCCACATACATCTGGAGTATCCTATGAAATATCTAGAAGTCTATAAATCTGCTTGGATTTCCAAGAGATGAACTAGATAACTTAGTAGGTATTTTTGTCTGTCTTTATTTCCTGAGATCTTTCCTACCAAAAAATTTCATTTTTGGGTCTCACATGTTGGAACAATTATCCAAGAATATTTCATCCCTGAGAAAAATATAACCCTTGGGGTGCTGCCAAAGTCAGTGAGATCTATGGCAGCTTGCCTTCTGCATACAGACCTTGCACATTAACACTTTAGGGCTCTAGCAGAAAGAAAGGTTTCCTTTTTTTCCCTGCTACTTACTTGTGAATGAGGGACACTGACTGGAGCCTCAAGGAAGCCTCTCCAGGGCACCGAACTACATTTCTATTATAAGGTATGTGCTAAATGAGATCATTCTATGTTTAAGGTTGTCAGTCACATGTTAAAAACACCACTTAAAAAACATAACTGATAGCATGAATAAAATATTTGAAGCTACTTTTCAAAGACAAGAATATTTTGACACAGAACCCTGGTTAATCACTTTCCTATTTTCTCTACTTCCTGGACACTAAATATATATAAGTACTGTGTCCCTGCCTCTGCTGCACTTAGGATTCCAGTCACTGGGATGTGATCAGAAATAATATAACCTACTTCCAGGCCTTATCTATAAAAGCTTCCTTGCTTATGACCCTTCATGATTGGCAAATCTTTCCAGCATCTGGAATGTTTTTAACCCCCAGTGTGACATTGGTAGCCACATAGTGAAGATGGCAGAAACTTATTCATCAATTCAAGTTCTATTCATCTAGTAAGTCTCTCATCCAACTGTCACAAAAAGGAAGAAGCAACTCTTCACTCTGTAAAGTCACTGAAACAGAGACATCTATCCATCAGCTTTCTTGAAGGCATTGCGTACTTTGGTTTTCTATTAGCATAACAAGCTCTTTTTCTACATTTAAATGATGTCTGATGGGAAACTACACAATTATATTGTGAGATATTCCCCACTTTCACACCTGGCCCATAATATTTATCAGTTTCTGCTTCTGCCTAACCTCACTGAAGTTCCCAGCAATGATTTCTTGTCTTCTCCTGTTCCTCCATCTTATTTCTCCTCCACACTTTCATCTCCCTTTTCTTATTAGGCATATTTTTTTATTCTGTAATTCAATTAGTATTCATAACGCCCCACTGTGTGTCAAACATCTGCCAGGGGTTTGGTTGAGAATGATGAGTATGACAGAACTGCCTCAGCTCTTCTTTGGTGACAGCATTTAGGAGATAGATATTGAACAATAAACAAACATGCAAATTTATAGTATAAAAATATGAGGTCTGCTACAAAGGAAATAAATACGGCCCAGGACAATGACAATGATGATAGGGGTATAGAAAACCCTGACTGGAAAATTATCCCAAAAGGTTGAGGGGCACAACATTTCAGTTGTTATCTTAGAACAGAGAGGAACGGTTTTGAATGTTCAGAGAATGAGAAGACCAATGTGGCTGCAGTTCTGTGAATGATGGGAGAATTGTAAAGAAGACATGAAATCAGAAGTTTAGGCACAGTGCCCTGGGATTCAAATGTCTCAAGAAGGAGCTCAGACTTTAATGAGAAATGCTATGAAAACATATCACAAAGCTACCACAAAGAAAGTGATGTTATTCAGTTACTGGTTTGTCCGAATTTTTGTTTGGAAAGCAGAAGGCCCAAAGCTTGGGGTTGTGACATTGGTATTCTAGAAGGAAGCTTTCATATGTGTTCAGGAAAACATGATGTTCACTTGGATTTGAGAGGAGGAAGTGATTCAAAGATAGGAATATATTTGTAGCAGGATTTCAGATGCATGGACGACATAGAAATTGAGATTCTAAACAGTTAGATTTAGGAGCCTGAAGCTAAGAGTAGGGGTCTATACATTAGATATTAATGTAAGAGTTATGTGACTCAAGATACTTTAACCACGGAAAGGAGTAAAAAACCCCAGGCTTTATTTAGGTTCACTGTGTGCTTCTTGGATCTATAAATTTCTTTATAAGGTTCAATAAAATCTTACGGAAAAAACAGAACACTAGAATACCACTCAAACATGGTTATAAAGTAGACAATTACTCAACAACACACAGCAATGGAGATGTATGTCCAGGTTTTTCTCAGGCAAGGTGATGGGCTACACCAAGCCAGTTTCTTTCCCTTTCAGGTTTTATAACTAAGAATGAAAAACCTTTAGAAAAAGTTGACGTTCCAGTTTGTAAACTTTCATGATAGTAGATTATCTGGTTTCTCTTCCTGCATCCCCTGAGTTCACCTAAAGAAGAACTGGGTTTCAGAGGATTTTAAGGATCATTTTATGATTATCATTTTTGTTTATCTTAATACCTCTGCTCCTCAATAACTGGCTACTGAGAGACTTATTCGTATTTTTTTATTTTTAAGTCCTAATTCAAAGAATGAATATAAACACACAAATGTATGTATCTCACAAGTCCAAGATCAAGGAACTTTGACTAAATCCGCATGTCCGTTGTAACTAGCCATGCTACACATAATGAATCCATACTAGACTTAATCCAATAGTTCAGTTATCCCGCAGTGTTGTGATATTTTGTTTGTGATCTAACAAATAAAGCTTGCTGTAGAAGCCAGACAGTGGTGGTACTCACCTTTAATCCTAGAACTTGGGAGGGAGAGGAAGAAGAATTTCTGTCAGTTCAAAGCCACCCTGGGCTATAGGAGATTGATACCGTCTAAAAGAGAAACAAACTCAGGTGGTGATGGCTCACATCTTTAATCCCACTACTTGGGAGTCACACGCCTTTAATCACAGCACTAGAAAGGAATATATATGGCTGGGCAGAGAGAGGAATATAAGGCGGGAGGAAACAGGAGCAGAGCACATTCAGTCTGGACATTCAATCTGAGGATTCCTAGAAAAAGTATCGCCAATTAGGTCTGAGGATTTGCTACAGGTAAGAACTGGTGGCTGGCTGCTCTGCTTCTCTTATCTTTCAGCATTTACTCCTATATCTGACTTGGGGTTTTTTATTATTAAGACCAAGTAGAATTCATGCCACACCCCAGCTTTTCCAAGATGGGAATGTCCATGTGACCCTTCAGATTTTCAGATGGAGAATTTCCTGCTTCTAGAAGCCCAGATGAATGGACTGTTAAGCACGAAGCTCCATAGCTCCCAGGTCCTATCATACATACAACTCAGTCTTCTAGTGTCTACTGCAAGAATGAGCAGGGGCCTTCTTCAGCTGCTCCTAGTATTTAATCAACTGTTGTTCTACATCAACCGGAGAGAAAGTATCCTGAATTTAGGAGTCAACTTGACCCTTGTGAACCATTTCCTCCTTTCCTTAGATGACTGGAGTACCTTTGACTTGACCCCTTGGCATCCCTTTGTGCGGTTTTGTTGTTGTTGTTTTGTTGTTTTTGTTGTCCCGTCCCCCCCCCCTCCCCCCGGCGACCTTAGTGCTATCCTGGGCAAACTGACAAGAGCATCACTGATCTAACTCCCATGATATCTAATCTCAATACTTGTAGAACTCCCCTCTATAAGGAGGAGTGAGACTCACTTTGTCTCTTAACCCACAATGTTAATCATTGTTTCTTGTGACCTAAGTAATTCAGCTCAGTATCTGATGATCAACGCACTGTGGCTAGGGTACATGTCTGTGGTCCTAGCCCTTGGGAGGCCCAGCAGAGGGGCTGCAGTGGATGCGAGGTCACGCTGAGCTGTATAAGCTGGATCCTGTCTGAAAACCAAGAGTAAACAAGTTACTTTAAAGTGACTGGTTTACACAACTAAACGTTCAGCTTCCACTCTGCCTTCTTCTATCTAAGGACAGTCATAATGAAAGCGGGGACAGGGTTGGATGGGAAAGACAACAGGGATGACCCGGAAGCTGCTGGTTTAACTCTGACGGCCACCACTCCGAACTGAGATTTACAAGCCCCACATCCGGCAGAAGTTAACTCAGCCTCATCCCTACAACACTCAAGAGTACTTTGAGGAGACCCTGGCTGGGTAACAAACATTTCACTGTAGTGCTCTTTCAGGAAGGTGTTGCCTGTACCAACGGGAAGCTAGCTCGGCATCACCGTCGCACATAGACATCCAGTGAAGGAGCTGGCCTGGCTGAAATGTGAGCCAAGCTCTCTTTCCTTCTTCAGACAATTAAAGAGCCTGGATGCACACTTTGAGCCAGTGTTCACACAGGCAATTCTTGCGCTATTAGAGGAGCAGATTGACTCCAGTTTGATCATCCTGCCCTCGTCTGCTTGGCAAGCGCAGTGTGATGTCCATATGCTCTATTGTTCCCGTCAGCAGGGCGCTAACGGTTCTTTTTGCTGCTGCTCTCACGTCTGTGGGGGATGTTTTTTTAGCCCCCTTTTCAATGTTGCCAACACATACATATATATTTTTAAAACATAGCACTTATTCTGGAGCCGCAGAAGGTGTGAGAGCTGTGTCCTCTAGCCACGCTCCTGCATTTACATTCAGACTCTGCTTCCTGCCTTTAAATGCAGCGTGGATTGGTTTTCCAAAGAGGTACAGATCACCAGCAAGTGGCAGTAGCCTGGCTCGAAGACAGGCTGCACTTACACTTCAGAGGCGACTGCCTGGAACTGGGAAAGGTTTGCAGCCAAGCGGAATTTATTAGCGGGATCTATAGATGTGTTAGTAGAGCCGGAGTGGTGTGAGCCGGCAGGCACACAGGTTGGCCCACCATCACACGAAGTCAAACAGGCCAACTGCTCAGGGAATTCAGACTGGCGTGCCCTGTCAGCCTTTCTTTATTTCTTCCAGGAGAGAAACACAAATGGAACAAATTTTCAATTCTGGGGACGGAGGCCTCTGGTGCACCCCTCCCCCTCCCTTGGAGCTTCCTTCCATGTTCTCGGCCTCCAAGCTGCTCCAGCTTTTCTTCCCCCAGATGGTGTTAAGGAAGCAATTGCTTCTTTAGTGCTTCCAGCTGATTCTCTTCTTGCCAGTACCTGAATTTCCTGTGGTGCTGGGTTTTTTAGCTGGGGAGAATTTTCTCAGTTCTTCACGGAAGGATTTGAAACCTCATCTTCAATGAGAGGGTTATGGAATTTGGCTTCTTGACAAAAACTCATCACTGTAAAGTGTGGGCTCCACCACACCTGATCCTGAGAAATCCCCACAAGAAGAGAAGAGAGTATTTATCCTTCTTGGAGGCAGGAACACTCAAAATCCGTGTCAGCAAGCTGATTTAAGTTTTTTAAGATGGTGTCTTAGAGGCAAAGTTAGCTTGATAGAGATCAGACACCCAAATAACATGGGGACAGTACAATATGGCAGAGGGTGGCTTTTGCTGACATGGCCACATGTGCCCAGGCACTAGGCACATCTTCCCTGGCTTTTGTGGTCTTCTGAATCCAGCCTCAGTTCCTCTCTAAGCAAGTGGAGGTAGAGACCCATAGATTGGCTGGGACATTTGGGAGGATAAGAAAACAACCTGGCCTTGAGGTGATGAGTCTTCCTCTGGGATGACATTTGTATTTCTTATTTTAATTTCTGTCACAAATTGCAATTTTGACAATTTCAGGACAAATAGACTTACAACTTATTTCCATACAGGCATTTTCCCATCGATCACATTTTTGACATCTAGCAGTCAGAACTCTATTCTAAGTTCTTAATTTGGAGGGGTTGATACATAGGCTCTACTCTGTATGTACTTATGATGGAGGAAGCACCTCTGCCTCTCCTCTCCTCCAGTACTCAACGCAGAATCAAATGAGGTAATGTTTTAAAACACGTGGGAATCAATTTGAATGACTGAGTGGTTAAACGATTGGACTGACTTCTTATTATTTCAATTTTCATCCACATTCAATCTTATTTTCCAATATTGAGCTCTCAAAAGTAACATAAACTTTCTCATTCCTACAACAGGGAAGCTGCAATTATCTTCACTTATTTTGAAACTGCTGCTGCTATTGTTGACAGACCCTCCACTTAATTGTCATGAGATTTTTTTTTCTCCTCCTTTTTGTATTTTTTTGGAATGTATCTGTGTGTAGAGTAGCTCATGACAGAGAGTTAAAGCACAAACCCAGGGATGACTGGCTCCTCTTCGGTAGATGGATCTCTGCAGCATGAATATTCAGGGAAACCTGGAAGAGTCCATTAAAAACAAAGTAGAGTTCTACCTGTTTATAGATTACTTCTCTTTGTAATTACACTATGTTTCAGCAACTAATAGGGAGGAAACTTCTTTAACAAAAACAACTGACTTTCCATAACATGAATTAGAGGAGAAATTAAGGTCAATTCTGTTTCAAATAACTGTCTCAAAAGGAAAAAAAAAATCTCTTCATTAATCAAACGCATCCCAATCTACTTCTCCCTATTAATCCAGGTATATAAAGGCTCACAACACTTGTAACCAATCTCTGTCTGCTCTAATGGATATTGGGAACCTTTATTGATTTAGGTAAATTTGCTTCTTCTAAGGTCAATAATGATAAATGAGCCATGTTCTGCATGAAGTGACTTGGTACTTCAAATTAAATGATTGTAATTATCTGTAGTTACTCTGTAACTGCTGCTGTTACGGCTGCCGACAGAACATCCATGTCATTGAAATGGGACTCTTTCTATGCTGTTTAATTTGGGTGAATTTCATCTGCATGTGGGCGAGGTGGTGGCTGTGGCTTAGCAGGCAGCCACTGCAGTGTCCTCCACCTTCCCTTGTGCCTCTGTCCTCATGCATTGCACCCAGGCCTTTCACACTGTGTTGCTGTTGCTTCCAGTTGATCAGGCAAATGTGATACTTGGGTAGTGGGAGGAGGAGCTAAACTACAGGGCAAGACTTATGTCTTTTTGGGTTGTGTTTGGTGGCATTAAATCAGGCTGAGACATGTTAATCCTTCAGAGTGTTTGCTTGACCACCCCATCAGGGTATCTGTTTATAAGTGATGGTCTACCCTGCGGTGTTAGACGGTCGCCAGTGGTGAGAAAGCTGCATCTGCCTATAGGCTCTTGCTGTGCTTCCATCTGCAGCTACATATTGAACAGTTATCTACATACAAAGCCCCGGGCTCTGTCTCCACATTTACTACTTCTGAGTGGAAGGCAATTGCGGATGGATGTGAACTCTCAGCTGCACTCTGGAACCCATGCTCTTGATGACAAGCAGAGCTTCAGCTTCAGGTGAGATTCATCTACTGCAGTGGATCCCTGCCTTCTTAATGCTGCCCAACCCTAGAAAACAGTTCCTCGTGCTGTGGTGATCCCCAACCATAAAATGATTTCCATTGCTACTTCATAACTGTAATATTTCTGCTGTTGTGAATTATAATGTAAACGCCCATGTTTTTCAATTGTCTTGGGTGTCCCCTGGAAAAGGGTCGCTTGACCCCCAAAGGAGACAAGATACACAGGTTGAGTAACACTGATCTAGAAACTGCCCTGCATAGTGTGGAAGGGAGGAAGGACTACTTCACTATATCCCAGTGATTAATATATACCTTTTAGTCCCATGTGTCCACATGACACAGCTCATTGTTCACATGTTGCCAAGATAGCCACGAATGTATTTAAACAGACATTTTTGTTTAAGATTTTTCTTTTCTTACTACTCAGTTGTGTGGTTCTTCAGTGGGAAATTTATGGATGAAGTTATTTCACAATGTCAAAAGTTTAGATTTACTTGTAAGAGTCTAGAATGTTGTAGCTTTATACATATAGGGAAAATTATATCTTTAAAAGGATATAAGAAGCCAGAGCAGTACGTTGGGGAAAGTGTTTCAAACTGTGTGAGTCTTACACTTCACAGCAAGAGAAAGTGGGAAAAATATCTTAATACCCCCAGGCACTCTAGCTTTCAAGGAGAGCATCTCAGAAAGGTCCTCATGGACAACCATATTGAACAATAACCAGGAATGACGAAGGCAGCTATTGGTTGGTTACTTGAAGACTCAGAAAATTAGACTAGATTAACTCAAACCTTAAAGTAATGAATAAGTAACTCAATAGCTTGCTGGAAATGAAAGGAGAGAGAATGAAGAGCTCTTTGGGTATGAACTTATATATACCAGGCGATGTGAGACATGGTATCACTTCGTCAGTAGACTTCCGGAATGAGCAGGATGTACCTTGTACTTCCAGAAAACAAAAGAGTGTGGAAAAGAGCTTGACTTTAAATGATGAAGGAAAGAAAATAAGAGAGGGGTAAGTGGACAGGCATCCAGAAGTCATGGATGAGAGCGCTTGTTGGTAAAGATCTGAGAAGCAGAGGGCTCAGAAATTTAATTCAGGTTGATAGAGGAATAGACCGTGGATGCCTCCTGCTAAGACAGTCTTTCCCTACTATACCAACTTTGAGGTTTGTCCTGGTTTTTGGGTAACTGTGGCCAGAAACAGGCCACTTTGGATAGGGTATCACCCTCTCTTCAGAGTCTTTCACAATGAAGAAGAAAAGTGAAAGATTAGGATGATCTGGCAAGAGATCCTCTTATTCTCTGCCACATATACCCTCCCCCTCATACTTTTCCTAACCTCTTTAAATTAGCGGCATCCACTTGAGATCCATTCCCATTTGTTTCTATGGATCTTAAGACTTTTTTTCATCTGTTTCTTTCTTCTCACATTCGTCTGGGGATTTTTATCTCTCCCAGATTAGGAATTAGGATCAAGCTACTCATTATCCCCTGCCTACATGTTCTGATGAAATAAAATAAAAGACTAGAAGAGATTTGAAGTCATTCTTGTTGCCCCTGGCTCCCTCTGGTGAGTAAGGGAATGGTGGACATCTCCACTGACTCCATTCCTATAGGCATGCATGAAACAGAAGCCTGATAAGGTCTGTGCTTATCCAATCACAGCAGAGATATAGTAGGGCTGTGGAATGGAAACAGT
Organism: Microtus oregoni; assembly: GCF_018167655.1. Taxonomy (NCBI): domain Eukaryota; kingdom Metazoa; phylum Chordata; class Mammalia; order Rodentia; family Cricetidae; genus Microtus; species Microtus oregoni. The sequence continues at coordinate 16,312,825 of NW_024543090.1, forward strand.
CACTGAACGAGAAAACAACATTCCATGACAGGACCATTGCCCCCCTCTTTCATCTCTCACGGAATTAACCGTTGAGCTCTCAGACACTGCCTTAAAGCCAGCAAAGCTGGTGGACTCATAGCAGGTGTTTACACCTGTGGCCACCTAACTTCAGCTTAAACTCCTCTGTTCCCAGAGGAGGCAGGTGTAGGGAAAATGGGGAAAGAAAGAGCATTGGAGTATAAAGTCTGGAATTAGAGGTTCGGCTAGAGGCCAGAACCCTCAGTAGGATTAGCTCTACCCTGAAATAGGAGAACATCAAGAAGAGACTTAAGTCTGCTATGGTTTACAGATAAGCCATGTGGAGGGTTCAGGTCAAAAAGTGAGCCTGTTAAGAAAGAAGAGAATTAGCACTAATGGAGTGTTCTTTCTTTTTCCACAAATGAACTCACAATCGCACCACCCTTAGTCCCACATCTGCCTGCCAGATAGTGTGCACAGCTGCATGTGGGTCATTGTTTGTCTACAAACAGACTATTACATGCTAAATGCTATGCATTTTGGATGAGTTAAAAGGAAATCTGCTAGAGAGAGGACATAGCAAATGTACTTAGTCTTGAGTTCCAGCTTGCCTTTATTAGTTTTTCTTTGAGTTCCCATTCGTTATTGCAAACTATGAAATTTACTTGAGTAAAGAAGAACACTGGGATGGGCACTGGGGGAGCCAACTCACTCACTTGCCAGACTGCATACTCTTCATTATTAGTTATTGCAATACAGTACTACAGTCATTGTGTCTTTTGCAAGCACAGCAAAGCGGCTTGGTAATTATGGACAGAACTTGGTCTCTATGGCTATGGTAGAGATAGAAACTGAAGCTGAACAGAAACAACAGTTTATTGTCTTCTTGCCTTATTGCTAAACAATCGCTTATTAGACAACTGGATCTTGGTTTATTTACTCTTATTTTAATTTTATTTTCTTTCCAACAGTCATGGAGTATCTCACCCATTCCTTTTCCTATCACTGCTTCTCTCCAACCTAAGCCCTGACTCTAGAGAAGGCATCTCAAATGAAAATGCTGTTGGTTAGCTAAATTGGTGTAGTATCAAACTCCTTCTAAATATGTACCTTTCTATCCACAGACAAACTCTCTGCCTTAAAGAGAGATGCCTCTATTTCTAGTGAACATTGGTAAAGGCAGCAATTCGTGGCTGCATATGGTGCTGAGAACAAGTAAGAGATGATTGCTAGGTCCTAAAGAAGAGATTTTTGTAATTCTCTCTAAGACTCAAGGAACATTACAGAAGAATGGATGGCAAGATTGTAATGGCCCCAAGAGAGACAAAATGCCAATTCTTGAGCAAGTCACAGCTATTGTAAAGACAAATATATTAACTGTAGATTTTTCAAAAGAATTAGTCTGTCAACAGTTAACCGTGGAGGTGGGGAGACCTCAAGAGGAATACATTTCCTCACTCCTGATCTATGTTCTATTGATAAATTTAGAGATGGGGGTTCATTGCCTTCAGCTGTTTGGTCACTGGTGCCTCCACCACTGCTATTAATAGTTTCAATGCACTTGTAACAGAGAGGAGACCCTGGTAAAAGTAAGTGTTTCAAAATTCATGAATCTTGGAAAGAAACTAGTAGGGACATTGAATGTTGAACAGGGTTTGATAAGGATCATAGGGAACTGGTAAGAAGAATACATTACATACAAATATGAAATGTCAAAGAACCAAATTAACCAGTAACAAAAAATTTAGTGAGCACAAAGAAATGTAATTTTAACTTCCAGAGACCACCAAACATTAGTTTTGTATCTCAATACCAACTTGTAATTGTGTGTGTGTCTTTCTGTGTGTGTGTGTGTGTGTGTGTGTGTGTGTGTGCATGTTTAGTGTCTGTGGCCATGTATGTGTGCAGAAGCTGGAGGAGGACACAGTTGTCTGGTGATCTGACCTTATCACACTTTGACTTATTCCATTAAGACAGGATCACTCAGTGAACCTGGAACTAGGTTGGTAGTCTGTTAGCCCTAGAAATCTTCTTGTCTCTGTGTCCCTGACCCACACAGCCCTAGGATGACAGGCCGATGTCTGTCATGTGCAATGTTTTTATATGCCTTCTGGGGAATTCTACGTAGTTTCCTCACTGAGATATCTCCTCGGCCTCTATAACTTTTTTTTTTAATTCTTATTTTATTTTACTTTGTGTATGAGTGTTTTGCCTACATTTATATATGAGTACCATGTGTATGCCAGGTGCCTGACTAGGACTGGGGAAGGCATTACAGTTCTTGCAACTGGGGTTACAGATGGTAGTGAGCTGCCATATGTGTGTTGGGAATTAAACCTGAGCCGTCTGAAAGCCCAGCAAATGCTGGTAACCACTGAGAAAATCTCTTCCTCCCCTCCGCTTTATACTTTTACTTACAAAAGTAATATAGGAATCATACTACAGTTAGTTATAGGATATTATGTAGAAGCCTAACCTACCATCTGGAGAGTGATGGGTCCAGTCTATGGAGCAGTTACATCAGTTATGCCGAACTAGCAAAAGACACACCATCCCTAAGGAAACAGCCAGAGTATTGAACTTGGAAAATAATGCCTCCCCTGTTCCTCACCTTAAAGTTGAAATTTCCCTTTAAGGAATTGAATAATCCATGGCTAGACTAGACAATGGCCAGTGAGAATGAAGAAACTCGGATTCCTTAAAAGTAAATCATGTAGTTTAAAAATAAATACTAGTAACTGGTATGACTGAGCCTCCTCTCTTGAGCACAGGGAGAGGACTGTTGAGAAAAGCTATCTTCAACAAATCTCTAGTGGTTGAGTTATGAAAGTAGAGAAACTGGATGCAGCTTTGACAAGAGTTCTGTTTCTTCCTTCCCACGCCAAAATGGAATCTTTAGTGAAAAACTGTCACATCTTCACCCTGAAATAAAATATGTGCATAAATGGAAAAGCACATTATTTACCCCGTGTGTACGTACTACATCATCACACCACTGAGAATGTTTCTCTAATGATAGAACATATGGAGCCATATATAATAAACTGTAATGAGAAATATTAAAAATATAGATGGGTTTAATTTTATTTAATTAATTAAATAAAAAACTTTTATAAGGCAGTTTCACAAGACTTGCAGAGATTGCGGCCAATTCCCCCCCTCCCCCCACCACAGCAGAGTGCAGGCTCTGAGCTATTACACAGTTCACACTGCTTAAGAATGAAGTAATCAAGTCAGTGACAATGAAAGCTATCCCAAAGTCCAAACTCCATCCTGCTGTAATATTTGGGATATGAACCCATCCCCTCTATCTCGTCTGTCTTTCTGCTGCAATTCTGAGAAAGTTTCTGTAGGCCATTTTATTATGTTCATATTTCTGATGACCAGTAGTTGTTTCCCCTCTGCATTTGTACAATATGACCTATTGTACAAATTATTTATTTTTGCTTTTAATTATATACATATCTGAGTCCATGGGAGATTGTACACATGTGCGCAAATGCCTGCGGAGTTTCAGCGAGGGCATCAGATTCCCTGGAACTTGAGTAATAGGAGGTTGTGAGTCACTGGCATGGGTGCTGGGGATCTAAGCCAGATCCTCTGCTGGAAGATTGTGAAGGCTTGATTCTTATCTGCTGAATTTCCTCCTCAGCACCTCCTCTCCAGTCTTGAGACAGAGAGAATCACTCTCCGAAAACACGCCAGGTTTCACAAAGAAGAAACCCTTGTTCTGCACAGTGACATCTACCCCAGCCACAGGCTGCGACAATTCTGAGACATCTCTGCTTAAAACTCAGGGAAAAAAAAATCCCATTTTATGTTAGGGTAATTTCATACAACCCTGGTTGCCTTTCAATTTATGGAAATAATTAGAGTGAGGTATATCACCAGAAAGTTTAATTAGCTAGGCATAGTTTTGAATGAAAGTTCATTTTCTGTGAAAATTGTAAAAGGCGAGGCACTTGGCTCTGTGTTATTAAGTGGTGTATGTAGTGGCACCAGGATGGCAAGAGGCCCAATGCGGGGGGAGGGAAGGGACTGAGTGGTCAAAGGGAGGCTGGGTCTAACAAATTCAGACCCCAGACACTGAACTCCAATTGGTACTTCTTCTCTTCTTTTTTTTTTCATTTTATGTTGTCTTATTTTAATTAAAGAGGTTTTTATTTGAGAACTTATTGTTTAATTTTCTTTAAATCAACCATTTCTATACCATATGTGGTGCGTGAGTTTGACTTTTTCAATTTAACTATTTTCATTGTTTGCTTGATTTTTCTCATATATTAAAGGGATTCTCACAAATACCATATACATAGTACGTAGCTTAAAATTTACTTTGGACATACTCAGAGGCTTTTGCAAGTCTAGTACTAATAATGGTTTTCTTCTTTTTTTCTTTTATTTATAGTGACTTATATCAGAGTAAGGTAAAAAAAATTAAGATCTAATTTCAAAACTCGTCCCAAATCTCCCCTCTTTCGATAAATCTCCCTGCATCCTTAGCCATTCACCTCCCCCATCCGATTGCAAAACCAGTTCTACTCTGCCTTAAATTCATGTTTACACACTTGTAACACTGTTGCAGGTCAAGGACCATCTATCAATTTTCTTTTCTTTTACCACAACGTTTTAGGGCTTTCCCTATACTCACTGCTTCATAATTCTATTTCTTATCATTAATGGAAGGAGCTAAATTTGATTCAGACCACAGAGTTTTAAAACTTTGTTATGTTCAATGAGAGGATGTGTCTTTCTTCCTTCACCACAGCAGTTCTGTGTCCACGTGGCCTCCCCAACCCATTCCTATGACACCCATCTCTACCTGTACTCAGACAACTGATTTCAATGTGGAAAGCATAAATAAGACCATCAAAAACTATGATAAACCAATATTTTCTACCATAAGTAGGAATCCTTCAAACATGGAATGTAGTAGACCTTACAGATAAACCAAAATTACATTTCTCCCTGAATATGCCAGTTTCAAATAAATCCAAACAATTCTTGTAAAATCAAAGAAATCTAATAAACTGTTACAGAAATAACCAGAAATATCTATTTACATTCAAATAAAGAACATAAGCTTTTAATTTTCTAACTTTGCCCTGTAAATTTTGCTATAACTCTCTTATAATTGGTAGCATAAAGAGCCATTGCTGTACAGGTGTAAACAGCAAAAATAATATCTATCCTATGATGCATTAAAATACCTATTCTTTGTTATTTGAAGACCAATATTCAACTTTGGAGAATGGTTGTTATTGATGCCAATATCTATGAGGTTGTGTTATAAGTAGTACCACTTCATCAAGGGTGAGAGAAAGTAGGCAGAAGGAATTCTCCAAAAATTACATAGCGGGTTCTGCTAGCGTTTGCTGGGTGCCATGTCTCCTGTTAGTAGGCTGCAGACCCATGCCACCTCCCCTGTGAGTCCCTGTGATCCATACTGATTGCCCCATCGTGAAATATTAAGGAGGACTCTGCATGTATGTCCTCCATGTATGTTCCATTTGTCTCTGAATGGAGTCCAAGCATATATTTGAACATGGTGATTGTTGCCATGGAACTTGGAAAAACTTCAAATGAAATTAAAGAAGTTTTCAGGAAAATCTCTGACTTTGGAGACCTTGTTTGGTCAAGAGTTTGGCTGGACTCAATGTGTCACCCATTTCGTAAGGAAAATCTGGGCTCTCAACAACTATCCCAGGTCTCTTCCGATTGAGAAAGTGATCAAGAATTTTGATGAAAATGTTATGGAATTGTGCACTTATGTGCTTGGATTGTGTAAATGGGTAGACTTTATGGTGTGTAAGTAACGTCAAGCTCCTCAGGCATGAGCAGCACAAATGGCTGGAAAAGTGGCCAAGAGAAAGTTTGGTTCTAGACTTAAAATTGAGCACTGGAAGGCTAGACTAGTTTCTGGTTGCAAACCCGGGAGTGCAAGGAAGCTGGGTCATTTGATCTGTATTTTACAGCAAGTTCATGGCAGAAGCAGGGTTTTAAGTCCATTCTCCAGAGCCCATTAGAACAACATCTTCCACCTGAAGTTGTCATGAGCTCGTTGCATTACATTCTGTCTTTCGACACACAGTATCTAAAGATAGGGATTTCTCAGGCATCCTGCAAAAAACATGCTTCTTCAAAGTCAGTCGGATCATTCCTACTCACTCCCAATTCTAAAAGTATCAAAATGAAATAAAGCTGGATATAAATAAATATATCTGCGGAAGAGGAAAAATGCTTCTCTTTTTCATTTTCTTGATTCCTATTTAATTTCATATGCATGTATGTCTTTTGTTTTACATCTGAAATGATTTTGAAAAAAAGAGCTTAAGCAAAAAAGAAATTGCAAAACTTGAGTAAGACTTAGGAGTCCTAACTTTGTTCAGTCGTCCATACTCTTACTTGTCTATAAAAATCAAAGATTTTGTATCTTTAATTGTATGAAATCTATTTGTATGCTAGAAGTCATATTTTTAATGAAAACTTTAACTTCTATCTGTAAAAACAGATCAATATACATGGAATAGGAGCTTTATAGCACTGAATTGTGATTGAATTCATTATAAAAACAAATTTTAAGAATCCCATTTATTTATTATTTATATGTATATGTTGCATGCATATGAACATGTGTATAGATGCACCTGTTCATGGGGCACGTGTGAAGGTCTGAGGACACCTTTTGGGAGTCAGTTCTATCTCTTCTTCTACCACGTAGATCCCAGGGGATGAACTGAGATTGTCAGACTTAACAGCAAGCACCTTTATCCACTGAACATTTCCCACCCAGAATCAACCTTATTAACCCTTGTTAATCCCAGATCTAATTTCATCTTAAACATACATAGATCATCTGTGCAGTCAGCACTACACATTTGCAATAGTAAAAAGAAAATGTTCTTAAATATGTGAGATGATAGCCCATGCTTAATTAGCAGACATAAAAGGAGAATGTAATTGGGTTGGGATGTCCTAACATGCTAGAATGTATGGGTCCATCTCCAGTTCTACAGAAACAACTTGGACATCTTGTTGCACAGATGTATTCCCAATACTGTAGAGTTGGAGGCAGGAGGATCAGAGATTTACGGTCATCCTGGACTATAGAAAGGAAGCCAGCCCGGGACATAAAAGATACTATATGTAAATCAAAAAAGAAACAAATTGGGTGAAATTAATTAAAGGTTTTTATTATGTTCCAGTATGGAAAATAATTTGCCAAAGGCTTACTGAATTTTTAGTTAGTTCAGTTCTGTTCCATAAACAAACACATTTTCCCCTAAATTTTAGTTACTTTTAAGTTGATCTGAGATATAAAACAATGAAGCTAGAGCAGAAAGCACATAGGGTAAGTGGCAAAAATTGACAGTAAGTCTATATGGAGTTTCAATGTTAGAAATTAGAAAGGGAGATCTGGAACAGGAAGATTAAATGGGGGGATATGAGGGCGGGGTTAAGGAGGGAAGATTTAGAGGGAAAGCTAACACTAAAGGCCATTTGAAAAGCCATATGGAAACCTACTACTGTAGAAGCCACCTAAAATATACACATATATGCCGGGCGGTGGTGGCGCACGCCTTTAATCCCAGCACTCGGGAGGCAGAGGCAGGTGGATCTCTGTGAGTTCGAGGCCAGCCTGGTCTACAGAGCTAGTTCCAGGACAGGAACCAAAAGCTACGGAGAAACCCTGTCTTAAAAAAGCCAAAAAAACAAAACAAAACAAATATACACATATATGAAATGAATGTAGTTGAGTCACCATATATAGAAGACACAATGCTTCAACGAAATCTCTTATGCAATCGAGTAAAACCTTCAGCCTCAGGAATAGTTTCCATCTTGTTAAATTGTTGGGCAAAATGGTCCTATAGGCACTGCCCCCTCCCCCGCATGCTGTAGACTTATCCCAAAGCTCTTGATTGCTCCCCATAAACAGATGTTAATGCTCTATTGCTGAAGATGCAATTTACTTGTATCATTGAACATGAAGAAATCGAACTGGTACCCAAGTAGGAACTTCATCCCTAATGACCAGAGTTGGTAATGCTAGAAGGTGCTCTTCATACTACTACCAATATCTCTTACTTACAAACTCTGTGCTCTACAATGGTGTTTAATCTATAAAATACATTGGGGTAATAGCCTCAATTATTCTGTAAAATATACTGGCAAAATTTTATTTCTTGATATTTTTCTTGGGTATTTTTTTTTTGAGAGAAAGGAAAGCATAGAGTTGGGTGGGTGAGGAAATAGGGAAGATTTGGTAGGAGGTTGGGGAGGGGGAAGAATATATTTGAAATATATAGTATAAAAATTAAATAAAAATAAAGCAAAAGCTGTAATACTATAACCTATGCACTGTTAATGAATTAATAAATATGAAAATGAAAAATGGGAGAAAAATAGTTTGATTTTGATATACTGCACTATACTGTAAATGATGTGGTTATAACAGCTTTATCTTCTGGAGTGAGCTTTGGATATTGGACACTATATGGCATATGTGTACACTTACTTATACATATAGTCTGCATTTATATTCTGCATCATAGACTAAAATTACCATGTAATGACAATTGATGGCATTGTATTAGTAGTCCAAGGCGCACTTCTCCTTCAACCATCCTGGAGTCTCAATACCTGACAGCAAGTGTGTTTCAAGTAGAGTGGAAGAGCGAGTCATTACAGGGTGAGTTTGCCATTTGCTGGATGGGGACAACCAAGTCTGTGCCACAGAAATTAAATCGTCATTCCTCAAAGGGGCTGACATTCAAGAGGAAATCTGAGTATGAAGTGATTCTAATTGCTTCTCTTCCCGTGGCTTCAGTTTTGTTTTGGCTTCATGGAACAGAGTGAATCAGTGGGTAGTGTATGCTTTCTGTCTGGAGAGATGGATTGACTGACAGACTCACTTTTATTTCCCCATCCATTTTTCAAAGACTTACAGAGGAAGAAAAATCTTTTAAACACACATGGAAGTTCATGATTGTGCTTGAACACAAAGAGAAACTTCTCGGCCAAACTGGGAACACGGGAGATGGTAGTAACCAGCATGGCTCTCTTGAGATCCGATGTCACCTCTCTTCTGGCGTTAATCCTCATATTCAGGAGACGGACAGCTAAAGACGGAGAGAAAAAGCTGAATATTGTATATAAAGTTTAGAGAATCGAGTATTGTCTACTAAAGCAACAAGATTTACGAGAAACGTCTGGCTCAATTGCATTAGGAGGAAAATGATTTAAAAAAAAAATCGCTTCCCTGCCTTTTAAAATGAAAACCATCTGCGATGAAAAATTTAAAATGATAAATCTTCTCCTTTCACACAGCTACTGATAAATGGGGGGTTGTCTTCCTCTTTTTGGAGGCAGCAGGGTAAGGGATTAGAAGCCTGCGGTATTTGTGCATGCAGATCTTTGATTAAAAAAACCTATATGTTCTTTTCTGGAATTTTAATAAGGTTCTAATTTATTAATTATTGTTACATGATTTAATGTAAGTACTTTCATGAAGGATGCAACTTCGGGGATGAAATTTAATAACATTTGATCTTTCTTAGCTACAGCAAAAGAATTGCTGTGTTTCAATATGTAGAACATTTTAAAATTCAAGCTGTTTAGGGCAAGGGTTCTTCAATGCAATAATATTTTAAATAAGTAAGTTTGTACAAGTTTATGGCTATAGTTGATGCTAATTAGCCAATGATAAATGCTTTTCAGTGAAATATTTTACTTTGATAAATTTTTCATTTCTAGCATTTATTAAGAATATGAAAAATAAGAAATTATCTATTTCTCAATCTGCTTAAACATGTACACAGAAGCAGAACATTTTACACATTGATGAGACTTCTTTTTTTGTCAATTTTTTTCTACAGAAGCATTTAGCTATGTGTGCCCGTTGTTCCATTTTCCCCAGATCTTAACAAACTATAAGAATCTAATAAGAAGCAATGGCTGAATTCATGTAAACTTATTCCGTGTTCTGTCTCCTTGGTTTATTAGAGGACCTGTATTCCTATTTGGTTAACTTTGAAGCCAGAGTGAATGGGACTGTCCTCTGTGTTAGGGGCCCTGGTCTCCTTTGGAAACATGAGAGTTTAATTGGAAATTCTGGTGTCTATTTTACAAGTCATAAACTAAGTAATTGTTTCCTAATGCAACCTGGCAGTGCCACTGAGGGCAGATTACACAGTCCTGCCATCCTGAGGTGTTCTAAACAGGTGACAAATCATTAACAGCAAGTCTCTGCATCTCCGCAACTCAGTTTTGTGTCTGCGGCTGGAGGGGAACAAGACCAGAGAGGAGTGAGGGAGGTTTGAGCCGGCAGAAGCTGCTGCACTAATGACTGGTATTGTCAGCCACAGCAAGTGCAGGGGATGATTGCTGCATCTTCAGGCTCACCTTCTCAGGAATGTTGCTATGGGTACCATCTCAGAGGTGTCATAGAAAAAAGGAGCAGGAGGTAGACTGATGAACAACACAAGGAAGTAAAGGATGCGCATCGGCATAACACTATGAAGACATCAGACCCCTACAAACGAGTGAGTTGCATACTTCGGTGGGGACCCATTAAATATGGAGGATGGCAGACAGGAGAATTGGCTGAATTGTCAACAAATGACAAATAAAAGGAGCTTTGGAACTATTTGATGGCCCCAATTACCCATAAAGATAATCAGAGTCCTGGACCTTTGTCACTTGGGTATAATCTTTTGTCACTAAATTAATTTATGAGCCTCTGGAAACTGTGCATGTGCGGTGTATGGGTGCTTTTGTCATATGGCAAGGCGAGGGAAAGCTGTTCATTATTTTAAAGGCAGTCAGTTGAGTTTTTCTCTTCCCGCTTTTTTATTTTTCAAATTCCTGCTCCCTTCTATGATGAGAGAGTCCGTGAACTTGCTAGCTCTCTAGCCCGTTGCCTTTGAAGTTAAACGTCACAGTTACCTTCCTCTCTTAACACATTGGTCATCATCAGCCTCATTCTGTGTCTCACTCCATCTAGCTTTGGAATAAAAGTCAGGAAAAATTCTTATGAGCATTTTTACAAATTGCTGTGTTTCGGTGATTGGGTAACAGTTGTCAGATTCCTTCCAGGCAGTGCGGGGAAAGTGACATTTTCTGAGTCTCCCAAATTGACGCAACTTATTAAAGTAGCATAAACAATGCCGTGGTGAAAAGCAGGTCTCACTACCAAACTTCATTACTGTCTCATAAGCACAGAGTGCAGCCGTGTGCGTCCATGCGTCCGTATGTGTGTGTGTGCGTGTGTGCATGCGTGTGTGCGTGCATGTTTTATATTTATAGTAGGAATTGTTAAATGTACTCTGCTGGAAACCCAACTGCACCCTCACAGTTTGGTGGGAAACTTGGGGGTTCACAATTTAGGGGCCATATAGTATTCAAACTTTCCACAATCACTTCAGTTATTTTTGTATATATATATATATACATATATATATACACAAATATATATACACATTCTCTCTATATATATAGAATACACACACACACACACACACACATATATATATATATATATGACTAGAAGATATTTTTGTTTTCTTCCCCTTCTTATAGGTATTTTCTTCTTTTTTCCTTTTTCCCTTACACTTTAAAATCATGGTTCTTGCTAGGAATGTCAAGCAGAATAGCATTCATAACTTGAGACTGCTGCCCGTTACTTTTCACACATATATCACGTAACAGTCATTGGAAACCAAATTCTGTGGTGATTTGAACAAACTCTTGGGAGACCATTGCAGACACTGCTATAAAGAAATGTTTTTACTAAAATCAATGAAAAGACCCTTGGCCCTGACTGACTATGAGTTTATTTTTTGTAGGCATCAGTTTTCTCAGGCAAGGAAACAAGAGATGCTCTCAGAGAGGAGAGAGGTCCTGACTCTCAGACACTCCTCTCTTTATGGCTCTAACTTCGAGTCTACATCATTGTTGGAACCAGAAAGAGATATTTATGGGGAAATGAAATTCTATTTGACTAAGCAGTAAGAAAAAGACAAATCTGAAGACACAAAGAAAACCTGGTCTTTATTCTTTAATTTTTTTTCATGAATTCTGTACTTATGGAACAGCCCTCATTTGTCAGGTGTTGTACTGAAACTTGGGGGAAAGAAGGTAAATAATACAGAGGCCTTTCCCCTTAGATCTTGTGGCCAAGAAGGCCTATTCTTTAAATAGGTTATGATAAAATGCTACAGAATAGTGTGATCGGAGACACCTTGATGCCAGGCATGAAACTGACTAAGGGAATTTCAGGACATCACCTGGAAGGAGGGTTTGAATGTTCCCGGGCTCTTTAAATGTGAAAAACAAATTGAAGTCTCTAAAATAGGCAATCTAATACATTGAAAATGGCACTAAAGCTGGTTGAAGTTGGCTAAAAGACCCCAACTTTAGGGGCTTTGTCCCAATATGTTACTGTATACACGGGGGAAAGCAAATGTCTATTGCTAAATGCCAAATCTTGAATTTCCTGTGGATTGTTTCACTATGGTATATAAGGGTTTAAATAAGCTTATAGTCATTCAAAGTTATGATTATATAATATGGACATTTCTTATACTAGAGTTTCTTAAAGTCAACTACTGTCTTTTATTATCAGTTTCAAAATAATGTCTTTCTAGCTCTATCCTAGCAAAGTGCACCGCATTAGATACTAGGGTAGCGTAGGAAGGCGTTTTCTGCCACAACGTTCAATTGTTATTTCCTTTAGGTCCATTATTAAATTAGACTTTTCTGTTTCGAATTTGTTTTGTTTTCTCAGATTTGAAAGTTGTCTGGAGAATCTAGAAATATCTGGAGTAACATAAGCAGTTCATAAAGTGACTAGCTCATCACTGCTATTTACTAGGCAATTAATCTGCCAGCTATTATTAGTGATTATAAACACAGTACATACTAAATCTTGCAGGGTAGCCAGTGACCATCAAGCCATTCTTAATTGTACAAATGTCAGAAATTTTATAAAATTCCCAGCTGATGTAAAACTTGAATGTAACATACAACTTACAATTTACAACCCGCACATATATTCCAACACGATTATAAATTTTGTCGGAATTTTTTTTCATACCCATAAAAGGTCAGTTTTTACTACAATGCAAATTTAGAGCCTTTCTTGAAATATGCCTTCTTGAAAGCTGCTGAGAATTTTTATGCATCCATTAACTGTCTAAACACTTGTAAAGGACAGCGTATCTCTAGAAACACACTCCTGTGTGTATGTGTATATTTGTCTGTATTTATAGCCTCATGTGTGAATATACATTGTCGTATTTATCTGTACATATGTCTTCCCTACATCTGGAAGAATATATTTGTGCTTGTAGAAAGTTGGTCCAGTGTGCATATACAAATGCAAATTTTGACTCTTCGAAGCATGCTCTCATATTTGTATGCCTTTTTCTCGGCGATCTTGCCAGTTGGTATATTTCCTTGCTTATTTCCACGTTTGTCTTCCCCTGCAGTATCCCCCATGAAGTGGCGCTGAAAGATCACGTTAGCACAGTGGTATGAAGTGAAATACCACAAGTCTGTAATTTTTTGGTCTGGAGAGCATTGCTGGGCTAAGTGGATGGAAATCTTTCAGTAATTATACCAGTTTGTATTCGTCTCACATTTGGGACCAAATACAAATCCAATCCTCTCTTTCTTCCTGTGAATATTCATAAAAAACAAAGTGCCAATTCTGGTCTAATCATGTATGGAACCAAATATGTTGATGAGGCCTAAGTATATACTGTATGTATGTATACATATGAATGTATATATTTATACACACTAATTTTGCTTGTGTCCTCTGCTGTGCAATTTGTTTGTTTAGTATAAGGCTTGCTGTTATAATGTGTTAATAAGCTGCTGAAAACTTGGCACCTATTACTTGAAATGACAGCTATGTTAGAAGCCTATTAACACAGCTCCGCAGCTACTAGAAATGAATTTCAAAGATGGTAAATGAACAAAAGCGATTCATATCTCTAAGGAAAGCAAACACCGTGCTCAGAAGCATATACATGTTGAAAAGGTACAGTATATAAAACCTCTTTAACTCTTCCACTTAAAGAAACAGCGGAAGGGAATGTTTGGAGAAAGGAAAACTGCCTCTAAGATTTCCAAACAACCTTGAAGACAGAAATGTAAAGGATACCACGCACAACTTCCTCTCTTTGTTTCTATTGTGTTCTGATGAGAACTGTGTTAAACATCGGAATAGAATGGTGCAGGTAGAGGAAGTTATCTTTTCTCTCCATGAAAAAAAAATATCATCTGGATTTAGCTCACACTTTTTCTGCGTCTTTGAGTTTAAAAGGCCAGCGTCTGCCATTGTTCTTAAGGCCAGGCTCTTTATGAGTTGCTGGACTGTGTCTTTGAACTGCTTTTCTTTCCTTTAACTGTCATTGAAAGTTCACAAGATGGCTCATAGGCCTGAGTAAAGTTCAGCTGTGATTATGGAAAAAAAAATGTGCTTAACTTAGCTAAGAATAGCCTTTTATTTTCTTCCACTTTCTACAGTGCAGTGTAAGGGAGAAGGTTCCCAGGAGAGGAGTGGGTCATAGGCTGATATTTGGGAGATATGGTTCTACCCTTTTAAGTTAAATTACTAATTTTTAAGATTCTTGCTTTTGAAATTAAACAAAGGCTTAACATTTGACTTAAATATGTAAATTGGAAGTCTTAAGTTTTAGATGGACTGAACTAGCATTCAAAGGCTGTAATAGGCAGCTTTATTCACTCATAATTCTTTGGTGAAGATTCTGTAATATCCTTAAAAATGCTATCTTAATTCATAGATCCACATATGTAATACATGTATTATAATATCTTGTATGTATTATGCAATTTACTATCATCCTTCAAGCCTATGTCAGGCTACAATACCATCTAAAAAGGAAAGATTGAAAACTCTTTGAGAAAGACGGAGAATAAGCATAGACTCTAACAATTTGAAAACTGATAAACCTAAAGCCACTGTGTGTGTGTGTGTGTGTGTGTGTGTGTGTGTGTGTGTGTGAAAGAGGAGAGAGAGAGAGAGAGAGAGAGAGAGAGAGAGAGATCACTATTGGATGTCTACACTAAGAAACCGTCACAATCAGTTTGTGAAACATTATTGTCATGTTAGCATAAAAATGGTGAGACAAAATGCCAGCCTTTACCATGAGCCTCAGTAAAAAATGAATTTGGTATTTTGTCTAAATAAAACTCAAAGCTTTTCCCAGGTAAGGTGACATTGAAATTGTTACCAGGGATTTTAACTGTATATGATCTTTTCTGAAATTCTGTCACATAAAACTTCTGATTCCATGATCCTTCCTACACCAGTGGTACAGTAACAAATGACAGTCACTAAGATCTTTAAAGTGGCCAAGCGAGGCCGTTTAGCTGTTTTCAACCTTATTGGCTATCGTACTAAGTATCACTTTTTATCAAATGATTGAAAGTTAATATAACATCTTATATTTATGTAATATACATATATTATATAGATAATAACAGCCGTTCATATATTTGAAGACCACAAATACCCCCATTCCATGTCAAATAGGGAACAGGGAAAAATCTAAACTATTAAGCACATAGTAAAAGTTTTTGAAGTATTGTATTTACAAATGTCAATTATTATTATTATTGGGTGTAGTAGCTCATGCTTGTAATACAGGTACTTAGGTACTCCTGAGTCAGGAGGTCTGCCACGAGTCCCAGGCCAACCACAGCTGCATTGTGAGTTCCTCATCAGCCTTAGTTACAGAATGAAAGTTTCTCTAAAAAAAAAAAAGTCAATAAACTTTTTCAAATGAACTACAAAATGTTATAGTACTGCCCTTTTGTCAATTAAAATCTGTTCATTCATAAGATAAAACAATAACCAATAAGGAATATACTATTAATATTCGCAAGGTACCAAGACTTAATACTTTTTTATGTTTTAAGATATTTATCTTATTCTTAATATTTAACTAAAAAAAATGTAAAAAAAAAGAGATGCTTAAAGTTGAGCATTAAAGACACACCCAGGTGGCATGTGGCCATCATAGAAGTCAAGAAGTATAATTGTCAACGCCTTAGATAATTATGTCCATCACTGTGTTATCCTCCCTACACCCTACCCAAAGTAGCCAGCAGCTATACTCTCCTGAAGTTATCTATAGTTTTGCAAACTTAAGATAAATGGTGTGGCAGGCCAATTTAACTTTCATAGATAGAATCATGTTCTTTTGCATATGCTATCTGTACATCACTATCATTAGTTACATTTACTAAATAAAAGTAGTTATCAACCTATCTTACATGCACCAAATGCATTCATTAAAATGACTGTCTGGGAACCAGGGAGGTGGCTCCATGGTAGATAGCATGTACTACTTCCAGAGAACCAAAATTCCATTCTCAGAACCCAGGTAGGTTGCTCACACTGTCTGTAACTAAAGCTTCAGGGAACTAGTACCCTCTATTAGCTTCCACAGACATTGCATGAGTGTGCACAAACAGTTACTTGTCCATCCAAACTTTTTGAGATATAGGTCCCATCCCATCTCTTGGAGTAGGGCCTTAAGCAAAATCAGTTATTGGTTGGTTACTCCCACAAGACTTGTACCACCATTGCAATAGCGTGCCTTGAGGTTTGTGGCTGGGTTGTTGTTTACATTTCTCCCTTTGTGGCATGCACCTTCCTGTACCATAGACACTGGCGTGAAAGCTACTGTGCTTTGGCTCATTTTGGAACTGTAGAAATGGATCAAATTGTTAAGAGCATGTGTTTCTCTTAGAGAAGTTCTGAGTTTGGTTCCCATCATGCACATCGGGTGACTCACACCTGCCAGTCAATCCAGTTCCAGAGCATTTGAAGATCTTGTCTGGCCTCTTCAGGTACCCCTACACACATACGCAGCACAACATAAAATAAAACAAAACAAATTGTTTTCTTATTACTGAGATTTAAAGCTCTGTATATTTCTTTCTTTCTTTCTTTCTTTCTTTTTTTATGATTTTCGAGACGGGGTTTCTCTGTAGCTTTTTTTTTTATATATATATATAAACTCTTTATCAAATCTCTTCTGTTGGTAGTCTCTCCCAGTCTGTGGTTTTGCCTTTCATCTTCTCAGCCGCATCTTTTACGAATCAGAAGTATTTAATTTGAATGAGGTCCTGCTTCGCCAGTGTTTCATTCATGAACTGTGCCTTTGACATTATATCTGAGAAGTTATCCTCAAACTTGAGATCATCCAGATTTTCCTCAAGAACTTTGACGATTTTGCTATATATTTAGACCTGCTATCACGTAATATTAATTTTGATGAATTGTGAGCCTAGATCCCTCTTTACTTTGCTACTAGTTATCATTGATGTAGGTCAGTGTTTAAAGATTTCCTCTGCTCTACTATCGCTGTTTCTGATTCTTGCTCAAGCACCAGTGATTTCTCATTATGGTATTGCTTTCATTTGTCTTTATTACTAAAGAAATTAAATTCTTTTATAAGTGGCAATCACTTCTTTCTTAATTTCTTCTGTAAGTGTCATAGATGAGGCCTATAAAAGTTGTATGTGTCTCGTTGTGTTACTTTCCTATTGTCTTTTTTTTTTTTTTTTTTTTTTTTGGTTTTTTGAGACAGGGTTTCTCTGTGGCTTTGGAGCCTGTCCTGGAACTAGCTCTGTAGACCAGGCTGGTCTCGAACTCACAGAGATCCGCCTGCCTCTGCCTCCCGAGTGCTGGGATTAAAGGCGTGCGCCACCACCGCCCGGCTTCCTATTGTCTTTTGATGACTAATCCATTATCCAAATTTTACTTTAGATCAATTTTAGGTTATATTTATCTATAAACTCTTCCAATTATTCTGGTTCTAAAAGCAAAATATTGATGTTATTAATAGACATAAGATCTGTAGTGATTTCTCTATTCATATTAATATTATTCTTGGCCATTTTAATTTATCATTATCACCAAGTATAATTAATCCGTTTCAAAAATGAAATTTATTTTGTTGGTGTTGTATTGAATATTTTAGCATATACTTTTATTCTTTTACCTACCTCCACCTATTTTCTTTGTATCTAATTTCTATTTTAGAAGCTGTATTGTAAACTGAACTTCAGTTTTCTGATATATTATTTCTCTTATATTCATTTAAAAATATAAATTTCATTTAAAAGTAATCTTAGCAGCATTTCCCAAGCTTTCATAGGGAATACTGTCCTTAGATGAAAATGTTATTTGAATTTAACATTTCTTTGGTCTATGAATTATTTAGAATTGCATTGCTTAGCTATTAACATGTGGTGATTTGGAAGTTACCATTTTATTAACTTCTAGCCTATATTCATTAGGATCACAGAAAATATTCTATATGACTTCATTCTTTTGATATTTTAAGAAAGTGCTTTCTTGGCCAGTAGATGGCCAAATTTGGGAATATTCTTAAAAGAAACTCTTATTCTTAAATGATTGCCCCCATGCTTAATATTTATTATAATTCACTTTGATCACATTAAATATTTAATTATAATTTTTAATTTGGTTGGGCCATGATGGCCCATACCTGTAAAACCAACATTCTGGAAGTTGAGGAGAAAGAACATGAATCCAAAACTATCCTGAACTAACTAGCTAGTCCTTGCCTCAAAACAAATACTAATTTTAGCTATTATATCAATTACTAAAGATATATTTAAAACATTAATTAGGATTGTTTGTTTAGTTATATCAATTATTAATTTATACCTGAGGGCACATTAAGAACGCACATTTAAAATTGTGTACCTTCATGGTGAACCTCTTACTATTAAGTCTTCTTTTACCTACAACAATACTTAAAGTTTACTTTAGCAATGTTGATATGTGAAGACCATTGTTTACTTAACATTTCTAACACAGTATATTGTAGCATTATCTTAAGAACAGTGTACTTGCATATCATTTGCAATTATCTGGCAGCCATTTTATCTTAATTAAAACATTACCTTTTGTGTCCTTAACAGATTTAAGATATCTTGTTAAATATAATTTTTCAGGCCATTTCTATTTTTGCCTCTGGCTCCCTTTATTTCCTCTTGCATCCTACCTATGATTTCTCCTTTTTCTTTTAAACTTTTTCATTTATTTCACATGCCAAACACAGTTTCCCTTCCCTCCTCTCCTCCTGGTTCCCCCCACTTCTCCCCATCCACTACACCCTCCTCAGAAAGTATAAGACCTCTTAGGGGGAGTCACCAAAGTCTGGCACATTAAGTTGAGGCAGTACCAAACCCCTCCCCCCTTCATCAAGGCTGAGCAAGGCATCCCACCATAGGGAATGGACTCCAAAAAGCCAGTTTATACAGCAGGAATAGATGGTCCCACTGCCAGGGGCTCCACAAACAGACCAAGCCAGACAACTGATGAGGGATTCCTCTGTGTATGCTGTGAAAATGTTTTATTACTACTGGCTAATAAAGAAGGTGCTTTAGGGCAGACTAGAGCTAAGTGGAAAAACTAACCTGAATGCATGGAGAAAGAAGGCAGAGTCAGGCAGATGCCATAAGCCAACCAAGAAGGAAAAGGTAACAAACCATGAGCCTTGTGGTAAAATATAAAATAATACAAATGGGTTAATTTAAGATATAAGAGTTAGTTAATAAGAAGCCTAAGATACTAGGTCAAACAGTACTGTCATTAATATAGTTTAGGCTTGGGTGATCAGGAAACTCAAATGCAGTCTCCTTTTGCACACAACCGTCACCCAAATGCAGAGAGCCTAGTTTGGTCCCATGTGGGCTCCTCAGGTGTCTGTCTAGAGTCAAGTCTGTGAGCTTCCATGAGCTCAGGTCACCTGTCTCTGTGGATTTCCCTGTTGTAATCTTCACACACACACACACACACACACACACACACACACACACACACACACGCCCCTCATATAATTCCTCCTTCTGCTCTTTGACTGTATTTCTGGAGCTCAGCCTGGATCTCTGCATCTGCTTCTAACAGTTAAAAGATGAAGGTTTTTATGATAAAAATTAGCGTAGTGGTTTTTATCCATAATTAGTTTTTATATTTCCATTTCTGCTAGTGGAGAAACACATACACACAAACTCATACAAATATATTATGTCTTTGATGACTAGAGACTGAAACATGAATTCTTGACTCATAAAGTTTAACGTGACTTGACAGTCTTATTTCCCTTGTAAGTATTGCAAAATTCTTTTAAAAAGCTTCGTGCCCACCATCTTATTAGAACATATACTCAAGCCTCACCAAAATTTAGTTATTGTTTTCATGTGGTTAATATTGATTAATATTTATTCTAATCTTTTTTTATAATTTTTTTTATTAAGAAAAGAAGAAAAAAAACATAAACAAAAAACAAGTTTCCACCTCCTCCCAGCCTCCCATTTCCCTCACCCTCCTCCCACCCTTCTCCCCCTCCTCCCACCCTTCTACCCCTCCCCCCACTCCTCTCCCCCTCCCTCTCCAGTCCACAGAGCAGTCTGGGTTCCCTGCCCTGTGGTAAGTCCTAGGTCCTCCCCCCTCCGTCCATATCTAGGAAGGTGAACATCCAAACTGGCTAGGCTTCCACAAAGCCAGCACATTAAGTAGGATCAAAACCCCGTGCCATTGTCCTTGGCGTCTCATCAGCCCTCATTGTTCGCCATGTTCAGAGAGTCCGGTTTTATCCCATGCTTTTTCGGTCACAGTCCAGCTGGCCTTGGTGAGCTCCCAGTAGATCAGCTCCTTGGGGGTGGGGTGGGATGGGGGTAAGGGGAGATGGGGAGAGAAAAGGTAGAAGGGAAGGAGGGGGGACTTGGGGAATCAGGAGAATTGGGATAAAGGAAAGGTGGATAGGGGAGCACGGAACCATATTTATTCTAATCTTGAGGGGTAAGGAGATGCCTTTATCCGTAGAACACACTTGTAAAAGTGTGAGAACTGAACTTTGAAGGCTGAACTTTTACACAAAAATCTTGGCATTGTACCTCACATCTATAGCCCATTATTTAAGAGAAAGAGATGGGCAGATCCCTGATACTCATTGGTCAGTAAGTCTAGATTACTCACTAAGCTCCAAGTTCAGTGTAAGACCCCTTCTCTAAATCTAAGGTGAGCAGAGATCAAGGAGGATGGATACCCAATAATGACCTCTGGCTTCTACACATAGGAGTCTAACAATTTAACTAATTATTTAGGAAATTATTTCATTTGTGTGAAATAAACTGAGACTAAAAAGCACTATTTTTATATGTGGATGCCTGAGTGTATGTATGGCACCATGTGTGTGCAAGAGTCTCCACACGTACGTTAGAAGGGGCCATATGATCCCCTGGATACACAGGTGTTATGAGGCCTCAGAACTAAACCTGGATCCTCTCCAAGAGCAGGAAGTGTTCTTAACCACTTAGCCATCCCCATACTCCTGAACGAATGTTTTTGAATTTGTTAGCTCTGATTTATATTCTAGGATCCTAAGTATATGAAAGAGAGAAAGATAAAATTGTGTGACAATTAATGTCTGAAGTAGCCATATTTCCCAAGAAATTTCCTGGGAAATTGATGAGAGAATGAACAAATTGCCACATTCTTTGGCCAAGACCTATAGTGAATTAAAACAGCACTAGAAGGTATTAGAAGGACCTATTATAGCAATAAAAAGATGATAACATCTATTCATAGTTTCAGTTAATTTGAAAAAAACAAGTCAGAGAATAAATAAAGTTATTTAAAATAATATAAATTGTAGACATTAGTGATGCATGTCTTTCTAAAATTTTCATGTACATCGCACTTTCAAATACATCATCTAGGGCCAGAAAAGTTAAACATAAGCAATTTGTTTCTCATAGATGTAGCAAATTTTAGCACAAAGTAAGTCCACTGAATCTTATTTATATATTATTTCTATATTCCTCATGGAATGTATGTAGTTCTTCTATAGCAAGAAAGTCACATGGTCCTCACGTAACAAAGTCTCACAGTATAAAGGGAAGGACAGGTGGTTGTGAAGGTTTGATCCCATATGAAAGCTTCATATACCAACTTCAAGGTCTATTTACTGTTTTTTGATCCTTCTAAGTATGAAATATTCCCATCCAACCAATCAAAGGCCACATTTTTCTTTAGCTGCTACGTCAAGTTTGATGGTCTTCTAACAAGTGTAGGACAATTTGAAGAGTAACCTGCCTTCTTGGTTGTCACTTCCAGAGCATGCTTGTTTTGAATTAATGTGTGTATCATCCGCAGCCAACTCAACTCCAATAATTTCCTCAATTTGGGAACTAAACCTCAGATGCATCTTAGCAGACTCCTTTTTTCCTCAGCTCCATGCCTTCTTCCTTGGGCCATGAGCTTCCTGGATATCAAAGGCAACTTCTTGTAGTGAAGGGAGTCAGGCAGGGGCAGAGGAGCCCAGGACCTGACCCCATGTTACGGCTGCTGCTTGAGAAAGTAGAGAAGTTAAAAACACTCACTAAATAATTCTCTTTAAATCAGAAGAAAAGTGATTTTTTACATTTAACAGTTAGATGCATGATGATTAATGTTTTCAACCTTGAGGGCAAACTCTGCCTGTTTAGTATGAATTTTTTATTCCTGTGTTTCAAGTGAAAAATATCCTGGGGTCCTTTTGAATTTCAAACAATTAGTCCAAATTCAAAATGTATTAGGTTAATTGCGTATTTTTAATCTAATTTTAATATACTTTGACTCCGAAATTGATAAGATAGCATTTATTTGCTCTTAAAATCTTTCAAAGTTTATAACAATCTTTTATGCCTTTTAAAAGGCATTAAAGCTTAATGATAAAAACCTGGCCTAAGGAGGAGATAATGTTTAAGAACTATCTAAACCCATGGGGCTGGGGTGTAAATCATCTCTCTGGTCTTTTTCAGAGTACATATTCTATTTTATGAAATTTAGCAGGGGGTTTCCTCCTCTGGGGACAGTTGACTTAGATATAAGTGATAGACGAGGCACACATGAATTCCACCATTAGTTGTACCACTGGATTTCATCAAAAGACAAAGACACTGGCTGATATGGTCTTTGTCTGAGGCAGCGAGGGATAAACTGCCCTTTTTCTTTTCTCTTATTATAAACAAAAGAAACAGACTTCAGTGAAGATCTTTGCCCATCCTTGTCACCCTGAACAAGCATAAGTTTCCTCGGGTGCTAAACATACCAATTTTAAGAAATATGTACATAAAGAAAAATATTAGCATTTTTGTTAGATGATAAAATTTCATCAGTGGTTATTTTTAGGGAGGTACAAACATTTATGGATAATTTAAAGTATATTTTATAGATTTATTTTACTTGTTATTTTAATACTGTACTAGTAAACCTTGTTCACTTTTTTATAGTCCACAATTATTTTTGCTTTTTAATTTAAGAATGTGAGTCAACTTTAACCTTGCCAAACAATTGGTAATGCTTCCCTTGTTCTGATACAAACATCTAAGAAGGGGAAGGGTTTCCACAGGCTACTGGTTTCAGTCTTGTTCCTGAAAGGCCCCAGAGGAAGCATTTCAGCTTATACCATGCAGCCAGGAGCAGTAACAGAGAAGGCCCATCTCTGCTTTCAGAATTTTTCTTAATTTTAATTTTATTTTTTTAAAGAAAACAAACTATCTTTTTTCATTATACATATCAATCCAAGTTCCCATCCCTCCCTTCCCCCATTCCCTCCATATACCCTCTCATCCCACCCCTATCCAATCCTCAGAGAGGGTAAGGCACATTGCTTTGGGAAAGATCCAAGGCCTCTCTCCTATATCTAGACTGAGCAAGATATCCATCCAAAGAGAATAGATTCTCCAAAAGCCAGTACATGCAGTAGGGATAAATCCTGGTGCCACTGCCAGTGGCCCCTCAGTCTGCCCCAGCCATGCAACTGCCAATCACAATTAGAGGGACTAATTTGTACTTATGCTTCTCCCTTCCTAGTCTGGGTGAAGCTGGTGAGCTCCCATTAATTAGCCTAGGTAGACTGTTTCAGTTTGTGTATCCATCATAGTTTTGACTTCTTTGCTCATATTCTCACTCCTCCCACTCTTGAACTGGACATTGGGAATTAAGTCCAGTGCTCCGATGTGGGTCTGTCTCTGTTTCCATCAGTTGCTGGATGAAAGGTCTATGGTAATATTGAAGTTATTCATCAATCTGACTACAGGGCAAGTCAATATCGGGCCCCCTCTCCTCTATTGCTTAGAGTGTTAGCTGGGGTCATCCATGTGGATTCCTGGGAATTTCTCTAAAGCCATCACCTCTCCTTTCAAAACTTTTTTTTATAAGTAGCTGTCACAAGTGTTATGCAAGAAAAAGTTATTTCCAAAATGTTCTCAATCATACTACAAAGGCATTTGCTCAGTTATGTTCATAGCAGCATTATTTGTAATTGCCAGAACCAGAAAACAGCCTAGATGTCCCTCAACAGAAGAATGTATAAAAAATATGGCACATTTACACATTAAAGAACTACTCAGTGGTAAAAAAAAAAAACAATGACATCTTCAATTTTGCATGCAAATGTATGGAATTAGAAAATACTATCCTTAGTGAGGTAACCCAGACCCAAAAAGATGAATACTGTATATACTCACTCAGAAGTGGATACTAGCTATAAACAAAAGATATTGAGCCTGCTTTCAAATTTGAAGAAAACACTTCAGCCTCCTTTTGAGAATAATTTCCCATGAAGCTTCAGGGCATAGGCAGGTGTATATGGAGCTGTTTTGGCAAAGCTGAGAGGACAACTCAGAGCCCCAGACTCTTATCCTTTCCCTCTTTTCTGAGGTGGCTCCTCACATTTCCATGATGACCTTCCTCTAGGAAATAAGTCTTTGAAAATCACTTCAATGAAAGTTCGTAGAGAACATCATTGGTAAGGGTAACCAAGGTGAGATGATCACACAGAAGTTACGTCAACATATAAAGTTGATTATGATTATTGTCTTCTCCAGATCTGTGAAGAATTTTGATGGGATTTTGATGGGGATTGCATTGAATCTATAGATTGCTTTTGGTAGAATTGCCATTTTTACTATGTTGATCCTCCCAATCCAGGAGCAAGGAAGATCTTTCCATTTTCTGGTGTCCTCTTCAATTTCTTTCTTCAAAGACTTAAAATTCTTGTCAAATAGATCTTTCACATCCTTGGTCAGAGTTACCCCAAGATATTTTATGCTATTTGTGGCTATCGTGAAAGGTGATGCTTCTCTAATTTCCCTCTCTGTTTCCTTATCCTTGGTGTATATGAAGGCCACTGATTTTTTGGAGTTGATCTTGTATCCTGCCACATTACTAAAGGTGTTTATCAGCTGTGGGAGTTCTTTGGTAGAGTTTTTGGGGTCGCTTATGTATACTATCATATCATCTGCAAATAACGAGAGCTTAACTTCTTCTTTTCCGATATGGGTTTCTGATCCTACTGCACGCACTGGCTTTGTGGGAGCCTAGGTAGTTTGGATGCTCAACTTACTAGACCTGGATGGAGGTGGGGGTTCCTTGGACTTCCCACAGGACAGGGAACCCTGATTGCTTTTCAGGCTGAGGGGGGGGGAGACTTAATTGGGGGAGTGGGAGGGAAATGGGAGGCGGTGGCGGGGAAGAGACAGAAATCTTTAATAAATAAATAAATTAAAAAAACAAAAAACAACAACAACAACAAAACAAAACAAAAAAAATGATGTTACGTCAACAACAGTTGTTACGAATGTTATTGCACCAGTTGCTTTCAAGGTTCATTCTGAGAGCAGACAGGATTATTTCTCTGAGCAAAAACAACAACATTTTCTTTTGAGAGAGCACATGCAGATGAAGTCTCTATGAGGCAAATGCCTATTTTGTTTCCACCTTGCTGTTCTGGTCTTTCTGTTTTGGGCATGAACTATCTAGTGGGATTGGTGCCTAAGGATTACATGCTATCATTTTTCTAACCCAAAACATATAGACGAAAGTGCTGTATTGGTGGGCATGGTGTAGTCATCCCAGATTTTCTCCTGCCTGCCCATTTGTTTGTGCTGATTGCCTTCCCCTAGGAAAGCTTAGCTTTGCCTAAACTTGCAAGATTATATATCTAACTTTAGCAGAAGGAATGGGAGGCCTTAGGCACCTTACCCAGTATCTGACAATACTGCATTGACAATCTACTGAGTTTATATTTTTTCTCAGTTCTGAAAAACAGGCTCCATGTTTGTTGAGACTAACTTATCCTGGCTTACAGCAGACAGTCTGCTAATGCTATTGGACTTTTGCAAATGAGTTGTTGTCACAAGACAGCTTAAAATTAGTCTGGCTAGGAGCATTTACCTTAGAAAACCTTTAGAACTTAAAAATCAAGTCTTCTGGTGATTTGGGATTCCCCTCTGTATTCTGTGAATACCATTGTTTAATAAAGAAATTGTCTTAGGCCTGTGCCAGGCAGAACTTAGGTAAGTGGGGGAAAGTAAACTGAATGCTGGGGGAAAGAAGGCAGAGTCAGGAGAAGCCATGTAGCCCCACTGGAGATAGAAGCTGTAACTTTACCTGGTAAACCACAGCCTCATGGCAAAACACAGATTAATAGAAATGGGTTAAATTAATATGTAAGAGCTAGCCAATAAGAAACTAGAGCTATTAGGCCAAGCAGTGATTTAATTAGTACAGTTTTGGTGTGGTTATTTTGGGTCTGAGCAGCCAGAATGAGCAAGTAGCTTTCTACAACAAATTGGCATGCCAAAGTAGTTGACTAAATTTCACTTAAAACCTGAGAGAGTTTGGGAAGAAATTCTAGGCAAAAAACAAACAAATGAATAAACAAAAAAACAGAGTTAAGCATGGCTTAACGCTGATGCTTTTTTGAAAGAGTGTTAACAGAGATTTCCGTTCTGCCCCATCCTGCAGCCATTCAGTCCCAGAGAAATATACAGAGTTCTGCTATATTAATTATAAACTGCTTGGCCTATTTGCTCAGGCTTCTTATAACTTTTATGACTTATATTATCCCATACTTCTTTTCTGTGTTAGCCCATGTGGCTTAAGAACCTATCATCAGCAAGGCATTCTCATCTTGCTTCCTCTGTGTCTGGGTGATGAGAGCAGACTGACTCTTTCCTCTTCCCCAAATTCTGTTCTGATTGCCCCACCTGCCTGGTCACCCCGCCTACACTTTATGTGTGGCTACTGACCAATCAGCATTTTATTAAAAATAATACAAGTGACAGGATAAAAGACCATTGTCCCACAGCAAGAGAGGATTTCCTGATTCAACAGAGGTAGAAAAAAAGCCACACGGTTTTGAAATGGACACTTTCGGGGCTGTATTGCCAATGCAACAAACTCTGGCTCTTTTAGGATCTCAAGTATTTAAATGGGGTTTGTGGGCAGTGTATCACAAGTGACTTGGTGGCAGCATGGGCCAAATGGATACCAGAGTTGAGGTGGTGAGGACGACTCCCACCTGGCAATCTCAGGCACTAACGAGTTCTGCCATGTTGGATTGGGTGGAGCAAACAGACAGGGCTGTATTACCCCTAGCAATGACACCACTTAGGTTTTTAAGAAATGCTTAGCATTTTAAGAAGCAGTCCCGGTCAGAAAACGGTTACATATACACAATAAAAACAAATTCAAATGGAAAAGTGCTCTAAATGGGTCATGGTGTTGGATAAATGTACATAGGCTTGGGAGAGAGAATAAAAAGAGGATAGAGAGTTATAAAAAGAAGTAAATAGTTTAAAAAAATAAAACAAAGTCTTTAAAGAGACAAAGTACAGACAGTCATAGATTAAAAGGTGTAAAGAAAAATAAGCCACATAAAGATGGAATGTACAGAGAGTCTGGATTGTATATGTTATTGTGTTTTCTTTGAATTTTTTGACTGTGAAAGAACTAAATAACCAACATATATATCTTAAAGGTATCTTGACCTCAAAATATGGGTCTAAGGATATGTTACTTTGGAAAAGAGGTTCTTCTTTTGTTTCCACAGAGGATGAAAACCTGTAGAATCCTTCCAGACTAATGTGGTTTGATGAGCAAGACCCCCCCCCAAAAAGGTTACTGTGAATACTCTCAAAAATTAATCTGCCCAATAAACAGCAGGAAGTAGTTTGGAGAGAATTATGCCCATATTCCCAAATATTGTCTATAAATGTTTGTTTACATTCAAGGGGGGATATACTATAGAGATTTGCATGGGTATGGATCTTGGTCTCTTGATACAAATTTAAGATCAATTTTGTTATATATGTATTTCTGATCTTGATTAAGGTATTGTGTTTGTCCAGCTCATTTAAAAATGTAATGTATAATTAAGATATATAGGTTAATAGATAATCATCTATAATAGTCAAGCTTGTAGTCATGTTAGTTAGATTTTCTAGATGTACAGAGATGTATTTCAGATATATAGGCATTCTTTATATCTTTCAAAGGCCTTCAGAATATGGCATTTAAGATGTTTAAGGACTTAGAACCTTTCATGACATCGAGACACATCTGCTCCTGGAAGCACCAATTACTTCAAGTGGAAGATGGGCATCACAGAGACTCCTTATGGAGTTTGTTAGCCATTTGGGCAAGAAACTGCTTTTGCCTGGACTGCTTGATGCTATGCTGTATGATCTAGACATGCAGTTCCCACAGAGAAATGACTGCTGAAGTTGCCTAAAGAAGGTGAGAAAGTCATTTGAGGTTCCTGCTTCATGAAGCAAGTGTCTGCCAGACATTCTGCAGAACACAGAACAAAGTGACTGACAAACCGCCAATATCGGTGGAACTATCTTTGAAATTTCCTACTTCATGGAAAAGTCTGCTGGATTCTATGGACCTGTAGGATGAATATGGATTCCCCAATGGTACAGAAAAACTTTGGATGTCTGTCCAGGCAGCAAATGTCTCTGTCGATTCTAGAGTTTTGGAAGTTGCTTATAATGCACTTGCTGTTTACTTAGGTAATATTATATTCTTCTTGAGTTTTTGATGGAGTTGAAGAATATATAGTTATAGTTTTCCTTAGTTATGATAGAAGATAAAATAGATATAAACATCGTAACTGTAATTCTTGCTTGATTACTGTTTTATGTAATTTTACCATGTTAAATTTAAAACTTTCTTTTTATTTAATCAGAAAATGGAAGGTAATGTGGGGTTCTCCTCTATATGCTGTGAATACCATTGTTTAATAAAGAAATTGTCTGTGCAAGGCAGAACTTAGGTAGGTAGGGGAAAGTAAACTGAATGCTAGGGGAAAGAAGGCAGAGTCAGGAGAAGCCATGTAGCCCCACTGGAGATAGAAGCTGGAACTTTTCCTGGTAAACCACAGCCTCGTGGCAAAACACAGATTAATAGAAATGGGTTAAATTAATATGTAAGAGCTAGCCAATAAGAAACTAGAGCTATTAGGCCAAGCAGTGATTTAATTAATGCAGTTTCTGTGTGGTTATATTGGTTCTGAGCGGCTGGAATGAGCAAGTGGCTTTCCACAACATTCTGGAGCATAGCACTGCTTGGGAACTTGCTTCCAACTCAATGAACTCAGTAGCCAGGATCTCCATCTTCCCTGGACCTAATTTTGCACTTGGTCTCATAAACAATGCAAAATGCATGGACTTGACATTCTTGTTAGACTTTTCTTGTAGTCTTTCTGGATTTGTGCTTACAGAGTTCTCCTGACGTCTGATCACCCAAGGTCATTGAATGTGTTATTGATTCTTAGATTTTCCTAGTCTCATCACTACTTAGTCTTGAACCACTCACTTGAACCTCCTGCAGTCTGTTCTGTAACGTGCATCCAACAATGCTTTCCCCAATGTCTGTCTGTAAACATCTGCTTTAGCTGACATGTTTTGTAGACAAAGTTGGGCTTCTACAGATTTGTGGTCCTGGATCTCCTCTACCCAACCCCCTCCCAATCTACTCTGTCCCAGTTAACTGAAATAACGCAATACTCTTTCTGTAGAATTAAAAAAATAAACATTTATTCCACCTAGAAATAGTTTGTGTATTATTAGACTTTTAATTATTTAAAAGTAATTTGTTAGTGGTTTTAATTTTAAAGCCCAATTTAACATTTTAATAAATATTAACATTTAATATCCATAATGAGAGTTCACTATATATTAAGTATTTCATTTCTAAACACACTATCTATATTTTCTCAAAATAATGAGCAGTAATTACCACTGTTTCTCTCCTGTACACTGATTGTATACTTTGATTATATTCACTTAGCCCTATGTATTTGGTGGTATTCACTTAGCCATATGTATATGTATTCACTTAGTGCTG
Organism: Microtus oregoni; assembly: GCF_018167655.1. NCBI lineage: Eukaryota > Metazoa > Chordata > Mammalia > Rodentia > Cricetidae > Microtus > Microtus oregoni. Next base: position 16,343,078 of record NW_024543090.1, read on the forward strand.
TGCACTCTCTATGAGGTGTGTACTATTCTTGTCCACGTTCATCTTATGAATGAAAGAGGTAAGAAACCTAGAGGTTTTGTTTTACACACACACACACACACACACACACACCAGCAAAATTTTAGCTTAAATGGGATCGTCTGGCCCTAGAACTCTCTTAACCATCTTATTGTTCTACCCCTTGCTAAATTGAAACCTGGAGATGGGACTTAGGAGAAAATCTACATATGCCCATTTTAAATGTCAACAGCTCAGAACAGCAGATCTGAGCATTGGCAGAGGAAAGCCTAAGAAATCAGTTGGAAAAATCCTTCTCATGCCCATGGAAAGTAGAGGAAGGAAGCTTACGAGTGTGAGATCCACTGGACCATATGTGACCACAGGCTAAGAAATGGTGAAATCTCTTTTTCTTTCCTATACATATTTTCCTCAGTTGATCCATGTGTAGAAAACTGTGGCAGGGGGGGTCTGTGTTCTTATGGGAATTGTCTAAGTATAAGCAAAACCTAACAGAATTCAGTTTCTTTTTGTCAGTTGCACAAACAGAAAAATTAATATAAATAATGTCATTTTATTATTTGCGCAGAATAGAAAGTATAAGCTATATGGATCACTGGTTTATTATGGTTTTCATACTCTTTAGTGAAACTGTATTTTTACAGTATTGCTGGGGCCAGCTTGATCCTGAAAATGTTGCTATAATAACTTTTTTTTTAGAAAACACCAAATATATTATCCTCCCAGATTATGACATTTGGCACTTTCAGTAAAAAGGTATGGCGGGATTGCAGCAAGTCAAAGACAAAGAAGGCAATAGCCACCCATTTTCCTTTCTCTTTACCTTTTGCTGATTTGTTTGCTGTGATAAGAAGTTTCTCTGAATCCCAGACTGGGTTGGAACTAGAGATCCTCCTGCTCAGCCTAATGGGTATTGAGATTGTAGGCATGCATCGCTACATCCAGCAAAACACAGCTGTCAAGTCTAAAGATTGCCTTCTAGAAAGTTCAAAAAATAGAATAATACTGCAAGACTGCGACCCCAAAATTTTACAAATAGAAACACTTGGTTGTGGTGCCTCTGCTTGCTGAATTCCAGGTGAAATGAGAGAGAACATGATAGAAGGCAGGCATTTGTGTTATTCTATTCTGTTTTTTAAATGGAATTTTTAATTGATTTTTATTGAGCTCTACGTTTTTTTCTCTGCTCCCCTCCCTGCCTCTCCCCTCCCCTTTAACCCTCCCTGAAGGTCCCCATGGTCCCAATTTACTCAGGAGATCTTGTCCTTTTTTACTTCCCATGTAGATTAGATCTACATAAGTCTCTTTTAGTGTCCTCATTGTCTAAGTTCTCTGGGATTGTGATTTGTAGGCTGGTTTCCTTTGCTTTATGTTTAAAAACCACTTATGAGTGAGTACATGTGATAATTGTCTTTCTGTGTCTGGGTTACCTCACTCAAAATAATATTTTCTAGCTCCATCCATTTTCCTGCAAAATTCAAGATGTCGTTATCACCATGCACAAAACTCAAGTCCAAATGGATCAAAGACTTCAACATAAAGCCAGCCACACTGAACCTTATAGAAGAGAAAGTGGGAAGTACACTTGAATGCATTGGCATGGGAGACTACTTCCTAAATATGACCACAGAAGCACAGACACTGAGAGAAACAATTAATAAATGGGACCTCCTGAAAGGGAAATGCTGCTGTAAAGCAAAAGACATGGTCAACAAGACAAAATGACAGCCTACAGAATGGGGAAAGATCTTCACTAACCCCACATCAGACAGAGGTCTGATATCCAAAATATACAAAGAACTCAAGAAATTGGTCATCAAAAGAACACATAATCCAATAAAAAAAATGGAGTGCAGACCTAAAAAGAGAACACTCAACAGAGAAATATAAAATGGCTGAAAGACACTTAAGGAAATGTTCAACATTATTATCGGAAAAATGCAAATCAAAACAACTCTGAGATTCCATCTTTCCCCCGTAAGATCAAGATCAAAAACGCTGATGACAATTAATGCTGGAGAGTTGTGGGGTAAATGGAACACTTCTGCATTGCTAGTGGGAATGCAAGCTGGTACAATCCCTTTGGATGTCAGTGTGGTGATTTCTCAAAAAATTAGGAAACAACCTTCCTCAGGACCCAGGAATACCACTTTTGGGTATATATCCAAAGGATGCTCAATCGTACCACAAGAACATGTGCTCAACTATGTTCACAGCAACATTGTTTGTCATAACCAGAACCTGGAAACAACCTAAATGCCCCTGCACAGAAGAATGGAAAATAAAAATGTGGTACATTTACACAATGGAGTACTACACAGCAGAAAAAAACTGATGACATCTTGAATTTTGTCCTTCCATTCTTGTCCTTAGTTGGTACTTCTCTCTCTTTATTACTCTCATCCTGGAGTCCTGGACCATTACCTTCTCCCAATGCACAGGCTTCAGCTTTGGTGTTGAAGCTGCTCCAGTGTCCTCCATCACTCTCCCATCTGTGTTTTGACTTTCGCTTTCTCTCACATGATAATTCTCTAATGCATGAACCTCTAATCTCCAAATCTTAGTCTTTACTTCTCAGAAAAATCAAACCTTACTTCTATATACTTGTCTTAGTTACTGTTCTGTTGCTGTGAGAAGACACCATGACTAAGGAAAGTTATAAAATAAAGAATTTAATTGAGGGCTTCTTTATAGTTGTAGAGTGTTAGTTCACCTACACTATGGAGAAGACATGGCTGCATGCAGACACTGAGGTAGTAACTGAGAGCTTATCTATGGATGGAGAGAGGAAGAGAGAGGATAGAGAAAGGAGAGAGAGAGACAGAGAGAGAGAGAGACAGAGAGAGAGAGAGAGAGAGAGAGAGAGAGAGAGAGAGACCTCATCCAACAAGGCTACACTTCTTAATCTTTCACAAACAGTTCTATTAACTGGGGGACCAAACATTCAAACACGAGCCTATGGTCATTATCGTTCAAACCACCTAACTAGTTAATAGAGAATCAAACAATAGCTTAATGGAATTATGCATCTCTTTCAGGAAATACATCCAGAGATAGAAGAGTAACTGGTAAGTATCTATACCCAACTAAGAAAGCTTTATTACATTTAATTCAAATAGTCTGAAGCTTGATCCACTTATATAGAAGGCTGGTCCTAAACAGTGGTATTCACTTCCATACCCTCCAGAGACACTTGAGTCACCCATACTACACCCACAGCAATTGAAATAAATGCATACCTTGACATTTCTGCACCATTTCCCTAGACATTCATAGTGTCTAAGATCCAGCTGATGGGGAGAGAACCTCCTGAGAATGAGACAGCTCCTGTGGGAGCTGGCTATTTGAACTGCTGTCATTTCCTGCCAGAGAAGTGATGACATGGTGACTTCATAAAGTTTTCAGGGAATTTAGTTGGATACAATCAAAATAGTAGCTGGTTCAGACCAGATCTAAACCACCGAAGAGGTGAAGCATGAGAGAATTTGATTCTTCTTTTTGTTCCTGTCTTCCAGCTGCAAATTGCTATTTCCTTGGCATGGGGCATGAAATAATTGAAAGCAACTGCTAGCACTAATATTTCAGTATATTTTTATTATATTCCTGCACTTTTTTGATCTGCAAAATTATTCTCTCTCTCTCTCTCTCTCTCTCTCTCTCTCTCTCTCTCTCTCTCCACACACACACACACACACACACACACACACACACACACACATGTTTGAGATTATGGTGAGGCTCGGTGGGATAGTATTTTTTCCAAGGCCACCATTCTGCAAGTTGATGACAGAATAGCTAAGTTTGTAATTTAGAGTTTGCCTTCAATTTATCTGTGTTTTAAAATAACAGCTTGGACATTTTGTTCTTGGGCTTTTTGTGATGAAGTCAAAATAAAAAGTAACCCACAGTCAACTTCTTCCTGTTTTGTTTTCTGACCTGGACTTCTTGTGAGCATTGTATCACAGAAGGGGAAAGAACTGAGAGCTTTGTAGGGAAGGAGAGGGGCTTCCCTTGAGTGGAAACAATCAAGTTTAACAAAGTTTAGGGTAGTTAGAAATGGTACTTTTATTAACTTGGAGAGTCTTGAAACTTATGCAGAACCATGGGGACAAAAGATTGGATGACTCATTTAAGAAAGACAAGCCATTACCAGCAGGTTTAGACAGAGAGTAGATGACAATGATTAAGAACCAAAGTGGCTACCATAAATGCCTACTCTCCATAAAGCTTCAGATCACCGATGTCAAACTAAGCTTGAGACAGAGAGCTTATAGTGACTATAATTAGGGAAGAGAGACCATATTACTATGTGTTTAATTTTATGTAGATATTTGGTTCATTAACATACTAGCCTTCTATGTTGGAAGTTTAGCAATACATATTTGATTGTCCTACATCTCCTATGACTCACAAGTTTATATTTAGATGGGAAATATTCACCAAATTCATCGCTTTGTATGCTTATAGCAAAAGACACAGCTGTTGACTCATACTAAATTGTTCTGTATTTAATTCTATAAACATGGGTCAGATAATGTTTTTCAATAGTTAGACACGTAAGCTAGTATTAGACACAGAAATGGCCATCTGGACAAGGCATAAATGGTTCTCATGAAACTTGAAATTGATGCCTTTGTGTGGTGGAAATAATGACTCATAAACAGACTGGACTACACTGCAAGACTTGTTTAAAACTCCGGTTGTTTATTAGTTTTCCCAACTCCTTGAACAACTCCTAACATTTTCTATACAAAAACATCCATGTACTCTCTTTGCTTTTGATGCTGAAGCCCAACAATTTTACTATGTTGCTTTAGAGCAGAAAAAAAATTTTATTAGTCTGTGTTTCAGTAGAGATCTTTGATTCCCAACTTAAATTAAGACAAAGCTAAGAAACAGCTCATACATTTATATATGGTATTTGGTCATCATTTGAAAACAAAATGCAATAAAAACGCAAAGGGGAGTGTTTGAAGAGAAACCTGTTCTCTCTAATGCCTCATCTCCTTTTTCTCTTTTTCCTTGTCTGCCTTCTTCAGTACACAGAGCTCAGAGAAACACAACAGAAGCACAAATAGTATAGAGTGAAATTCCTCCGTAATAATGACATCTCTTGAGTTAGGAGAAATCTGCCAACATCTGCAAGCTCCTCTACAGAGTTGTGAGCCAAAGCTAAAACTCATGTGTGACAGGGCTGTGAAAAGTCCAATTGATTCCTGTGTGATTGTGTCAGTTCCCAACAGAAACAATATTGACGATGTTCAACAGTGATCTTATTGGGCTTGGACCCAACTGAACATTGGTCTTTGTCAACTCATTATTCCTCTCTCAGAGGGATCTTTGCAGATTGATCTTGCCAGCACCTCTTGATGCATCTCACAAATCAGTGTTCTCCTGTTGGCAGGCAGATTTGAGCTCTGCACAGTAATTGCTGGGTTTTTTAACCTATCTCTATGCCTCATTTTCTGCCAGGAGACAGTGACTATATATTGAAAGTCATCGTTATTTGAAGAGCTAAATAAGTCCAAACAAGATTGAGTAGGTTGGTATATAGATTTTGGTCAAGCCCAGATTTGTGGCCATACCACAAGTGCTCTCAGATTGGCAAAATAAAGAATTATGTCTTTCATCTGCCTTTAACACAGTTAATTAAAAGAACCCTGAACATTTTAGAAGTCTGCAGTATCACCGGTAGGAAAGTTCAGTTCTACTGGTTTAGATGATTAGCACTTCCACTACAATTTCACAAGTTGGAAAATATGTTGCGTCAGAAGTAATGGTAGAAGGGAGGATAAGGCATTAACATTGGGTTGTATTCAACACACCATCTTCTATGATTTGATTTGCCCTTCTAGTCTGAATTGATGTCCTCCAGAAAAGTCTCCTGATATCAGTACTTCAGTTAGCTACAAAGTGTGATTATATTTCAGGTAAAATGATCAGAATAGAGTTACATCTTTATAATTAATAGGTCCACAGTTAGTTTCCCTTATGAATGAGAGACTCTTCTAGAAAGTATGTGTCCTTATATTTGCTAAGTAGAGAGGAAGATCATGGCCCATGCAGTTTCAGGATGTATGTTTGAGTTACTGATGCCCTCAAACATAAAGATTTGTTGGTTGCTCCATTTCTAAGTAATCGTTGTGGAAAAGGCAGTGACCCCTTCTCTGAAATCCTCACCATGGAGAATGGATTTTGAGGTTATCTGAAGAGACTAATGCTTTTCTTCTGACTTTTTTATTTTTAAACTTTTTTACACAGAGGAGTACTTGTTATAAAGACAAGATGAACTGAAATAACTGAGTTTAGTAGAAGGTATTTTCTATAGCTTCAAAGAACATGCAATAAAATTTGTAATTGATGTAATGAAGTGTCTTGATAATACTTGAAGAAATTCTAGACTCTCAGATGTGATTTATTTATTAATTCTCATTGTTTCTGGAGCTCGTAGAATGCAAGAGCTATTCTTGTACAACAGTTGGGATCACAAAACAGAATGATATAGTGATGATAGCCAGGGAAAGTAAGAGTTTTCCAATTCTGCACTCCATTCTTTCACCAGGTTGCTTCCTGCTTCTGACTGTCAAAGAATACAGTAATTAATCAGTCTAAATTAAAAATTTCCTTACATTGAATTTACCTTACTATATTTATTTCTTCTGACTTTCTGGGTTAGAGAAAGTTACTCAGTGTTTGCCTTTGAAAAACTTCTTTCTTGGTAGGATGAACAGTAGACAAACATGCAAAAATAAATGGCATACAAAATAAAAGATGACTAACTGCCTGCATATGGAAATTAACTATCCCAGAAGAATTTAAAAGCAAGATTAAAAGCAGATCAACTGTGGAATTGATGGAGGGTGGACTGTTGAGAACCATTTGACGCCGGACCTTTCCTTCTCCCAGTCAGTGCTAAGAAAGGGCCATGTAACAAATAGGGTGTTGGGTAATGATCCCAAAGTTTGTTTTTGTTTTTTTGTTTCAGGTAAGAATATAGGCATTTCTGAGCTGAGTCCACAAGTGATAGGGCATCTGATTATGAAATTGTATCTTTTAAAACTTATTTTATATTTTGTATAGGATTTCATAAAAATGTGTTTTATGATATATACATACTTTGATCATATTTAGCTATCATAACTCCCTGTTTTCCTCTTCCTACCCTCCCCTCTCTAACTAGTATCCATTATTCCTCTATTCTCCCTTCTGTTTTCATGCTATAAAAATGTATTTATATTTCTATATAAACTTTGTCATCCATAAACGAAGAGAACATGTGAAATTTGCCTTCCTGAATCTGCCTAATTTTACTTAATATGATGATCTCAAATTGCATACATTTCCAACAATAGCCATAATTTTATTCTTATTTAGGGCTGAATAAAATTCCATTGTGTCCATGAATCACATTTGCTGTGCCCATTCATCAGCTGATAGACACCAGCTGTTTCCAGAACATGTCTTTTGTGAATATTGCTGTAATACACAGAACAAACGCTGCTGGGAGATGTGGGTGAAGAGGAAACCATACACACTGCTTACAGGAGCAGGAATTAGTCCACTCACAATGGAAATCAGCATTTAGATTCCTCAAAAGATCCAGAAATAGAACAACTATATTAGCAATCTGTACCATTCTTGGCTTTATACTTGAGAGATAGAGATTCTAACCACACAGGTGCTTTTTTTTTCTTTCTAATAATTGACAAGTTTATCCACACCCAGAAGCTTGAGCATTGTCATAGCAAAAGCCAGCATTAGTGTAAGATATTGGCTGGTGTTCAGTGCTTTGGATACTCAAAATACATCATTCTAGAACTAAACTAAGTTGGAAGGTTTAACAGAATAGCAACAGATATCCATATCTGGGAATGCTATTTCTATTTATCACTTTATTAATGTGAATGATTATTTCATTATTTTGTTGTTGATAATTCCTTATGTATCTTCCAGAAAATATACCTAAATAGATAACAGATTTTACACAGAATTATTGAAAATGAGAAAATCAATTTAAAAAGGAAAGTAAGAAAATGATCTTAAATGGTCTTGTGTTATGAATAGGGTTTTATGGAAGACATCAGGTGACATAGCATCTCCTTGGAACTTACTATGTTCTAAGAAATAAGATGTAGGAAATGGTCCCCATTTATATAAGTTAACAATGCCTTCTTTTCTGTTTTTCAGATGGTAATGCTAAGTAGACAACTAAGGGACCACAACATTTTAAGGCATTAAAAAATACCCATTTCAAAAAGCCTTGTAATCTGGTGCTAGAACTTTCTTATGAATGAGTCCCTCATTCCCCTCATGTCAGATGAAAGATGTACTGTTAGCTGCAGGCTTCCAACAGATACCACTGCGTACTTGCACCGTGGCCCACATTTTCTCTTATGGGGATCAGAACCAGTTTCATTGCCATACCACACATGATGTGGGCTGGTACAATCTCCTACATTCCATCCCCTTTGGGTGTACAGTAGAGATTGGTAGGGAGTAACATAGGTGAGGTGACTTTCAAATATGTTTTGTCCAGTTTTGTAAAGTTCAGAACACCCTGGTATATATAGTGCTGCTGTTACTGCACAAAGAACACGGTGCTGTTCCATCAAAATCCTTTCCCCTGCCCTTGATGAATTTTCCAATGAAGCTAGTCAACACTTCATCCTTTTATGGAATGACAACCTCGACTGACTTTAAATTATCTTAGACTTTCCCCTACCATTACAATGCTTTACAGACAAGAAAAGCGGTGTCTCTTCCCCCTTGCAAATTAGAAATCAAAATAAACCAGGAGCCTTCTAATAATATTCCTTGAATGTAACTAGGAATAGCCTTGTCAGGATGAATAGCCACTCCTCACAACGAAATGCCAATTCTAATTTCAGAATCTTGTATACCATCCTGCCATTTGCAAACATTTAATGGCAATTCTTTCAACTCTGATACCGTTTGGCAACCTGACTGTCAAAATTCAATTCCTTAGGGTGCAGACTCTGAAGGGTTTTTGGTAGTTATACCCAACCGTAGATGGCACTTCTGTCCTGTGTGCAAATGAGCCGTCGCCTGGCATTCGCTCCTGGAGTTTCTATATGCAGTGGTGAATAGCAGCTCACTGCTGAGGATCCCAACAATTACTGTTCCCACTTTGCAAATATTTGCATGATTAATTTTTTCTGATGTGTGTATTCCCAACCATGAGCACAAACAGCTTTTCATTTCCGACAAGTAAAGCGGCGCCCTGAGGGGTAAAAGCAGACATTTTTATGAAGTTGCTGCTCCGGGAACTTACAATTCTTACAGAATTTTTTTTCTCTTTTTTTTTTCTGGGGTAAAATGAAAATTTAATACCTGTGAAAACTACTTTTCATTTTCATAAATGAAGTGACAGCAAGAATAAAATCTATTTAGAATCATGCAATCTTGGTGGGGTGACTGTGCTCTGTTCTTCTTGCATTTACTTAGCACCTCTCCCTCCAGGAGGGGATGCTTATGATGCTGAGATGTGAACGTGCCTCTGCTCCTGCAAGAGAGAACTCTTGGACAGCTTCACGAGTTATGAACATAATAAACCAGAGATATAAAACATAGCTTATTAAACACATTGAGAAAAAAAATCCCTGATGTGAGGATTCAATGCTGGGAGTGTTTGTAATAATGTCTTGAGAACTCAAGACATTAACAAGCATATTTTTTAATACAGGAAAGGAGGATGTTTTGCATTCCTAGCTCAGTGTTCCTGCAGGCATTCATGCCTACACCCTGCATTCTTGGAAAAATCCTAATTACCGAGTCCTCTTGGATTGCTTTCTTTTCTCTGTCCCAACCATTGACCTCCTTTTTCCAGCTCTTTCATTGATTTCTGCTGTGCAATAAGCTTTATGAACTTTGAAGTTACAGTCTCCCCCCTGTCTAGGGTTATCTAGAAGCATTCTCAAGCCGTCCCATTGGCTTGTATCTGATGGAATGCAGAGCTCAGCTTCAAAGTCACTGGATTCAGACCCTTCTTTGACTCCATCCCATCCTACCCCTTCATGATGTCTCTGCTTCTCCATAACAGTTGTATCCAGTGGCAGGTTGAAAGAGTGGTTCCCATTTGTTAGGCTATGTCATGCATACCCTTGGTCATGGGATATGTAAACTCTTTTTCTCTGCTGCTGGGCCTGAAAAAAGTGGTTGACCAGTGGAACGTTAGCAGAAGGGATGGCCTGCACTCATTTCTGTGTTTCCATCTCCATAGTTTCCATGAACTCACTCTGCAGGCAGACTTCATAGGGCAGGACTAAGTCACTCCCGTACCCTAGCTACGGCACCCTGGATCAGCATCAGCTAGCCCGGCTGACTTTACAATATATATCCATTTGCTTCACATATCTTACAAAATCTGGACTGTGGAATTCTCGGGATGGATGCACATCTGCATTATAACTCTCCTTTGACCAGAAGTAGTATTTTAACCACTTGGTTGAATAATGTTTATTAAACGCTTACTATATTTCTGATTTATTGCTAACCCAGAGAAGAAATTAAAGATACATTTAACAATATTTTTAATGTATAAACTAGTAGGTACAATAATAATAATAAACTAGTACAATACAATAAAGAAAACATTGTCAACTAATGAGACAAATAATCAATGTAACAAAATGTAATGAGGCAAGTGGCAGACTCCATCGCACATGGGAAGGCAGGCCTGATGTGTCTCGTTCATCTTTCATCATTTGTCTTTGGTTTTCATGTCTTATTTGACTATTATTTTCCCTTATATCAGACTCCTCTGTTGGGGGAACTTATTGATAAGCACATATATGCATATATTATCTCTTGCTCTTAGACTGGTATCTCCTGAAACATTATGTGGTTTAGTTAACTCGGTCATCTTTGCATGGCATTTGGCAACCGGGCTCTGAAGACAAGTCTTGAATTGATCAGTTCCATTTAACCTGCAAAGCATCTAATGTTGCACTATTATTCAATAGTCATCTGCAGATTTGATTTAACTGTGTTGTCGCTTCTGATGACCAGCGATGTACCTGAAAGCAAACATTATGAATTCCATAGGTCACCCCTAAAGAAACGGGAGGTGAGCACTGCTGTATTGACACACAGGGAAGAAACCGAGTTGGGGCACAGTCTCCGTTGGGGAAGATCTTTTATGTGCATCTTCAAATCTGCAGTCTAGAAAAAAATGAGAGTGTTCTAAAGCTTCATTCGAGATGATAAATTTGAACAAATACACTCTATTTTCCGAGCATCTGTATCAAAGAATTTTTGCCACAATTTAAATCTGATTCAGGTGGTGAAACATCTGGAAATCATGATGCATTTACAGAACATCATAAAATGTTGACATATAAAGCTGAAAATTATGTAATGTACCATTTTGTGCTAAATCAGATGCCATCTCATGCTGGAGTCTCTGGAGATGAGGAATGGCAGGTGCCAAATGTTCTAGGGGAAAATGAGAGCGGCTTAAAGAAATCTGATTTTTAAAAATTAATGAGTTTGGAAAAGTCTGCATTATTCTACTTTGGTCCTGAGATGTCTAAATATATCTATCAAAAAACATTAAATAGCCTAAATATGTTCTCAATGTTAATTTGACTTTTTAGTTAAGAGCAACTATATAATATTATATTTCATGGACTAAGAGATAGAAAGGCTTATAGTCTGGAGAAAATTACCTTCTGAACCTACAGAGGAAAAGAAAAACCATAAAATTGGTTGCAGCCTTGTTGCTGTAGTTAGAGAATTAGAAGAATTTGGGTGGGTTTGACTCTTGGTTTGCACATTTCTAACCCTTCTTGGTATTTTACAAAGAGGAGTTCTAAGCAGAACTCCCCCTGCTGCTCCCGTCAGTGGCCATCAGCATCAGACTCCACAGCAGTCCAAGCAGACCTCCTTCTCCCTGCCTCAAAGAGCCGTGCTTCCTAACCAAAGGAAGAAGGTCTTGCATTGCCCATTTTATTAAAATTATTAATCCAAAACAATGTTGTTCCACTCTGCTCTTTGCCCCGTTCCTCCCCCCCTCGGATGCCCCCACCTCTGCCTCTCCAGGGCCCTCCAGCAGTGCCATTGCACTTTTTCCTTTCCATACTTGCGGCTTCTCTAACCCTGCCCCTCAAACCCCATTCCAACCCTAATAGCCTCTGTCCTTTGGCTCTCAAGTTTGGTATCTTTGTAATTTAATGGTGAATTTTAAAACCCCTTTTCCATATCATTCACAAACATCTCTTGAGTAACTACCATTGTTAGGAACTTTTCAACATTAATTCACATTAAAAATGAGGTTATGTTCCTGGGCTTGTGGCTCATACATTCTATCATAGGAGTTGGATTTTTTTTAAAAAAAATATTATATATATATATATATATATATGTATGTACATATATTTTGCCTGAGGCCAGAAGAGGATCCTCATGAGATACTCTGGACTAGAGTTACAGATATAGTGAGCCACCCTGTGTGTACTGGAAACAGAACCCAGAGTCTCTACAAGTGGATGTTAACCACTGAGCCACCCAGCCAGCCTTGAGAGACATTTTTAAGGCAGATTTAAGTGTTATACAGATTGCCATATAAGACATCCAAAGAAAAATATCAGATCCTCAGATAAGTTTGAATTTAAGAAATGCCACAAAATACACTTTATTATAAATCTGTTCCATGTCATATTGAAATAAAATGAAAGAAGGTACAAATTTACCTGATTTTTTTAAAAAGTAGATCTGTAGTTAGCGCCCCAGCAACAGTCCTATACCCAATTGCCAGGATTCTATATTGACAACTTTCTTTTGTATGGTCTCTCAGTGGGTGTAGATTTTGTTGACACCTAATCCCCACCTCCCTGGGATATTTTCTTGTGACAGGGCCAGGTTGTATAATTCTCTAACCTTAGACGTCACCTTTCTGGTTACTGTCCACATCATACAGCTCTAAAAGCGCAAAGCAGAGTCCAGAAGTCCATGCTTGCCTGCACCTTCAGTGCTCTGCTGTCCCATTCTTGACTTGTCTTACTTATTAGCTTCTTCAAAATCCCAGGTGGTAAGTGCAGCAATCAAGAATGAAGCCTCTGAAACACACAGTCGGTATTCCATGCCCTGACTCCTCTGCCTGCTGACAATTAGGACTTCACACAGGTCTCGGGCCGAGTCTCAGTTTCTCCATTTGTACCTACGTCTGCGAGTTTCCAAGGACACTAAATGTGGCCGCATGTGTGGAAGAGAGCACACTGGCGCTCTTCCTCTGCTATGGTGTTGCCTCATAATCATGACCACCTGGGTGAAGTTTCTAGAATGGCCTGGAAGGTCTAGTACCCAATAGAAAACTTCAACATTAAGTGATTATTGAAATGAATAGAGAAAGAGAAAAAATAAATAATGGCTTCTATGGTGATGCTTTAAAAAAAAAAAAAAACAACAGTGTATTTATCCTGTCCTTTGTTGTTGTTGTTTTACCCTGTAATGGTGAGCAGCAAAAAATAATTTGTCTTATTTTAAGGAAAAAAATATAGACCACTTGAAGTGGGAAATGAAACACACACACACACACACACACACACACACACACACACACACACCACATTCCAACAAAGCTCCAAGTATAATATGTGAGTCAAGTCCTATCTGTACCTCCTCTCCTTTCCTTTTTGGGAACTAAATTTTCAGAGGTCAGAATCAGTTCTTTCAGTAAAAGGCCACTCTCCTAACTGTGTAAGCTTTGGGTCACTGGTAAAAATATTCAATGACAATCATGGTGATGGCCCCCTGATGATCTGTCCAAGCAAAATCGGATTAAGCAGCAGGTTTCCAAACCAACCGTTCAGCAGGAAATGATTCATTTTCTATTATACTTCTGTAGCTGGTGTGTTTTGGCTTTATGCTGTTTGTCATATATACTAGCCAAGTTTGTAAATTGAACTCTACAGTGCACCTTCAAATATTCTGAGAAATAGAATCTCTGGGGCTTGGAACATACCATGTTCTTGGTCTTGCCAGAAAGCATGAGGGAAGCCTAGTATAAAATAATATATTCCATCTGCCTGAGAGATTAGTGAAAATGTAAAAATCATTATTGCTATAAATCTTTAGTGTCCTTATATTATTACTGCAAGTCTACAGTATGCTTTTGGGGCCTGGGAATCATGAAAGAAATGTCTGAAATAACCACAGAAAATATAGGGTGGATGACACAGAAAGCTCCATGAGAGAGCAAGCCCCAAATTATCACAGACCCAGCTCCATCGTCTTGGAAGACGGCAAATCTTTGCAAAAAGTCAGAGTACGTTAGGATAGAAGCGACTTTGAGAGTGTGGACACAAAAAGGAGAGAATACTATGATTTGTGTCGCCACTCAAAGGTATATTTTGTTGTTTTCGCCTTCTTCAGAATATTGTGAACACTGAAAATTTCATCTGAAAACAAAACGTCTCGTGGAGAGTTCTGGGAGCCCGAATGAAATGAACAAATGCAGAGCCAGTGAATGAATGGATGAGGGCCCTGAACTTAAATGATATTGAAAAATCAGGGTTTTTTGAAGCAAAATATGTAATAAAATATAAGCTTATATAACTCTCAAAATCCCTGTGGGAACTTAAGCACTCTATGTAATTAAATCTAATCTTTCAGCTTCTACAAACTCAGTTTTACTTTCCTAAGCCCTTCCACACCGAAGACATTCTTCAATTGCTAGCAATACTACACATTTTTTTTCCATTTTAAAAATTTAAACCAAAAATCATGAGATAATTATCAGGAACGTTTTGTATTGTGTATTCCAGTGTGTTACATTTTTATGTGATTTCCCAAGTCTCGCTACAGTGACTGCAAACTGTACTAGGTGAGAGAAAGAAACCCTCAAGTCTCTAAAATGCTAAGGTGAATTCTTTGTTATTCCTTTTCTAGGTGAAGTGCTGTGTTAATATCTTGAGAGATAAACAAAACCATTGGTAACAATAGAGTTTCCAACCCCTCCCAAAAAAGCAAACACTTGGCATGCTTAGTTTTAGAACAGAATACACTTGGTTGTGTAGCAAGTAGAGTGATATCATTTCTTATAGTCCCCTTATCCCCAAAAGATTCAATACTTTTAGAACAACTAAAATCTTGGACAGACAACTAGTAGATTCAGAAATCCCTCAGCTAGGGAAACATAGAACAGGCAGCAAACAGCACTGGGTAAGGAAAAGACAACAGAGAGGAAGGAAGGTAGAGAGGGAGGGAGGGAGGAAATTGCCTGGTTTTGGACTTCCTATATAGAAGAAAGAGAAAACAAGGTCTCTGAAGCCAGACACTGACCAGTTCCGCTAAGTATTTACAAAGTAGCCACAAACAGAGCTCACATTTAGATTTGCATTAAAGGACAGATTATTAATATAGTTGATGATCCAGATAATCACTAAAATATTTTCTACCATAAAAAGGATACATGAGTTAATTTATATCCTGTATGCTGGCATGTGCCTGTCATACCTGCACTGGACATGCTGAGGCAGGAGGATCAAAGAATTAAGACCAACCTGGACTACATAGCAAGATTCTGTCTTAAAATAAAAAAAAAATAGAAAAAGTTAATTCACAATCTAGTATAAATCCGTCATCTTAATGATTGTGTACATGAAAACTGCCCATCAGGTAAGCCAGGCTTGGGCAGCAGGTGCCGCTGTCCACACTGAGTGAGTCTGCCTTTATGAGAGTCTTGATCAGCCTGCAGTGACCTGCCCTTGAAGCGGTAGTTTGCCCAAGCACTCTCTGGCTCTTTGCACATCTTTAATAGTTTTCTTGACGGACTATGAAGAACTGCCAGATGACAGTTCTATTTCATTTTTGTCACTGCCTGGTGCTCCCTTTCTCTCTCTGGCTTTTTCTCAAGGGCATGATTCTATAAGTCAACGTGGCAATGTTCACGGTGGGGATTGCTCTTTCAACCACTGTATTGATGTAGCAAGAGCGAGTCACAGACGTGTCAAGATTTCAGGCCTTCAAAAAAGTAATCAAGGAGTATTTTATAAACTCTAATGTCCTTTCCATTGGAAGCAAATTGAAACTGGGGATTGGGATCTGATATTAAGGGTTTACTTTAAAACACTGCTGCCAGAGGCATAAAAACCCATTTTGATTAATATACTGTAGGATTTTGTTCCCTTGGAAAAAAAAAGCACAAACGATGTGCTTTTGTTTCCTGAGTTTTAAATAAAACATTTGTCATTATTTTACACTGTATGATCTAATTGCACAATTATTTCATTAAATGGCACCAGAAAAATATGATTTCAGATTCCTCCTGCATATTCTATGTTTTAAGTAAATATCACTTCAGTCAAAGATTATTTATTAAATTACGTGATTCCTTGCTAAACATAATTGAGATGTCAAAACTTTTTTATTAGTTCTGCATAATGAAATAATTGAGGAAATAGTAATAAATTATTTCTTTTGTAATTTAGAATAAATAAAAACAGTTGCTAGGATTTTCTGTAAGAATGTGGTACTCTGAAAACTCTCTCTCATATAATCATGCTGATGGATGTCATATGTTTCCTCAGCAAAAACGCAAAGTGAGCTTGCATTTCTGTCTCCTGTACAGAGTCAACTGCGCTCTTCCACACTGCATGGGCATAAAGGTTTCTTTAGATACTGTTTCTTTTGATTGCCTCGGTGTAGAAAGGGAGGAGAGCTTAATTCCAAAATTAAGGATGCTGGTCTACTGGACATGACATTTTCATTATGCTTATTAGCTTCTACCTGTTATAAAACCACAGCTTTACCCTAAGAGTAGGAAGTTAGTTTAAAAGCCCTGAAATACCAATTTAGTTTTAAGGATCAAGAAACTATTAATGTGGGGGGAATGGAGAGATGGCTCAGTGAGTAAAGCAAATCTGAGGACCAGAGTCTGCAATTCCAGGACAGACTAGATGCCAGACAAGTGTGATGGTCTGCCTGTAACCCCAGAGCACAGAAGATAGACAGATGAAGCAGAGGTGGTGGAATCGGTGATCTCTGCATCCAGAGGGACACCCTGCCTCAGTAAAGAAAATGGAGCTTGATCAAGTGAGTTACCCATCAGCAACCTCTCATCTCTACATGTGTTTGTGTGTGTGTGTGCACGCGCACACACACACACACACACATTCACACATAAATGCACCTCTACATGTAAAAGGAAACAAAGATACTGTTAAAGCTAGTGTAAGATGTCAGGTACCATGAGGGACATGGGGGCTTGGATGTTGACTTTGGCTTCAAAGACCTCACCATCCAGAAAAGAGGTTTGGTTCATTAATGCGTATAGTTGACTAGTGTGCTCCCTGAAAGTAAAGAAGACATATCAACATAGACTTTTGAGAAAACTGGA
Organism: Microtus oregoni; assembly: GCF_018167655.1. Classification (NCBI taxonomy): domain Eukaryota; kingdom Metazoa; phylum Chordata; class Mammalia; order Rodentia; family Cricetidae; genus Microtus; species Microtus oregoni. Next base: position 16,360,452 of record NW_024543090.1, read on the forward strand.
GACCCCATGACTTAAGAGAGAGGAATGATGGGACATGGGCAGAAAAACAGCAAAGGATTTGATTTTGAGCTTGAAGGAGAGTGATGGTAGCCGTAACTAACATTTTTTTTTGAACTATTGGGTGACCAGATATTCCTTAAAATTCATTTTCTTTAACATAGGACTTGGATGTAATAAGGTCAATGGATATGGATAGTTGGGATGAAAGAAACAATGTGAATATAGGAGTTGAATGGGGATGGGTCCTGACTTTTAACTCTTCTGTACATAGAATTGGAGGTACTGGTGCACATGAGACAGGACCACAACCTCACCTCCCTGCAGTAGCTTTGATAACACGTGCAGCATCAAGATGATAAGAGCCATGCATCCCTTAAAGATAATTAGATTTGGCTTAGCTTCACTACAGGCTGTTTTGACCATGGAATCGTGAATTTATTAACAAAACTCTTGTTCTTTCAGCTGGAAAATCTGAGAATTAAGCACAAAATGTAAAAGAAAACAAAAAATACAAAGAACAAAACAAAACAACGGCCCCAAAAGCAGACTATTCCTGGTGTGGCATCAAATTATCTAGCCATATAATTTTCCAGTCCACAGTTTATATGCTCTATACTCTGAAGTTATTGGGTCCAGTATGTGTCTGTCTTCCTCACAGCCTATTGCTTGGGGACACTCTGGGTTTCTCAGCGTGCTGATTGGCTCAAGAATGATTTGAAGGAGGGTACACTATACTCCATCACCTCGTTCACCAACCCATTCAAGAGGCATACCTCTCTGGCTTGTGCTGGGGAATTGGAATAGCCACCTTCGAAATTCTTTCTCCCTCACCGTTCCTCATGCTCTCCTCACCTTTCCTCTTTTGGAGGGCTCACCTCACTTTCTGATGTTTGGTGACACTGTTTTCCAGCTCTTGAAGACGCATCTTTTTCTTCATTATAGTTAAAGCTTGTTCCATCCTCTACTGTTGAAAGTCTTGTGGGCCATCCCTCTCCTACGACTTATTCAAGATCAATGGAAATATCTATTTACAGAAACAGTTGTTTAGGAATGTCTATAACTATTAGCAAGGAAGTGCTAAATGCTTAATCATTCTGCTTTTCCACCAGCCACACATTTGTTTGCTGCTGATGTCCACACAGCACCAGTGTTTCTAAGTAAATCTCTTCTGCTTGGCTGTGCAGTGCAATCTCACTGTGGTTTACATTTGGATTCTTTAAAACAGTTAATGGCATCAAGTACTCAGATTTGGAACCCACACATACAATTTAGTGACTAATTTCTATTTATTTTTGTAATTTTACTAGATTGTCTTATTACTTGGTTAGTTCTAGCTTCATGCAATTACAAGTCAACCAGGCTTTTATATGACCATAGTATTTTTTAGCACCTGGTAAAATACTTATAAATGTAATTGTCACATAGAATGGTAAGTCTGTCTCACTTTATATTTCCTAACAGAAAATTTGTGATGAATTACATAGACTCTATATAGCAGTTAAATGTGGATTCACAAGCTAACATTATTGAGTAATCCAAGTTATAATAATAACATATCTTCTCATATTGTTTATCAGTAACTTCTCTCAGAAATATTTTATAGTTTTTAATCTGTAAGTCATATATATCAAAATTAACTCAGATTTTATGATATTATAAATAGTTATTTTAAGTTGAAATGCCCAGTTGTTTGTTGTTAGCATATATGAATAAAATTTCATTTTGTATATATTGAATATACTATTTGTAGTTGTGACAAACTCTATTTATGAAGGGCTGATCCTGGCCCGCAGTTCAAGGATATGGTCCATCATGATGGAGCAGTCCTGCCACCAGGTGCTTGAGGCAGCCGCTAACATGGCACCAGCTGGTCACATGGCATAATCCAGTCAATGGCATCAGCTGGTCACATGACGTCAGCTGTCGGGAAGCAAGGAGAGATGAACTGGTGGTCAGATCCCTTTCTTCCTTTCACTCTTTCTTGGATCCCAAGCAGTTGAAGTGCCAGCCACATTTAGGGTTTTTCTATCTCTGCTAGCCCATCCAGAAACTCATTCATAGTCTCACCAAGAGGCTTGTCTCCTGAAGATTCTGTCTTGTCAAACTGACAACTGAGATGAATCTCACTCCGACCTTACAGTTTGTAATTTTACTAGATTCTGATATTAATTCTAATGGTTGTTCTGTGGGCTGACCTGGATGCAACACACAGATGATTACTTGAGTAAACAATTTTTTCTCTTTTTTTCCTTCTGACCAGCTTGCTTTTATTATTTTTCCTCACTTTGATAAGGTCTTTTAGGACTGTTTTAAATGGAATCATGAGAGGATAGGAGGTAAGAGAAGATGTCATGGGGAAGAGAACAGGAGTGAAAGGGAACAAAAGAGTAACAATACATGTGGCTGGAAACAAAAGAAGACACTGGGAAGAGGAAAGTGGTCAGGTGATCAGAGTGATGGTGGAGGGCTCGGGGAAGACAGCAGCGTTCAGGGAGAATCAACAGTAAGCATGTATGAAAACCCCAAAATGAAACTTTCTTCTTTGCATATCAAGTTTTAAAAAATAGATATGGTTATTTGCTAAAAGCTTTCCTACATCTATACATATGTAGGAATGATCATACACTTCTTTCTTCATTTAGTTTGCTTATTAAATAAATATGTGGTGTTGATTGCTTTCAAATACTCAACTAAGAGTAGGCTGGTGTAAACCCCTATTTGTTACTGATGTACCAACATCTGACCTATTGTCTGATTCAAGTTGCTACAATGTCCTCACTGTTTCTATGGCTTGTGGAATATTGGTTTGTAGTGTTTTTCTTCCTATCCTTTTGAATGGTTCTGGCTCCTTTGGCACCAGGTCATTTCTAGCCTCACAGAATGTGATAGACCCATTTTCGTTGCTTTGGGTAGACATTTTTATTTTTTTTTAATTTTTTTTTCCATTTTTTTATTGAGAAAAGGAGAAAAAAAAAACAAGTTTCCACCTCCTACCAGCCTCACATTTCCCTCCCCCTCCTCCCACCCTTCTCCCCCTCCTCCCACCCTTCTCCCCCTCCCCCCACTCCTCTCCCCCTCCCTCTCCAGTCCAAAGAGCAGTCAGGGTTCCCTGCCCTGTGGTAAGTCCTAGGTCCTCCCCTCTCCGTCCATTTCTAGGAAGGTGAACATCCAAACTGGCTAGGCTCCCACAAAGCCAGCACATTACGTAGGTTCAAAACCCCTTGCCATTGTCCTTGGCTTCTCATCAGCCCTCATTGTTCGCCATGCTCAGAGAGTCCAGATTTATCCCATGCTTTTTCAGTCACAGTCCAGCTGGCCTTGGTGAGCTCCCAATAGATCAGCTCCACTGTCTCAGTGGGTGGGTGCACCCCTCGTGGTCCCAACTTCTTTGCTCATGTTCTCCCTCCTTCTGCTCCTCATTGGGACCTTGGGAACTCAGTCCAGTGCTCCAGTGTGGGTCTCTGTCTCTATCTCCATCCATCACCAGATGAAGGTTCTATGATGATATGCAAGACATTTTTAATACCATTTCTTAGTACTATCTCTACCACAAACATTTGATAGAATCTCCAAGTGATACTATCTATCTAGGCTTAGAGAGTGATTTGTAGGAATGTTTTAGGCTATAAATTAAGTTTACTTAAGTATAAAGGATTAGTTATCTTTTCTTATATATGCTTTTAGACTATGGATTTCAACAAATTTATTTCCTCTTGTCATCATTTTAACGTTTTTAAAAGCTATAGCTATGACCCACCTAACATTCCATATTCTGGTATTAATAGTTTTCTGGGGTTACTAACAATAGCACATGTATTGTTACTCTTTTGTTCCCTTTCACTCCTATTCTCTTTCCAATGACATCTTTTCTTTCCTCCTCCCATCCTCTCATGATTCCATTTAAAACAGTTCTAAATGGCCTTATCAAAGTAAGGAAAAATAATAAAAGCAGCATGTACTAATTTTGGTACATGCTCTTCAGTGATATTGGTAAGCTTAAGACACAGTGCATCTTTCAGTAATACCTCTCACTTGCTTCCTACTTCATTCGTATCCACCCCACCTTGTTATTTCTTTCTCTTCACTTTCCTTGAGTTTGCTCTTCCCTTTTCAACACCATAACATGTAAGTAAAGACTCATCATATCATGCTGATTATCTGTTTGGCAGTATTCCACAATTTTGTATCATGTGTTTTCATGTTCCATCTAATTCAAAATAATTGATTCCCAATGTAATTATTTTTGCTTTGACATATATATGTGTGTGTATATATATACATACACACACACACACACATATATATAATATATATATATATATATATATATATATATATATATATATGAAATATATATATTTCTGTTTCCCAGATAGCTAGCTTTCAAATATGGATTCCAGGTATGGTGGTCAGAGCAGGAACATTAAAAACAATTTCAAGTCTTTTCTATTTATTGAGAGTATTTTAGTCTAGAGCATAGTATGTCATGTTAAGTGTATGATGTCTGTCTTTCAAAAAATATGTATTTTTTTTTCCTTTGGAACTGGAGCATTTTACAGATTGCCAATCAGGAAAAGTTAGTATATAGGGTGCTCACATACTGTTCCTTATTTAGTTTATATATTCACTTAATTATTGAGCAAGAGATTTTGAAATATTTAGATGCTTATGAATTTAGTCAATTTTCTTTCATTTCTGTAAGCTTTTGCCGTTGTGTTTTTGAAGGTCTATTATTAGAAACAGACACAACTAGGATTGTTATGTTTTATTGGTACATTGGCCTTCTGTCTTCTGCTGAATCTCCCTTTATTCCTGGAATAATCTTTCCTCAGATATCTTGTCTAATATTCATATAGTAAATAAATTTATTTTATTTAATTTATTATGATCAATCTTTCTTCATTTCTTTTATTTTGACCTCTTTATGCTTTATATTTAAAGAGCAGTTCTTACAAACAGCATGCAGCGCATCAACTGACATTTGTGGTCTCTAAATGGAATGCTTAAAACATTTTCAGTTAATGGGATTTTTGCATTTTGAATGAATTTAATGGCCCTACTTTGCTATGTATTGTACCTTTTAAAATTATTTTTTAAAATTTTTCTTTATGTGTGTTTGTGAGTGCCTGAATGCATGTATATGCACCACATGTTTGCAGTGCCTCTCGGGACCAGAAGAGGTTGTTGGGTTCCCTGGAATTGGAGTTACAGATGGTTGTCAGCCACCCAGTGTAAGCTCTTGGAACCAAACCCATCTCCTCTGTAAGAGCAGTATTGTGCTTTCCCACTGAGCCATTTCTCCAGTTCCATGATTTGTCTTTTTCAAACTGTCTCTGCTCTTCCTTTTCATGTATGGGTAGTGAGCTGGGGCTTAAACGTAGATCCTGACGTTGCTAGGTAAGCTGTTTGGCCATGGAGACACATCCCCACCTTCTCTGTTCTTTGTGTTCCTTTCCTTCTTTCCATGTTTTGGAACATCATTTAGACGGATTAATAGTGATTATTCTAACTAGAAAAAGATCTTCAGAAATAGATTATTCCTATTTTCATACATTAAACAGAGCTTTAGAGTAATCTACCATTTGTTGATGCTTCCATAGTTACTCAATAAGATTCCTTAAATTGACTTACACAGTTTCTTGATTTGCCACCTCCCAGATAATGCTCTTCCTTACCTCTAGGTCACCCTTTGGCTCTCACCACAGTGGTGTCCCTCTTAGTCTTCATATGTGTAAGGCTAATTCCAGATTTGAGTGTACTTATACTCTCTTCACTTTCTGGAATTCTCTATTTAACTCGCCTTCTGGAAGTGGTCTTTATCACTTTTATCTTGAGATAAAAAACACAGGAAATACCTTTCTTTGCTTGATTTCAATGAAATAAAACTATGTCAACGTCTGTAAAACTGAGATGGAAATATATATGAATTCTCTTCTTAAGTCATCGTAATTCAATGTTGTGTGGACCATTTGTGAAATAAATACATAGTTTAGATAGCATCATTTCATGAAACAAGATATGTTTAAAAGTTGGGAAATTAATAATACATAGCATAATAGAAAGTTTCACATTATATGATCCAAGGTGCTCTTAGGTGTGCATGTGTTCATGTGCGCTCTCTCTCTCTCTCTCTCTTTCTCTCTCTCTCCCTCCCTCCCTCCACCCTCCCCTCCCTCCCTCTCTCCCTCCCCCCTCCCCTCCCTCCCTCTCTCCCTCCTTCCCTCTCCCCTCTCTGGTGCATAACAGAGTGCAAAATTCCATCATCTAAACCTTTGCTTTAAGTTGTATGGGAACTTAAGGTTTTCATTAAAATTTTGACTACTCATGAAGGTGAAGGAATGCGTTTGTTAATATTATGCATAAAGCAAGTGGAAATGAGACTTGTGTCCTGAAATACAACTTTCTGTCACGTGATTAGTTTCATGTTCAAGCTGATGTCAATTCTTTAATTTATCCAGAGTAGTTGGGTATGTAGTAGCTTGTGTGCCTTTTTCATATGAAGGCCATTCAGAGGGATTTGCTAGCAGGTAGATTTGCATTTTGAATATTGAAGCAAATATTTTCTATTCTTGTAGCATATGCTTAATATTTTATATATAACTTTTAATAGATCAACTTAATTATTTAAGTAAATATAAATGAAAAATGGAGTGATAATGATTAATTCATAAAATTTGCTTCTGTAGGCTGAAAATGAATGAAAAACAAAAGCAAGTTAATTCTACTTACATGCAGTGAAATCTCTCAATCTGGGATCCCCATCATAGATTGCTCTCCTATTTGCAAGAAGAAAAACAAAAAGTGATAGATTCAAATATTAACCACAATAGTTTATCTAGAAAATAACACACACAAGAAAAAAGACTTTCTGATCTCAGGGATGATAGCCAGTATAACTGGTTCCTCTAGAGTTAGGTAATTTGAATAGTCTTGTAGTTTTACAGAATGAACTAAATAATGAAGCCTTTCCACTCCCAACTCCTCTCAGATTCACGGAATTCAAATCAGCTATTTACGGATTGTGAATGAATCGCCTGCCGATAACATTGTCAACAACATAGAGTTTTTCCAAACGATATATGTGAAAGATAAGAAGAAGACTAAAGGTCAAACATGAGAATAATATTTTCAAAAGCAGATGCTTCCGCCTCTGATCTGATGAACTAGTTTATCATTATCATGTACTTTCTCATTTCTTTCCACATTTTCAAGAGCCTCTTGGAGCCTTATTTGTTCAGAAAACATGCTTAAAACCAGAATTTTTACATCTTTCCAAATTCTTCACCAAACTGTAAATGATCTTGTGAGGGTGACTCAGGAACCCTCCAGAAGTGGCTGGGATAACATCATTCTGGGAGCAGCATGGGACTTTCAGGACAAGAGGCAAAGTTGCTCACTGTGCCTATCCTGAGGCTGCGACAAAATCACTCAGAATTTGTTTTTTTCTACTACCTAATTGTTTTTGCCTTGATTTTTATGACTGGCTTATAGCAACCTGAGAGACTGAATATCTAGCCAATCTATGACATAGTTATGCCTTTTCGAGCCTGAATTCCTCAGGTTCACCACAGGTTCTACTTCAATCATTAATAATTTTCTGACTTTTCTTTGGCCACAGAGACCCCTGCATAGAGACCTCTGCATTTGTCATGCAGATAATAATAACAGTTGGCATTATGAAGTATATCCATTCAGGTAGAGAACCATATCTCCTTCGTTTAAAAAAAATCTACTTTTAATTCTAGAGTTTTAGATGTCAAAAATATTATATAGTGTGTACGTAGACACTTTCCCTATATCCAGCATCTGATTTCAAATGTTAATTAACAATAACTACATTATTATGGTACATTTGGTCCATGTATATTAGTTAATATGGTCTATCTGTCACATATGCAATCAATATTGATACATTTCTGACTGAAATCCATAACTTATTTAATTTCCCTTAAGTTTTACCTAGCATTGCACAAGAAGTAGAGGAAGCCCTGAGCAAGTCAACTGGGGAGTAGATATGTGTTCACTCCACATAGATAAAACCATGTGAAGGGCCCCATAGCCTTTGGCTCAGTGAGATAGAAAAGCTTTCCTGAGAGAACTGAGTGTTGACATTTTGTGCTGAAAATGTCCAGCATAGATTCCCCCTTCATATATGTATGGCCTAAAGACTGCTTCCCTGGAGAGAATGGTCCTACTGGTCCAGCTGTATAACATAAACTTCGCTTCCCCACTATCAGTATGTAATAACCCAACCTCCTTGTCGACTTATTGTATGCAATAACTCCGTCTCTGTTCAAATCTACACAATAAACACACTGAGACTCGGAGTGCTGAAGTTTCTCCAGTGGAGAACCCAGGCCATACGATCACAGCATTTTGTCCGTGTGTCCCTTTGCCTGTCATTTCTCCATTCTCTAACTACTCCACTTAGGTCCAAGTCCTGGAGTCATGATAGACATGGCACAGTGTGCCTTTCTGTTCCAGTATTTCATTTTGAATCCCACTGAGATTCAAGAATCATGATGGTTTCAAGAAGTGCTCATAACTAGTGTTGAATGAATTATTCCTCTGTTGGCATTTTCTGAAGTTTTTTTTTATGCATTGGCTAAAGTATGACTTTGGGAACAGGAAGACTGGAAGTGCTATTTTTGCCGCATCAGATTTGTATTTGTATTACCAATATGATATCATTTTGATGGTGACCTTGATCACCTGACTGAGACAGTAAAGGTCATGTCTTGCAACTGTGATATTATTATTTCTTCCTCTTCTTTATACAATATTCTTTAGAAGAAAGGCACTAGATACAGCCAACTTGACTTAACAGCAAGTTATGCTCTACTTCCTCCAGGGTGTAGTATCTCCATAAATTATTTAGAATTCCCCTAAATGGGAGACTAATCTATTTTATCCAATTTCTTTATTTGATTATTTATTCATGTAAGTAGAGATTCTTGGGTATTTGTTTAATCCAAATCTATTTTATTTATTTTGTTGTTTTTTTTTTATTTTAGCTCTGGGCATTGGAAGCTCTTTAGTTGTCTCTCGTGTCCTTGTAAAGTATCCTGGTGTGTGTGTGTGTGTATCTGTGTGTCTGTGCTTGTGCATGCGTATGTGTGCGTGTATAGGTGTGTTGAGTATTTCCTTGTTTTTTGGTGTTACATACTCAAAACTTAAATGTTTGGTCCAGCTTAAAACTCACCATTTGTGTAAATTTCTTGCTTCCATTTTTGTTTTTTTAAGAACTGGAAACCAAAATCTAGGTGTACATATGTTCACGGCTACTGTGGATCACTATTTTGATCTTTTAAGTTAAAAACCAAAGAAACACCATAAACTGAACTATATGAATTAAAATATTTTATAATAACCAAAGAAACACCATAAAGTGAACTATATGAATTAAAATATTTTATATGTAACCATCAAAGTCTTTATGAATATTGTCGTAAATTCATATTGGTATCTCTTTAGTCCATTATACCATACATCATTCTAGCCCAAACTCTTATCTATAATTACATCTACAACAAGAAATCTGGCTCCCAGCATTCTTCACGTAAACACTTCTTGTTTCATTTCTGTACACATGCACAGTGGTAGCAGAGTTCTGACTTCATATCCTGATGGTGGACAATGCCATCAGTGAGGGTACAGTGCTTAAGTGCAGCTTCTGATGTTTTAATCTTGCTAATTCTACTCATTTCTAAAGTCACATTGGTAAGCACCCACTCTAACCACTTACTCAAGTGAGGTCATGTCATCTGCCAAATCCCTTCATAGGAATCTTCTTAAATGCTTTTTAAAAGCATATATATTAAGGTTCACTCTGTGACTTCTGAAAAATACATTTCAATAATCTGTATAATCTATAAAAGGAATTCCTTGCATCTCTAGTAACTCAGTGGATTTGTTTCCTATTATTTTACATTTCACAAAATATTAACTAATTATCCAGGTATGGTTACTTGCAACTGTAATTCCGTATTCATAAAGCTAAAGATTATCAATAATTTAAGGTCAACTTGAACTTAGCAGCAAATTCTAGGTCAGTCTTAGCTATGTAAGTATTGAATAGCTTGAAACAACAGCCAAACTAGACCCAATGGACTCTTCAATAAGAGGATGGCTTAGAGGTTAAAGCATTTACCACAGGAAAATAGCACTTGTTTTCAGATACACAGAATCCATATAAATTCCCGGCAAACATGATGGCCTCCTTCCATCTTCAGAAGGCTTAGATAGGGATCTCTGAGTCAATCTAGCTAATGAGACTAACCATATAGATGAATTCTGTGTTTGATTGAAAGATTCTGTCTCAAAGAATAAGACAGAAGATTCTGGATATCAGCCTTCGGCTTCTACATGCTCACAAGCTCCCACATATGTGTGCTTAGACACACTTGAACACATTTACACACACACACACACACACACACACACACACACACCTACACAGTACATACAGATACACATGAAATGAAGAAAAAGAAAAACAAAACAAAGCAATAAATCAAACAAGCAAACAAATAAAAACAACCCTAACTGGGTCTTTATTTTTTATTTTTTTTTATTGAAAAAATTTCCACCTCCTCCTCCCCGCCTCCCTATTCCCTCCCCCTCCCTCCACTCCTCTCCCCCTTCCTCTCCAGTCATAAGAGCAGTCAGGGTTCCCTGCCCTGTGGGAAGTCCAAGGTCCTCCCCCCTCCATCCAGGTCTAGGAAGGTGAACATCCAAACAGACTAGGCTCCCATAAAGCCAGTACATGAAGTAGGATCAAAACCCAGTGCCATTGTCCTTGGCTTCTCATCAGCCCTCATTGTCCGCCATGTTCAGAGAGTCCGGTTTTATCCCATGCTTTTTCAGTCCCAGTCCAGCTGGCCTTGGTGAGCTCCCAATAGATCAGCTCCACTGTCTTAGTGGGTGGGTGCACCCCTCGCATTCCTGACTTCCTTGCTCATGTTCTCCCACCTTCTGTTCCTCATTGGGACCTTGGGAGCTCAGTCCGGTGCTCCAACGTGGGTCTCTGTCTCCGTCCATCGCCAGATGAAGGTTCTATAATGATATGCAAGATATGGTCTTTAAATTGTTTCACTTTTCAGACTATCTTCCTTCAGTAGTAATACAAATTTAAGTAATCTAGCCTTTTTGAGATATGATAGTTTATTCATTATTTTTCAGAATAGTTATACTATATGAGTATGCCCTAGTTTGATTACATATTTATGCCTGAGAGAAATATTCGCTGCTTTCAATTTCTGATTATAAATAAACCATTTATAAACATTCAGAAATATATAACTTTTAAATCAGTCAGATAAATACATGAGACAGTGGTTGGATTACAGACATCTAAACTTCACGGTACAAGAACCTACTAAATTGTCTTCCAAGTTATTTGCAACTTTTGTATTCTTATTTACTGTATATCTTCTTGAATATCTTAGACATATTTTATTGGGAAATAGAAATTAAGCATTTATATTAATGTGACATCATGTAAATTAATCTGAATTGCAGTTGGACAGAAGGAGGTTTTCCTTAGTGTTCTAGTTTGATTCTCTTCTTGACTTTAAGCTTCCTTAAAATTCCTCTTAAAATAAGCCTGTTTCTTAAAACTCTTTACTATATATTCTACTTTATTGCTCCTGTGATAAAATATCCCATCAAAATGCAGTTTAGGAGAGAAAGGGTTTATTTAGCTTACAACTCCAGATTGATACCCACCATTGTGGGGAAGTCACATTTGACAGGAGCTTAGAACTTCTAGTCACATTCAAAGTCAAGAGCATAGAAAATTCACTAATGCCTGCTCATTTGATTGATTGTGTTCAGCTTGGTCCCCACGCATACAGTTCAGGATTCTCTGCCTAGGGAATGAATGGTGCTGCCCACAGTGAGCTAGATCTTCTCACACCAATTAATTTAATAATCCTCCACAGACATAACCTCAGGAAAACCCAATGGAAACACTCCCTTGGTGAAACTCTATCCCCAGGTCTGTCTAGGATGTGTCAAGTGGACACCTAGAGCTGTCATTACAATACCATCCACTCCCATTGCACACCAAGTTAGTGTGGTTAGCAATGACAGGGGAAAGTGTCATTCTATAACCTTGCAATTAAAGTTTAATCTTTTATCAGCCTGTCTCTCTCTGTATGGTGATCCTAAAAGAAAGCTTCCATTACTGAATTTTCTTCTGTCTTTATCCCTACTATATTCCTTAAATATAGCAATATTTCTGTTCTAGTCCACTGAATATCATACTGTGTATATTTCTTATTCATCACATTATACATGATAAGAGTTTCTTAGGGACTAAAGTAGGCAGAATGTGGTAGTTGGATATCTGGGAGAAAAAAAAAAGACTCACCCAGACTTCTTTCGTGCAAAGTAGGCTCAGGTTTATTGCATAGTGGTTAATATTTCCCCCAATCCTTGACAAAAATAAAAGCCAAATTCTACAGACTATATCTGATGGTCATCACATTTAGATCTCTGGAAATACCACGCAGGACAATGTGGGTTCTCTCTAAATTGTAGCTACCAAAAGTTTGTCTTTTCCGTGCTAGTCCATACTCACTTAGTCTTTAACAATTTATCAAGATTGTCCTGTACTTGTCCTCAGCAGTGTGTGGCTTCAGAAGCATTAGCTTAGGGAAACAGGTCTTCCCTCTATTTCATTAGGAGCTCTCTAGACGGCAAGAAACGTGTTTGCCATACAGCTACATATAGAGCCCCAAAGCTGTTTGTTCTAAATCTTTTGAACCTTTTCATGTCAAATTAGGAACAACAATTTGGAAGTAATTTGTACAGTAGAGGTGGATCTGAAAACTTTTATGTTCATACATCTGGGGATTTACACGATCTTTCAACAAATAGTTTGATTTACTTCTTACAATAAATCATGTAAGTAGTTTTTGACATTTCTCCAATTAAGTAGGAGAAAAATTACTGTATATATTGAACCTTAAAAATTTTAAATTAGATAAATCTGCGATCAAAATTTTTTGAAATGATGTTTACAAAATAAAAACTTTTTTGAGAAAGTGTTAAATTTTGTTTTGTTTTTCCAAGACAGGGTTTCTCTGTGTAGCCTTGGAACCTGTCCTGGAACTTGCTCTGTAGACCAGGCTGGCCTCAAACTCACAGAGATCTACCTGCCTCTGTTTTCTGAGTGCTAGGATTAAAGGTGTGAGCCACCATGCCCAGCTTAAGTGTTGAGTTTTTAGGCATTGTCTCTATCTGGCATGCTCAAGACTTATTTGATCATCACTGTCATTGTGTGGACTGGGAAAAACTTCTTCCTTAGCAGATAAAGTTATAACAGAAAACTAATTTCAATGTCTGTTACAAACAATTTGTAAATGGTCAGTTTATGTTATGTTTAAATTCTATACTATTCTATACTTTAGGATCAGATTCCCAGAAACAATTGGAGAAAGGTTCTTCTAGTAATTTCAAATGATAAACTATCCAAGAATAAACTCCACACAGAGAAAGCAATGCCAAAGTCCATGGTTAAATACAATTCAGAGTCTTTCTTGCCATATTGTATTGCCAATTGTTCTACATGTAAATATACTTTCTACACTTTGTCAGCAGGAAGGCAAAAGTACACAGTGATGAAACAGAATCAACACAGGGGACACTCTCTCCATTCATATCTTTAAGTATACAGCAGGTGAAAATGGATTGAAGAGGGTAAGTGATATTCTCACAGATTCACTATGATGTATGAGATAAAAGAGAACCATTAAATTGTGTATCTTATTTATGGGAAAACAGAAGTGGGCCCTATGGATTGTCAAACACTGTGTGAAATATAGCTGAGCTTCGTAATGCATTGCTGCTAATCACTCTCCTGATTGCCGGAGCCTCAACAGTAAGGGAGTTTGCTCAGTCGTGGCTCAGTGGGTTATTTGTTTTCATGGCATTTGGGGGACTCTTTCCATAATTAATGTTTAAATTATACTAACGGATGGCTCACATACTCTTCCGAGAAGGCCTTTGGTCATGTGACATAGAGCACTGGCAGCATGCCAAACTTTGGACGGTTCACTTAATGTCAATAGCATGCAGAAGGATGTGTTAGTAAGCAGAGAAGTACAGGTGTGCCATTGTGCTCATGTGGTCAAAGAGATACAGCTCATGGCATACCTTCTGCTGGGCCTTCTGGGTAGGACACAACTGACTCCCAGACGGAATAGAGATTCGGTATTCACAAAGGTGTTGGACAGAACAGTAAATGCAGTTAGTAAGGTATACATGTAGGGGAAGTAGTGTAACCCACCCCTTAAAGGTTTATTTGCCAAGTATGGTTACTAAGAATGGGTGCCTAATGCTAGTCTCTGAATTTCAATTGTCTATGGCCTGAAACATTTCAAGTCAGATATCAGAAGTATGTTGGGAGATGTTAAACTTCAGAAAAAAATACATTAGAGCTTGCCTAACAATTAAGCAACATATTAAAAAATGCAGCCAGAAGAAAAAGGGTAAATAATATATGTTATAATCTCAATGTGGCATTCCTCATTGTAGTTGTTTTCAGGATAAGATCCATGCTGAGTAATAGGAAGAAAGAGAAGATTTTAGTTACCACATCAAATTTCCTGAAAAATTAAACCTATATATCCATTTTAATGAGGAGAGTTCCAAGAGCTTTAATGAGGTTCTCTGAGTGTTTATTAACCACAAACGTATTTAAAAAATTTAAAACATAGTTGTATTGGAAAAATATATCTATATGACTTCATATGAACTATGCTTGAAATATTGCTTTGGACATAGGTAGACCCAGATGCAAGTTCTTATGACATGGGCAAATTAAATGTCTTCTATGTAAAGTTACCCAAAAGATAACAACTTTATGTTTATATTTAGATCATGTCTTATTATGCAATTATATGCCTAAAATATTATGAAATTTTAGTAAATGTCTATTACAAGACAGAATTTAAGGGTTGCCCTGTTGACTATGATTTTAATTCTGCAGAACACTGAAGCACCTCGCATGGCATCTTGAGTGGTGGCTGAGACTGAGTTTTGTGCTAGGAACCATAATTTTAGCAGTGGCCAGATGAGATCTTATCAGTTTATCATCTAAGTGTGCCTACTCCAAATACTTTTGGGCATATTCTTTGATAAGTGTTAAATATAGATACTTGTTCTTGATAAAGCATATGTCTCATTAATCATCTTAATAGGCTTTAGAAATAAATTTTCTTTGGAAAAATGAGTTATATTCCTGTTATGCAGGATAGAGTGAATATTTTATAGATACATCCCACACTTTCCTAAATAGAAATCAAGAATCCAACAGATTCTTAATAATTTGTGGCTCTCCCTGTCTATAGTGCAGATTCTCAACAGCATGACATCCTGCTTCAAGAATATTGATGCAGATTCATTCCTGTAGATTCCTGGGAGTTTCTCATGCATCAGGCTGCTACCTCACCCAAATGCTCCCCTTTTCTAGTCATCTCTTTCAGTACTTTCTCCCTCCATCCTTTCAACCTGATCCCTAAAGTTCCTATCCTCACCTGCCCCCAGTCCTCCCATGAGATTTCTTCTATTTCCCCTTCCCAGGGAGATCCATGCATCCGCTACTGGGCCATTCTTGTTATCTAGCCTCTCTGGGTTTGTGAATTGTAGCATGGTTCTCTTTTATTTTACAGCCGATACCCACTTATCTTTCTGGGTCTGGGTTATCTCACTCAGGGTAATTTTTTTCTAGTTCCATCCATTTGCCTTCAAATTTCCTGGTGTCATTTTTTTTAACAACTGAGTAATATTACTGAGTAATATTATTTATGTTAATGAACCACATTTTTTTATCCATTATTTGGTTGAGGGGCATCTAGGTTGTCTCCAAGTTACTGCTATTAAGAATAAAGCTGCTGTGAATATAGTTGAGCAAGCATCTTTGTGGTATGAGTGAACATTCTTTGGGTATATGCCCAAGCATGGTATCGCTGACTCTTGAGGTAGATTTATTTCCAATTGTCTGAGAAACCACTATATTGATTTCCAAAGTAGAAGTACAAGTTTGCCCTTCTAGCATTAGAGGATGCATAGTCTGAACTAGTTGTGTCTTGTGATCAGATTGGTGACAACCCCAATCGTCATCAGAGGCTTCATCCAGTAATTGATCGAAATAGATTCAGAGACCCACAGCCAAACATTAGGACTTCCTCAGGGGTTCCTACTAGAAAGAGGAAAGAAGGAGTGTAAGAACCAGAGGGGTGTCAAGGACATCATGAGAAAACCCACAAAATCAACTAATCTGGCTCATAGGAACTCACCAAGACTGAACCAATAATCAGAGAGCCTGCGTGAGACTGAAAATGGCCCTGTACATGTATGTGATAGTTATATAAATTGGTCTACATGTGGGATTCCTAACAATGGGAGAAGGGGCTCTCCTTAATGCTTTCACTGTCTCTTGAAAGCCTATTCCTTATACTGGATTACCTTGCTCAGTTTTAATAAAAGGAGAGGTGATACATAACTTGATATGACATACTTTTTTTGATACCCATGGGAGACCTGCACCTTTCTGAACAGAAACAGAGGATTAGGGGAGGTACAAAAAAGAGGAGGTAGGGAATGGGAGAAGGGAAGAGAAACTGTGGCTGGGATGGCAAATAAATAAATAAATTAAGCAAATATATAAAAATAGAAAGCACACACCACAGAAAGAATACTGCTCCATTCTAGCAGGCACTCTTGAAAAGGAGAGAATTCTAGCTTATGGAACACACCAGTGCTATGCCTGATTGCCAACAAAATTTGTATAATACACACCACCATGTTTGTGATCGAAACTTTCTAAGCACTTGTTCTTCTTGGAGGGTATGAGCCTACATTTTTTACGGAGTATTTATTACCTAGTAAGTAATTCATAATAAGTATGTTTTAGGCTAGTTTTCAATCAGAGAAAAGCCCTCAGTCGTTTTTTTTTTTTTGATAAATATTTTTTATTGAAAAAATTTCTGCCTCCTCCCCGCCTCCCATTTCCCTCCCCCTCCCTCCACTCCTCTCTCCCTCCCCCTAGTCCTCTCCCCCATTCTCTCCAGTCCTAAGAGCAGTCAAGGTTCCCTGCCCTGTGGGAAGTCCAAGGTCCTCCCCCCATCCATCCAGGTCTAACAAGGTGAGCATCCAAACAGGCTAGGCTCTCACAAAGCCAGTACATGAAGTAGGATCAAAACCCAGTGCCATTGTCCTTAGCTTCTCATCAGTTCTCATTGTCCACAATTTTCAGAGAGTCTGGTTTTATCCCAAGCTTTTGCAGCCCCAGTCCAGCTGGCCTTGGTGAGCTCCCAATAGATCAGCCCCACTGTCTCAGTGGGTGGGTGCACCCCTCACGGGTCCTGACTTCCTTGCTCATTTTCTCCCTCCTTCTGCTCCTCATTTGGACCTTGGGAGCTCAGTCTAGTGCTCCAATGTGGGTTTCTGTCTCTATCTCAAAAGCATTTGTTCAACTATGTTCATAGTAGCATTATTTGTAAAAGCCCTCAGTCTTACCAAAGAAAAAGGAAGGTGAACACAGGTCAGTGGGCAGTGACAAGCAAGGAGCACACAGGTAATGAGATCCAAAGACGTGCAAGGGTGAAAATGAGGGCAGTGAAAGTTAAGGAAATACATGGTGTTAAACGGCAGGGAGCAATAGGCAAGTCGCCAGTCTTCAAGAGAACTTTGGTGATCTCAGGCAAACACATGCTGCAGATAGAGAAAGGGGTACTTGTGCCAAGGTCATATCCATCTTTGCCCATGGATGGATAAAAGTGAGATGAGGAGGAAGAGAAGCTGAAGAGCAATAGTTGTAAGTGAAATGCTCTGTGATTCCTCCCTGTCTCACCCTGGTCACTCATTTTCTGTCTTCTTTCAAGCTTCCTAAACCCCTCATACCTCATAGGTACAAACACATAATTGCAACCGTTTGGCACAAATGAGGACATATTCTTAGCACAGCACTCTGTAGTATCATTTATAAATATTTATTCATGAGAATGGAAGTATGCATCTATACAAAAGTTTTATGTAAATATGTAAATATTTACAGCAGCTTCATTCATAACTGTATAAAGTATATGAGCTCAAACAGCCATGAATTTTGAATGTACCTATAATTTCTGAAACATATGGGATGCTACCAAGAGATTAAAGAACACATTCAATAATGTCTGATACTATATTATATATACATATGTATTTTTATATATACACAAATATTCTATATGTGTACATATAAAATATCTGGTAAATTGGTTGCTTTATGGGCAGCGGAAGTGGTAGAATTCTAGGAGTTTATGACATGACAGGACACAGAGGAAGGCCATAACTGGAAGAGACTTCAGGCATGAGTACCATTCTCCCCAGAATTGCAAGCTGATAATACGTCACTAGTTTCTTTCCCTTTTTGAAAGGAGCACACGTTTCTCCTTACAAACCCACTGATGCAAAGATCTTCTAAAATAGAAACTGCCATTTCAAATTTTTGCATACAAATGGAATTTCTTTTGTGAACTCTAGCTTGCTGCGCATAAAACCAAGAAAATGCAAAAAAAGAAAGAGGCTCTTTGGAGGATTTGTAATGGAACTCTCAAACTTGCATGAATCTTTGTATAATCTAGAAGTCTGTTGGGAGAAATACTATACTTGAGACCAATAGCATAGTCCCATGGCATTTGGAAGCTGAAGTTTGCAAGTAAGGCAGTAATCAGTGGAAAGCTTTCCTGCTTAGCATTTAGTCACAGGATAGCTGCTTGGCAGGAATTTCAAAGACAATTGTTGACAGAGGTTTCTGTCATGCCCAGTCCCACAGCCATTCAGCCCCAAAGAAACACACAGAGGTCTACATTAATTATAAACTGGTTGGCCTATTAGCTCAGGCTTCTTATGACTCTTATAACTTATATTAGCCTATAATTCTTGTCTGTGTTAGCTATGTGAGGCAGTCACATCTCTTGCTTCCTCTGCATCTGGGTGATGACTACAGACAAACCTTTCTCTTCCCCTAATTCTCCTGTTCTCATCGTCCAACCTCTACTTCCTGCCTGGTTTCCCCACCTATACTTCCTGCCTGGATACTGGCCAATCAGCATTTTATTAAAATAATACAAGTGACAGGATAAAAGACTACTGTCCCACAGCACTTCCCCCTTTTTTAAAAACAAAAACTCTAAATTTAACATCTTTGTCCAGACCATATCCATAACATATTGTAACCAACACTCTGAACAATATAAATATCTGTACTCCATTTTTGGGGAATGTGGTGTAGTTTTCCAGGCTACTTCCTGCTGATTGGGGGTCCTGATCATCTTATGGGAACCTAAAGAAAATTTAGAATTACGATCAAGTCCTGACTGGAGTATCCTGTGAGGCTTGAACATCTCAGCCAGCAGTCTTTAAACTGTTCTGGATTTAGAACTCAGACATCTGGGCCTATTGGAGATTTCTCAGGGGTGTCTTCCTTGATCAAACCTGATTTTTCTTAATGGGGAATGAATCCACAGCCTCTCATTTCCTGTGGAAACAAAAGCAAAACCTCTTCTCCAAAGTAACATCTTTTGACTTCAATTTTGA
Source organism: Microtus oregoni (assembly GCF_018167655.1). NCBI lineage: Eukaryota > Metazoa > Chordata > Mammalia > Rodentia > Cricetidae > Microtus > Microtus oregoni. The sequence continues at coordinate 16,380,042 of NW_024543090.1, forward strand.
AGTCAAGGCATTTCAAAATACCTATCTTGGATTAATCCAGCAGCATTTATAATCAAATGTCTTTTAACAGCTGTAGATAGATAGATAGATAGATAGATAGATAGATAGATAGACAGACAGACAGATAGATAGCCTTTGTTTACCTCTAAAAAAATTGAAGACTCTCTGATATGGTGTATCTACTGAAACTTATATATTACCCATATTAGGTAGATTTTCCAGAGAAACATAAGAGAGTTGATGTGATGACTAAAACCAGTTATCAAGTGACAGATTCTAGAATCACCTGGGATATTTGCTTCCAAACATACCCCATGAGAGTTATTTAGATTATGTTAGTCTCAGGCCACGCTTCTGAGGTATCACCATAATTAGGTCACTGGGGTGAGAAGACCCACTCTCAAATTGGGCAACACCATTTCTTAAGCTGGGCCCTGAGCTGCATAAAGAGCAGACATCTAGAAGAACACCAACATCATCGTGTTCTGCTTTCTGACTGTAAGTGTAATCTTACCAGCTTGTTTTTGAGATGGTTAGCTTTTAGGCCTATCCATCATACTCCTAACCAATGGAGAAAGACGCTGTCTATATCTATATTCCACTTCCTAGTCTATAAAGCTTTTAGAGTCTGCTGACATTTTTCATTCCTTCTATTCTTACTTAGTGACATTTGTACCAAGAAAAGCTCTAGATCCAAGGAATGCACCAGTAATCATAAGCTTGTACTTTGTAAAAGATGACAACATACAAATAAAACATAAATATAATTTGATATAGGGTGACCAACATAATGAAAATTATTCAATGAACATTTATACCTGCATGAATGGGGGAGCTGCTAAGGTTCAGAACTAGCCAGGTGCTCCTGGGTGAGCTGCTTGAGAAGAGGCCTTTTGAACTAAGATGAGAAGTACATCAAGCAGGAAATAGAAAACTGAAATCCCCAGGCTAACGGTGAATGTCGAGTGCCTTAAGTACCAATGAGACAGTGTCACCAAACTAGAAAAAGGAGCAAGAGGATGGTGGAGGATGAAGTCTCAACAGTGGAGCAGTGTGTATGGCTATTTGTAATTTTTTCTGAACTTTAAAAAAATTCAGACTTTACCCCAAAGATCCTCAAAACTGATATTTGAGATTCAATTTCCATATTTCAATTATCAGACTGTTTATATAGTAGGCTTCTTGACCTCAGATATCACGCAACCAGAAATAGCAACTGAGGATAATCAGACAACCCTGAAGTTTGCACAATACATTGCAATTATATATTTAGTTCATAATTATGAACTGTATTCATTGATTTATTATTTTGCATGATAAAAACAATACAAAAGATATCATAGTACCCAAGTAATGCCCATAATGAAGTTAGCAATCTGCCATTTATCTCAGATATTTCTTTTACTTAAAAAAATTAGATGCTGAAGAACCCAGTATGACAGCCCCATTCCTTTCCTTTCCTCTGCTCCTGAGGTAATTGTTCTTCTCAAGTTGGTGTGTACCATAGCCACATATATTTTGAATTTTTCTCTGCAAATACTCATATCTAAAACTAATTCTTCTATTTCAACGTGTTTTTAGAATTTCATCAAGCTGTGTTTCATATGTATTGTGATTATTATTTTCCTCTCAAAGTTGCTTGAAGTATAACTACATTTGTTTGTGTGCATAAAGCAGTAGTAATTTATTCACTTGTGGATAATATTCAGTTCATTTACTTATTCCTTATCTTTCACTCTGAGAATTTTATGGCTCTTTCTATTGAATATTATGAAAGACTTTTGATGATGCATATAGACAGAAATATAAGCCAGCCCCAATTAAATGGTTTTTTTTTTATAAGAGTTTCCATGGTTATGGTGTCTCTTCACAGCAATAAAACTCTAAGTTAGGTCATGAGGAAACATCATTGTTGGAGATGTTGTTGCTGATATATGAACTAATTTCATATGTAAAGGCTATTGGTTTCCCATGACAGAGAGCCACTCTAAATCTACCTTTATGGATGCAGCAATGTTCTAAACTGGTTTTCAGACAATTGCTCATGTACTTTAAATGTACTTCTCTGATTTCTTGTTTTAAAGACGGAGTCTTCAAATTAATATCTTAATGGTCTTGGGATATAGGAGTTTTAGTAAGTTGAATGATGAGGAAACTATCTTAATGAATGGATTGAGTCATACATGGGATGAGTGAATGACTTGGTTCTGAGAATGAGCTCTCTTGCTATACGTGCCCTGCCTCACCACAAGATGTCCTACGCTATGGAAGAATGAGAAGGAGCTCAGCAAAAGTTAAGATGGAACTGTACCTCTCATAGATTTTGCATCCTTGAGAAGAGAACCACCAGCCAAATAAATCACAATTGTTACAAATTATTTGGGTCTTGATATTTTTATGGTAACAGAAAATAAATTAAGAGTTGTGTCTATATCAAGGAAAAATCTTGAAATTGTTACATATTGTAATTTTTCAAGATGCTTTTCTAAACTTGTCTCACTCTTGTTCTCAGACACCATGAAAGGAAAAATTAAGCTCCCCACTCCATAGCTCGGGCAGACTAAATGGTTTGGCTTAGATCCCTGTAATGCTGTAATGTAATATTTGGAAGTAAGTAGAGGTTATCTTGATGAAGGTTAATAAATATGGCATGTCATAGATAAGTACTGTGTGCTGTGGTTTCGAGTGGCAGTCTCTTGAATGCACCTACTGAGTCTGAGAAATCCTATATGTTCTTCTTGTTAAATCATATAACAATGTAGTAAAGACCTATCTTCAGAAGACCTATCATTAAGCAGGAGCATATCGAGTTGCATGCTAGAATCTTCTCTTTAAACATTTGCCTGGACTAGGAAGAGTCATGCTAACTTAGAAAACTAATAGGTTTATAGAGAAGGAAAGGGGCGTGCATATTCATCAGAGGGTGCCAGCTCATTGCCTGTTCTCTTAGCACTGTTTGCCAGACAATTTATCCGAATGATGCTGGCATCAGATCTGAAAACATCACTGATCTCCATGCACTGCTGGAGGGTACAGCACCAAAAAAGCAGAATTTGAAGAGGAAGAAGGATCTGAAACCTAATTCCATTTTAGATTTAATTTTCTTTTAGAGAAAATGGAGGGGTGTTAAAACTACTCAGGCGACAATGTAAGGCGACCTTACAAGTTATGCTGAGAAGTTCCTGCAGATCCAAAGAAGTCGCGAAGGAAATGCCCAGATCTGATTTTTGACTGGCACTTGAAATGGCCTAAAGGTGTCCTTGTAACTGCCTTGCCTCCGGAAGGCTCTGCAGGCAAAGCTGAGTACACATGCTCATCAAAAGACTCTTTGGGTTTAGCTGCTGTCACCTCTCAGGAATCCCATCTCCTGACAAGAATTTGATTTATTTTTGCCACTATCACCTTTTTGTCACTTGTGATGTCAGTGTGCACGAGGTGCTTCTGTAGAGAGGTGTGTTTCCTATTGAGAGATTAAGAAACTTTGAAGACTGAACACAGAGAGGCAGCACTGTATATTTTGCCTCTTCTAAGCAGAATCAGAAGACAGCGATTTTGAGACCTAGTCGCTTTGAAACATCCCTTCAGCAAAAGTGTTTTCAGCTCTTATGGGAAAATAAATAGGTGAATTTTAAATCTATTTTTAGTAACACTTAAAACATTTAAACTATGGAAAATAGCCTACATAAAGTGCACTGTGATACAAGATACAACTTACTTCATATACACCCAGCAAATGGTGCCCAATTTTTAAGTCCCAACATTAACTAGGTATATTTGATGTAGAAAAATATATACATACTTAATAAAAAAAATTAAATCCAGGCCTCAGATCTCAGAAAAATTCAATTCTTTCCTACTGAATTTCTTATGCCAAATAACACATTGTATTGAAAATATAAACTTCAAGATAAAAAGAGTTTCTACAGAAATTAGATCGAAGGTTCCTACTCTGCTTAATTAACTGATATGAAATACTTGGCTCTGGTCAACCTAGGAAGGTTGATTCTATCTGATCCCACTGCCCTCTACTGACTGAGTACCACAGAATGAGAAAACTGTGTTTTTTGAGCATTTGTTTGTTTGTTCGATTGTTTTAAACAGTTTTTTATCGTCTTACATACCAATCCAAGTTCCCACTCCCTTCCCCCCTCTCCCTCCCACTGCCCCCACCATTTGTCTGCAAATTTCAAATGTACCACATTTTCTTTATCCATTCTTTGGTTGAGGGGCCTCTAGGTTGTTTCCAAGTTCTGACTATTACAAATACTGGTGTAATGAACACAGTTGAGCAAATGCCCTTGTGATATGAGTGTGCATCTTTTGGATATATGCCCAAGAGTGGTATTGTTGGGTCTTGAGGTATATTGATTTTCAATTTTCTAAGAAAACGCCATACTTACTTCCAAAGTGGCTGTATGAATTTGCACTCACAGCAGCAATGGAGTAGTGTTCCCCTTTCTCCACATCCTCTCCAGCATAAGCAATCATCAGTGTTTTTGATCTTAGCCATTCTGACTGGTGTAAGATGGTATCTTGATTTGCATTTCCCTAATGACTAAGGATTTTGAGCAATTCTTTAAGTGTCTTTCAATTCTATATTTAGATCTGTACCTCGTTCTTTAGTTGGATTATTTAGTATTTTGATGTCTAGTTTCTTAAGTTCTTTATATATTTTGGAGATCAGTCATTTGTCCAATGTGGAGTTGGTGAAGATCTTTTCCCATTCAATTGGTTGCCATTTTGTCTTATTGACTGTGTCTTTTACCTTACAGAAGCTTCTCCATTTTAAGAGGTCCCATTTGTTTATTGCTGTTTTCAGTGTCTGCACCACTGGTGTTATATTTAAGAAGTGGTCGCCTATGCCCATGTGTTCAAGGCTATTTCTCACTTTCTCTTCTATGAGGTGGCTGAATTTATGTTGAGGTCTTTGATCCATTTGGACTTGAGTTTTCTGCATGGGGATAGATATGGATCTGTTTGCATTCTTCTACATGTTGACATCCAATTATGACAATACTATTTGTTGAAGATGCTTTCTTTCCTATTGCATAATTTTAGCTTCTTAGCCAAAATTCACATGTGCATAAGTGTGTGGATTAATATCAGAGCCTTCAATTAGCTTCCATTGGTCTACCTGTCTGTTTTTATGCCAATATTAAGCTGTTTTCATGACTTTAGCTTTATAATAGAGCTTGATATCAGGGATGTTGATGCCTCCAGAAGTTCCTTTATTTTACAGGACTGTTCAGAGCATTTTTAAGTCATAGATTATTCCTACTGATTAGGGATTCTGGAAACCTTATTGCTTTCCATGTATCACTTCTAAATAGGTTAGAAATTTTAGATAACCTTTATTTCCATTTCTGTTTCTTCTGGTGCAAAGAAGAGAGTAGATGATGTTGCCAAATATTTAGTCCAGTTTTAATGGTCTATAACTATGTCAGTTTACTCAGGACCTGTTCCTGAAGAGCATGCAATAACACACATAATAAATAGTATGTAACTAGATCTAGTTCTTTACTTTCAACCCAATGCACTGAACTTACATAGGGTTATGTAAGTCATCTTCATCAATAGCCTGTACATCAAATGTGATTGTGGGTGGAAGAACTGGACTCCTGTTCCCTATTGCACTACTGCAATCTTGCTGTCCAGACAGAAGAGTTATGGGAGGGAAATGCCAGGGTCCAAGATGCTTGGAAGAGAGCTACCACAGAAGGCTATTGGATTGCAAAGTATTTGCAAGAAGTGTATATAAGAATATATCATTGCTGTAGACACTGGGGGTTCACCCACAAGATCCCACTCACACCCATGTGAATAGATGAATGAATAGATAAAGGTTCCCTGTGTACATCATCCAAAGCAAATTGGAGGGAAAAAATGAAGCAAGAGGTGCTTAACAGTGCACAGAGAAATCACTAACAAATGCTGGTTTAGTGAAGGAATTCAGTGAACTTTTCCAACATCTGTGTGTAGATGTTAAACAGAGATATAGGAGGGAACTCTTTTGAAAGAATTCTTTCCCCTGCACACCAGAGCACAGGATAGTACTCAGGAAGTGTTTGTTTAGCTCAGATGAATTGACTGATCACCTAGCAAGCTGTTTCATATGAATGACTTTAAAACTGGAAGTATAGGAGTGGATATTGTTCTCATTGCTTACTTATAGCCTCTGCTTTTAAAACAGAAGACTTTGAAAGTCTGTCTATAAGTATAACTGCAACCCACATGTCCACTCAGCAAATAAGTGTTTGCTGAGTGCCTGCATTTCTCAAAGCACTCTGTAAAGTACAAAAAATACCAGACTAAATACACCCTCATAGACTGTACTTTCTGGCATGTATGGACTAGGTAATGGTAAAGACAAAGGATTGGCAGATTCCAACATCACTTCAGTAAAGTTGTGATGAAATATTTTCAAGGGAAATTACAGAAAATGTTTATGGGGAATGAGTATGTGACTCAACCCAATTGGTGGTGAAGAAAGGCTTTCAGGTTTAACCAAGTTCATGGCCCCTATTCTGATAATTGGGTAATTGGATTTGGCTAGGACTTTTAGGCTATGGTGCAATCTAGTGAATGTGGTTGAATCCTGCTATGGTGGTGTCCAAAGAAGGTAGATGTTTTACTTATATTTCTTGAGTTTTGATATGATGACATTAAGAACTAAGGTATACTAAGTAAGGTGGTTGTCATGTCTTTAGCTTTCTGAGTCAGATTCCCAGCAAATTTAGTCTAGATGCACAAAATAATTGCTATTTTCTCTCTGTCTCTTCTCACAGGGGCACAAAACCTTGAAGGGTTGCCATGTCTTCCTCTTGTGTAGCTGGAAAGTGTATAATGCATGACTGCTAAAATATTAAATAAGTGGGCAGTCTTGCTAACTGCCATCATCATCAATGTGAATAGAGTCTATGTCAGTTCAAAACTAAAATGTTCTCCCTGGCATTTATTTAATGCCCAGTCTCATGGAATCCAACCAGCTTGACAAATGTGCCACATTCTTCCTTTTATATGTCTATGTGACTGAGAGAAACTGTGAGGGTATAGAAGAATGGAATTTTGATCCTGTCTATAATATCAAGGCTTTACTGAAAGTAAAGGTCATGCAACCTGAAGAAAGCATGAACTAAAGTGGATCTAAGTAAGTGTGAAATGATTTGTCATTTCTATTTTCTTTGCTACCATTCTGTTTTACATCATTATTTTTAAATACAAAGGACTAGAAAGAATTGACTTCTACTTAATAAAATTTGATTCATTCAACCTTGTAATATTATGGAAAAATAGGATGTACTGTTAGTTGGAAGGTACATTTAAAATAATGTACTGAACACATTGAATAAATTATCAGAGTGATGAGTAATATTGCAATATCGACATCACCTTATACTTGCACTGCATGTGGTAGTATCCAAAGTATTTACATCTGCATCTAGGGAAGCATTCTTCATCATCCTTTGGGTATAGTTGTTCTTATTTTATAGACAGGATCCTCAGGTTGAGAAGGGTTAAATGACAGATAATAATAGGGAAAGGAAAGTTGAGCCTCCACACTCTTTCTAATTGTCATTTTTACCTGAAATAGCAAATCGGGAAGTTGGTCCTCATTAGCTTTCTGCTACCTGATTTTCAGAAGTCTCTTTTTTTCACCAAACTTGACCACCATTCAAATTTCCCAGAAGCAACTCACATCAGTTCTCTTCCCTAAAGACTCCACTTGGAGGTCTTTCATCTGTAACTTAAGTTTGGGTTGTTATTTTATTACCTAGTGTATTTCACACCTCTCTCAAACCAGACCCCGCTCTACTTGCTCAATTTCATGTCCTCACCAACATGACCCTGACATTGTGATTTCACTAAAGTAAATGATATTATGATTTCCCATGCAGGACTGCTTTCTATACCTCATGTCTTTGCACATAGTGTTTCTTGTCCCTGGGATGTCTTTGTCCTTTGCCTAGGAAACCTCCCTCTACTTGTGACCTCAGAATCAATTCAAATGATATCTCTTGTAGGAAGCTTTTTCTCTCTTTCCCTAAGATTCATATACACTTTTTGATTAGTAATGGCATAAAATTCAAATCATACAAGTGAACTTTGTAAAGAAATGGAAATGCCTGGCTCGTTGATAAGATCTCCTGAGTAAATTGTGAGGGGGGAAAGAGGTGAAGGGGAGGAGAGTATGAGGGAACAGAATGGGTGAGTTGGGGGAGGGACAGAGAGGGAGAGGGAGAAAATAGATACCTTGTTAAAGGGGCTGTGAGGTTAGGGGGAAATCTGGTACAAGGGAAACTTCCAGAAATCCACAAGAATGACTTCAGCTAAGACTCCAAGTAATAGTGGAGAGGGTGCCTGAACTGGAATCCTGTGATTAGATTGATGACCACCTTAACTGTCATCACTGAATATTCATGCAGTAACTGATAGAAGCAGATGCAGAGATCCACAGCTAAACACTGGGCCACACTCCCAGAGTCCAGTTGAAGAGAAGGAGGAGGGATTATAAGAGTAAAGGGGTCAAGATCATGATGAAGAAACCCACAGAGGCAGATGACCCAACCTAGTGTAAGCTCACTGACTCTGAACTGATAGCTGGGGAACCTGCATAGGACCGAACTAAGCTCTCTGAATATGGGTGACAGTTCTGTAGCTTAGGCAGTCTGTGGGACCACTAGCAGTAGGATCAGAATTTATCCCTAGTGCTTGACCTGGCATTTTGTAACCCATTCCCTACAGAGGGATACCTTGCCCAGTCTAGATATAGGGAAGGGGGTCTTGGTCCTGGCTCAACTTGATATGCTAGACTTTGTTGACTCCTCACAGTAGGAGTGGATGGGGGGGTGGGTAGGAAAAGTGGGAGGAAGGGATAGAGGGAGAATTGTGGTTGGTATGTAAAATGAAAAAATAAGCTTTTAAATAATTTTTTTAAAAATGAAATGAAAACATTAAAAATAAAACAAAATGGGACACATCAAACTGATACATTCACCACTAATGCCTGTTATCAATAATAATTATGAGAAAAGCAATGGACCAATTACTTCTTTGATCACATCAGTAGTAATGAAAAATATCTGAACTCATTATAAATCAAAACTCTTTACAGAATTCTATCTATAAGTCTATGTTCTAAATAACTGAAAACAGGGAATATATATATATATATATATATTTCTACAACAACAGTATTTGCAATGACTGAAAACTGTAATAACAACAGCATTTGCAATGACTGAAAACTGTAAGCCAATCAAGTGTTTATCAATGATTGAAAGGGTATGGATATGCACAGTTTGGCATATACCTATATCAGGATAATATTTGGCCTGAAGTAGAAGAATTTTCTGATAAATGTTGCGAGATAGAAGAAATGAGATTATGCTAACTGAAATAAACCTACCACTAAATACAAATAATGCACAGTTCCATTTGCTAAACCATCTAGAATAGTAAAAGCCATACAGAAAGAAGATGGAATGGCGATTTGTGAGGAGTGTTGGAGGGAGGAATCTTGGGCCTGGAGAGCGTGCATGGACTTTCTGATTTAGGTGATGGAAACAGACTGGAGGTTAGTTCCCTTGTGTGAAACACGCTGTTAACAGAGCTTGCTGTCTCAATTATTTTCTGTGTACTTAAGCATATTTAAATTTTAAAGTTAAAATACTACCTTGTGAAATTTCCATCTTCGTTATAGAAATAAATGAGCCATGGAAACCATGACCAGCTTCCCAGTCTAGGCATGTAAATGCTGAAGATAGAGTTAGAGTAGAACAAGAGGTAACCAAGAAACATAAATTAAGTTTGCCCTTGTTTGCTCCCTAACTAAAGAGCTAGACATAATGCTCATCATTCAGACACAATAAATTCCCATAACATGCTTTAATCACTACTTGAATGAGGTGAAAAGAAAAAAGTAATCAGGATTCCTTTTTAAACTCTTCCTCGGCAAAGTAACTAATTTCTGAAGCTTAAAATCAGGAGTTTTGACTGGCAGACAGTTTCTTATAAAAGTCTCAGGGAAGAAATGAGTGACTTATTATGTAAGAAATATGTCTGCTTTGGAAGTATTTATATAATTGTTGCTATTTATAACTCCTTATTTGAGTAAACTGAGACTAAGAAATTAGGCAATGTACCCAAAGAGAATATACAGTTAATGGCAAAGCAAAGTGTTTAAGCTCGGACCCCTTGCTCAAATACTCCTCATATAATTACTCAGTCATTCATGTCCTAACTTCTCAATTCCCTTAGGAAACCATTCTCAGTGTCTCAATTCTACATATCCTTTCAATGAAAGAATCCAAGGCATCATCACAAGAAACTGTGGCTTCCAGTAGTTTGATGTTTATAGATGACTTAATGAAATAAACAAGCAACACTTTGAGAGCATCCCTTTATATGGTTTCAGTCAGTTTCACATAAAAAAAATTACTGCTAGGCTAGTTACTTCTCTGGAGAAGCATCTCTTCAGTGCTCTGGCCCTAGCTCTGTGGCTGGCCTTCATGTACAGTGCTCTTTTGTGGGACAATTTTTGAGGTTTCTTTGGCAGGATGCTTAGTGTTTTCAAGCCTATTGGGCTGAAGACTGTCAACAACATGTCTTACTTTCAGTAGTGTTTATGTCTCCTTTTTTTCAATCCAGGAATTGCAACAGATGCCTTAAATTACATTCAAAAGAAAAATTAAAAATGTGGAAAAGAGGCTGGATATGTACTGCATGTCTGTTGTGGGTGTATCCAAGAAAAGCTAAGTTTTCCACATTATATCATATGCATTCATTTTTAATATGGAAAAAAGACACTTGGTGGTTTGGAAACTGTCTACAGAAAGTGAATGTGTTCATGGAGTCAAATAAAGAAGGGTGATTATTTAATCTTTTTTATGACAAACTGGAAAGTGCTTTTTCATTCTTTCATCTGTTTTAACATCAAAGAAAAACTATATAATTCAGTATGACATTGCTATCTTACAAAACTATATTCAAGTGATTGATTGTAAGCATTCTGATTTTTAAAAAAGGAGAAACAGGGTTTACATTTTACCAAGTTTTAAACTGAGTGGACTCTCACTATTTGAACTTCAAAAGGTTAGAAAAGTTTTCTGGATTCAGACCAGTCAAGATCTGGAAGACAAAGAGAATAGCTTATTAGAATACCACTATGTCTCTAGACATCAGACAACTGGCAAAAATATTTCTAAATATAAATAAAATAGAAACACATGGGCTGCAATTTGCTCAGAATAGGAAAGGATTAGAATGAAAGGGAAAGTATTACTTTGGCAAGTTTTATTTGGTATTTTGTTGAACCTTAATCATTTTGCCAAAACGTTTACTTTTGTGGCTGAATTTGGAACAGTATATGGAAGTAGAAAAAAAAATACATTGACTTCCATAGCTCTATGAGTTTTTAAGCTGAAAATGTTTTAAGGTTAATGACAATTTAATGTTCTTCTCCAATAAGACTGACCCAGAAAATAATGAATACTTTTGTATTAGTTCCATATCTGAGAGCATCAAAATGTTTTCCATTTTGCCTTATAAGATGCAAAGACCTGATCTAAGCCTAAGAAGTAAACATACTTCAAGAAACATTCCTCTAACTAAACTGAAACTTCAACTCTTCTTTATGAACCAGTTGTAGCACATTGGTAAGTCCTGCTTAGAGTCAGAAAACAACAGGTAGGCTAGGGATCAGACATCTGTGATTGTGAAATATAGCATAGTCATTGTCCTAGGGTTTCTATTGCTGTGAAAAAAACGCAATAACCAAAGCAACCCTTGTAACATGAGGGCTGACTTGTTGGGGTTTATGTCCTGCCTAGTTCCCACAGCTGGTAAGCCCCCAAAGAAAATCATACAGAGAGTCTACATTAGATATAAACTGATTGGTCCATTAGCTCATACTTCGTATTAGCTCTTATAGCTTATATTAACCCATTATCCTTATCTGTGTTAGCCACATGGCTTGGTACCTTTTCTAGCAGGTAGGTCATATCCTGCTTCTTTGGAGATCTGGGCAGGATTGGGAGGAATGGGCTTCCTCCTTCCCAGAATTCTCCTGTTCTTATCACCCTGCCTCTACTTCTTGTCTGGTTGACCCACCTATACTTCTTGCCTGGCCAATCAGCGTTTATTTAAAACATGATTGAGAGAATACAGACAATTCTCCTGCATCACTTCCCCCTCTTTTTTTTTAAACAAAGGAAAATATCCATAGTCCATTTTTTGGGAATGTGGGCATAATATTCCAAGCTACTTCTGGCTGATTGGGGGTGCTGATAATCTTATGGAGACCTAAAGAAAACTTAGAGTTATGATCAAGTTCTGACTGGAGTATCCTGTGAGGCTTTTTCATCTCAGGAAACTTCTTGAATCTGTTCCAGATGTAGAACTCAGACATCTATACCATCTGTTCTTACCAAAGATTTCTCAGGTGATCTTCCTTGATCAAACTTGATTTTTCTTAACTCAGAATGAATCCACAGCCTTTCATTTCCTGTGGAAACAAAAGCAAAATCTCTTCTCCAAAGTAATATACCTTTTGACTTCAATTTTGAAGTCAAGGTATTTTCAAAATAACTATCTTGGATTAATCCAGCAGCATTTATAAGCAAATACCCTTTAGCAGCTGTTGTTCCTTCCTCAGCATTCAAACAATTCAAAGAGAACATAATAAGATATAGTATCAAGATTATCTGTGTATTTTTCATCTTTATGTGGCTTTACTTTAACCTCTATTTCTTTTATTTTTACTTTTTGGCTTTTTGAGACAGGTTTTCTATGTATCTTTGTCTGTCATGGAACTCCCTCTGTAGACCATGCTGTCTTTGAACTCACAGAGATCCACCTACCTCTGCCTCCCAAGTGATGGGATTACAGGTGTGTGCTACCACACCTTGAACTCACAGAGATCTGTCTTCCTCTGCCTCCCAGGTATTGGGATTAAGGTTGTATACCACCACACCCAACTACTCTCTTTCTTTTGTTTTTATTTTAAGGACTTTAACTTTTTATTTTCTCTCCCAAGCCTGCATATATTTTTAAACACACAGTAAACAATTTAGAGGTTTTCTTAGTCTTTAGTCTTTAATTTACTAAGCAATATGAGTAGGATTAAAGCCGTGGCTTTGGTGGCTAGATCCAGCCCACTTCTTAGCTTTCTGAGATTTCAGGCTCATGGTAGAGCTACTGGCTACAGCTGTGTTTATTGCTACAACTCTATGGCATGTCAAGGTCCCTGCCAGCAAGCAAGCTGTGACAGTGTGTCCACAAACCACACTCAAGTGCTCTGTAGTTAGACCGCCTGCCTGAAAGAGTCAGAGTTTGTCCTGGAAGGACGACCTAGAAAGCCAGCATTTTAAAATAGTGCAGCTTTCTTCCTGCTATCACTGAAAACTGAAAAGCATGCAGTCAGCTTTTCATCAATACTATTTAAGTGTTCAAGGCAGGACCTCTTAAAAGAGCTGCAAGGTTTTACAGCTAAATCTGATTCAGGAAGCCTCTCTTAGATGGATCTCTTGCTTGCTTCTAGCAAGCAGAGCAAACCTGAGAAATTGCTGCTACCAAGAAAATATGCTTTACTCTATTATCTCCTAAGCTTTCATGGGCTTTCTGTGGATGTAGTTATCCATGTTGGCGCCATTCTGTAACACAAGGTCCTGCATGTTGGGGTTTCTGTCCTGCCTGGTTTTTGCAGCCATTTAGGCCCAAAGAAAATCACACAAAGAGTCTGCGTTAATGACAGACTGATTGGCCCATTAGCTCAGACTTTGTATTAACTCTTATAATGTATGTTAACCCATTTTCCTTATCTATGTTAGCCACATGGCTTGCAGGGCAGGTCACATCTTGCTTCTTCTGTGATCTGGGTAGGACTGGGAGGAATAGGCTTCTTCCTTCCCAGAATGCTCCTGTTCTCATCACCTAGCCTCTAATTCCTGTCTGGTTGACCTGCCTATACTTCCTGCATGGCCAATTAGCATCTATTTAAAACATGATTGACAGAATACAGACAATTCTCCAGCCCCAAACTCTTATAAGGGAAAACATTTAATTGGGATGACTTACAGTTTTAAAAATTTAGTCCATTATCATCATGGTGGAACATGGCAGTATGCAGGAAGACACAGGAATGGAAATGGAGCTGTGAGTTCCATCTCTTGATCTGCAGGCAGCAGAAGTCTCTTGGGCAGATGAGACCTGAAAGCCTGCCCCCACAGTGACACACCTCTTTAAACAAGGCTACACCCAATTTAAAACGCCACATCTCCTAATAGTGCTACTACCTATAGGTAATTTTTTCTTTCAAACCACCAGAATAATGCCAAGATTGCTTCAGATTCACTAATTCTTTATTACAGTGAACATTCTTTTCATAAATCATACATACAAACATGTCAGCAGAAAGTGTGAGTTTCAATAATACTGTCACCATGAAGGCACTGCTTCAGAATGAGATACTGCAGAATAGAAAATAAGTCTTCTCAGTGTTCATAATATTGCCATTAGTTGATTCTATTCATGTATATTGCTTCATTTTTATTACTAGTGTCCAAGAATGATAAAGGGAAATACTAAATCCCATTGGGATTCTCAGATCAAATGCTCTAGAGACATTTCATTAAATCTCATTATTGAAATTTTAAGACAGCAAAGAAAATAACAAAACCAAGGACAAACTTGAAAGACTCAATAGCAACTCAAATAATTTAATTATAATTTGAGAAGACACAACGTCTGTAAGAGGGTGTCTCATCTACAGAAGGGGTAACTAGGTTTTTCCTCACAAGAACCCAGGAAGAATTTACAAACCTGGATGGAAAGAAATAGAAATATTGAAAAGAATCCTTCCTCTTCCTCAACTATTTCTCTACCTTATTTTAGAAATAACAAAAACAAATAAACAAAGCAGTCTTTGTAAATAATGCAAATGTAAATAAGGCAAAAGGAGACCACCGGACTTAAAATTTTATGATTCTAATACTTCTCACAATGCAATTACACAGCACTTTATGTGAGTTCTTTCATTTTGTGTGTAAAAGCCTACACTTGAATACGCCAAGAGGCAACATACTATAGATATTTGTGGTGGTTTGAATGAGAAATGTCCCTCATACTTTCATGTATTTGACATTTGATCATCTGTTGGTTGTAGGTGGAAGTTTCTGACCTGCCCAGTCCCATATCTGTTCAGTTCCAAAGAAACTGTTTGACCTATTAGCTCAGGTTTATTATTAACTAGCTCTTATAACTTATATTAACCTGTAATTCTTGTCTATGTTAAGCCACATGACTTGGTACTTTTTCTCAGACCAGCATTTTCATCATGCTTCCTCTGTGTCTAGCCAGTGACTGCATCTGCCTTTACTCTTCCCAGAATTCTCTTAGTCTGTTAGCCCTGTCTATAATTGGCAACTCCTTTAGGGAAGGTTCTAAACTCTTTATGAGGTGAAGTTTTCTTGGAGAAAGGATACTACTGGGGCAAGCTTTCAGAGTGTTAAGACTTGCCTTGTGTCCCATTCTTTATATTTCCTGTGTGAGGATGAAAATGTAACTAGCAAGCTTTCTGATCCTATTGCCCTAATTTCCCCAAATGCTGCTGTATCTCCACTGCTATCATGCTCTCTGTCCCTCTGGATCCATAAGACAAAATACACCTTTCCCCCCTAGATTGCTTTTAGTAAGAAATTTTTATTATGGCAACAGAAAGGTAACTTAATATAGTAATTGGTATGATAGTGAGATGTTGCTGTGTTCAACCTAACCAGGTGGCTTTTATTCTTTTGAACTAGTTTGTGGGAGAGTTTGGAACTTTGAACAGGATAGAGCCATTTAATGTCGTAAACAGTTTAGTGCCCCGCACCCAGTATACACTGGGAAGGGAAGAATGCTGAGAAATGTAGACAGAGAAACTTGTGAGGTTTCAGAGAAAACCAGAACTCTATCAAGAGCAGAAATGAGGCAAATCATAAGTTATTTTGGCTGCATTCTTCCCATATCCTAAGAACTTTCATACGACTGAATTAAAAACTAATGGGCTAAATTTGAGTAGGATGTGTTGGCATAAATCTTTAATACTAACACTAATGAAGCAAAGACAGGTGGGTATTTATGTGTTTGAGATAAACTGGTCATAAAAAAGTTCCAAGACAATCAGGGCATAACAAGACCCTTTCTCAAAAACAAACAAAAAATAAAAAGTTCTGAACTAATTTTTGAAACATAATACTTCAAGACAGGATAACATCGAGTCTCTGGAACTGATGCTAATAGTTAACTTACAAAGGCATACAGTGAAAAAAATCAGTAAGTGAGGCAGAAGGAAATATTTAAAACTATGTAGTTTAGAAAGGGGAAAAAAGCTCTCGGTAACTAATGCTGCAGACAAGCCCTGTGTTGGGGGGGTTGGGGGGGAGCTGCAATGTTGAAGAGATTAGTACCATTAAAGAAAAACCTTCCATCTTCTCCCATCACCATAGGAAACATCTCTCTGAGCAAGCTTACTATGACTGATTGGCCAGCTTATGAGAACAGAGCCAAAGAAGTTCTCTCCTCATCGGGAGTTTCTCTCCAGCCTCAGATATGGAAGCTGCTTCAACTGTGCCACAATTGGTCAGGGTCCACTGAAAGCTAATATACAACTTGGCAGTGTTGTCTGTGGGTTACTGGTTTTGGAGGGATAAACTATGTGAGATTTAGGGATCATAAATTCTTCTGGTACAGTTTCATAGAGCCGCGGGACCAGGCAATGTATGGCAGGGTCAGGGTCCCTGAGAAACCAAGGACTGAAATTGTGAAGGTAAAGTCTGGGTTATGGTTGGGAACCTA
This sequence comes from Microtus oregoni, assembly GCF_018167655.1. Classification (NCBI taxonomy): domain Eukaryota; kingdom Metazoa; phylum Chordata; class Mammalia; order Rodentia; family Cricetidae; genus Microtus; species Microtus oregoni. Next base: position 16,396,875 of record NW_024543090.1, read on the forward strand.
AGATGCTGGAGATGTCAGAGCTATGAGACATATACCAATGAGAGCTGGAAAGGGGGATGGAACTAGCCTGAGAGAGATTTATTTTGAGTACAGCAAAATAGGAGGTGTGGCAGCATCCAAGACCTTTGAAACTGAAGCCAGAATTACCAGACACGGAGCTAATGGTCTAGTGCTTGTCCTGCTGACTTTCAGCCTTGCTTTGGTACAATTTCCCCTTACTCTAACTCCATTCCTCCCTTTTGGAATGGAAATGTATATTCTGTATCATCGTACGCTGGAGGAATGAAATTCAAATTTTGAGTTTATTTGGGTCACAGACAAGAGATTTTTTTATGTTTGATAAGAGACCTTTGAACTTTTATATACTATCGAGATTGTTAAAGATTATGGGCAATTTGAAGTTACAATAAAGTGTTTTGTGTCATGAGACGGCCTTGGTCCTCTGGAGGTCAAGAATAGAATGTGGTGGTTTGAAAGAGAAATGCGCTCTGTAGGGTCACATGTTTGAATACTCGATCCCAAGTGTGTGCTACTATTTGTGAAGATTACTGAATCTTGAGGAAGTAGAGCCTTGCTGGAGAAGGTATGTCGCTGGGGACCCACTACCAGAGTTCAGGGTTTTCTAGTCACTCTGTCTTTGTTACCTTTGTGTGGACTAAAATGTGATCAGCAAGTTTCCAGATCTTTTCACACCAGCCTTCCTACTTTACCTGATTATTGCCATGCCTCTCCCACCAAGATGGAATCTATCTTTCTGGAACTGTACTCCAAAATAAACTTTTTCTTCCCCAAGTTGCTTGATGTCCTGTGATTTTATCATTGCAACAGAAAAGAAAATGATAGGCCACACCTACATCTGTATCCAGCTTATTGTTCATGCATCTTGTTCAGCTTATCTGAACAAGACTAAGAATTATTATACTTAAGAACAAAACCAGTGTTTGCATGAATGCAGGACCAAGCTAGCCTCTGTGGGTGGAGAATTAAGCACCTATTCTAAGCACAGGAATAAGAATGCTAATTTTTGCTAAAGTTTTATTTGAGGGTTAACATTAACATTTTTTCCTTTACAATACACCTATTAGTAATATTTCTAAAGCTTTTGGATATAAATTGTCATTATGGAAATTGGAGGAGCGTTGCATGACGGAATAACTGCACAGTTAAGAAAAAAGACAAAGCAAATGCTAAATCTCTTATTTATAGACTAGTGGTAGCTATGGATTAGTCTTGTGCAATTAAACATTCCAAGAACCTTGGTTTGAGGCAGAGGATTCGGAGTTCTTTATTAACTAAAAAACAAAGAAAAAAGGTACTTAGGGATGTAAATTGTAAATGACTATCAAATCAGAGCTATCGATTTCTTTGTGTTTATATTATATTTAATTATTCAAACAAAATAATGAGGTAGTCTACCTTCAATGCTCAGATAGCAAGATAGAGTAAAAGACACTAAATATCTATCCAAATGAATTTAGCAACTACGGAGTCCATAAACTGAATCCAGGTCTCCAAACATAAAATCATATTAGCTGCTTCCCGAGACCCTGACTATCATTTTCCTGTGTTCCACATGTAGATACAAAGCTCAGAGTATGTCTGGTAAAATATCACACAGTGTATAAACTACTATGCTTTGACTTTTAGATCCTGTCTGGACAAGATTTCATAACATTTCAAATCAACAATATCTTGAAGGATTTATGTTTTGGTTCTGCTATTAATAATTACTATCAGCCCTATTGTGTCTTCTTCCTTCATTATTGCCAAAAGTTGTATATAGAGACAAAAAAGTTTAATATGAACATGTTCAAATTTTATCACTAAGCTTAATCCAGATAAGAAAAAAACCCTTTGTTTTCAAAAGAAAATAATGTTTTTTAGTAGGTAGTTCCCCTAGCATCTCTTTTCTTTCCTTTAAGTGACCGCACTCTGACCTGCAGAGGCCTTTAAAAGCTCATTTATGGCCAGACAGAATGGTGCAAACACAGATGTTTCAAGAAGCTTCTAAAATTATCACATGCCCCCGCAGAATTTAAATAAAGGATTTGGAATGTGCTCCAACCTGTCTACCATCTTCCTTGAGAGAGAGGAAGAGTAGTACCCACACAAGGGATGCTGCTGACTGGAAGTGGATATTGTGACATTCCAGAGTCTTATTTTGAGAAACTCCAGAAGTCCAGGAAGTGGTTGCTATTTACAAAAGTGCAGGTCGCTCACTCCTATTGTTTATACTCATCCTTATTCCAAACTACAGTAGTGAGGTGGATAACCTATGCTAAGCTGCTCTGCAGTCACTGTGCACAGGAGAGCTGCTGTTCATAGTTCCTGTCAAGCTCTCTGGTTTGTGCTGCCCACTAGGGACAACAGGTCTGATTCGCCAAGGTCCAGGGGTACTCAGCACTTATACAGAGCACAAAATACATGGTTGTGTGTGGATTGCGTCAAATTTCTTTGGAAAAGAGAGAGGCAGTTTTCTTGGTCCTCTTTGATGTGCAATTAATTCAGTAATCACATATTAGCTTGGAATTAATATATGTATCATCTCGTTAAATAGTAAATAGGTTCTCATGAATGGTCTTCTTTGATAGTGGACTTAAGTATAAGGAAAACTTAAAGAAACTCACTGAATGACCTTGTAGATTTTCAAATCAATATAATTATACATTGGTTTAGTTCCAAGACCTTGTGTGAATAACCCCCAAATCCATGAATGTGTAAGCCTCTTGTACAAAATGCTGCTCCATATCACCTACATAATTTTTATGAATTTAATGAATTTTCATATTTGGTAGCAAGCTAGAAGCAAGTTAAAGAAAAATTTAGAGTTAAAATAATGAAATGTTTGTACACTAAAGAAGGTAATAGGAAAATATCTGTTTCAAACTTTCTATGAATTGAGAGCTAAAGGACTAATCTAACAGAAAATATTAGTCTCTAATACCAATTCTTGATTCCCAGAAAAGCCAATTCAATGTGTGCTATTTTAAATTATGAGCAATTTATCACTGTTACTATCCCACAATAAGAAAATAGTTTCTTCACTATTAAGAATCCCTTTTGCAAATGAGTCAAGGCTGACTTTCTATATAGAAAAAAGGTCCAGTTACCATATCCAGTTATTAGTTCTAATAAAATACACAACCAGGAAGGGAATTGTAGCCTAGGCTGCTTTCCTGTAACCATGGCTTCTTATTCTTTTTAAGTATTTTAAAGTCACCATATCTTTAGTTCCATGCCAACATGACTTTGTACTTGCCCTCAACTAATATCCTCCAAGTGCACATTGATATTCTTTCTATCTGCCTTGATCCTTACATTAAACTCTCAGAGTATTTGATATATTCTACTTTTCAAATATGGTTTATTTAATATTTTCCACTTCACATTCTGTTGTGCATTGTGATTTGGGTATTCCCTCGTCAGGAATTTTTCTTCAATCCCCTTTGGATTTTTATTGGGTCATACAACTGCTCTGTCCTTAGGATGTAGCAAAAAGCGATTTCACGCCAACCCTGTGCATGGCCCTTAAATGGGCTAGCAGATCCCGTGTCTGCCTTTTGGAATGTTTTCTTTTTAGACATTTTCTCTGGGAGCCTAGTCTCACACTGTGAGATGCAAGAGCCATATGACAAAACCACATCTAGGAGCTCCTGTCTAGCTAAACTTCCAGCTGATAGATAGCATCGGCCGCCAACCATGTACCCTGCTGAGGATTCCCTGCCTACCTGACAGCTGTTTGCAAACACATGAAGGATTGCAAGTGACAGCCATGTAGATGAGTCCAGTCAGTACACAGACCTTAACAGATAGTATTATATTATTATTATTATTATTTTCATTACCAGAAGTTTAGGGAGTGGTTTGTTAGGCAGTAGTCAGCAACAGAGAAGTGATGGTAGAGGACCCAGCAATTATGACTGTCCATAGACTTCTGTAATAGCATCTCAGGAGCGCTCTTACCTCTGCCACGCAGGCTTCTCACTAAGTCTCCTGAGTCCTGAATGTGCTGCTCACCTTGACAGGTCCCATGCTTCCCCTCTTCCTATTAGCAAAATCTGTCAGGTTTGAAACTGATGGCTGGGTGTATGGAACTTTCAGTAGAAATTCTAGGAGGCTTGGACATTTCTTACCATAAGAAAACAACACTGTTTTCCCATGTGGACATCTCTTTTAGGCTGCAGAGTTCGGCAGAGGTCATAAAGCCCAAGAGCAAGTTAGATCTAATGTTGACCTTTTCAGAGAGCACAGAGCTAAATTTAACATTCAACACGAGGACTGTTTTAGCCTGGAGGTATGGCAGATTTGCTCCCTCCTTCCTCTGCAATCCCTGCTATTTATACTTTCAACTTCAATAATCTTACGTAAAAATTAATTTGAAGACCTCTCTAAATTTTCTTACAAGACGTAGGGTCTAAACTACCTCCTATAAGAAAACTACAAGCAAATAATTTTAAAAACCACTTTTGAGCACCATAATTATACAAGAACTTCTTTTTATTGTAAAGTGACCAAAACTTGCCTATATGACTTAATACTCTATGTAAAATAATATCCCTAAAGTACATGTTTGCAGCACACACACACACACACACACACACACACACACACACACACATACACACACACACACACGCCTTGATTCTTTTTGAGGACATGGTATTTCCCAGTTATTATCACAGTGATATTTTCTATTTCATATACTCTTCTATGCTGTTCATTACTTGAATATTTCTCTAAAATATGTCAAAACCATTTCATACTTCTCATTTAGTTCAGTGTTCCACCAAAAAGCAAGCTCATAGCTAAGGAAAATAAAAAGATTAAAGCATACCCAGAGTTTCTAAATGTTTGGTGCAAGTAATTGTGTATTTTAATATAAGAAGGATCAGGCTAGTAAATCACAGACATTGATACATAGGGAAAGGCTAATTTAAATAACCATGTTACATCGGTATTGCCTAGTGAGGATGTCTAAACCTTGAAGGCAGCATATAAAGGATTGGGAAACATTGACCGGATATTTCTGAAAAGGATTCCCTTATCTATCCAGTGATTGGTTGTTGGGTGCTTGTCCCTTTCAGATTAGTTGATTCTACTGTTTTCTCTTTGACTAAGCAACTTAATGCTTGTCACAATGGGATACATAGAATCAACCTTTTCCTACATCTCGGGGCATCAATGTTTAGTTCAAACTTTTACATTATAATAGCTGCTCACTATGGCCATCCCAGAAACAACCCATGAGTTAAATAGCCAGCTTGTGGTGTGTGTGTGTGTGTGTGTGTGTGTGTGTGTGTGTGTGTCTGGTGAGCAGAAAGCTCCCAGAGTTAGGAAGCAGAAGCTTGGATTGCATGACTGCTCACCCTCAAAGAGAGAGGTACTGCTTTTCTTTCTCCACCCTTTATCTCCTCTGCTACAGCCTATCCTCACATTCTATACACACAACACCATGGCCAGAGACCCCTCTTTCTCGCTGTACTACTATGCTCATGGACTCTCTGCCTTTATCTACCCGCTGACGACTTCACCATGTTCATCTTACTTTAGAGTTGAAGACAGTGTATTAACACTGACTATAAAGTTAGAATTTGCAGCACCCACGTAAGTAAATTTCCATTTGAATTCTATTTGAGGGAGATTCTGGAGAGATCTTAAAAAATAGCTTATCCTGTCCTTTCATCAATGGAGAAATGGCTTGTTCCCTCTTTTGAACTTCAAATACCGCTTAAGAACTCCTATCTCAGCATCAAATAAACCATCCCCCGTATTCCAGATCAAGACCCGTAGGCACATACCCTAGCCTTAGATGCCTCACAGGCTTCCTTATTTAAGACCTTTGAATTTACCACTTGCTCTGGAGATACAGCCCCATCAATTCCCATTTATTAGTAGGTGCTTAAAGGGGGCACTTTCTGACATGCAATAAAAAGCAAACCTAATGAGAAAATGGCAGTGAACTTGAGGGGCACTTTAGGGAAAGGTCTATCAGTATTCATAACTCTGACACACTATAAAAGACACTTTAGTGCAACAAAAATATGTCAGAAAAGATATTGAGTTAACTGAAGGGGGGAATTTCTGGTAAAACACGTAAGAGCACCCCTTTCAGCCCATGTGAACTGTTAATATATTTTAGCCTTTGCTGACAACTCATTTACTAAGTGTCAGATAGATGGTGTTGAAGGCAGTCCCGATATTAACTCCAGAATGAGGTTCTATAACAATGAAAGGTGCATATCTATTCCTCCTTAGCATTCCTCTATAATTAATGCCTAAGCCTTCCTTGCCTAGGCAGCTGATGCTTCTCAAAAATTAGAGAAATTGCCTTTAGAAATAGTTCTTAGCGTTTATACAAATGGCATGCTGTAGTTTCTTATTCTTGCTACAACTCATTTTTCAATTAATATAGACAAAGTTAAGGAGTACTTTTGGTTTCTTAAAGGAAGTTGATTTCTTTCTCACTAAGGCCACAAAAGTGATTTAACTCTACAGATGGATAGAGAGATGGACAACAACATGGAACTCTGAGGGTAGCGGAAGTCCTAGTATCAGAGATGGATAGAACTTGGTGGGGCTCTACAAAGAGGAATAAGGCCCTCGCTGATTTAATCTTGAACTTCAAAGTCATGTAAAAATTTCAAAATAAGATGCCTTTTTGCTTTATACATTTTTATAATTCATTCTATTATTTAATTATGTAATTCTGTGCATTTTGTGTGTATGTGAGCACCTGTGGAGGATAGGAAAGGTATTAGATTACATGAGTGTAGAATTATGGGCAGTGTGAGCTGACTCATGTGGCTTCTGGGACTCCAGTTAAGGTCTTCAAGAAGAACAGATAAGCTTTCTTAAGCACTGAGCCACCTCTCCAACCGCCAAGGTATTTTCTTATCAAAAAATGAAATCCCAAATCCAAACAAATCTAAAGCAGGCTGAATCTTTGTGTCTCTTTGCATGGAGCAGAGACATAGATTTACACTTGCACTTGATTAATATAATGGTAAGCAAGGCCAAGATATATGAATTTTCCCTCAATCACATGGGTAGACATTTTAGACAAAAGAATGTTTTTGTCTTTTATTCTATTTTCAATAATGAAATCCCAATTAACTTTCCTTTTCCTCCTAACTTGAAGCATCTCTATTTATATTGTTACTCTTATATTACTATTTATATATTACTTTATGTTATTCTATACATATATCAGTGCTGAACATTATGAAATTGAATAATATTGAACAATTCACAGTGTGGGATATAGTTTAGGAGCAACATGAACAAACAAAATAATAAACTCATCTTGTGAATTTTTTACAACTGTGGCCTCAGACTCCACTACTGATAATTTTCAAAAAGGCTCAAAGGTAGCAATGTAGGTTATGAAAGAGCAGTGCCTGTCTAAAAATATTATCTTCTCTCATCTCTGTCACTTAAAGGAAAATACTGTTAATGAGGAAACTTAACTTTCAGTTAGGATAGCTTATTATTTTTCTCAGTGGTATAGATGCTGAGGCCAAGTTGGAGGCAGAGGTGGATGTTTGACTTTCATCTGTAAGCTGTGATAGAGAGTAAGCGGTTCTAGAAAGAGCATACAAAGCACTCCCAGTATTAGGAAAATATCAAGTCCTTGAAAGGGCCTCTGTTTTCCTTTGACTAAAGAATAGGATGAAAAGGGAGAGAGTAGAAGCAGAGAGATGCAAATCTGCGATGTATTTTTGTCACTATTTTATAGGAAAAGAATATAATACCAGTCTATTGTTCTCCCTTAACTGATAGAAGATAGAACATTTCATTTGTATTAATGTATGAAACATCAGCAGGTGGCCATATATTGAAATATAAAATAATTAGATGAAGTTTTTGTATTTGAAAAATTTACCATATTTGTTTATAAATATATATATTTATATGTAAATATATATATATATAAATATATAAATTTCTCTAGAGGACTTAGCAAAAGATGTAAGAAAATATTCAAATTTTCTTGTACTTATGTGTTCTTTTGGTGTCCAATTTCTTGAGTTCTTTGTATATTTTGGAGATGAGACCTCTGTCTGATGTGGGGTTGGCTGCTGTTCTGTCTTGTTGACCATGTCCTTTGCTTTACAGATTCTTCTCAGTTTCAAGAAGTCCCATTTATTAATGGTTTCTCTCAGTGTCTATACTACTGGAGTTATATTTAGGAAGTGCTATCCTGTGTTAATATGTTCAAGTGTACTTTCTACTTTGTCTTTTATGAGGTTTAGTGCGGTTGGTTTTTTTTGATGATTTATTGGATCCATTTGGACTTGAATTTTGTGCATGGAGATAGATATGAATCTATTTTATTTATTTACATGTTGATAACCAGTTATGCCAGCTTTCTTTTTTCCATTTTATATTTTTTGCTTCTTTGTCAAAAATCAGGTGTTCATAGGTATGTGGGTTGATATCTTGTTCTTTGATTCAGTTTCATTGATCCTCCTGTCTGTTTTTATGCCAATACCAGGCTGTTTTCAGTATTGTAGTTCTGTAGTAGAGTTTGAAGTCAGAGATTGTAATGGATCAGAAGTTACTTTATTGTACGGGATGATTTTGGTTATTCTGGGCTTTTTGCTTTTCCATACAATGTTGAGTATTTTTCTTTCAAGGTCTGTAGATAATTTTGCTGGGATTTTGATGAGCATTGCATTGAGTATGTAGATTGCTTTTGGTAAGAATGCCATTTTATTATGTTAATTCTACATACCCAAAAGCATGGGAGATCTTTCCATTTTCTAGTGTCTTCTTCAATTTCTTTATTTTAAGGTTTAAAGTTCTTCTCATGCATGACTTTTACTTGTTTGGTTAGAGTTACTCAAGATATTTTATGTTATTTGTGGCTACTGTGAAAGGTGATGCTTCTCTGATTTCTTTCTCAGCCTGTTTATCATCTGTGTAAAGGAGAGCTACTGATTTTTTTTGTTGTTGTTAATCTTGTATCCTGCTACATTACTGAAGCTTTTTATGAGTTTTAGACATCCCTTGGTAGAATTTTTGTGGTCGCTTATGTAAACTATTATATCATCAGCAAACAGTGAGAGTTTAACTTCTTTTCTGGTTTATATCTGTTTGATCTCCTTTTGTTGTCTTATTGCTCTAGTTAGAACATCAAGTACTATATTGAATAGATATGGAGAGAGTGGACAAACAACCTTGTCTTGTTACTGATTTCAGTGGGATCACTTTGAGTTTCTCTCCATCTAGTTTGTTGTTGGCTGTTGATTTGCTGTATATTGCCTTTATTGTGCTTAGGTATGTTTCTACCTTGCTCTCTCCAAGACATTTATCATGAAGGGATGTTATGTTTCGTCAAAGGCTTTTTCAGCATTTAATGAAATGATTATTTTTTTTTTACTTTGTTTATATGGTGGATTACATTGAGAGATTTTTGTATGTTGGACTATCCCCACATCTCTGGGATGAATCCAACTTGACCATTCTGGATGATTTTTCTGTTGTGTTCTTGGATTCAGTTTGCCAGTATTTTATTGAGTATTTTTGCATCAATGTTCATGAGTGAGATTGATTTATAATTCTCGTTCTTAGTAATGTCTTTGTGTGGTTTGTGTATCATGGTAATTGTAGCTTCATACAAATAATTTGACAGTCTTCCTTCTGTTTCTATTGTGTGGAGTAATTCAAGGAGTATTGTATTGGTATTGAGTATTGGTATTAGTTCTTCTTTGAATATCTTGTAGAATTCTGTGTTGAAACCATTTGATCCAGGGCTCCTTTTGGTTAGGAGACTTTTGATAACTGTTTCTATTTCTTTAGTAGTTATAGGTCTGTTTAATTTGCTTGTCTGTTCTTGATTTAATTTTGGTAAGTGATATTTATCCAGAAAGTTGTCCATTTCCTTTAAGTTTCCCAATTTTGTGAAGTTTTCGAAAGATGATCTAATGATTCTCTGTATTTCTTCCCTGTCTGTTGTTATGTTCCCCTTTTCATTTTTGATTTTGTTATTTTAGATATTCTCTCTCTGACTTTTGGTTAGTTTGGATAAAGGTTTGTCTATTTTGTTGATTTTCTCAAAGAACCAATTCTTTGTCTCATTGAATCTTTGTATTGATTTCTTTTTCTATTTTGTTGATTTCAGCTCTCAATTCAATTATTTCCTGCCATGTAGTCTGCCTTAGTGAGTTTACTGCTTTTTGTTTTAGCATTTTCAGGGGTTCTGTTAACTCACTAGTGTGGGATTTTTCCAGCTTGTTTATGTAGGCATTTAGTGCTATGAACTTTCCTCTTAACACTGCTTTCATTGTGTCCCATAGAAATAACGGAACTAAAAGATGTTATGAACCAGACGTACTTAACAGATATCTGTAGAACATTCCATCCAAACCTAAAAGATTATATTGTCTTCTCAGTGCCTCGTGGAACCTTTTCAAAAATTGACCACATGGTAGGTAGAAAGCAATCCTTGACAAATTAAAAAAAAAACAATTGGAATAACCCCACATATCTTATTGGATCAACATGGCTTAAAATAGAATTCAACAGCAACACTAGTTTCATAAAGCCCACAAACACATGGAAATTAAATAATGCTCATCTGAATCATCAATGGGTCAAGTAAGAAATAAATGATGAGATTAAAGACTTCCTAAAATTCGATGAAAATGACCACACAACATACCCAAATTTATGTATACATACTTTTACTTGTTGTCAAAGTTCCTGCCATGATTTCTCAATATTTATAGGTATACCTGATGCCCTGGGTTATTCTCAGCTTTGGTAAAAGAAGCTTCTTCCTGTGGACAGTAGTTAAGGAACACATTCATAGCGGTCAAAGTACTGAGAATAAGAATAAGAGTTTGAGTGCTCAGCCCTCAATAGGACATTTATTCAAAGCCTTCCCCTATCCCCAAGGTGAAGAATACAGTGGAAGATGAACTAGAAAGAATACCAGAGCTGGAGGATGGGGACTAATACTACTGTGTGGGCTTGACATGATCAGTGTGCTCATGAACACAGACAGCTCTGTTTATCTATGTAAGTTCTACATAAGATGAAGCAAGACAAAATTCTAGCATCAGTAGGGTAGATGGTCTCTAGGCCCCATTTCTAGCTCAAGAGGTTATGGCAGCTGCATTTGATGGGGTTTAAAGGATCAATATTTTATGAGGATATGGCCACTGATAGGAGTTCCGTGCTTAGGGGATGGTCCCCAAGGATAGGAAGCACTGTCTGGATTTAAAGGACTGTTTCCAAAGGAACGGTGAGTTTGGGAAGTGATTCTGTTGAGGGGGCTATGTGGGCTCAGCAGGAGAAAAAGGAAACTAATTTGATCATATTATATTTTATATAGACATGAAATTCTCAAAAATAATGAAAAGAATGAAATATATTAGTCCTTTAAACTTATTTACTTTAGGTTAAAAGTGTAGGAAAACCCACATGAATTGTTTTCACCAGGAAATGGATCTGCTTCTAGACAAGAATGTTTGACTGAGTCTGGGAACAGTGAGCCACTAGGTTTCTCCAGTGAAAGATAAAGCAAATGTATAATAATATAGTTTAAATATCTAACAAAGTAAATGCCAGCATGATGACAGCAGCACTTGTATTATGGTCATCTATAGAGACAGCAAATGTCTCTCTGATAACATTGTTATGCATTCAAAGTTTCGTGATAAGAAATAAATTGTATGTCCTTTCTCACACAAAGAAACAATTGGCTCTGTTGGGTTTGTAGTTCTGTTTTGGTTTTCCCTAGACTAATTGTGATGCGGAACTGAGCCCATCTTAGCTTCTCCCCACACATGCAGGAACTCATTCACAAGGCACTGCCATGAGGTAGAATAGAGGCAATGTGAGTTTTATTTCCTAGATTTTTTTTCTCTTTTGCTACAAACATAATTTGTTTATCAAATCATAAAGACCAGAAATACCCCAAAAAACAAAAATATAAAAATAAGGAAAACCAAAGAAAGAAGGAAAACTTTGGTGTGTTTGGCTGAAAGCCTGTGCTGTGTTAGATCACGTTGCCCAGCCTCACAGTGCTGGCATAAATTGAAAATAAAACAAACAAAAGAACTATCAGGAATAATCATCAGAGCAGCCCTCCCTCCCACTTCTCTTCAACTCCCATCCACAGAAGCCGCAAAGCTTTACCGAGCAGCCCTTAAATCTTTATTGTATTTGGCCTCTGGCGTTTGCTCATCAGTTAAGGTCTACAAGTATCTAATATGGTCAGAAATAACTTTTAAAAACTATTGCACCACTGAGCCAATAAGTACTTCAAATGCCTTCAAAATTTTAAACTTGTTACATGCAAGGCAGAGTAAACACTTCAGTTCTGGAATAAATGGATGGCTTTCTCATGTCATCTTATACTCTTATTTTATGAAGGCCAGAAATACAAAACTGAAGAGAACATCTATAAAGGCCCTGAAGGTGCAGAAGAATTTTCTCCCCTTCATAGCCACAGAGATAAATATTTAAGTTTGGACCTCATAGGAGGAAGCTGTTCTCAGAACCTCAGTTGCCCCCTTAGAGAGTGTTTGCTTCAAGCCTGGGTAGAGAATGGCCTGCTGAGTGTTTTGAACTGAGAGTCAGAAAGCTGTGTTTTTCAATCTAATTACATGTGTGGGGTTCCAGACACAATCAAGACAGTTCATTGACTTTAGCTTCTCTCTTTCCTCCTGGCAACAGTACAAAGATTACTTATGACTTTTGTTTCCTTATTATTGATGTTTTTGGCTATAGTTCTGTCTTTTGATCAGTATCCAAGCTGTATAAATTTTACTTTAAGAGTGTGGTTGCAATAACTTGGAGTATATGAGATATTCTGCAGTAGAATTTTTACTCAAATAATTTGTAGAGCTCAAGCAATATACATTTTCTTGTTGGTGAGTCATGTGTTAGAAGTTGTGGTCAATTCCAATAAGAAAGAAGTGAATATGGTATACAATACCTTACTGTATTAAAGGTGACAATTTTTACCAATTTTTTCAAGCTAGTTTTTAGTTATTTGTATTTAGTTATATTTTTGTAATGTTAAAGTTAGATCTAGTGTCTCTCAAATGCCAGACAAATCCTCTATCACTGAACTATATTACCAGACCTTAAAATTTTGTGATAGAAATTTTAACATGTATATTAATAAAATTTTCTATGTGTTCATATATAATTTCCTATGCAATACTGATGTATTCATGCACATATACATTTGCATGTGTACATATATGCTTATAAATGTGTATACTATACATATATAGAATCAACAGGGAAAGCAGAATTTGGGCAGCTTCACATTGAATGTTTTGTCCTTAGCCCACAAGCTTTGGAGATTTTATGGTTCATGCTGCTTCCTGCCAGGGTCTGTCTCTGACATACAAGCACACCTCACTTCCCAGCTGCCATAAATTTACAGTGTGTCCAGGGAGGCATGGTTTCACAACACGGGGAGCTTACACGTAAGAACTGGCAGCCAACTGTGTTATTATCCAATCAAAATCCTGGAATCCGTAAGTCTCCAGAGTTTAATGACAAGGCTGCGACACTCTACTTAGGCTATCAGGTTCCCACGTGTAGCTGGAACTGCACTAGGTCAGCTCAGTCCAGCCCTCAAGCTGCTCATGTTATTCTTTCTGTTTGGCCTACCACTGCCGCCCTTACATAATGACATTTCCTTGGGACATTTTAATTGCATCCAATGAAAACTCATACTCTTGAGTCTTTGTAATCACACATTCTAAGAACTGAAGGAGTGATGTAAGGGTACTTGGAACCATATAATTGTCAGAAAATTGCCACAGGTGTCCTATCCTTTTTCTCCACCAACATCATACAGTTTCATTAGCTGTGCGTCCTATATGTCAGGCATTGGAAGTTTAGAAAACATTACCTTAATTAAATGCTAATGTTCTGAAAAGTATAGTAATCATCACCTCTATCTCATAGAAAGAAAATTTTAAATGTGAAAATAATTTCAAGTTTGTCTAAAACCACAGGCATGTAAAACCAGAGATTCAAAAGCTTGACCTATTTCCAAAGCTTGTATTCTTTTGAAAAAAAAAAAAAAAGTCTGTTTTTTTTTTTTTTTTTAGTTTTGTCTTCATAGGTAACTTTAAATGTCGAGTTGGAAAATGAATATAAAAGTTTGAATATCTTTCATTGAGTTTCCCCAGGTAGCCTCTCACAATTACAGACATGAGAAAAATTGGCATTCATATATATGACAGTATTTATTAGGCTGAAAATTTTCATGCTCTGCCCTTTTCTCCACTAGCACCCCACTAATGTCCCGCTCGGTCTCTCACACCGTCTTCGTTATACTGTGTCTGTAATCTCCTGCAGTACCCAACAGCGCCTGTCTTTCCTGGCCTTCAGCTTCCTTCATGCTTTCGGAGGGCTGATCCTTTACTCACTAAAATATCATTTTTATATTGATTTTTAATTTTTATTTGTATGATGTTTTCTTATGACTTGGTTAAGGTTTCATGCTTGGGCCTAGAATCTCCCAACAGCGACGTGTCGTTCTCAGTCTTTGTGTTGAGTAGTAGATGATGTTGATCATAAGAAGCTGAAGAGCAGATATTTACCTTCCTCCATCATCTTTATCCTTTAACTGGGTGATGTATTGGCCAACTATAACCCAGAATCACAGCGGAAGAAAGATTAAACAGCTCAGAATATGTCCTGCTATTTAATAAAAATCACAGAGCTTCCCAACTACCCATGATTAGTCAAAATTGGCTTTAAAATTTAGCTTGTGTGTGTGTGTGTGTGTGTGTGTGTATGCAGAGAAATATCAGCAAATGTTTAACAATCAACTCCCTTTAAAAACAAATTTCTCGATCTGTAGTGTGCACTTGTTTTACAGTGTAAGTACCCCCACCATGCTGTGGCCCATTTCAAGCAGGTAATATCATATCACTGATCTTAGACCTGGGAGGACATGCAGCCCAACCTACTCCTGGATGCAAGCTACAACATACTATTTAAATAGTATGTATTTATACATTTCATATTTTTGTTCTGAGCTATTTTTAATAGGGTCAAGGAATAAATATATAAAAAGAGGTAATTCTAAAACTAAACATAATTAATTTGAAAAATAATTACAGTGATCCTCTGATGAAAATTGGGGTGAATTTTTGTATTATAATCTTTGTACCAGATCTTTAAGTAGCAGAGAATATACTTTTGAGTAGCCTAATTGTTGTATGTTACTGAACGTCACTTCAGAAGCAGGAGATGAAATGGTGACTTGAACCACAGGTTAAATCATCCTCTGTCTTACCTTGATTAATTCTGATGGTCTAACGTTTCTTTAACTCCTCAGTCATAGGAATTAGATTATATGACAGTGACCCCAGTCTTCCTTACTAATGAGGCCACAGCTGATCACTGAGTTAGCTATTAGCAGGAGACCCATAAATGTTCATTTTAATTGAAAATTTTATTTTTAATATATTCTACAGTGCATGCTCAGCTTAAAAGTTTATTTATTTATAATTCAAACTTGTATGTGTTACTACATAAAAGAAAACACATTCTCTTCGCATTACATGAATACTTTGCTACTTAATTGACTAACCAAATGTGAGATATATTTTAAAAACAACTAGAAGTTAGTATTTGTGGTCTCACATTCTTCCTATACAGTTCTCAATATCTATATGAAGATCAATTCCACATGACAGTATTTTAATGGCATTTATCTCAATGATGATTTGAAAGTTTTATTTTATGTACACTGCTGGGCCAAATGGTTTCCCAGAAATATCTCCAAACCTTATTGGGAAAGAAGATTTCTGGATCTACTTAGAGAACTTGGGGAGGAGGAATTATCTTCCTTTGTGCATGAACCATTCATCACATATAATCACAAGGGGCCTTGGGTGTGAAAGGCAGGAGAGATGGAGGAAGGTAAAGACGGTGGGACAATGCAAACAGTTGGATGTGATGTGGCTCTTCCTCAAAGAGTACAAGCCGGCTCTAGAAGATGAACAAGGGAAGGATTTTCCCCCAAGCTTGCAGGGCAGCGTATCTCTTCTGACATCCCACAAGACCCAGTTCAGGATTACAGCCTCCTAAACCTCAATATGATGATATGATAACTTTTACTGTTTTGGTGAAAAACAAAAACAAAACAACAAGCAAAAACTAAGAGAGAAGGCAGAGCATCAATACACACACAAAAATCACCTGTCCACAGTTAACTTCAGTCCTCTAGCTTATGACTAGTTTCCACTGTCCCCTTCCTTTCACCATTACCACTCAAAAACAAGATCATTCGCAAAAACAAAACAAAACAAAAGCACAACCTATGTGGTGACCTATGGGTTCAAATGGAGCTGGTGACACCTATGTCAAAAACAAATATTTCATTGGCAAGTATAATAAAGGACATTTTCCTTTTTTTATTAAACACATTCAGCATTATAGTTAAACTATTATATTAGACAATCAACAAAAAGAATGGAAAAAAGTCTTCATTAAAACCTTTTGTTGGAATACTTTCCACTTTCCACAGAACAGAAATGAAAATACCCTCTTAAACAATTAATAGTGAATACAGCCCTCAAGCTTATATACTCATACCCATGAGTATTATCTAAAACATGGCTCTTTTGTAACCACTACTGTGTTGGCCAAGTCAACAAATCTATTGTAACCAGAAGTTTCCCTGTCACTTCTCAGACTGACTTCTCTTACTAGGCTTTTCCTTTTCTAAGCAGTGATCAGAACTTCTGTCTTGCCATAGTTATGGCTGCTGTTGGAATCACCACAACCACTTTGGTTTTATGGTTTAGCAAAGTTTTGTCCTCTACCACCACAAAGGCCAGAACTTCTGTCCTAAAGTTCCCAACCATGGCCCAAAATTTGGGGACTGATTTTTTTTTTATTTTTTATTGAAAACAAAAATTCCGCCTCCTCCTAGGCTCCCATTCCCCCCCCCCGCCCCTCCACCCTCCCCGCACTCCTCTACCCTACCCTCTCCAGTCTGAAGAGCAGTCAGGGTTCCCTGCCCTGTGGAAAGTCCACGGTCCTCCCCCCTCCATCCAGGTCTAGGAAGGTGAATATCCAAACTGGCTAGGCTCCCACAAAGCCAGAACATGAAGTAGGATCAAAACCCAGTGCCATTGTCCTTGGCTTCTCATCAGCCCTCATTGTCCACCATGTTCAGAGAGTCTGGTTTTATCCCATGCTTTTTCAGTCACAGTCCAGCTGGCCTTGGTGAGCTCCCAATAGATCAGCCCCACTGTCTCAGTGGGTGGGTGCACCCCTTGTGGTCCTTACTTCCTTGTTCATGTTCTCCCTCCTTCTGCTCCTCATTGGGAGCTCAGTCCAATGCTCCAGTGTGGGTCTCTGTCTCTATCTCCATCCATCATCAGATGAAGGTTCTATGGTGATATGCAAGATATTCATCAGTATGGCTATAGGATAGGGTCATTTCAGGTTCCCTATCCTCAGCTGCCCAAGGAACGAACTGGGGACATTGCCCTGGGCACCTGGGAGCCACTCTAGGTTCAAGTCTCTTGCCAACCCTAAGGTGGCTCCCTTAACTAAGATATGTGCTTCCCTGCTCCCCTATCCAACCTTCCTTTATCCCCAATCATCCTATTTTCCCAAGTTCCCCCCCATCTTCCCCTTCTCACTTTTCTCTCCCCATCTCCCCTTCCCTCCTCCTGGCTATGGGAAGTAGACAAGATTGCCGGGCAAAAAAAATTGGGACTGATTTTTATAATTATCCAAATCACTGTAGCTTCCACAATCTCCAAAATGACTACAGTAGTTATCAAATCCATTATATCCATCCTCATTGCTACCATACCCGTGATCACAGCTGTAGTCAAAGCCACTGTGGTCATTGACATTTTCTCCACAACCAAAATTGTCATTGTCACCAAAACCACCTCCACAACCACTACCAAAGTCTCCAGAACTACTTTGTCCTCTTTGGCTGAATGAAGCACTGGCTGTTTCTTCTTGCCAGGGGCCCCTTGTTGCTTCACGCTTGTGGGCATCCATGGTGTGGAGTTTTTTAAAGAGAATCTTTAAGATTCTCTGTTCAAAATAATCTCATAGATGATGTTCTTCAGTTTCTTCTTAGTAGAGCCAACAGAGATCTTTGCACAGGCAAATGGGGTGGGTACCTGCTGTCTGATCTTCTCTCAGCACAACTCTCGTTAGTCACACGGTTCCTCCATCCATCTTGTGTGTCCTTGCATTTATGTGTATATTAACCTCCCCATATCAGTGGCAGTGACAAGCTTGAATCCCTAGGGGACTTGGATCTCTCATCGCACAATCATTGGACAGAATTGCTTCACAGACGCTTAGCTGTTTCAAATCTCAGGATGTCAATGAAGAGTTTCTACTGATGTATGGCCTCCCTGGGAGGACACTGACTTAGACATGACTGAGGAAGATGAGAGCTTTTGGGGACACTTTGCTGGCTGCAGGGACAGTCAGAAAGAAGGAAGCCAACAAATGGGTGTCTAAAGAGCATTCCCACAGCTTGTGACCATCGTTTGACAAAGAAGTCCTGGTTTAGGTAAATTGTTTTATATGTTGAAAACCTTGATGAGAAAAATGTAGACACAAGCTAGGATTAGAAAAAAAGATCAGAAGTGTTCAAGCCATTTTAGGGGAATGGACCCTTAAAAGTAAGCGGTCCAAGGCAGAATTGTTCTTGGTTCTGTCCTAGTCTGCGGCTAGGAGTGCCAGCACTGACCTCTGGTTTCTTATTATCTCTCATTCTCTCTCCTATAAGCAACCTTGCCTGGAAGCTATACACAAGGGTGGGAGAAGAGCTCCAGTCTAGACTCCAATTCCTCCTCGGTGACAACTTTGGAATTAGATCTCTGGATTTTCATGATGGAAACAAATTATATCTGTTCCCTAATTTCACCCCATTTCCTAAATAATTTCACCATCGCAGCTCTTGAGAAAATAATTTTAGATAAGCTACATAGGGATTAGTAGCCTTGGAAGTCATTGAGGCAAGACTCTCATCTCCTGATCAGTACTGAACCCCACTTACCGTTTTTCTGGTAGTATGAGGAAGGTAAACAGCAGCTCTGTCCCTCTTTTGGCTTCCTATTCAAAATATGGAATACTTCATGGTGAAGACATGACATTCCGATCTGCTGTAGAGAATAGGTTATTACCTACAATTCTTTTCCCCCTTTAAGGTTAAATCCTGTTGGACCCACCAGCCACCTAGAAAGGAGTCCATCCTCCAGGAAAGTTGATTCACCTAAAGAAATGCAAAAGCCACAGGAGGAATAATAATCTCTTTAATAAGATAGCTTATTTTCCCCAAACCTCCTCCAACACACAACTACTTACAGAATATCAGCCTTGTAGCCTGCCCAATCTTTTGAACTGAGTTCCCACCCCCACCCCCAGTGACTTGCAGACACTGATCAGAAAACCTGAGCATACATTCTGGTGTGGTCTGTGCTTTCTCCCTTTCAGCCATACAGCTACTTGCCAGCCTCGTGGCTGCAACCGCTCCTTCCTCAAACCCTAACTCAAACGCATGAACCTGGCTCTTCTGCTTCCCTTCTTGGCATCTGGCAAATTTTCCAGCCTACCCGCCTGGTTATTCCCCTGAACCGCGATAAAATTGTTCTGAAGTTTTCTCCTGATTCTGTTTTTAAATTATTTTATTAACGACACTACAAACCCAAAATGGGAACCCCACATTCCCCGATAATATTTAAAATATATTTGTGCTGATAAACTGTATCTTTTATTACTTTATGGTTTGTTTATATTTGGTAGTCAGTAGGCAATGTCACCCATATATGGGTGTGTTGTGAATCTCTTAGCTGGTATCTCTACAAGATAGTGAAATCTAATGGAAAATTATAATCCTTGAGTAGTTTATGGTTTTAAGAAAACTTTTAGATTAAAATTGAAATACTTTCATGGTGTTTACTATATATTCTTCTGGTTTGAATTCATTGGAAGTTAGAAACCAGGAAGAAAATTAATCAAAACGTCTTTTTCTTCCATCACGTCAAACTAAACAGAGTGTGATATAAATATTATTTAAACAATTAAAGAGTGACCTTCATGTGATGTGATGCATTTCTGATGTAAACAGTGGGATAAGAAGATCCAAAACTAGAAATTCAACCTCGATGCCAGCCCTAGGTCAGTCAATGACCTTGGAAAACCATTTTCCATTCAGTAGACTCCTTCCATTTCCAACATTACTTGCTCTAGCTACCTTGATAAAAAATAAAAAAATAAGTAAAACACAATGCGTTTGAAAAAGGAATGACAGACTGTAAATCTCTGTTAAAATGAAAGCTATAATGAAAGGAGGGTTCTGGTGTAGCTACATATTTATGATATTTTGAATAAAATTTCCCCAGATGGATTCTCTCCTTTATTTATTTAGAATTGTACAAATGTGTAGGCACACACACACACGTGTGTCTGTGTGTGTGTTCATCTAAGATTGCTTACCACTGGCTAAAACATCTCAGAAAATATCCGTATCTTCAATAGAAGTATACTATTAAAATTTGGATTATCTAAGTCTGTTTAGAAAAGGTGAAGAGCAACAGCGATTAACTTATTTAATTGTTGCTATCCCGGATAAAAAAATAAGCAAATTATTACAAGCCTCTGAAGAGCTGTTATGCTTAGAATTGGGGTTCAGGTTGATCTCTTTAATACTGCAACAAGCTCGCACATCATTAATCACTTAGAAGTGGCCCCAGGCCATGGTAAATGGATGGCCTAATAAATCAGGCTTGATGTTTGCTGTTTCCAAATTATTGTCAATAAGGAGAGTGAGGAGGTGACAATTCAATAACTAATGCTTATAAGCTGGACTTTTGTTTTTTTTATTTTAATCAAGAACATGAGCAGCAGGAAGGTGAAACAGCATAATACATATAATTATAGACACATGCATGAAGACAGTAACAATCACTGTAAATAATGTCTTCATTAAAAAGACCTCACAATTATTATTATGTATGAGTTACTCCAGAGTAGAAAATATTGTTTCTAGTTCCTGTAACTGTATGCTCGTAATGAAAAACACAGGGCTCAATATTTTTTTCATGCTTTATGAATAAGAAATAGTGGAAGTGGAGGTTTTAAGAAGATCACGATAAAAGGTGCATGGGACTTGAACCAAAGGGACTATCGTCTCAGCAAATTCATGCTGTGAAAATAGAATAGACAAGGAAACACAGGAAAAATAAAGAGTATCTGTTCTTAGGCGTTTGTATCCTGGTCCTGGAGAACCTATATGGAAGGACATAAAAACAAGCATTAGTGATGCTGGACAAAGCCAAGCAAAGCAACACAGAGAGGGAAAGGTGCAATTCTGAAACAAAGCACAGGATGGTTAGTTCTACCCAAGGGAACCAAGGGTGCGACACAGAAACGTAGAAAGAAACATGAACAGGCCATGATGTAAACACTTCAACCTCTTCACGTTTTCATTAGGCTTCAAAACAAAAACGGAATGAGTTCATGAACTAAAAAGCAAAGGATTAAACTCTCACGTCTCTTGGTGTGGTTGCTGGAGCTAAGGAAAGCATTGCTTGGAAGTGAGAGACCCACGTTGAAACC
Organism: Microtus oregoni; assembly: GCF_018167655.1. Taxonomy (NCBI): domain Eukaryota; kingdom Metazoa; phylum Chordata; class Mammalia; order Rodentia; family Cricetidae; genus Microtus; species Microtus oregoni. The sequence continues at coordinate 16,418,463 of NW_024543090.1, forward strand.
CCAGCAAAATCATGCAGAATATTGGACAATGCAAGTTGTCTGAAGTTCAATGTTGTGTTGATTTCTTCATCTGTTGAAAGGTGGGTAGGGTACCAGTACTTCCTACTTCACGGTTGTTGGGATGATTAGAAGAGAAACTTCATAGAAAATCAGTGCTTTTGATATCAAGTACAGCACTCCAAGAAAATTTCTGAATCCTTGTCAAGTACAGCTACCTCATCTATAAAATGGGAACAGTGATAACACATTCATGAGATGAAAAGAGACCCAAATTATATCAGCTATTGGAAGTAACTGGGGCACAAAAGTCTCAAGATTAGTAGTAACTATTAATATTAAAAGTTCTGCTATCAGGAAAAATTTAGTTTCTTCAAATGACAAAGCCATGCTTAGAAAGTCTGATTTATTCTATAGCTCATGTACTTTAGACATTTGATACTGAGGGAAAGGAGCCCCACGTGGAATGGCAATAATATTTATATGCCTCTTCAGAAGAACACTGGGGATTAATAACTTCTGGAAGCCCTTGGATAGCCAAACTTCTACTTGTCAAGTGAGCTTGAAAACAGCTTCAGAGTTTCCCCAAGTTCATCCCTCCCTTTTGAGCCATTGTTATGTCTTCTGCTAGGAGGAAAAGAAAGACCTAAGAGGAGCCGTTGGGAAATACAAAGTTTTGGTTATACTAAGATTTGTTCTCCGAGAGAGAAGATGAAAGAGATGAGGGAGCCAAGCCTTTAAAGAACGCTGCCTGATTCCCATTAGCCCCTGCTTCTTTGGATCAGCGTCATTTCTTCATATGCGGCACAGCTTTTAGGACTTTGCTGGCTGTGCAGAACACAGCAAGTCAATAGCTACTCATCCCGGCTCTCAGACACACGAGACTACGTTTTCCTCACAGTATTTTCTATTTAACTGTAATCAAAGGTCCATAGCAGCCATGTTTCTGTAAACAGAGCTGTGTTACTCCAATTGACTTCTAAATTAAACACACACATGCACACACACACACACACACACACACACACACACACACATGCAGACATGCACACACACATACACACACCCTTAAAATGGTTATAATTAGAGCACAATATGACCCAGTCTTCGTTAATGGGGATCCATATTGCTGTCATTATAAATGTCACTTTTCAGCACCGTGTGTCTGAGCAAACAGAACTCATTTCGAAATGCCAGTTTTCATGAAAAAAAAAAAAAACTTTATCCATTTGTCCAAATGGTATTTGGACAAGGGAAGAAGTTTTTCTTTCTGGGTTCATTTTCAGGTTGTTAGCCTAACCTAAAATAGAGTTTCTCTCGAAGTCTGCCCGAATGTTTAGTCAGAACCAAGAGAGGACAGCTGAGTGTTGAGTGGTGGTGTTACATTGAGTGAAGACACGACTGTAAATAACTCCGCAGTTTGGAAATGAATGATGCTTTTGACAGAGACGATTATGTCGTATTGACAACCTTGATGTCAAATGCAGAGTGAAAATAGGAGATTGACTATCAGCGGCTTCCACCAGTGATCACTTGAAATAGCTTCGGAGAGATAAAGGGTTGTGATGAATGTGCACCCCCACCTCTCGGCTCCCACTCTCTCCCTTCCCTCGGAGCCAGCTTAGTCCAGCTCCACTGTGGGGGAAAGGATCTAGTGTTCACACTTCATCAAAGGAGAATCAAATGCTCTTAGCTGCTGCTTTTTAAGTTAATCGCTTCCAGGGCATCATTAGTCACCCGACCTCCAAACAAGGGAAACCAAAATACCCCAGAAAAGAAGTCAAGCCCTGACTTCTATAGAAGAAATTCCAATTTCAAGTTAAACCTGACATATCTGAACTAGGGCCTTTGTAATAAAAAGCCTCACATGGGGCTCTTAGCAGCCTTCAAAGTCATTGTTCACATAACTGCTACACGCTGCCTTCCATTTCAGGGTGGGGCATGGTAAGCTTTCCAATTCGAAAGTAATGTCCTGCATTCAAAATGTCTTGATGAATAACTAATTCCTTCCATATCCATCTCTCCACTCCAGTCATGCATTGCGTTCTTGAGGCTCCTTGACAAGTATTTTTATTGTAAAGACGTTGTTCTTTTAAATACCTTCTGTGAGTGTTTAAATTCCTTACCGTTCATATTTAAACATGTAAAATTAATTTTCATATTTATTAAAACCAGAATCAGCGTCAAAACTGGGAGGCCATATTCATATGGGAGAGCTAGACAAGTAATGCTGCCTGTGTACATCTGTGAGTTGCTGTGTATGGTGTCACATGTGTGGAGCACGGAGGAGGAAAGGAATGTCCGAGGGAAGGAATGCCTATGGAAAGCACTTGGCCTCATGTTTCAACGTTCTGATGGGATATTTGCACTGGTGTAATAGGGACTGTACACACTCATACTGCCCTTGTAGCTGTCACCACACAGCAGTCATAAACCTTTTCACCAGAAGACATGCCTCTTAGGATGTGACTTTCCAGTTTGGAGTGGAGAGATAGCAAATTCTTTGTCCCTATTTTGAAATACAAGAGACATGAACTTCCTATAAAGTGCACATAATTTTCATACACCGAACAAAGTATTCAGGGGCCAAAGAGATGGCTCAGTCATTAAAAGTGTGCCTTACTCTTGCGGAGGATCTGAGTTGGGTTCCCAGCACACACATCAGATAGTTGACAATTGTCTCTAACCCCAGCCCCAGGAGATCAGATGTCCTCTTCTGGTCTCTATAGGCATGTGTTCTTATGTGCACATAATACAAACACATACAAATGCACACCTGCAGTATATCAAAAATGTAATATATCCTTTTGGAACTTTAACTAACCCTTTAAAACAAGTAACCCTGTATGATTGTGTTTGTTTTTATAGTTCTTAAAGGTCATAAAGGTGATTGTGAGTTCCCTGTTTGAATCTGTCACTCAAAAATGCTGTGGGAGAGAGTAAAAAATGTCCATCTAAAGGGAGACTCAAAAGACGCATTTTCATTAAAGAAAATAATCTATTAACTTTATGGTGAATTTTATACTGTGTTTCATCAAAAAGAATGTTGTGAATTATAATTAAAAATTCACCTTTGCAATTTGGTTCTAAGAATCCATTTTGCATTTTGTTACAACATCATATCTCAATTTTTCCTGAAGCAAAAAGAGTGGAGTATAGAGGATTAGCCTTAGTCAGGAAGATTTTACCAAAGTCAGCTTCAAATAGACAGAGTGTGTCCATTTACATCACTTAAGAAATACACTGTTTACTGCATAGTCATTAGATTTTATGTTAGTTCCCAATAAGATAACAAATACTTTTGGGAAAGATTTCTGTGATTGTATAGAAACACGAAAACCATTCATCATTGTGGACTTTATCATTTTAACTTAATTTCTATGGTGGTTTGCTACATAATTAGTCAAGTAAATTGGTTCATGTCCATGGCCCTGCTGGCTCTAAAATTTCTTTAACCTATGATCCTTAACCAAAGAATAATTTGATTTGTTATCTCATATGAATGTTCTTTATTCCTAATCTGAAATTTCATTATTTTATCCTATTTAATTTACTGTTTTCACAGAGTTACTGAAGCTCCATCAATTACACAAGCATTTACATTACCATATCTGCATAATTTTAGTTTAATTTTCACAATGGTCTCAACATATCTATGGGTGGTTCACATCTTAACATCTGGTATCCATTTCTTATTGCATTCAACAAAATCAGAGATTGGTGGTTTTATATTTGTGCAGGTTTGGAAGAGTTTATTGAGTTTGTCATTTCTTGCTCCTGTATTCTCCATTCTTTCAGCAATAGTAGAGAACACCCACAACTCAATTCAGGACTATACTAGATGCAGTATGCTTTGCTAAAAGGACAATATGGTTTACTTCCCTCTCACAGAGGTCATTGTATGGGCTGAAAAGCACATACATGTAGTGAATGCACAAGTGCCTTTACAATTTTGTTAGGGGAGATACAACAAATCATAAAGTTCTTTTTTTTTTTATTGAGAAAAGGAAAAAAAAACAAGTTTCTGCCTCCTTCCAGCCTCCCATTTCCCTCCCCCTCCTCCCACCCTTCTCCTCCTCCTCCCACTCCTCTCCCCCTCCCACTCCAGTCCTAAGAGCAGTCAGGGTTCCCTGCCCTGTGGAAAGTCCAAGGTCCACCCCCTCCGTTCATATCTAGGAAGGTGAACATCCAAACAGTCTAGGCTCCCACAAAGCCAGCACATTAAGTAGGATCAAAACCCCGTGCCATTGTCCTTGGCTTCTCATCAGCCCTCATTGTTCACCATGTTCAGAGAGTCCGGTTTTATCCCATGCTTTTTCAGTCACAGTCCAGCTGGCCTTGGTTAGAATTCAACAAGAGTGCTACCCCCAGAAAGCCTACAAATTCATGGAAACTGAACAGTCAACTACTGAACCATACCTGGATTAAGGAAGAAATAAAGAAAGAAATTAAAGTCTTCCTGGAATTCAATGAAAATAAAGAAACAACATACTCAGACTTATGGGACACTATGAAAGCTGTCCTAAGAGGAAAGTTCATAGCACTAAGTGCCCACTTAAAGAAAACAGAGAAAGCTCACATTGGAGACTTAACCACCTGAAAGCTCTAGAAAAAAAAAAAAAGAAGCAGACTCACCTAGGAGGAGTAGAAGACTGGAAATAATAAAACTGAGGGCTGAAAGCAACAAAATAGAAACACAGAAAACAATCCAAAGAATCAATGAAACAAAAAGCTGGTTCCTGGAGAAAATCAACAAGATTGACAAACCCCTATCCAAACTAATCAAACGGCAGAGAGAGAATTTGCAAATTAATAAGATCAGAAATGAAAAGGGGGACATAACCACAGACACAGAGGAAATTCAGAGGATCATTAGATCTTACTACAAAAGCCTATATGCCACAAAACTGGAAAATGTAAAGGAAATGGACACATTTTTAGATAAATACCATTTACCAAAGTTAAACCTGGACCCAGGTGAACAATCTAAATCGACCTGTCAGTCGCGAAGAATTAGAAGCTGTTATCAAAAACCTCCCTACCAAAAAAAGCCCAGGACCAGATGGTTTCAATGCGGAATTCTACCAGAACTTCCAAGAAGACCTAATACCTATACTCCTTAATGTATTTCACAATATAGAAACAGAAGAGGCATTGCCAAATTCCTTTTATGAAGCTACAGTTACTCTGATACCAAAACCGCACAAAGACTCAACCAAGAAAGAGAATTACAAGCCAATCTCACTCATGAACATCGACGCAAAAATCCTCAACAAAATACTGGCAAACCGAATACAAGAACACATTAGGAAAATTATCCATTATGATCAAGTAGGCTTCATCCCAGAGATGCAGGGCTGGTTCAACATACGAAAATCTATCAATGTAATCCAGCATATAAATAAACTGAAAGAAAAAAAACCTATGATTGTTTCATTAGATGCTGAAAAAGCATTTGACAAAATTCAGCATCCCTTTATGATAAAAGTATTGGCGAGATTAGGGATACAAGGGTCATACCTAAATATAATAAAAGCTATATACAGCAAGCCGACAGCTAACATCAAATTAAATGGAGAGAAACTCAAAGCCATCCCACTAAACTCAGGAACAGGACAAGGCTGTCCACTCTCACCATACCTCTTCAATATAGTGCTTGAAGTTCTAGCAATAGCAATAAGACAACATAAGGGGATCAAGGGGATTCAAATTGGAAAGGAAGAAGTGAAACTTTCGTTATTTGCAGATGATATGATAGTGTACATAAGCGACCCCCAAAACTCCACCAAAGAACTTTTACAGCTGATAATCATAAAGTTCTTATTAAAATGTATCATATGCGAACAGAGAAATGTCTCTTGTAGAAAGTGGACTTAATTATATAGTTGGCAAAGTGCAACAGAGAGCCAAAAAAGGGATAAATTTGTTATATCCATGGTAACAGGATGTGCAAGGACTTAGAAGCAGAAAAGATCAGTACTGTCAAGATGGATAGTACACAGTAATGTGACAAAGGAAAATTAGGTGACAGAAACTTTGTGTTTTAAGATTGGGATGACTATATAATTTACTATCCAAGTAGTAAGAACTGAAATAAATGCTGTTCAGAATGAAGCTAGAGCAACAGGTATAAACCAGGGCATTTCTCAAGAAAAGCAATCTAAATTTTTACCTACTTTAAAGATTATATGAAAACAATTAAGTCCTCAATTATTAGAGTAATAAAATCTGATTATTGTTTTTGAAAGATTACTCAGGCTGTGTGCAGAGTGAATTTTAAGAGATATAAAATGCAAACAGATTCTTACTGCAGTTGATATTTGAAGTACAACTTAGGTTATTGATAAATAAAATTCCCTGGTGGATTGAAAGCTCATAGAAAGAGCACATGACCTTTAACTATGGCTCTTACCTCAACATTTCCCCTCTGAGGACTAGTTTTTATGGTTCCAGAAGGTACTCTGAAAATAACCAAGGCTAGTAAAGGATGGCTCTTGGATGTGAACATACAACCATCACTTTACGACACCAGCACAATTCCTAACTATATTCTATATTTTTTTTCTTATATTTGTAGAGAAGAGAATGGTTTTCACTTTTTGTCAGAGAAACTTCTTTTGCCACAAATGGAGACCATTATAGAAAACCAAAATTGATCAAAATTCAGAGAACAGAAAATAATGTATTTCATAAGGCTCAACTGATCAATCTATAACACAATTTCTGCATCTAATTGGGGATCATTGGGAATAGAGGCAAAGTAGTAGAAAGGTTTCTGTGAGATTGTGTCTCCTAGAAATGTCAGAGATGACCTGTGAAATCTCACCAACATGGCTACGTAAACATGACCTACACGAATGGACATGCTGACATGGAAGATGGAAAGCTTGTGGAGCCTCCATTCTCGACAAAGTACTAAAGACAACTGGGAAAATCTGAGAGAGGAAGAAATGCTCTATATCAGGACAGAGGTCACCAACTGGTTATCCAATACTGAGATCGTATACATATAGACAGAATTGTATGGACTAGACATGTTGGATTAATATATTTTGAAATATATAAATCTATATAATAATAATTAAAGGGAAAAAGGTTATGAGTTTGAGAGAGAGCAAGGGAGTGCTCATGGGGTTGAAGGAATGAAAGAAAGGGGAGAAATGATGTAATTATATTATAAATTAAAAAATAAAATATTTAAAATGATTCCCATGTTTTCATTTGTGTTACAGAAAAAATCAAAGTACTACTTATTATGATACACTACACCAAAGGAGCAGATTTAGGGCAGGACTAAGTCAAGAGATACTTTTGAGGTGTCAGAGTATGAGACTCTTGTTTAGTCCCTAAAAGAGAAGCCATGAAGACCCTTTATTTGGAATAATGGTATACATGCTATCTACAAAGTTAAGAGCTGTAATCCACAAGAGGATGCCACCACTTAAAGCATGAGAATGTCTAATATTATTGGTGAGAAATTGAAAACATCATAAAGAAAGTAGGCTGAGTGGCCAGGAACAAATAAATGAACTAAAAGATGAAGTAGTCATCTTTGGCTCCATTATAAGAACACATTCTACACACTTCTCAGGAAAGATCTTGCCCGCTGCACTGAGTCACATAAAATAATTCTGTCACTCTCTCATGTCTTTAATGTTTTGTAAAATGTGAAAAAAAAAGCGTTGTCTTTTCTATCAAAGGGTAAAATAAGACAACTGAGGTACGATTTTAAGAAAAACTGCAAAAATCACCATTTGACAAAAATCACCCCTGAGTCATAATTTTTCTAAAGTCACACTATGTGCTCAAGGTTGTGTTCTGCTTATCAACTGCCCCATTTAAAATTGGTGTTAGGAATGGAACCCTGTGAAACACATCAGAGCATTCAACAACTGGAGTTGTTTCATCATGGAGAAGTAAACAAAGAAACAAGAGAAAAGAGATGTTAAAATAAAAAGGTAGTACCACAAAACACTGAAAATGATTTTGAAAGAAATTCTACTTTCTCCAGTAAGAGGCAATATGTTTATAAGACTGTATTTATTGTAGATGCGGATTTATAAATGAGAAGACAATGGGAAAGATATTGTGGGGCTTCTACGTCTTCAGTGAACTAAGGGCAATGTCTGTTGAGAACAAAATGGAATAGACAACTCTAGGAATAGAGAAGTAGGTAGTCACTGTTATGAGGGAGATCTCAAGATTCTGTGATAGCTTTTGAAGCCAGTGACCCTTAATTCACACCAAGACTATCTGCTTTCTTAAAGACTTTTGTGAGCAGAGCTTAACCAGATGGATGCTAGCTGTGATAGTCGGCTTTAAATATCAACTTGATGTAACCTAGAGTCACCTGGGACAAGAGTGTCAAAGAAGAATTTTTGAGATCATGTTAGCCTCTTATACGTCTATGGTATATTATTACTTTGATTGCCCTAATTGATGTAGGGAGATCCAGCCCGAAAGTGGGTGTGACTATTCCAAGGCTTTGGTCTATTGATTATCCAGAAGTAGAGACAGAGGAGCAGTAAGCTGGACTGTTTTATTTCTCTCTGCTCTTCCTGTGTGTTTGTTGTGACTGGCTACTTCAAGACCATGCCTCTGTGAAGCCCCCAGAATGAGAGACTGCAACCTGGAATTGGAAGCTTACATGCATCCTTTGTCCCTAAGGTGCTTTATGTCAGAATATTTTATGACACCAACAGAAATGCAACTAGGACACTCACTGGCCCAGAGGAAACACGTGATTGAATCCATCATTGTGGTTTGCAGGGCAGATGTGGTAGGGGAAGAAAGGGCTTAGAGAATTGAGGGCCTTTACATATCGCTATGAAGAGGAACTCTGGAACATGAGCTATTAAAGGGGCAGAGTGAATTATTATAAGGCTTAGTAAATCAAAACACACTGATAAGAAGAGCAGATTACAGTTCTCTGTGAGGCTAAAAGCTTATTGTTACAAGTGTCCCAATGGATACAAAGGACCAAAAGAAAGTAGAAACTAGGGCAGAATGATTTTTCTCGTGTTTGCTATTTTTTAAAAAAAATGTTTTGTTGACATATATCTATACTTAACAATAGGTTTCAATATGATATTTTATACATGTGTATAACATATTTCAAATATGTTAACACAGGCAGGCACACATCACACATACATACACATCACGCATACACACCACATATGCACCATTACTCCATTCCTCTCTTGCTAATGCTCTTCCTCCACCCAAGTAGTCCTCCTATTTAAAATATTGGTGTGGGCATGTGTGGCCTGACTGGATTCACTAGGCCTGTTTATAGACATCTAGCTGAGTCTTCATTTCCAGGAGCATGGGCACCCTACGAATGGGTAGGGAAACTTCTCTCCCTTCTAACAGTTAACCACATACAGACCCTCAGGAAGGAGCAGACTTAAATGGTATAGTTTTTAGAGGTTAACTCTGTGAAGAACTGCAATTCTTTCATTTCTACAAATTCTTCTCTATCCTACGACAGTTTAGGCAAGGGAATGATATGTCCTTTACTTTATTTTTACTTCATACATATCAGTGATTTGCCTCCATTTATGTATGTGCAGGACGGGTGTGCCTGGGGCCCAGGGAAGCCAGAAAATGTTGTCCGATTCCCAGTACTGGGGTTATAGATAGAATTATATATGGTTTTGATCTGCCATATGGCAACTGAACCTGGGTCCTCTGGAAGAGAAGGCAATGTCGCCATTGTCCTTAACCATGGACCCATCTCTCTAGCCCCAGCATAGTCTTTACTTTGAAATAAGTGCCCTGTGCCTGAGTTTCCTTATCACCTGGTCCCTTAAGGAATAGTGTAGTGATCTAGGATTCTGGGAGTCATGTTTTATTCTGCATTGCTATGGGATTTCTGGTATCTAATATGTTGAGGGAATCTTGATACTGAACACATATATTATTATTGCTTCATGGAAATTTGTAACATCCAGCTTTAGGGGTCTGCTCATTGACTCCTACACATCAAGCTATTGAGAGTTGTGGTTTTTCCTCTGCAAATGTGTTTTTTACTTAGATGACTTCCTTCTATTTTCTCATATTCTTCCTTCCGAAACCGTATGAAATCTGGTTGTTCTGTGGTATCCAACTTGACCATAGCTAACCTCCTTACATTTGATAGTATATTCATCTTCTCTGCTGCCTAAGTAGAATTTGAAACTTCAAGTATTTTGGGCTGTGCATTATTACAGTAATTTATGTACATGACTATCTCTTTCCTTGTCTGTGAGGTTTTGAAGGCAGGAAACATATTTATTCATCTTCGTGTTTTTAACGTCTAGCCCAATTCCTAGCATATTTTAAGTGTTAAGCAAATATTTGTTTAAAAATAGAGACATGTACTGATGCAATCCATGTATCTTTTTGTAAATCATGTAGTCCTCGCTGGGAACCAGGACGCTATTAAATAACACAAAAAAGTGAAAAAAATATGTGGGGTGCATCTTCCATTACTGATAGTCAGAGAAGAGCATTGGCCTGCACATCTGCATGCTGATGCAGAGTTATCATCTGGGATGCGGAACTCCTGAGCTGTTATGAACTGACATGGCGTGGGAGGTGAAAATACAGCATGTGTGGTGATGGGGGCAGGTATGCAGCTCCTCCAAATTTATGAGAGGACCCAGGAGCAGAGATTCAAATGTAGAATGGCAATCAGATTAAAAGAGCTGATGAGATCCTAAATACATCCCTCAGGCCATCGGGAGCCCCAGGGGAGCAATCTTGGGAGGACTGCAGGCAATTGAAGGAAGGAAAAGCTTGGCCTCCTACCACTAAAATAATAAGAGATAAATGAAACCCACTTATCTGATTTCAGAATTGTATCTGGACATAGAAGCCTCATATTATTTATTTATACATGGTGATATCAAGATCTGTCTACCGCCACTCCAAAGGGAACTCTTAAATAACCAAATAAAATGTTAAAGGTTTTCTTTCTTTTCCTTTTTTCCTAGACATATTATTAAAGGGGAAAAAAGCATAAAAGGTTTTTTTTTTGTACTATATTCCACAAAATACAATTTAAGCGGAATAACAAGCATGAGTTGCTTTGTTTTATTTAATATAGAAAATGCTTGCTTTTTATTGAACTCATTTCTGTGTGCTCTCTGTAAGAACCTTAAGAAACGTATTTTTAGTCCTTGCATCGCTGAAATATAAAGCATCTTCTAAATGAGAAAGCCCTTCATCTAAGACAGTTTTCACCCCAAATTAGTGTTTAAATGTTTGTGTACTCATTGTTTGTAGTTTGCAATAAACATTTATTTTAAATCATTTTCACTACTCCTAGTTAGTTATGCATTTTAGACACTTGCATCTATGATTTTCCTAGTGCCAGTATTGCAGCAGTGCCATTCATTTTGCCTTTTCAAGTATATTTTACTTTTAACATAGTAGCTTGAACTATTGAATCTATAAACAGATTTATGAAATGACAGGGTAAATGATGAATATCCTCCCACATACAAAAGACAGGAGAGACAATTTGATTCACCAGAGGCCATCAAATGTAAATAACTATAATTAGATCTACAAAAAGCAAAGACAAATTAATGAAAGTAAACACAGAATTAATAATATAGATCTGAGGGCCTAGAGCCAGTAGGTGGGTATTTATGTGCCCATTTTGTTTTTCTTTTTATTCAGACCTTAAATATTCTAGGTTTGAATAGAAGAAAATAAGGCTCTATATTGCTTTAGAAATCTAAAAATGACCAAAGATGTAAACAGAGATCAAGAGAGAAAATGACAGATAAAAAGACAAAGGTGGTAAGAAAGCGGGGATGAGGTAAAGGAGAAAGCTACACAGTTGAGAATCCCGGGTTTCCAGCAATCATCTCTAGAACTCAACACACAGCCTCTACTCACACAGCCTCGTTTTAAATAGAAGACAGGTCTCAAATAAGTAGATTAACAATTTGTCATAAGCCTATGAATACTGATAATATTTATCTATAGGCAGAGTGCAAAAATCATGCTATATAGAATAAACATTGAAGAGAATAATGGTCACATATTTAACGCTGAGAAGCAGAGAAATTAGATCTTTCACTTTTTAAGGAATTGAAGGGAAAAATGTGAAAACAAAATCAAGAATCTTGAAAAATCTCCCTCGATTTCTGTTCTTCTGAGTGGAATAATGATCACTCTCCTGAACTCAACTTGTTTTTTATATTTCACTGGTTCTCTCTCTCTCTCTCTCTCTCTCTCTCTCTCTCTCTTTCTTTCTCTCTGTCATTTTGGAAATTCTGGATCCCCTTTGACTGCCAAGTCATGGAGTTTTCACTGAGTCCTCACTGTTCTTTCGTATCAGTCAAGAGACACTGCTTTGTATTTGCTGAAGGCTTGAACACACATTAAATAGTTTCTGTATCAGTATTTTCTGTATCAATTCTACTAACATCCTAGACAATTTCAAATGCCTGTGGATGATACTCAGCATCCTAGCTTAACATCTGCGAAGACAGTCCTTGTTTCCTTCCTCTTCAGTCAATTGACCCATAACTAACAGCATTGTTTAATCAGCACATAGTAGTCCATACTAGTCACTGAAATGGCAAAATCATCATACTGGTTCCTTAGCCTTGGGTGCCTGAGTGCTCCCTCACTCTGAGTGGACCTCTTTACCTTTTGGACCCTCCTAACGTCCTCAGCTCAGAAAATGGATGATTAATTTTTGGTTTTCTATACATTGCATATGTTGAGCACCATGGCCCTACTACAGACCAAGGAGCAGTTAACAGGATAACCATGAGATACAAATCATTAAATATTCTGGATGTCAACCATCTTCACGACCACAGCCTTCCACCTTAGCTCATATTGTCTCTCTACTTCTGTTGCCAGTATTTCTCACTCCCTTGCTCTTCTTTCTCCCTCTTTAGCCTCACTGAGCCTCACCCTTGAGTGCTCCGTTTTCTCTTCACTCAGCTTCTCCTCCGTTCCTTACTAACCCCTGGTTTGTTGTTTTAACTACATGTTCTGCAATGCCATGTCTTCTTTTATTGCCTGCCCTTCTGCCACCTGTGCGCTATAAAAATTAACTCAAATTAAACCCATAATCCATCTTCTTTGGTCTCGCAGCCACCCACAATTTGGAAAGAGCAAATGAAAATCAAATAAGCATAGTGCTTGTTCCAAGCCTTGGTAGAGCCTGCCGAGTTTTACAAGACATTGGTTAACTCCCTTGGCCCTTATTATTGTAAATTCTTAGCAATCTCCTCTAACTTACCTCCCCAAATAGAGCCCTCATATTCCCAAGACATTTAACTACGTTTTAGAGAGAAACGTGAGGCAGGAATGGGCTCATATTCACATATAGTAGAACTTTAGGCTTATTCCATAGTGACCATTGTAGTCTTCCTTTCAGAACAGAAGGAAGAAGGTTGCCTCTGCTGCCCAAGGCCTAAACCCATTCTCTCTTTCTTTCTTCTTTTGTTTTCTTTTTATTATTTCATCATTTTTCATTTTTGTTCAGATTCTCTCCATGAATGATTTTATCTCCTGCTGTGTTGAGTCAGACAGATCTCTAAACTTGAGCTGAACTTATCTAAGACAGGAAGCCATATCCTTAAGACTCTTCATCATGGAGTTCTTGTGTGTATGAACATTTTAGCTCTTCAGCTTTGGCAGATGTCTTCCTTTGAAGCTATACATATGAAGGTCATCGATGTCTCAGTATAATCTGTCAAACATACTGGACAAATTTGGGGTTGACTCATTTTTTTTCCAGAACACAAGATTCTATTGCCTGCTCTCCCCACACACAACAGCACCACTCTGTCGTTCTTTCCTTAGGGTTATGCCTTCTCTTCATTGAATACATCTGTCTATGAAGGCATTTGTCATAAACATGTTGTTTTGTTTCTTCTCATGCTTCTCTCCTTCTGGATAATCATGTCTAATAATGTTTTTTTTTTTTTTTTTTTTTTTGGTTTTTCGAGACAGGGTTTCGCTGTGGCTTTGGAGCCTGTCCTGGAACTAGCTCTGTAGACCAGGCTGGTCTCGAACTCACAGAGATCCACCTGCCTCTGCCTCCCAAGTGCTGGGATTAAAGGCGTGAGCCACCATCGCCCGGCTGTCTAATAATGGTTTAATGGTCATCCATTAGATAATTTGCCTTATCTACAGAGTATCTCCAACAGACTGATGGTGATGATATTGAAATTAATAATGATTATTAATAGTATGTCCATTTGCCAAGCACTCTTATGTGGTACTATGTGCAGTTTGTTTTCTTTTTTATTATCTTTGTGGAAGTTGGGTCTTGTGTTTGTCATGACATTTGAGTAGATGCCAGAAGCATCTCTAGGCCTTGCCTTCTGTCTCCAGGTTGTACAGATGTGGTGTGGTCCAGATCTCGTGGGTTTAATGGAACTGGATTCAGCTGATCAGTTTGCATATTAAGTGTTTTATACATGGAATCATGTCCCCATCCAGATTCTTTTCTTATTTTAAAACTACTATTACCAAAATTCCTGCTTTCACCCTATTTTTTCATGTCAAAGAGTACCTTTCTCATGTCTCACAAAGATTCTAGCAGCAAAGGTTTTAAACTCATATTATATGATCCTAGAATTTCATTTAACCATTTAACTGGACTTTCCCTATCCAAATATAATTGTATATCCTACATATTATTTGTTGTTCTATGTAATCTGGTGGGAAACACATGCAAACACTTACTACAGAAACCAAACCCAAGAACGCAAGGTCATCCTTTATCTTACCATTCTCCCAAAACCAACAGCCACCATCTTTCTTCCCCAGATCCACATCCCATGACTGTGGCCTTCTTCAGTAAGGCCACCGAGACAGCATCTGTGCTGGGTTTATACAACCATCTGGTAACTCCAGTTAGTCCTCAGAAATGACACACTTTCAAACACCATATATCTGATCATGGCTTTCCTTTGATACACCCTAGATCCTACAACAATATTTCTCAAAGTGAGTTATGTGTACCACCTTCCACCAAAATGACCTTGAAGGGGTGCTAACAAGCAGATTTGAAGGGACCACCAAGGGATTTGAGATTGCTTTTAAGATGCCTGCTAGGTGACTTCTCTTCACATTTGCGAGCCTCTATAATCCAGACTAGACGCTCTCACTTCTGGCTTGTCGTTCTCATTGTTGTTTCCATTTCTCCTGAGCATCTGTATTCCAGACACAGCAAGCCTCTGTCTCAGGTATCCCTCCAACCCGAATGTCTGGTGAATGCTGAGGAGGAGTTCATGGGACGACGGCTCTGCTGACTTGGACCTTCAATCGACTGAGTGTTCTTCCAGGACAGCGTAGCACACACAGCACTGGGAAGTTGTCCATTTAAGGAACACTACTGCAAGCTCGGAAGTATTCCAAACTAAATGACGACTGAGAAACATCTTGTGAACTCAGTACACACTTCCTAAATAGGTACTTGAATCCCCTCAGCAACACCGCTAAGATTCATTGTTCATTATTTGCTTAGCTATTCATATAAGATATTTTGGAATGCAATTTCACATGTTCCGGTTTCTATTAATGAGCACACCAATGGAAGTGTTTTCGGATGGATGAATGAATGATTTAATCAAAAATTCTGTGAGTTCTACTTATTTTAACTTTTCAAAAGTCCTATCTGAATGATACAAGTGAAGGAAATCTATAAGTGATCACGGTTATATGTTAGTGTTTATGAAAGCATCGCTTTTCACAATAATTTTGTGTAAAATGTATAGCCAGATATTTGAGAAAGCTCTGCTGAAAGGCAGCCTGAGAAACTTGAAAGAGACATCCGAGTAGTCAGTAGAAATTTAAATGAACATTTTTATGACCTTCTTCTATTAGGAGATTAACTATGTGGTAGTATTTGAGTAATAAAGGAAACTTGCTATAGCGATTTCTTTTTCCTGTGAAGAGACATTCTGTGAGCTTTTCCAGTGAGAAGCAGTATCCTCCCACTACATGCATTCCTTTCTTCCCCCGGCTCCTCAAGCTTGAGAAAATGACATAGGGATATTTTTTTCAATTTCTCTCTTGGAGTTTCAGCTCTTCAGGAACATATAGATGAAGGCTGTGTCTGCCTTCCGACGGCAATTTACTAAGTGGAATCTTTTTGTCAGATTGGAAACCTGACCAACAACAACACAGAGAAACAAAGCCGGAGGTTGCAAAGCAAAGCTCTCCCTTCGCAGCCCTCCATTCCAGGAGCCACTCTCTTTCCAGGCTCTGCTCCCAGGACGCTTCAAAGAGCTGGTTACCCATCTCATTTCCTTCTCTGCTCCGTGTTGACTCTGAAACCAAGCTGTGCATTTGCTAGCACAGTCTATGTACCTCCTCATCAGACAGAAGAGAAAGACAAAGTACTACACATTGTCTTTCTTGAGGTCTTTTCTCTCTCTCTCTCTCTCTCTCTCTCTCTCTCTCTTTCTCTCCTCTTCCCTGTGTGTGTGCACGCGTGTGCGTTCATGTGTGTGTGCTCGTGCATGTGTGTGCTCCCTAAGTCTCCCTATTAGGAGAGAGACAGATCTCTTTAATGAGCCTAGAGGTAATGCAAAATTCATGTGCTTTCACCTGCGGCTGGGTGAAGCCTGGTGCACAAACAGAAATGGGGGAGGCAGGAAAGGGCTGTTGTTTCTAATTTTGCTGAACCAGGTACCCTTGCTGCTACTGGGTGTCCTGACCCACTTGTTCATTTTTTAGGAAGAAGTGGATACTTTCAATGGGGGAAACTCAAGCTTCAGATTTGCTCCTAGGAGCATTAATAAAAGGGCTCAGTTAGCTTCATCTCATTATTTTACTATGAGTATTGACTTTGGCCTAGAGTCATGTATAGATAAAATGGTGCAAGGGCTTGTCCTAAGTGATTACTCAGAATTACAAATCATTTCACGTGTAACTGAATACTGCAGTCTAGCTGGCACCCTGCCCCTTGCTGCTCCCCCCTCCCCTGTCTCTAATAGGAGCGCAAATCCAGCTTTGTCTGAAGAGGCAATTAATCTTATTCACTGAAAGCTGAATTTTAATTCGCCAGCATGTGGAGGACATATTTGCCTATCACACAGAATTAGTTTAACAGAAAATTTAGAAAAAAAGAATTGAAGGTCTTAGCATTTGTGGACAGGAAAAATATCACAGAGCTACATCCTTTTATTCGCTGCCTATGAGCATCAATATACGTTTCTCTTTGTAATAACAACTCTATTAGGGTAAACTGGGTTTAGTTTGTATTTGTAAGTGGCTGATTATGTTTTATTTTATGGAAGGAAGTCCACAAGATATGTGTGTTTGGAGGAAAATGAACATAAGGTGAGAAAGATAAATTTTCGTTTTCTGGTGATTCTAAAAGGCTATTATTTTTAAGGGCACAGTTTAGAGATGATAAGAAAAATAAAGGGACACATAAAAGTCCTGGACAGCCTCCATACATCCAAATCAAATCATATAGGATGGGAAGTGTTAAGGCAGGAAGCTACCAGCCCCGTGCCGGAACCAACCTGAAAGGCAAACTCTGTGTTCTGGTATCTGTGCAGTATATTTTAACAATTTCCCTCTAAGCAGGACGTCAGCATTTTGTTTGTTTGTTTCACATGAAGACAAATGTAAAACCAAATAACACCAAAAAGAAAAAAAAATTCCCAAAGCAGTTTCTTTTTTTTTTTTTTTTATTTTATTTTCGAGACAGGGTTTCTCCATAGCTTTTTTGGTTCCTGTCCTGGAACTCGCTCTTGTAGACCAGGCTAGCCTCGAACTCACAGAGATCCGCCTGCCTCTGCCTCCCGAGTGCTGGGATTAAAGGCGTGTGCTCCCACCGCCCGGCCCAAAGCAGTTTCTTATTCAAGAGTTCTGGACATGAACAGGATCTAATGTGTGCCATACTTATGTTGATACCAAATTCCCATTATGTCAGAAAATCCATGCCCTCCTGCTCCATACTTAAGCTGAACAACTCTCCTCAAAGACTACTGCCTCTTCCCCAATGAAAGAACTCAATAATAAAAATTTTTAAAGAAGCAAAACCTAGTGCCTGTGATCTTATATCCCAAATACTAACGAGAAGAGCCCAGATCTGAAGGACCTACTGCAGGAAAGTTACAAAGCTGGTGGCATTCTGTAAGCCCTTCTCTAGCTATGATCCTTAGAAATAGCCCTCAGATGTACTCTCTTCCTTTGATTCTCTCACAAATGCACAAATGAATATGTATTAATGGGATGAGGAATGAAGGAACCATGGGGCTTTTCCAAGACTTGTCCTCATATTTTGAGTCTTTTTACCGCTGGTGGGTGTGGGCATGTGTGCAGGGAATCTGTCAGATTAACTCTGCCTAATGGTCACCAAATGTCATGGTGTAACCATTTAAGCTAAAGCAGGTCTGTGGAGTCACAAAAGCTTGATTGCCCTGTCAAGCCCCATTTGCAGTGCTAACGTTGACAATTATTCTGAAGGGAAACAATTTAGAGATTCAAGGTTTACACGTTATTACTTGAAAACACTGCTTTATGTAGTGCTGGTCCCATAAACATAGATTTTTCTTGCAGTCACTGTGTAAACTCTCTATTGACTATATAATGTTTAGAATTTAAATCGCATAGGATTGGATTGGAAGACACATGTTTACGGACACACACTTGCAAACGCTCCTAGCCCTGATTAAACCAAGTCGTGTATACTGGTAATAAACTCATTTATTTATGAACTTAATTTTTGTGAGCTCTGCCACTTTATGCACCACTTAAATATGTGTTAGAGCTATGTTCATTATCTTCTGGTCAGATCTGCATTGCAGGAATTGACCTAGAAAAAAAAAAGGTGAGAAACTAATGGAAAAGTAGAGCTTTATCTCTGTTCTTCTGTTGTTTCTCTAAGTCCATGCAACATTCTACATCCTTTCTTTACAACATGAATGGATGCAACATGAGGGATGAAGCACACACTTTCTGTTGGAGATGTTGGGTGCTTTTCCCTCAGGTGGGGGAAGAAGTCCGACAGCAGCTGCTTTCAGAAGCATGGTTTATTTTTCCTGTAATGAAAGCAGCATCCTACCTTTTCTTCAACAGATTGGCTTCGACTCAACATTTTAATATGATAAAAAAAAATGAATGGACACATTTCCCAAGGACTCCCAGAGTCTGTCAGTGATTTGTTTTTCAAGGCAAAAGTTAAGATGTTGTGAATATGAGCTAAATTCACTGCAACTGGGACTCCATATGCTTGAGGGTTGCTTGGATCGGGCAGCTCCCGGAGTACCCAGTTCTCAAGGCAAGCAGAGGCCATCTTAGTTATGTTTCATATAATTTGCTTCACTGAGAAAATTCTATTTATATAAGCCTACTTTGTTATTATTTCCCCTGTACAAAATACAGGAAAAATGAACTTTAGGAAATGGAAGGGAGTAAAATGGAAAGCAGAAATCACAGCGAAGTGAAGGAAAGAGTCTTCTTAAGTCTTTTACTTGTTGAGTTATTTATTAAAATTAGATTCTTCTCTCAGACAAAACATCCTGACAAGAGTTTCACCTCTCTCCACTCCTCCAAGCCCCTCACACCCCTTCTCCCCTAGATCCACTCCCTTTTTGGTTCCTCTTCAGAAAAGAACAGGTCTCCAAGAGATGACTGCCAAACACAACAAAATAAGATACAATAAGTCAAGGCAAAAACACTCATATCCATTGCATGGACAAGGCCATGCAATAGAAGAATAAGAGTCCCAGGAGCAAGGGAAGAGTCAGAGAGACACCCACTCCCACTGTTAGGAGTCCATAAAAACACCAAGCTAATAGTCTTAACACATGGCCAGAGAACCTGGTGTAGACTCATAGGCCCCATGCTCGCTGCTTCAGTCTCTGTGAGCCATATGAGTCCTACTTAGTGCCCGCAGTGGGCCTCATTCTCTTGATATTTTCTGACTCCTACAACTTTCCTTCCCCCCTCCTTTATGGGAGGAACCCAATGGAGACATCCAGTTTAGATCCTTTTTGCATATCATGTTTGGCTGTGGGTCTCTGCATCCAGTCCCATCTGTTGCCAGAGGCAACTCCTCTGGTGATGACTGGGCAAGGCACCAATCTATGAGTATAGTAAAATATCATTAGGAATTATTTCCTTATTTAGGAGGGGGAGAAGGCGGGTGGTCATGGTTCTCTTGGCTATGCAATCTCTGGTGCCTGGCCATCCATGAAGAGTGAGGCATGGACTTTCTTTCATGGTATAGGCATCAAGTTAAACCAAACATTGGTTGGCCAGTCTTTTTTTTTTTTTTTTAGTGATTTCTTTTTCTTTTTTTTTTTCTTGATTTTTATTGAGCTCTACATTTTTCTCTGCTTCCTTCCCTGCCTCTTCCCTCAACCCCTTCAACCCTCTCTAAAGGTCCCATGCTCCCAATTTACTCAGGATATCTTGTTGTTTTCTATTTCCCATGTAGATTAGATC
Source organism: Microtus oregoni (assembly GCF_018167655.1). Lineage (NCBI taxonomy): Eukaryota > Metazoa > Chordata > Mammalia > Rodentia > Cricetidae > Microtus > Microtus oregoni. The sequence goes on from NW_024543090.1 coordinate 16,438,893, forward strand.
TATGAATGTCTTTCTAGGGTCCTCATTGTTGTCTAGGTTCTCTGGATTGTGATTTGTGGGCTGGTTTTCTTTAGCCACTCTTACAAGGTCTGTACCACCATTGCCCCAGCATATCTTGCCAACAGCAGTTTGTAGGCAGAAGGTTTTGTAGCTGCATTGGTAATCTTATTTCTCATCATGCAGCCTTCTTTCTCTATAGAGATTACATGGTGAAGATTAGACTCAGTGGTGAAGGCTTCATGCAGTCTCCAGCATGACTTCTCTACATTCAGTGCACTGTGTTGATGTCTAAGTTCTAAAAAATCAAAAATCTGGACTCTTTTCAGAACATACATGGCCCAACAACCTCTAGCCAGGTATCTAAAGAAGTATAATTTATTTTTTTTAAAGCTAAAAGACAGGCATTCATTTTCTACAGTAAGCCAATCCGGATTCATGGCTATGGTCAGGCAATGTTTGTTAATGTGTTTCGAGAAACTCCATCATGATTTGTGCTGCAACTCATCAAAGAAATAAAAATATCCCAGTACTTGGATAATATTTGCTAACGTGTATATGTGTAGGTGAAGGCATCACAGATTGAAGCTGCAGTTCAAATGCATCCCTACGATCTGAGCCAATTCCTTTTCCAAAGCTGTGACTCTCAATATACCAATCATCGCTATTGGTCTCCAGGTTCATAGTTCCATTCAGTAACAACAGAGGCAAAACTTGTTATTGTGTTTGTCTTATGGGTTGTTATTACAAAGGCAAATAATGGGGCAGGGAGAAAAGATAAGAAAAGAAAGAACAGGAGATAAAGCTACAGGGAATATGCTCGGTGTAGAACATGTATTTGGAAGGAAAAAAGAGAAACAAAAATAGACATGTTCTAGAAGGAAGTGCTTATACAATTCTTCTCACATATACATAATCATTTAGAACATGGGAGCTGAATCAAGTGTAACCCTGCCAAAGTCAGCCCATGATAATATAGACATACTAAGAATGATTTGCCACACTGGGTGGATCCCAGAGCTTATATATAACCTCTGCCATTATGACACTAATCTCAAAGATAAGAGCTCCTTTGCTTGTAGACTAGAGTCACAGAAGAATCAAATCATGTGGGAGTCAGGACTAGGAGATTTCTTTTTCAGAGCTTCCCCCACACCCTCCATGAGCAAAGACTGACCTCCAGCCATCCAGCCAAGAAGACATGATCCAGTGTCAATGCAGGCACTAGGAGCAGCATTCGAGACAAAAGCCAGTTAATGTAACTTAAAACCATTGGCTTGCCTGCTGAGTTACAGCTCCTTGATAAGAAACTTTTGAGACTCTGATCACATGAGTGCCTCCATTTTTGTATGAAAAGTAATCATTTCAGGGACTGGAGAGTGGCCAACTGTGAAAAGCACTTGCTGCTCTCAGGGAGGACCCAAGTTTGATTCTAGCATCCACATAAGGAAGATTGCAACTGCCTGTTATCTCAGCTCCAGGGAATCTTAAACACTCCCATGATGGATTCCACCGACACCCGTGTTCACATGTGTACACACCCACAGGCAGAGATGCCTAACTTAAGATGCATTTTAAATGAAAGCATTTTCTGCAAAAAATTTAGCTGGATAATTTGCGAAGATGTATTCTAGACATTGAGAGCAATGGCAGGGTCTTCTAGTTCATAGAAATATTACAAGTTAGTTCACACTTTCAGTATACTTAGAAAAATGTGTGTGTGGCCATAATGTGCATGCACTTTGACAGTGAGAAACAAGAATTAAGTAGACATTTTAATTTCCTTTTAAAAGTAAGGAGTTTTATGCTGATGTTTAAAAAAAGAGTGTCCAAAGTCTTAATATCATAAACTATACTGGAGATAAAATGATACAGGGATATTTACTATATTCAGGACAATTCCCATGAGGCTCTTATGTCCTAGAACGCGTGTGTTCAGTCTATTTCCTTTTCGGTTCCTTTGGGCAGTAAGTGGAGAGTAAGTATTCATTTATCTACTGAGAAAATAGCTGTCAAAACCCGAATGATCCGTAGACTGGGCCTGTTGCTAGAAGCGGGGTGAAAAGCAGTAATCAAGAATGTAAATAAGAGTATAGGGGAACTCTTGGGTCATTGTTCTGAAATCTAACTGGAAATGCATGGAATGTTCTCAGGTCATTTGTTGAAGTTCCAGGAGCCGTCACTGAATGCTTGTAGGTAGCATACCATCATTTTTATGCCTTGTCCAAACTTAGAAGATCTTCGAGCAATGTGACTTCATTCCAGTGACTGCTGTCTCCTTTCTCAGGTAAACACTGCAGTTATTGAGAGTCATCAGGATCCCAGAGACAAATGGGAACCTACCCCTTGACTAAAGACAGGCAAATCCTGCTACATTATCTAAACAGAACTATATTTCTTTTTTAAAGGGGCTTAACTTTAAATATTTCTACATGATAAATGTCTGTCTTCTAATGGGATCTTTAAAACCAGTTTGTCTGATCCAGTTTTAAAATAAGCGATACCCAAATTTATACAATCTACACAAACATTCCATAAAACGTGACATGTACCCTCAAACAAACCTAGAAGAGACACTCCATTTACTGTAGTGATATTTCTGAAGTAAGCAGATTGTTTTCTAAGGTGACCATTTCTAATACATCTGTCTAGTTGTTTCCAAGAGATTGACTTAACCTAAACTCCAGAGTGGCCCCTCATCTATTAGCCTTTTCTCCTTCATATTGGGACTGGACTAAGGATAAATTGATAGCAACTGAAATAAAATTTGTTGCTAAAAATTTGAAGACATGAAATATGGAAAGAGAGTTTATCTATTTCACCAAGATTTACAGCATCTTAAAATGAAAAGGAGAGGGCAGATGGGGAGTAAGGGAACAATTGGAGGAGGAAAAGAAGAAGGCATTGAAAGACAATGGAGAGAACACATGCCTTTCCACACATCTCAGTGGGTTATTGTAAATGTTATAAAGGTAAATGCAAAATGATAGAAATTTAACTGTGCACACATCTAGGGATTGAGTTGCTAACCATAGTATGTATTTTTTATTTCATGTGTACTCCTTTGTAGATCTGATTTGGTGTATTATTATGCTACTGAAAACAGTCTGATAACTATGGAATGAATGAGGTTTGTCCTAAGGAACTCAAACAAAGAAGTGCACCATTCTCAACTCTCCTGCTACTTGATGGCTTTCTAAGTTTATTCAAACTGTTATAAGGAAATATCATGAATAAAGTAGTTCACAAGAAATGTAAATTTTCTTGGTATACAGGTGGAGAGCTATAAGATCCAAACAATAGCCAACCCAATGTTTGGAAAGGATGTGCCTTCTGGTTCATACAGCATAGACTTAGTGCAGTGGTTCCCAAGGCTGTGACCCTTTAATACGTTCCTCATGTTATGGTGAGCCAGACCACAAAATTATTTTCATAATATCAAAGCTGTAATTTTGCTACTGTTATTAATTGTACTGTAAATATTTTTTGAAATAGAAGTTTGTCAAGAGGGACATGACTCCCAGGTTGAGAACCACCGTCTGTTTTAGCAGGTTAGCAACTTGCTATGCAGAACTTGCTGGCCTTCAGTCGTAGCTTCTGACAGTTTTCCAGGCTCTGCCAGCTGATTACACGTGTCTTCTGCCACACCTAGATAGCTAGGATTTTTAAAACAATGACATGTTTAAAATTCAGTGTTTGCATAGCACGTCAATAACTTGATTGTGGACCATCATTTATGTGTCATGAAGATGTCTAATCCTAGCAATGATATATATTAATTACATATAGAAGTGGAAATCTAAAATATATTTAAAACAATGTTTATAACCACAAAAGTGTTCTTGACAAAAGATTTTTAAAAATGATTAGCAAGATGAAAGCACCCTAATTTAATACCTACTGCTAACTTGCTTTTCCTGTATATTTTGGTTTTCCTTAAAATATGGTCAAACGCAATTTCAGTCATGAGTATATTTTGTTTGTGTGGATGAGGAAAAGCATGGGTTACACAGTGTACATTTTGTTTTAAAGTACAGCTTATTTTGAATATTTTATATTCTATCTTGAGAAGGAAAGCTTATATTTTACGACAATTACTAGTTTTTAAGAATATTTACAAAGGTTGCGCTCTTATTAAGAAACTGGTCTCTTTCATATGTGAGTAATTCAAACATAGCATACCTGTGTTGATTGATGGCAATATTAATTATTCCATAAGCATGTGTTGAATAAATTGTTTAAACTATGATAAAAAATGACCAAAGGCTCAACCCAAATGAAGAATTGTCTACTTGATAAAAAAGAACATAAGCTTCCATGTGAGTGGCTCTTCCTTAATTATACAACCAGACTCACACTTTCCTATTGACATGGCACTAGACAATTTGAAAGCATGTTTCTTTTCTAACATGGCCTTCTAGGTCAGTCAGTCTCACCTGGCCAGGTTATAGCTCGAGGAAAGAAAAACCTGAAGATTTTCTCTTTGTTAGTTTCATGTTTGAAGTAAACACCCCGAGCCTTTAAAAAATGTTATGGTTTTCTCTTAAAACTCACTAATATCATAACTGCACTAATAAAAGCATAATGTATATTATTAGGTCTGAACTCTTGACTGCGGGGATATGTGCATTTTAGAGATGGCTCCTGCACTGGTGTCATAAATGACCATTTTATAGATAGATAATGTTCTTAATCCATAATTCTTTATTGCTGACGGTTATTGCATTAGATGATGACCCTCAGCTATTAAGAGTCAGTTTTTAATATCACAACCATTTAGAAAGGTTAATGGACTCGGTTTTGCGATGTCACCTTTGGATGCTCCAGGTTGGGAGGTTATATTTGTGCTCCAAACTGCCAGAAAAATATCTACTTATTTCTTTGCACTCTGCACTTTTAGTCCCATCATTGTGTTGGGTAACTGTGGGTTTGCAGCTAAACGGAGAGCAACTGCTTGTGACACATAACCCATTTCCAGGGGAGTAATACTCTTTTTAAATACATATTCTATATTCAGCCATTATTTCCCATTTCGACATAAGGGCTGAAATTTAAATCGATGTAATCTAAATCATTTGAGGGATAATCACTTCACTGGTCAAAAAGAAAAGACCCATACTACAAGCTGCAGTTTTGTTGGCAAGTTTTTAAGTTCTGCATGGCCATTGTACAAAGTCATGGATCCCTTATGGAGACCTCTCCATGGTTCAGAATCTCCCACAGAACAAACCACGTTCTTTGTAGGTTCAGTTAACTCCACTGAAGAAGTCTAATCAGGGTTCCATGGGGGTCATTTGTTATTCATTTGATGACCTTTATGCATTATTCTTCCTAATATAGTTTTTACTCCCATTAATTCCATTCATTACTTGTGACCTGGATTTGAAGAAAAAGAATTTTATGCCCTTCCTTCCCATTCCAGAAGCTGGACGTGAGTGTGCACAGAGTACAGGTCCACAGTGAATTGCACTCCCTTTTCTCCTTGTTGTCATGGATCCTCTGCGAACTGAGTGCGGTACTGACTCAGTGGCTTATAGCTGATGGGATGCCATCAAGCAGAATGCAAGCAGAAGCTTGATTCTGTACCAGAGTTGCCGTCGCTTACTTGGAACTTTCAGAATGCAGGTACCGGGTGACATGCCTAGCTTCTGCGACATAGTAGAGACCTTGTTTCGGTAACTTTCTTAAAAAACAACATCCAAGCATAGGCAGGAAGCCAGACTCACCAGTCCCCTGCTGAACTGGCTGTTATCAAATTCTCATTGGCTCAAGGCCCTAGGTTGTATCACACACCACCACCACCACCGAAATAAATTAGATTTTGGAGGTTAACAAAATACCTGTTCCTGGAATCTTGGTGATTTGCTGTTCACTCACCAGTGACATGCCACATGAATTATCCTAATATGACACAGCGTATCTGCTTTCAGTCACAGGCCTGGACAATAATATTTTGCAAATGTTTCTGTTTTTACCATGTTTAGGTCTGAAATTCACACCTCACTGTCACTGTGTGGCATCAGTCAGGCCTAGGCTTCCGTCAGAGGGTTGCTGAATGGTAGCACGTAAGAATGATGTAGGTTCTCAAAGACGATCATTTTACGACATCACTGAGAGGCAAGTCCCTTTATGCTAAGATGATGCTCACTCAAAGAGTGTTTGGTAATTTATGCTAAATAAAGCAGCTTCTTAAGGTTGGAAATCAGCTCTTCTTGATAGAACAAAGAAATCTAGGGATTCTGATAGTGTATAGCCACCTCTACAGTAAAAGAAAAAGAAGGCATTCAATCACCAAAGATGAGGACCCCTGTGACGACACAGAAGAGGGATATGAAATTTAAAGTCCACGGGAAACAGGAGCGATGAAGGTTAAGTCATATTTCCTCTTTCTTCTCAGGATCGCTTCGTGAAAACCATCACAATCTATCCTAAGACTGTAAATTTGGTATTTTGTACATTAGAAGGTACATTCAACTGACAATACTAGGAAATCCATTTTTACAACTTAACAATTTCTGTCAACATTTAAAAAATGTTTTTGGTATCCATTTCTTGGGAGACCCATAAAGCTGGCTTCCCAGGGCAGTCCTGGTTTCCGCTGGTTTTTCATCCCCTGACTATTTCTCTCTTCCATTTCAAAGAAAGCTGCTGGCCATTTTCTCATCCTGTTTGCCTTGGTCTGGGATGCCAGGTGATTCAATATAATTAGGTGAGATTTTTTTTATAGGCCCTCACAGGCCAACAAAATAATAAATGTGGCAGTTCAAATAATGACAATCATAGTAGGTCAAGCAAGAAAAAGGAAACAAGGACCATAGGCTGGAATAGACGATTTTAAAGATATTGCTGTTGGTTTCCTTTGTGTTTGTTCTCAGATTTCTTATGGGATTTTTCTCTATTATGTTTATGTGGGAATAGTATCACTGTTTTGCTTGTTCCTGATTCTTTAATTCTAGTATTCAGTGTACTGATTAGAGAGAGAGAGAGACTCACATGCCGCTGCAAAATGAATCTTTGTCCTTGAGATTATATTTATTCTAGATCCTTCTCTAAAGAGGTTTCTGAGGCACACATTTCTTTGACATGTCTTTTCTCTCTTGTTTCAAAAATTAATGAATATTTCTTGTAGAAAGTTACAGAAAATACAGCAAAGTATGAAAAAAAATTTCAATTTTCCATTAACTTACACTAGGAGAAAGGCCCTACTGTTATCCTTTTGTCTTTTATCTATGACAAAATAGGCAAATTCATGTGATATCTATACAGCTGAAATCATGCATTTTTAAATGAGCAATATGAATATATAACCATGTACATAAGGGTTTATCACATTTCCAGTAAAAGAAAATTCAGTATAATGATTTTAAAGTTAAATCACCACTAACACCTTCAGTTGTTATAGGATACTGAGTGCACACATACTCCTTAGATATGAAGAGAGCTGTTTGGCTAAGAGCTTGGGAGAACATTTCACTAATAGCCACACGAGGGGCTGCAAGACTAATGTCCTGTAACCCAGGTATTTTGTTGTTGTTTGTTTTTGTATTCATTTATTTTTTCCAGTGACGTTTTGGTGAGAGAAGTCTTGCCCATCAGCCACCCGTTGTGTATCTCAGTTTGTACCTCTTCGTGATCTGTGTAAACAAAGACAAAGTGTACACATTTTTCCCTTTCTTTTTCATTTCTGAACCTCAGCTCTCTTCAGGATTTTCCCATCAGCACCCAGAAATGTGGGATCTAAAAGCTAACAAGTCGTGGATGCCAGCATGCTGTGCCTTTCTTTTTCTTTCCCACCCACTGCTCTCTCCTTTGTTTGTACAATATTCTTTTATTCTGAGCAATATAACATTTGGGTTCTTGTAATAAATGCCTTCATGTGAAGCAGTTCTGCTAAGAGAATGTTATTAGACTGTGCTCCCAGGCAGCACACCTCCGCACGATCAATACCAAGCCAGGCCTCAGCTCATTCCCTCTTTGCTTAAATTCCCTGCAAATGTGCAAGAGAAGCAGCAGAGGGTGTCATCAATCACAGGCCACGGTGACATATGCTGAAACCTGACCAGGGCCGAGATGTTTTAATAAGGCATCCATTAAAACCCTCAAATAAATTGCAATTTGAAATCAGAACATAATACCAGCCAAGTTTTCCTCATCCATCTTGTGGCATGTCATGTAATGTAATTGTGTTGTTAATTTATCCAAGAACTTTCTCAGTACAGTGTTTCATTGGCACTGCTTAATTTCCCTGTAGACTATTTGTGTGTCTGTCTGTGTGTGCACGTACATGTGAGAGACAGAGAGGCGGAAGCATGCAACTGAAGGAGAAAGGAATGAGATGGAGAGTCTGTAATTATTTCCTGTGTGTTTATGTCTGTTTCTGTGTCTGTTGGTCCCTTGGAGGGAATAGTCACAATTCTACTTGCCATGGTATTAGGCATTAGGTGAATGCTAGCCAGGAATTTGAAATGTTTGACATTTTGTCAATGGTCCCTAAGCACCCCAACGCTGCCTGGCTAGCTCTGGCCTACAGCAGGACCACACCCTCCCCTATGTAACTTGCCATCAGCGTAAACTCCTCCAGAGGGCCTCATTCCAAGTGCCTGTGGATCCTATCAATAAATATTGACAAAGTGTACAAAGACCACTTAAGATAATCGCACTATAACAGTTGTAGAAAAGGGTACTACTGGCTGTGGGTCCCCCAGCTTTTGTCATATGTGAAAAAGTTTTGGCAATGGTAAGAAAAGTAAGCTATAAATCAATACAAGAGAATACAAAAATATGTCTTTGGAATAAATGTCAGTGATTAACTTGAACACATACACACACACAGGAAAGACACAGGGAGGCAAGGGCTCATGTAGATTTCTTTGTCTCTGAAGCATAAATCTAAAAGGTAATTCAATTCTTTGTGTAGGGCTGCCTAAGCAGATTCCAAGCGTTGCTTACTCTTCTGGGTGTCCCTCTCATCTTCTGTATGAGAAGGCACTGGAAGGCAGAGGGTAGATACACCCCAAATGGACCATCTGTATTCAGGCTGTCATGGTAACTGTGATGCCAATCAAATATTGGTGGAAACCTGGCAAGTGTCTTTTTTTAACCTAATGTGCCAAAATGGTGCCTACTCACGTAGTTGCTATTTTATTACCAAGTACAAAAGAGTTGTCTGAGATATAGCAAAGAAATAAAGGCAATTAAATTTAAAGTATAACAGTTAACAAATTAGTATCCATCCTCCCCACCCCCGTTACTGGTCCTTATGTGTGAGCTGGTGCAAAGAACATCATATACTACCTGCACACAAACTTGCCCACTCCAGCCTCCTACTTAACACTACACAAACAATTAGGCGAGCGCTGGGTATGAGAGGTGCCAGGGAGTCAAATTAGTTTCTTCTCTCTGCTAATGGATGGCCTTTGTGGCTTAGTTCAGGTGCTGAGATTCACTTAGTTTGAAAGGCAGGGAAGGAAGGGAAACCCCTAAAATAATTTTATCTCCCTACAGAGAAGACGTCTGGCTACCACCTGCCCAATAAATGTCAATTGTGTTATTGTTTTAAAACATAAGGAGCCCGGTTCTGAGGCACTGGAAGCAAGGTTGAGAGTTACAGGAAGAAGGGGGAGTGGAGTCGCTTCAGAATAGAGGGCGAGCCAGAGCTGAACAGGATCCATTGACAATTACACCAGTGAGCAGGGTGCTCTCTCTCAGAAGCTATGCGAGCACCTCTATGAGCGTTTCTGAGAGGTACTGACGCCTCACCCAGCTTTCAGCTGCCTTGTGATACTCGGGAGAAATCATGTTTAGTTCCCTGTAGTTGAAAATATTTTGAGGTTTTGCTGAAATTTGTTTGGAACAGAGAGTGTCGCACCCGAAGCAACATTCGAGGGCTCAGAACCAAAAGGAACTGGATGGAGCACACAACAATGCTGCCTCTCCGGTTCCACGTGAGCCTGGGCTGCCAACTGTCACAGACTTTTCCCGGGAGCCCAGCTCAGGCTTCCTGGCAGTCCACTGTAAGCGTCCCTTCACAAGCATACTCGGCAGTTTTGTTATTTTAATGTTGGCCTTACCTCTCTTGATTTCCTTGTCCAGAATGGCAGTCATTTGGAGAACAGCATCCCTATTATTGGATATGCTTTCTTTGCCTTCAGTTGCAGCTAAAAATGAATTCTTCCTTGCATTGATATTTAACCACTATCCTCGAAATGCATGGAAGGAGGAGAACATTAAAGACGTGGGACATGGACCTTTAATTCCTCTTGGGTATTGCAAGGGCAAGAATGAAATGTCAGTTCCCAAGGTGATTACACTGTGAACGTTGGCAAGAATGAAATAATTGTGTCCTACCTAGGGCGTGAGAAATGTATACATGGAGAGATAAAAGCCGTATGGGAACAGACAGTATAGGGTAAGCACATGTACAGCACAAAAGAATTCAATTGGCTAGATGACACAGGTCTCTGGCCTTTGTGGAAATCAATGAATTGCTGTTGAGGTATCTTTTGAAGCAAGGGAATTGGAGAGCATAAAGGCTTGACTCTCTTACCCACTGAGGCTTGTTCAAGTTAACCTTGGGATACTTTTTAGGAATCTGATTTGTTTTCCATTTTGATTTCCTTGTTTCTTGCAGCTTCCCGATTTACAATCCTGCATCTTCCACTGCCTTTAGCTTAAGGGTGCCATCATTTAGCCAACCCTCTTGGTAATTAAATTCAGCTGGGCTCCTCCGTTATCTTCAATCTGCAACTCCCTGTTTCTAAACTAACGAGTGCAATTGTGTTGAGCATGTTGTGAATGACCTTTCCCAGAAGCTAAGATACCTGCGTCTGAATTCAGGGAGAGGTTTCATGTTTGCAAAAAATTTCCTAACACTTTCTCCTGAATTCAAACTCTGATCCATAAAAATCTTCCAGCAGAGCCATTCTAATTTCAGAAGCCTGGTGAGATGAAGCCATGTGTTATGTTATAAACACCCCAACAAGAGAACTTGGATCGTACCATGCTCTGTTTTTCCCCCAATGTAATTTATAAATGTTGTTGATTCTGCTTCACCATTCAGAGACTCCTGCATGTGTTGCTCTCCCAAATTCCCTACTTTAAAATTCCCTAGAGACCTGTAAGTTCTGGTTTTATTAAAGAAATAGGTTACCCTCATTCCCACATACCCCCCACATACTCCCCACCCTTCCAAAAACATTCCCCATGCAAAAGAACTAATAAACCAAGTCAGCCGCACTCAATGATATTGTCAAGAAAACCCCAGGAGAAAACCATTTAAATTTCATGGCATAAATCTCAGCCCTTGGCCAACCTTCTCTTGGGTAAGTGGGAAGCACAATTTTCATGCTAATTCTTCACTGAGCCCCTGAGTTTTATGAAAGCTACATTTTATCTGTTTGGGTATCAGCAGTCACCCTGTTTCTGGAAGTGGACTCCATTAGCACCATGTCCCTTTTATTACAACAGTCACAGTTCTTGGTTGACCCCCTTTCAGGTCTTATACAAAGGAAATGAAAATGTTTTATATTTAATACAGCAGCATATAACAAGAAGCTTAGTTATTACATAGCGAGCTGTAGTTTTCTTCTTTTGTTTCAGCTATTACTCTGAAGTTGAAATTTCCTAGCACTTTTTTTTTTTAATGGCTGGCTTTAGAGATGGCAGTGAGTGGGAATACTGCTCCTGTGACTCCTACCAACTTATCCTACCAAACACCAGCTTATAAGGTGATATCTTAGCTTCTCGCAGACAATTATTAAAACCTAGAAGGAAAACCAAAAATCAGCCAGGCAAGGAACGTAGATTGAAGGTATGGCAATTTCAAACTTCTTCTCAGGTCCTCTGATATAATATCTGCTGGCATGATGACTCTGTGAGTGCCAGGCTTGGGTCCTGAGCTTGCCATGTGTGTTCTTTTGTTTTGTCACCGCAGAGCAGAAGTTACAAAGCAAGTGGGTATTTTTCACAGTGTTTGCTTTGAGGCCTGACATGGTCCTCTAATTGTCCACTATTGCCTTGTAAAGAGACAGATAATCTAATCATTACTGGGACCTAGGACTGCCTGACCCAGGAGCTTGCTCATCTTCCTTTTGACATTTCTATCTTTAAAGTAAGAGTGATGTATTCTCAGTTAACTTTGGAAAGAATTATTTCTGCTGCTTCTTTATTTTAAATTGTAATCCGGTTTTCTGTAGTCAGAGGCTGCTTATTCATTTCCTGGCCACCCAGACCCAAAATAATCACACAGAAATTGTATTAATTGCAATACTGTTTGGCCAATAGCTTAAGCGTATTGCTGGCTAGCTCTTATATCTTAAATTAACCCATCTTTATTATTTTATATTTTATCAAAATGCTCATGGTTTACTGATACTGATGCACAGGCATCTTTCTCCTCTGGCAGCTACATGGCATCTGTCTGGCTCAGTCTTCTTGTCTCTTCTATCTGCTTAGAATTCCCACATTGCTCTATTCTACTAAGCCACTGACCAAAACAGCTTTATTCATTGACCAATAAATGCAACATATATACTGAATTCTTTCCATGTTAGTTTGTCCAGTTATGTTGCATAATTACTAAATTCTATTTCATGTAGCCAGCAAATTAATTGCTATAAACTTCAGTTAACAAATTGGGAGTTTGAGATAGTAATTGTAAAAAAAAAAAAAAAAAAAAAAAAAAAAAAAAAAAAAAAAAGTGTGTGTGGGGCGGGTGGGGGAGACCTAACAGATTACTTTGCAAAAAGATAGATAACAATGAATTTAAATTGTAGAAGTCAGAGAAATAGATATGCATGTAAAACCCTACAGGAGTAGGGAGAATCACCCAATTCATTTCCCCTACTGAAGTCAGGAAGGGTGGTAAAGAGAGCAGGGAATTCATTGTATACAGCAAAGGTGTCCTCTGCTTTGGGAAACAGCATGAACACAGAAGTGGGAGAGCATAAACATTTAGGAGACTGGTGTGGGACATAGAGATAGGTGGTGAGACCAAAATGGAAGCCTGGACTAAACTCTCAGAGTCTTATCTACCCAATGATAAGAAGTTCAGGTTCTATCCTATGCACATTATAAATTTCCACAAGTCAGCAGTTTCAACCACAATATATTCACGACTGTCTTGTGTAAGTTTTCTCAATAAATGAGGAAACACTGTATTGTTTTGTTTTTTTCTGGGCCAGGAGTTTAATTTTCATGTGAGACATTTGAGTCATTTGCCTTCTTCCTGGATTGAAAGACAAACCTTCCAGAATAATGATCATAACTATGACTTGCATCTGTATAGTGTTTTATACCTTCCAAAGCAAATAGTTTCCAAGAAAAAAGATAAGTGATTTAATTTGATCCTCACCACAGCTTTGTGAAATAGATAGGGAAGTGTTGTAATTAGAAAAGAAAAATACAGAAATATTAATTTATCTTTTGATCCCATACAGCAGCAAGACCCCTAGCTATGCACCATTTCCTGCCTCTTGTTTATATTCATCTACTTACAGAATTGCTGTATGTAAGACACACACTCACACACACACACACACACACACACACACACACACACACACACCTAAATCTCTTAGCAGATAATCTGAGACTCTTACAGGAAAGAGGAAGCCCACATTTGTTAGATCACACCCATGAGGCCTCCCGCAAAATGGGTATGAGCTTTTTAGTAGCGAGTACCCTGCAGACACAAGAAACAGTTTACAAATTCTTTTCTGTGTACTAGGTTCTGACTGACAGATCCTGTTTGCACATTTCAAAGGTATGCTGTTTCAGGATAGAGTTTTGGCTTCAGTGAATTTGTATGTATGCTAGAGACATTTGATAACAACAAAGGATTAATATCTAACAAAACTAGGTATCATGATATCATACCAAACAATTAAAAGTATTATTGAGGTTGATGGCTTTATAATGTATGATAATGTATGATGTTAATCCTTTCTTGAATGTCCTTAGCCATCTTCATTTTTATACACAGCTCACTCTCACTCATGAAATGACAAGATATCTGGTATTTGAGTACCCTGCTGCAGTCTTATAGATTAATATAACTTATATATAATAGAAGTACCATAGGTTTAAGCCACACAGACATAGTCATCATGTGAATGGGGATATCTGGGCTTCTCCCTTCAATATGTATGAAAGAGAGAAGGCAAGAGAGAGAGAGAGAGAGAGAGAGAGAGAGAGAGAGAGAGAAAGCTTATGTCCATGAGTGCAGTGCCTGAAGAGGCCAGAAGAAGGCTTCGGATCTCCTGAAGCTGGAATTACAGGTAATGAGCTTCCCAACATGACTGATGGAACCAAACTTAAGTCCCCTACAAAAGCAGCAAGAACTCTTAACCGCAGATCCAGTGCTCCAGATCCAATACCTATGCTTCTTAACAAGAATGGATAACGCCTAACAGATGAGATCATTTCTATGCTTGAGATAGTGATAAAGTTTGTGTAGCATCTAGACTGGGATCAGGAGCCTGTAGGATCCAGTAAACTGCCTCTAGAGTTATGGACAAAATTAAGCCTGTTTTCATTGTCAGAACTTAGCAGCTAAGTAACTGTCAAGAAATCTTTGAAATTGGAAGCTGTAGCACACACTAGCATCAATCAGAGCAGAGTAGTTCTTTGGGTCCTTTCTATCATGGCGTCTTCTTCTGCCCTCTCACTGTGTCCATCAGCTCTACTTTCTCACAGTTTATTGAAGTTATAAAATACAAATGTAACTTGTAGTTTACAATATTGAGATATAGTCCCCACGGGCCAAAAGAACATTTTGGAGTGACTAAAGCAATCAGAGCTTTGATAGTGAGACATTAGACACAAAACACATGATTGAGACTGAGACTCCTCCTGCTGTCTCTGATGTCACACTGAACATGAGGATTTTCTGTCGACTTAGATATGAGGACACATCTTTTCCATTCTTAAGAACACATCTGTAGAGACACTCTAATAAGCTTTTCACGAGATGCGTGCACGTGGTGTGTGCATTTCATCATGTAGGTGGCAGCAATAGATATAAGAATCAGTGTCTTAGTCTTTTAACTCCCTCATGCCCTTTCCTATGCAAGGGTTCCAAGGCTAATGTTCTATGCTAGCTCCTCACCTCTCTTGCCCATTCTGACAGTGTAAAAAGCTCCTCATGCCAGAAAATGGAATTTTTTTTTTTTTTTTTGGTTTTTCGAGACAGGGTTTCTCTGTGGTTTTGGAGCCTGTCCTGGAACTAGCTCTTGTAGACCAGGCTGGTCTCAAACTCACAGAGATCCGCCTGCCTCTGCCTCCCGAGTGCTGGGATTAAAGGCGTGCGCCACCACCGCCCGGCAAAAAGGAATAATTTTTAATATTGTTGTCTGGCATGCCTATTGTTACTAAAGTGCCACAAATACCTTTCTCTTTCACTGATCTCTGTTAAAAATGAAGTTACTGAGGAGGGCCGTTCAGCTCATGATAGATTTGAATACAGCTTTCTTAGTAAACTGCGGGGGAGACTTGAGATTTCCAAAAACAATCTCAATGTTTTTATTAACTTTTCTTTTTGAATGAGCCATTCCCTTTGGAGAACCTTCTACCAGCAAAGCAAAATATTGGCCTATCCTATGAGGCAAAGGAGAGACCAGAGAATCTAACTTATGTTCTGTTTCAAGCTAGCATGCCTGGTATGCCACTTGAATATGTAACTCATGTTGGTGATGATTGGAATTTATAAATACAATGCCACAGAAAAATATGTAATATTTATCATCAGGTTGTTTATCAATGTTTTAGCTTGCTTTGATTGATTAGACCATCAAAAGTTGCTTTGACGCACAGGTTAAATGGTGGACATTTTAGAAAATGAAATTAATCAAATCTATAGATGCGAATATTTTTGTTGTTATTGATTCCTTTTGTTTCCGTATGTTTATTTTGGAGCATGGTCTTTCTATGTGGATCAGGTTGGCCTCAACTCTGTTTCGTAGCCTCGGTTAGTATCCAATGTGTTATGCTCTTTCCCTCCCCCTGCTAAGAACTGGGATTATGGGTGTGAACCACTGTACCCAGCTGAGCAATTTTAACAAAACATATTCAAAGCATGTGATAATTGATACAATTGTTTTTTTAAAAAATATATTAACAAAGATGTTTGAAACTGACAACATTTTATTTTCCAAACTCAAGTTTAAGTGATCCAAAGCTAAATAATGTCCTTCGAAGAAAGTACACAGCAAGAATAATTACCACTTATTTGCTAGGTCTTGGGAGCCTTCCCAGGAACTGTGGTCATGAATGACTGTAATGACTGGTAGCAAAGCCTTTCATGTGACAGACTGTCTATCATTCTTTGCTCTCAATAAAGTTGAAGGAGCACTTAGTCAACTTGTTAGATACAGGGCTCTAAAAATATTTTTTGATGATGAATCACACTATGATATTTTGGCATAGAAGTCCTACAGCATAAAGAATTGAATGTCAGTTTTCTGATGAAATTCCTTGCCTGTCTAACTACCTATTTGTATAAATAAGGTTTTCCCATTCCTGTATCTATAAGTGAGATGATGATTAGAATTGGTGCTGATCTCTATTTCTTTCTGGCATTAAAACTTATGTACAAATACACATTGTATACAGCAATTGAAAATGAAGCAGACACATCCATCCTTTTAAGAAATGTGTGTATAATGAAATAGTGAGATTTGTTATATTTGATAGTTATAGTAGTATGCAACTCATTCCACTGTTTAATCATTTATTTACTGATATAAACAATGTATAGAGTAGGAAATAAATCTGAAATGATATTTTAACTATAGAGCTTTATGGCAAAATATTAAATAATATTTTAATACACATTCTTGTTATATAGAGATAACATAAAACAATAAATAAATGAATATATAGGATGAACATGGGTAAAAGATAAAGTCAGTAGGAAAAGTCAACATAGAATTCAAGAAGAGAAAGGAAATCTATAAAGCTCCCAACTTTTGGAAACTGTTACTTGGGCTGCCTCACGTCTCATGAAACCTAAAAGAGGTTTTACAGCATATCACATATGCGTGCACGCACACACACACACACACACACACACACACACACACACATGAAAAAATAGCAGCACAACCATACAACAGCCATTCCAGGCTTAAGAAGAGAGGAGGTGGGGAGGAAATATAAATGCCAGACAGGCAAAGAGAGAAAGAGCGCTGGGAAGCTAAGAATCATCTTCACTGAGTGAGGGTATTCAGCAACAGTCAGATCTGCACCTAACATCTGCCGAAAGCCTTCTGCTGTGAGGGAGTACAATAAATACACACCTGAAGAACCAGATTCATCACAGTATCTTAGATAGACTAAAGTTAAACCAAAAGCAAACCCCTTCCAGATGTTATTGTTTTTCATCAATACAGACCTTCTGAACACAGAAGCTCAGACCCAGAATGCTTGCTGCTTAGAAAAACTAACACACGTGTGTTCCTATGGAGATGCTGCCCTCTCTAGTGCCCTTATTTTTCTTTTCCAGTGGAGTCCAACAGACATGATTAATATAAAATTTAATGGGGATTTGGCCATGATCCAAATGTACACTAAGCAGAGGGAGTCGGGGACATGACAGTGTGCTGACTCCACAGAAAGTCCCTTTGTGCCCATTAAGAAGAGTTGAGTAAGGAGTTAAGGATGAGAAGCTAAATGCTATCCAGATGTATTAGAGAATCGATGCTCACGAATACAGATGCAGACAAACATGGTCATCTATAAAGATTTTAGAGATCACATTAAGATACAGTCTTAACAAAAGGCACGGAGGTGAAGCCAGTGACCTGATCTCATTGTAGAGTGTTTTGAAAACCCAATCACAGGCAACATTTTTGAGGTCCTCTGATCAAATGCTGTCCTAAATGTGTTATGTTAGTTCAAGTGAGCCACACAGCAAACCTACACATGAGATTACCACTGTCCCCAGTTCAGGGGTGGAGGATCCCAAGCACAGAAAAGGTAAGATGGTAGAACTGAGGTTTGGGTTCTTTCTTTCTGATCCCATACCCCTGAACTCTATAAAAACTCTGCTGTTAAAGACAAAGAAATGTATACTTGAAGGTAGGTTTGAAAATGTGGCAAGGGCAGATGGAGGGGGGAGTTGGGGATAGTTTGGCCCTCTGCCTAGAATTAAACATTCGCTAATATTCTTTCTTCTGTTTCTAAGTGAACGGTTCTAACACACTTATTTTATTATCATTATTTCTATCTGACATGCTGTGTAAGAACATCATGATTTAAAATATCTTAATAACAACCCAAAGAAAAGAACTTAAAAGTGATGTTCGGAGAGAAAACAGATGGCAACCAAGTGCTAACTCTGAATTCTTATATTTTTGTGTGGCGAGAAGATGTAGTTGGTAAAAAGTTATGCTAATAAGCAAAATGTTCTTATATTGTTTTGAGCTTATTATTCAGAAACCATTTCTGAGATCTTTAACGTGTTGAAATAGTAACCAAAAGTAGATTACATCAAACAAACTCAATGCCTTCCTGAAGTTTATCTACTTTAAGCAGATTTGTGAGATTCACAGAGTTCAAAACTAAAAGTCACCCATATGATGGAACAGTTTCTTGTTGTGTAAGGTATCTTCTCTTGGCTAATATGGGCGGGGGAGTTGTTGATGTAAATGCAGACCCCGTGCTGAAGTGGTTTTAATGATCCTGTAAATTCCCTGGGCCAAAGATTAGCAGCTAGGGCACTTGAACCCAGGATTCTAGCTCTTGGGGAGGCTCTCAGATGGCCTTGAAGTGTTTCTGCAGTTTTCCCAATTTAACTATGGCTGAAGCTTTAGCTTCCTGGAAAGTTTTGCCCTAGTTCAATAGCCCTACTGTCCTTTTCTTCACCCCATTCTGAATGACAACTGTTCCTTCCGTTTTGGCTGTGGAAATAGTACTTTGGGATTAAAAAAAAAGATAAGCAATCTCCCAAACTCCCTACACAATTCTACCATAAGGATTTATTCCTATTCCTGGTTTGACCTTGTGTTATCCTCTTAATCCAGCTGCAGTGATGTATTGTACTGGCTGCCTGCCACACGCAAAAGTCTACGGCGGGACATCCTGTGGGAGGCAAAAGGCCAATGTGGCCTGTTTTTCAGCAGCTGGATTGACATACCCAGACCCCAAGGACAGCAATAATAGTATGTACATGTATATATTAAGAAATCATACACACTCTATGTATGTGCATGTGTACACAGGCATTATTTGTGCTACATATGCTATGACCTTGAAGTGATGCTCATGGCCACACAATCATGTTCCAGATGTCTTACACACTTCCTTCGTTTGATGTTTGGATTCTGAATCCATACATCCAGTGCTTCAATTTCTGTCCCTCGTGGCATAAAAGGCCCCCTTTCAGTCTTAGGGTACTCCCAGAGAATGACTGGTACCTCCTTCCTGCACGGACGTGTGTCACGTGGAGAGTCTGAAAACAGTAACACACCTCCTGACTCGCAAGTGGCTGGCAGGATGCTGAACACTATATTTCGTGTTTCTGTGTTTCTTACTTGCACGGCATTTTTATTTTTATAAGAAAGTAGAGGAAATACCGACCCACATGGATAGCAATGCAAACCTTAGACTTCAGACCTGGAGGTTTAGCGTGGCTATGCCTCTTCTCTATAAATCACTGTCCTGAATGCTACTAAATCTAGCTAAGGAAGCTATATCAATATTTTGTCTGACAACACAGACACAGTTTGGAAACAAGTGAGGGAAAAAAAAGGTTACAGGCCCTGGAGATTCTTGGATGTTTCTCTAAATCTCCTATGTAATTAAAGAAAGCAAATTTGGATGGAATTTTAACAGATTAAAAAGAGAGTTGTAATGAAGCCAGGATTTCCTCTTGAAGAATTTTTATTCAAAAAGTGTCTGGGATGGCTGCGTACTCAGGATAGCAGTGTGTGCTTTAGATGAAAATCATAGAAGGACGGCTAAAGTAAGACATTTCTGATAAAGAGATTATTTTAAAATATGAATATGTGATCTAAATGCTTTAAATATCAAAATAAGTAATTAACTTTCAACATTCTCTTTGGTATTCAAAAAATCTGTCATTCAGCATTTGAGTCTTCCTGTTATTTATCTTGCTTTATTGCTTTAAATATCTGCAGTTTTTCTATTTGAGTCTATAATCTGATGATGAATCACTTTGTTCTGGATAAGTTTTTATCAAAAAATAAATAAATCTCTTGCTACACCATACAATATTAACAATACAGTTGTCTAAGCAAGACCTGCACAACGATCATATCATTTGGCATGTGAAAGCAGACTGGGGAGTTTCACAGGGTTCCACACCTAGATGAAGAGCTACAACCAACTAATGAATGCTATGAGAGGGGAAACAAGTTTTCTCCAGGATCTAGCTCTCTGATATGTTATTTGATCCTAAGTGGTGAGCCTTAAACACATCCATGTAAGAGCAGCACGTGCATGTGTGCGTGCATGCTTGCATGTGTGCGTGCATGCTTGCATGAGTGCGTGCGTGCATCAGTAATAATTCAAGATACCATAAGTTTGAAAGAGAATGGGGGAGAAAGTAGGAGTTAGAAGGAGGAAAGGGAGAGGTGAAAATGATTTAAATGCAGTAATCGTGAATGAAATTCTCCCAAAAAAAGTAATAAAAAATATCATAAAATTTTGCCTTTATTGAGACCCAGTGGTCAAATCCATGTATCCAATTATTCATCTCATTGACAAAATGACACACATGGGTTTTTGTTAATGTCATTTTACTTAATAAAAAAAAACACTAAGGTAATTATGCATGGAATAGCCTTAAATTTGAGAGCATGTCAGAAGAAAAAAAAATATTTGATGGAGAAAAATAAGGTAATATGAAGACAGTTAAAAATGAGCATAGTTCTAAAAAAATAATTTGAGCACAACAGAAGCACACAATTAAAATATGATCTAAAGATGCAGTCTGGAGAAGGTAGAGACTATGAGCGAGATTTTTACTTAAATGTTGTAACCTAGCAGTGGTTATTAAAGTGGATTCACTTTATTGATACAGCCACTGCCAAGCTAAATTTTATCTGCTCTGAAGGGCAATGCCCACCCTCCAATGAAATCATTCTGTTTCTAGTGCTATTCCTGTGATTTCTCACAAATCTAGGGCTGTGATGGACACACACTGCAGTATTTTGATGCTCACATGCTCTTTTAATTTTATTGAACTGGGAACACTTTGAGAGTAGAAACCTTCTATGAATCTATAATAAGTATGTTCTCTTACTCAAGGCAAATGCTTTATGAGACAGTGGATGGACAGACGCGTGGATGGATGGAAGGATGGATGGATGGATGGATGGAAGGATGGATGGATGGATGGATGATAAATAAGAACATCAGTTGGATATTCAACATTACATGGTACACAGTGTGATGAACCATTTCGTACCAGCCTTTAATGTACCCTCAAGGCTACATGTAGCTTCCCCTTCCTGTCAGTAGGGTTAAAAAATCAAAGTTGTTAATCAATACTTTTTTTAAAGGGTTCTTTTCTCTCCTTTAACTAAATTTAATAGTAAAGAATGATTTGAAATGGTATTCAACAGTCTTTCTGTCCCCTCTGGGGAGACAGGCTTGTGTGTTATATAGACAAGGTTGTCCTTGAACTAGAGATCCACTACCTCTTTTTATGAGAATTTACCTGATAGGTGCGTGTTACCACTAGGTAATACAATTATATAAGGCATTTTGGAGTATTCTAAAGCAGTTTATCCCACTTAAAATAAATCTGTACGTGGAGATTAGAACCCACCAGGAATCTGAAAGCCCAGGCAGCAACTCTTCAAAATGACTAAAGAAACCTTAAAGTTGTGTATGTGCAAAGTAGTTCAATAGCAAGCAAAAATTATATTTTTTCCTATCCCAAATTAATCCTTTTTAAGCTATCAACCCTAAGCAAAATTTTCTAGAGAGCTTTCAACCAAAGTGAAAAACAATCACCTAATCCTAGGGTATTGTTTTTAAGTAACATGCAGGGTTCTTAGAGGGTTGAGTGACTTTTTTGTGAAGGTGACAGAAAATTTTGAGTATTTGCAATATCTATGTAGCTCAAAATTGCACAATTATTTATAATATACTTTTAATATTTTAACAAATTGTAGCACATTGCAGATATGTTTTTTGGACTATTACCACTGATCCAAAACAAATAGTTTGCTCCTTTTGATCAAAGAACAACAATGTGCTCTCAGTGGCATGGAAGTTATTTACAAAATAAATTGCAATCTAAGTCATCTCTCCACAACAACACTTTACTATGAAACACTTTTGCTATGGTTAGTGACTTTGAAATTATAAAATATGTCTGCAATATAATATGTGGGATTGTTTCCAAGTAGAAAAACATAGCAAAAAAAAAAAAAACACAAGCAATACCAAACCCCATGGTGATTAGAGTATGTTCCCATCATTGTCTACCAGCTTTGTCTTCTTACTTCCTGTCTGCTTCTCCCACAGTCTGATTCCATAGACCCTCTACACACACACACACACACACACACACACACACACACACACAGACAAATGCCCAAATGTGCAGGTGTCTTGTTCCCTGAACTTTTTTTTATCATAGGTGACATTAATCCATCATTTTATCCAGCACAGACTGTTCCCCAGCCTGCAGGTCCTAAGCTTTCCCACTCAGTCATCTCATTTCCCTCAAAGGGCCTCCCTCTGTTATGATCAAGAGCACAGTTAGCTCTAGTTGAATTCCTCACCAGGAAGTGGACTTCCACCTTTTTTTTTTTAACTTTAAACTCCCTGTCTGCCTTATTACCACTTTACTTATTTAATAATGATCTTATTTGAAAAAAAAAGTAGTGTCTATCATTGTATCTACTTTATCACCTATTTATTCCTGAAACACATTTTAATGTGACTTTTGAAACCTTAGGTAAGAAAAAAAAAAAACTGCCTTACCGTCTCATTAATTAAGTGGTCTTTCAGTTATTGTATCATCTGATAATGATTAACAACAGCCAGTCATTGATTACAAGTTCTTCTTGAAGTCTATGATCACTATGACTTTCATGATCAATGTTGCCCTGCTTACCTAGTTTTCTTCCTTCTTCTCCATGAGCTGTTCCTCTCTTCATCTCTTATATACTCCATGGTTTGTGCTTTTCATGTATTTATTTTCATTCTGATTACTCTTCAATGAACCCATTTAAATATATGGCCTAATGAACCAACTGACCCCATAAATAGGTGAGTGATCACTGAGTTGACAGTTTGTACGTCTAAGTCTGAGCTCTTTTGTATGATCTGACCCATATTTGTGTCATGACCAGCTATGTCATAACACAAAAAGAAGGGCCCATGAGTTTTTGATAAATACAGGCGCTAAACAAAATGTCAATAGTCACTGAGATCATTTGTAAATTTTGAATCTTTCTAGTAATGTTAGGCCTGGGTGATTTTTCTGAAGATGAAGAATAAAACAAAACAAAACAAAAAAAAAAAACTTGCCAGGCAGTGGTAGCACTTGCCTTTAATCCCAGCACTTGGGAAACAGAGGCAGGTGGATCCCTGTGAGTTTGAGCCAAACTTGGTCTATAAGAGCTAGTCCAGGACAGGCTTCAAAGCTACAGAGAAACCCTGTCTTAAAAAAAATAAATAAATTATGCCTCTAAATGAGAAGAGGGCAAGATACGTTGGTAAATGTGTAGTTTGTTTAAACAGACTTTTAGAAAATGTAACATGCTTATTTGGGTTTTGAATTTGAACATAATATATGCCAAAGTGGGGGTTTTGTCTCCAAGCTGTGACTCGAAGCCCAAGTTTTCCCATTGTATTGCCCAGTGACCTTCACACATCCTTACCTTGGTCATGGGTCTGAGGGATTCCTATGTGAGCTGTACCGGCCTCCTCTATGATCTGGTGATCTACTGCCAGAGGTCAAGGTTCAAGCAGGTCAAGACTTGATGGATTTAATGGCTTCTGCTCTCTTTTTGCTGCAACCAGTACTGAATGCTTGCATCTGCTGCAACGTTCTCTCATCTCCTTAGGCCGGTGCTCAGCTGGCTCTAACGCCATAAAGCCTCGAGGAAAAGGGCTTTCATTTACTTTCTACCTAGCTGAATCTTTTCAGTGGTGAGCAGCTCTGTTCTGAGAGAGTAGCTTGGGAGTGTGATCTTAACCTCATGAGGGATAGTGCCTGACAATGGTGGCTTCTTAAACCGTGCTTCCTTGAAACTTCCTTGATATTCTCCAGGGCATTTTTTCCAAGGTCCCAAGCTTTCTGCACTCTGGCTTTTCCTGATCTTTGACTCCATGAGGCCTTGACCCACCTGATCCTTGACATCCTGAGTGTACTTCCTGGAGTTGGTCTGCTTGCCTACACTGTTAACCCTTTCCTTCCTAATCCATCACTCACTGACTATTAGGTCACCAATCGGACAGATGTCAAAACATCTCATTCATGGTTCCGAGACTTTCACTATTAATTAAAAAAAAAAGTTATAATGCAGTTACTTTAGTATTTTGACAATACTTTCTGATGAAAATTAGATTTAAATTTTATATATTTAAAAACCATGAACTGATACACATTTATTTTTACTAAATACATTATACAAATATTCACTTTCAACACTGACCATAAAGTAGAATAAACTACTTGTGTTTTTTTTCAAGAACTCACATAGACATTATTTCTGTGAATTAAGTACATAGGATCTCTATTTGTCAAAATTTCCACCAGTTGTCTCTTTTATCTAAATTAAGTAAATAAAATTGAGTTAATAAGAATATACTTTGGGAATAAATTTTATAAAACATCACATATTGATACATGCTAATTTAAAACTCTGTTTCTGATTTATGTAGTGGTGGATAGCTCATTGCGAAAGGCTGGACTAGGAGGATTGCATGTTCCAGACCAGCCTAGTTTACATAGGATGACTCGAGCAAAAAAGATGGGGGGGGGGGCGGGTCAGATCTAGCACAGTTTACTGCTAAATTACTTCCCCAAAGTCCTAGGTTGGATCTCCAGCTTAAAAAGCCTAATTTGCTATTTTTGTTATTTCTGTTGCTTCTTTGTTTGTTTTCTTTTGAGACAATGTAGGCCAGACTGGCCTCAAGTTTACTATGAAGTAAAGAATGACCTTGGCCTCCTGTTCCTCCTCCTTCTACCTCCAGGGTGATGAGATTGGAGTCAGATGTCACCATACTCAGTTGAGGGACTCTCAATTCTAAGGGGTAAAATTATGTTGGTAAGAGTTTTCTGAAAAATTCTTATAGGTCATGAAAATTTGATGAGAAATTGTTGAAGATAATCTTTATTAAAGTCAAAGGAAAAATCATGCAATTGACAATTACTTTTTTCAACAAATTTTCTCTCTATTTTATAATAGTAAAACAGAAAACTGAACAAGTGTCTAATTGTTGGGATATTTTGTTTTAAAAAATTAATATCAACACTATTTTATTATTTACTTTTTAAGAATCAAATTTTCATTAAGGAGCAAAGCAGATACTTAGCATAGATATTAAAACACCTGGCTTATCAAGGAAATTTCTTTGTTGTCGATTTTGGGCTATCTTTGTTGTGGGGTACAAATGTTATAAGAAAGACTGAAAGCTACAACCTTACATAGGCAGACAAAAGAAAGACGAAATCTATTTTGATCAAACAGAGTCTAGGTATGTGTTGGAAAGCTTCTCCATTTGCTCAGCAGATGTTCATATAAAATTTCTGTGCATACATATTTCAAACACTGCTAGTTATCTGGAATTTACCCGGAGTCCGCCAAGACGGAGGGGAATGGTCTGAGATAGTCTCATCGGAGTGCCAAATAGGCAAATGCAGACGAGAGTCAGCAGCTGAAGGGTAAAGAAAGTACAGAAGGAGAGAACGGGGTGCATTATGACAAAGCGGAGGAGAAAAACAGCCAGATGGTGTGGGAGTTGGCGGGATTCATTTGTTTCAAGCACAATGTATAGTCTGAACTTTCATTGGCTTGGTTAGCTCAGTGTTGGCAGAGTAAGACTGAGGAGGGTTTGTGGAGAGTTTCCCTTCCTGTTGCTTCCAGGAACAATATGACATTAAATACCAGCGATATTGGAAGCCTCAAACTCTAGGCTTGCTCTCAGTTTTATTAGCAGCATGATTCAGGGAAAGGATGCACATTCCTGGGAAGCTCAGATCTCACAAATAAAATAAAATGTCACGAGGAAGGAAAATAAAAGGGAACATTTGTTAAAATCGTTTACGTCTGTTTTTATAGGGGATCATGGGTTTTGCTTCCTTTTGGATTCTAAATCATCTCTGACCCTCTTTGCTTGGGAGCAGATAAGACATGACCAGAGGTTACATACGACATCCTGCTTGAATAAAGTTTATAGCGCTCATGTCTTCACAGCTCTGCGTCGCAAGTGCCTGATGTCCACAGTACCGTGTGCCTATGTCTGTGCCGCACACCCGGCAGATATTAGCACGTTCTAAGCACACTTTTCATCTGCTTCAAGAACGCTTTGGGTGTGTGGGACCCAAACAAAATAGATGGTACTAAAGAAAAAAATGAGAAAGAGTTGTGCAGTAAGTAATGGGGGACATAGACCCATACTTTGGGAATTTTCACTCCACAGAGTGACTGTGATCTTATTGCCTTGCTGAGATATTGCCATCTTGCCCTCTTACTCCATACGGTCATGGAGCTATTCCAGCTAGATCAAAGGGTTTTCCGTTTTAAGGACATCCAGAAACTCTGATGTGGTCTGGCCTTGAAGAAGACAGATCATTTAAAGACTTTGGGGAATTCTAAACTATGAGGTGTATGCAAAGCGTCAGCAGTTGGGGCATTTAAAAAGTGGGAATTAACACACGCAGGCCTGAGTGTGAATAAGGTTCTAGACCTACCACAATTTTTCTTTCCTTTCACATATTTGCCTTCTATCAGTATCAATGAGAGTCTGCTCCAACAGAATGTTTTAATGCTGCGGTATAAGTTGTTATAGCCATTGATGTATTTTGTTGGAACATGGTAAAGGCAGCACTGGGTAAAGCTTGTAAGTTCATCTTTGGGGTGCCTAGATTCAAATAATGGCCCAATCACTGTTGTCTTGTTATTGATGCTTGCACAAAGAGTGTGGGGGATAGCCTACTTATGCCTCTGCTTCTTTTAGATAAGCTTTTAGATTATAAGGTTAGCCTTTTCAGAAGAATGCTTTGCAAAGTACTAGGTGACAGAAACTTCTTTGTATAGTGGAACTAGGAGCTGGTAGCAGTAATCAATCAAGGTCTTTCTTAGGTCAGACTGTCCTTCAGAAATAAGATGTTTTGCCTTGTATGTGGCTTCAGAACCAACTGGCAATCATTTGCAAATCATGATCAGTTTTTGCAGAGGATGCCCGGTCTCAGGGAAGTCACTGCCGCTGCCAGAGTACCATAGGGGTGACTAATGATTAGAGATTCCCTTTGCTGGCACTTGCCTGTACAACCATATTTTCACATTCTTCTTGCAAATGACACAAACTTGGTTCCTAGAAGCAACCTGACTCCAGTTCCAGCAGATCTAACGCCCTCTTCTATAGGCACTGCACTCATGTGCACATACCCCCTCGTAGCCACACAAATATACACACACTTAAAAAGGAAATAACATATTTTAAAGAGAAAGGTGAAGCTTTTTAAATTCTGACATTTTATAGCAATTGACTCTTTTGTGGAAATGAGTGACATCCTTGCCATTTCATTCAGTTTATAATCAAATACTACCTCCCCTGACATTCTAAGTAAAACCAGCACTGTCAAGCTCCCTGAGCTCTGATTTGCTTCGCCTTCTTAGTATTTTCACGTGACATTATATTACATTTTACTCACTTGGTCCTCATCTACTTCACTCTGTAAAAGAAAACCATCAGTGAGTCTCTGCTCACAGTGGATGCCCAGTGGCTAGAAGAGTGCCTAACACTCTGGACATTGTCAATAAATATTTGTTGAATAACTAAATGACCTGTAAAGAATTTGGAATGGACAGAGGAAGAGATGGCTATGTAAATAAAAATGCTCAATTTCCTGCAGCCGGGTTAAGGGAGTGGTTCAAGCCCAAACGTTTACTTCCTGACAAAACTGACTTGAGCACATGTTTTAACTCCTCGCCCACTTATCTTTATATCATAACAACCAGCCTCTCTTTTTATGAGTTTAGTATGCTGACTTAGTACATATGTTCATGCGAAAAATGTAATTCTCTTTTACATTAAAAATGTTTTCAGCAATAACTTTGGAGGATCAACCTGCAACATGACACAGAACACATAGTTCTTCATCAACTATGTCACACAAGAGAGAAAGAGAAAATACGTGACTCTCTACTAAAGTGTTTTCCCAAGGAGATATTAGTGTACAATACTATGTCTTATTGCTAATGGCTAAGACGACAATGAAACATAATATAGGGAAAACTAAACAAACACTTTATTTTCCGTGGCTGACCTTAGACTTCTATCCAGAACAGCAAGTTAGTTTGCTGTTGCCATTCTCTTCATTGTTTTTCATCATGATCAATGTCTTCATCATCATCATCATCATCATCATCATCATCATCATCACCATCACCACCACCATTTTTGAACACCTGCTCAGAACCATGAGCTGACAGGTTTTTTTCGACTATAACCCTCATAATAAACCTTCAGTCTCTTAATACAGACATTGAAACTAGGGCTCAAAGAAGCCATGTTACATAGTTAGAAAGAAACAAGCCTATTCAAATTCACTTACCTGGATTTAGAGGTAAAACCCATCCCAGAATTTCAGGAGATAACCATTATCTCTTCTAAGTATTTTGTAAGACAACCAAGTTCTAGTTGTACTGAAGACACTTAGACTTCTTAGAATAATGAGAGAATGATGAAATGGCCAGAGATCATCTTCTTAATCGGTCAAGAAGAAATCAATGATTAGCTCTTTAGATACAGTCTTTAAAAGTTGTTGTGAGCTTGGCAAGATGTCTATGTGGATAAAGAGGTTTGCTGCCAGGACCAATGTAGAAGACTGCAGGTTACAGGATGCCTTTTGACCTCTACGAACACACAAAGGCATGTACATGTTCTCTCTCTCTCTCTCTCTCTCTCTCTCTCTCCCACTCTTTCTCTCTCTCTCTTTCTCTCTCTCTCTCTGTCTCTCTCTCTCTCACACACACACACAAACACACACAAAATAACTAGATGTAAATATAAGTTTCTTCCTCTCTAGTTCAGCCCTTTTTCTGTTGTGTGGTATGAATGAGGCTTCTAAATACATTAAGTCATAAATATAATTGTATACATCATATTATATCTTTAATCTGTAAAACCTTTAAACTTTATAAAATTACAATTCAAATCTTTCTGTCTTCCATACAGATTAACAAAGAAAGCTGAAGTTTGGCCTGAATTAGGAATCAAATTACTATAAAATGGCACCCTGCTCAGATAAATCTACTTTTTGTATAATGTGTCAAATGCTGCTGAAAGATCTCTTTATGTGTTGTGTACACATCGAGTGCGCATTATCCATATGCACACATATAGCCCAGCAGCACTTCTATAAGGATTATGTATATCAGATTGCCGAATAAACCCACTTAAATCCTTGAGTAAAGTTAACATTACGGGAACATTGTGGTGACATTCATAAGTTCAAGTTTACTTTTTAAAAATAATCATCCTGTAGAGCATTAAAAAACACACACACACACTGGCCCCAACCAAAAGATTATATACCAGGTAAGAACGCCAAATGCAGTTCACACAAAGCAATTACAGTAAAAGCTGTGAGTTTTACTACCACTTGGGGAATACTTTACACATTTTCTTTTCCTCTGTGAAAGAGACTCATGTTGAGAAACTGCTGCCTTCTCTGTGTCAGTGGAAAATGTGGCTTGCCCAAGGAAAGGCTTAAAATGCGCTACAATTTCTATGTGGGCCTGGTCAAATGATTTTAAAAGTTAAACTGATGTGGGGGGGAAAGTAAGCCTCCTTGTTGTTGAACTGGCTCTCCTCATTTTTTTTTCCAGGACTATAATCTGATTCAGTGCAGGAACATACAGTACAGTTAGCATTTGACTTTAATTGCAACGAGGTGACAACATACTGGGTAATGAGTTGTTTATGAGTTGTAGATGTGTTTACAATGAGTTGACAATGTGTTGGATAAAGTGTTCTTGTAAAGTTGTAGATCTATTTACAGTGAGCAGTGGGGGATGTTCATTAGTTGTCGATTTGTTTGTTTACATTGTTTTCGATTTGCAATCGCTATGAAACAAATTGCACGCTGATGAAGGATGATTGTTTGTGTGCCTTAATGATTTACTGTAGTAGCTTGTCTGAGAAAGTACCTAACTCTGCCTCATCTGTCAGTTTCCACTGCAAAAGCTCCTAGTCACAATCGTTTCATTAGCATAGCATGGACCATTTGTGACAACGTTATGCATCTAAGAAATCTCAGCTTCGCTATTCAGCCCATTGTATTTGGGCTAGCAGACCTGAACTGAATTCTTTCTGCTTGCTACACATTTCTATCTTTTCAGTTATAACATGATTAATGGTTCTCATACTTCCTGCTACAGAAAGAATTCCACAAGTCCTTTGTATTTTGCACTCCCATTTTCAGCATCTCGAAATTCACTGTTTCACTGTGTCCATGTAGCTGACCCATATGCAGTCACATACGGGTGCTAATACATTTGTGCACCCTCCCCTCACTTACATTCCATTCACACATCATTCTAAATAAAGCCATCTTGTAATAATATGACACTGGGTAAAGGTATGAGTCAGAATTCATAGACCATGCCTAAGGAATGTGTGGTCTTCAGAGCATGGAGAATTAAATAGTTAAACTCCTAAAATTATGACAGAAAGAGAGTAAAGAAGAAGACCTACGCTAGAAGACAAGAGAAACCACTAAAAATAAGAACAACACGTATTTTGATAATCATAAAATAATATGCATTTAAAATTTTCAAAGATTATGGTATGAAATATTTGATTGAATCCATGTAAAGATATCTTAGTAGATTATTTTAAACACTACTTTATATATACGTTGGGTGAGATCATTTGTTCATTTTCTGGCCACCTAGACTCCCGAAATAATCACACAGAAACTTTATTATTTGCCATATTCTTTGGCCGATAGTTTAAGCATATTTCTAGCTAGCTCTATTATCCTAAACTAATCCATCTCCATTAATCTGTTTGTCACCACGAGGTTGTGGCCTACCGGCAAAGTTCCAGCGCATCTGTCTCCTGCGGTGGCTACATGGTGTCTTACTGACTCTTCCTTCTCCCAGCATTCAGTTTAGTTTTGCCTATGTAGCACTTTTCTGCCCTGCCGCAGGCCAAAACAGCTTCTTTACTTATTAACCAAGAGTATTCACAGCACACTGAGGGGAATCCCACATCACATATAGAGCAGTTTACACTTACTAATGCTAAATAGTTTTGTGGGAGTATACATAATCAGAAAAGATAGAAGCAGGACATATCTGGATGAACTGAATCAAACCTTGTGATGTGCCAGCATCCTGTTTTCTATGTGGCTGCGATTAGGCCAGAAATAGAATCTCAGCTTTAGTTGTCTTAAGCCACAGTGCAGACCTGGAGGCTGTTTTATATTTCTCTTACCAGTGTATTCCTATTTCTCATAATACATTTACCTGCATTCATAATTTTTTAACATATGCAAAAGTAAGAAAGTAAATGAAATCCAACAAAATGTATTTTCTTTCAGAAGTCTACGCAGGATGTTCCATGGAAAGTGTTTCCCAGTCTGCTCTCTCAGAATCAGGTTTTTGCGTCAGTGTGTGTGTATTCAGCTTTGCAGAAATGGATTGCCTATGTCTAGTGAGAGATGGAACATTGGAATTTCTTGAAAAGTTTTCATATATACAGTGAGCATGTGTTTAAAACTATGGCCTTAGAGACTCTAAATGGTAAACAGGCTTTTTGAAGACCTCCCCTAGTGCTTTCAATTATTCAGTCAATGGTTCCACAGCAAACAAGGAAGAGCCCACCTTTTCCGCTCGTGAGGCATCATCATATATCACTGTGGGCTTGGAAACGTGAGGTCTCTGGGCTTTCTGACACGCTGACCCTACACCAGATCTGTCACTGGGATCTCAGGAAAAGACATGTGAGAAGTGCTGAGGTGTTACTGCCAGCGGGTCACGTTAGCATATTCATGTGGGTAGAAATTTCATCTTCTGTTCCTCCACCCAGGTACTCTGCGAGTAAAAATGCATGAAAGTGGAGCCAGGCCTTCACGTGGCCATTTTTTATGGCAGGCCATTTCAATAGTGTAACAGGGGTAGACACCTATAAATGCATAATGCGGTGGACTCAATTGTAATGCAGCCTGGATACATGCGGAGGTACTATTTGCCCTTTAGTGCAAATCCATTTTTATGTCAAAAGGAATCCATTGAAATTAATAGGGCATTATCTACGCAATAAGTAACACTATGTATGCGATACACAAAGGTTTAACAGAAAGATACATTCTCTCCAAACAATGTGAAAAAATTGATAAGAAATTGTATGGTAAATTGGAAAATCATAAACTTTTTTTTATAAGGAAGGAAGAGGAAAGGTAACTAATAATGTCTTTAAACAGGAAAAGAATAATATCTAGTAGAAAAGTAAATGCATTATTTTATTTTGTAAATCAGATTTATGTTGGAACAGCAATACAAGCTGTTTGAAAATATGAGTACACCTATATAGTTGTCCATATTTCAGATGTACCACATAATTTACTTTGCTAGTACATTTCCTAAAAAATGTTTTGGGGGTTCTTTCACCAAAAAAAAAAAAAAAAAAAAAAAAAAAAGAGCAGAAAAGAAACAATAGACACAGAGTCCCTTCCATATTCTGTGTTAAAACACAAACCGTCTAGTCTCCAAACCTGTGGTTTTTGAATTTTCTTTGCTGCACTGTGTTTTAAGATTGAATCACTCTTTATGGTTCATTACCTACTCGCTATTTTCCCCATTGTGTGCCTGGTGCATCTTAAAGGAACCGTACGCTTCCATTCCTTTGCTCTAAAAATGATCTGGTATTTCTCGTTTCACCATCACATGTACATCCAGGTTTCCTTTTCTTAAACCCAAGAAGATTTTTTTCTGACTATGGGAAAGATAAAATGTTCAGTCCTCAGTAGCTACTCAATACATATTAATTTTTCCACCTTACCCTCAATATGAACTAGCGGTCTCTCTGTTCCTTATGTGCTTCTCAGAATTCAATGAAAACCCATTAAGGAGCGTGGAGGACTGTGGCTCCATTCACACTTAATCAATAGTTGCTGTTTCTTTGCTGTCAGTACTAAGTCACAGTGATCAGACAGAGGTGGAATAACAGATTCCAGAATCTTTGGCTCAGGGAGAGCTGCCAAAATGAATTCTTCAGCACTAGGTGTTCAAGAGTGGGAAAATCCAGAAACAGCAACTATGTACCCAATCTAGGTTTTATGGTATCAACAAGAATCAAGACGTACCACTGGAGTTCCAGAAGAAACAAAACGAAGCCCTATAAGAAAGTGCAGCAAACCAAGCTGGCAAAAGACCCATCGTCAGAAGGAGCAGACAGAGGAATGGCAAGTTCCTTCAGATAAGACACTAGGACTCTCAGTATGTCAGAGTGGTGTGTCAGGGACAAAGATGTGAGCAGAGGCAGAACCACCAAAAATAAGTTTGAATAAGTTCCTAGGGTCTTGCTTTAAATATGTCATACAGGTGATGGTGTGGTTTGGTAGCGTGCTGCATTGCCTTCCTTAACGATGTTCAGATACATGGAAGCCTTCTAAATAGAAGTGTCATACTGACTGTTTGAATCTTGATCTCTCATTGGCTTTCAGGGAAGATGCAAGGAAATAAAATATTTGATTCAAATCTATTGTAGCCTTAGCTTTTTATCACGTTCTACAACGGGGGTTATTGCTGTCTGGAACCTGTAAACTACAGAATGTGTGTAGTTTAATGTTGATATTCATTTAAATGATTGTGCCCTGGGAGAAATATGAGTTGGGATAGCTTGCTTTCTTTGAAAGAGCAGCTATGTCTCTGCATATCGACGACTATAGCCATGGTCTGAACAATAGGACCACTGCCGGGGCTTACTGTGGCCGTGTGCTGCTCACACAGAGCCATTTGCCTCCGATCTTAGCCCTCTAGAATGAGGCTGGAAAGAAAGTTATTAATGTGGTACTTCATAATCTCCGGGACTCTGGTCAGCCATCTGGGTTCTACTGCAGTGCCCAAGGGTTTGCAGAAGCTTCCGGGGTCTGGGGATCATTTTGTAAGAAACCCTAGCCTAGAATTATGGTTAAGTCGACTACAGCTTCTACCCATGAGTAACAGTGTGGATCGCTCTGAGGCTTCGAGAATATCCATAAAGGCCTCGCTACTAGGGTGCAAGAAGAGAATGTGCTTAGTTAAATCTTCTTAGGGAGACACCCAGCGCCACACAGGTCTTCACAAGAGAATCAGCTGCTAAATTCCCTGCTGAAAATATGAAGACATTTCAAGTAAGAAAAAAATACCCATAGGAGAGATAAAAGGCTCTTCTAGTCCCAACTTGTGCAATATGGAAAATGCAAACTGTGCCATGAAGAGGCCATGTAGACTGACTAGCAAGGATTTTTTTGATGGGCAAGTCAAAGATAGCATATGTAAAAGTGGAACGGACTGCCTAATGCAGTTTCCCTAGACTTTTAAATATCCTCTTTGCCTATGTTACTTCTCAGAGACTGACCTTTTAAAAAGTAGAAAGGTACCAAAATGCTATACGCTATATTGAAGCAGTTTATCAAAATGTCACCCAACAGTTGAGGCCCATTGTTAACAAGATATTGTGCTTCCTTACTTAATTGCCCAACTTACTTAATTACAGTTGTCTTTGGGTATCTACTGATAGATTTCTCTGTGACCAGAAAAGGGGGGAGGGCGGAAGATGAGCATTTGAGGCATTTACATATAAGATTGTAAGGAGAGAAGATAAAATGATGGAACCTTCTCCAGCAGGAATGATTCCCACATAATAAAATGTTCCTGATTTTACAGGTCTATTGTTTGTAGCAACTCCTCCGTAAGAGATGCAACACAAGCCTGGATAACTGCTCATTACCCATGCCATTGTGCTGTCTAAAAGTTACCTTGGCATGCAGCTCAGCGCATTAAAAAAAAAAATAGGAAGCATCCTGGAAATTACTCATACAATGTGAACGCCACATGTCCGAGGCAGTGAGCTTTGGATGAACTATAAAGGGTTTCTATTATTTAGATCTATAAAAGCAAAGGAAACAAAAATATATCCAATACTGTGAGACAACGGAACCGGAACCAGGAAATTTATAAGAAGGCTTAGGCAGTGCGTTTAATTTAAAATGTTGAGTCATGTTCAAGCTGTGACATTAAAAACACCCTCCCTGGCTCTAGGAGTTCTCACCCTGAGGTCAGGAAGAAGAGGATGTCAAACATCTCAAGGTTTTTAGACAAAGGACTTCCAATGATCCCTTTCCCTGAAGCATTTCTCTTTTTTTTTTTTTTTTTCTCTTATGTGAACATGAAAGACAAATTCTGACAGGCTCTACAATCAGTGCAGAGGCTTCCCAGTAACCTGTCTCAAATGTTACATCAATCTCCTTTACTATCCCTATACTGAAGCTATAATTCACAATTAAGAAAGGCTATGCCAATTCCTACCCTTTAAAAATGCTAATGAAATCCCAACAATGAAATACAATGAGGCTCAAACTCAGCTCCCCGGATGTTACCAACAAAAGACTGCTTATCTTTGGCAGAGACAGGTAATAAGCAAGGGATATGGATTATCTCAGGTACTGTCTAAAACACTCACGAGGCTTTGAAAATGTAGAATTGCTTCAATCCAGAGTTTCTGGGAAAGAAATCTTGACGTGTCTAATTGTGATTGTGAATCTCAAAAGATTTTTTTTTTTTTACTCAGAGCTCATGAGTACTGTTGTTCAAGGTTGGAACTACTCATCTCCAGAAACTAAAATCTGATTAGGGTATTTCCTCAGTGTTGACTGAATTAACTTAGCAACCCAGTTTCTCTCACTCCCGAGACAGTTCTTTGGCACATCCTGAGAGGCTTAGTAATGAGAGCACTGCACAGCCTGACATATCTTCTCTCACCTGGACGGTATGGCAATCTAGAGCCTATACTAGAAATTCTGCCCAACATGAACTAAATGTGGTAACTGTTTAAAGTTCAGCTTTTTATCTAAGCCTCCAATTCTTTTTTAGTATTATTATTAACCCCACAAAAATAGTCCATCTTTGTATCTTTTTAATATTAAACCAAGCAAACATAAAAATCATAGTCTTTAGTTAAAGGTGTGGTGGGTCCCCTTAGTAAATTATGGAACCTAGGAGTGCCTTGGAGATGCTGACACCTCGTATATGAATCTTTCTTTTCTCATTCTCTTGTTGGAATTTCAACTGTTCTCCTTGAGTTCTGTTGGACCATTAAAATACAAATCAATTTATAGATTAACATGAGTTTAAAAAGTGACAAGGGAACTCCAAACTCTATACTTCTATAAAAAGCTAGAAAACAAAACCAAAAATTGCTTACTAGATAGAAAAGCTAGATTTTAAAAAGAGCTCAGTTGTTTATCATATGGACTGCTAACACTCCCAACCCTTTAGCCTAGCATTAAAGATGCACAGCCTGCATTGATGATGTCCATTGCCAGTATCAGGGAATCAATGGGAGACAAATTCAAGGAGATCTGTAGCAAAGCAAATTTTCTAATGCTAAAGGAATCCTGAGGCAATGAGAAAGAAACTGGATGAGGAGTCTTCACCATATTGACTGCCAATATGTCATGAGATCACATGGAATCCAGGAAGCACTGGGACAACACATTGAAGTGTTCACCAGGAGTTATATATCTATCAATATTGTCCCTGTAGGTGAAAAATCAAGACATTTCCATATAAACAAAATATTTTAAGAGTAAATTACAAGTAAGTTTTTCTAATAAACAAATCCTATTGACAGCTACTCAAAGCCATGTGATGAAATAAGCAATGGTACCGGGAGTCAGCACACAGGTTTAAAAAAAGCCACCATTGCTAGGTATGTGGATTTGTGGCATATGTTTCTACTTCCTTAAAATTTAAAAGAAAAAATGAATAAGAATTATTAATCAATGCCTATTATATGAAAATACAATTGGTAATAGCAACATAAAAAGGAAATGCCTATATATAGATAGGACTAAAGATTTATGACCTATTGAAAATGAAGTTTTTTTCTTGAAGATTTAGGACTGAGTGCCAGTCACTACACATTGTCCAATTATGGATCTCTGAGTTGATTCTTTCTCATCTACTGCAAGAAGACATATAAAATCAGATAGCTAAATAACCAATGTAAATTCCTATCAACAATTAATTTACAATGGACAAAACTTTCCAATTAAGAGACAGTTAGGCATAATTGAGAGACACCATGACCCACATTGTGGTCTGTAAGAGTTTCACACTAAATCAAAAGTCACAAACAGAACTAAAGGAATGAAAAGACATGACAACCAGAACTTTATCAACTTGTGATGTCTGACTATATACTTACTGCTTGTCCAACAGTGCTAATACTGAATTAGAAAATCAGATGATCATCAGTGGATTAATGTATAAATGGTTGTGCACGTATTTGCCACTTTTCTCATTGATAAAAAACAGCTTATGGTAAGAAGGGTATGTTTTGACTCAGCATTTGAAGGTACCACTCATCACGGCAGTGAAGTCATGGCAACAGGTACTCGAGGCAGTTACTCATATTATGTTCACAGTCAGTAAGCAGAGCAAGATGCACGCTGATGCTCAACTAGCTTCCTCCTCCTCCTCCTCCTCCTCCTCCTCCTCCTCCTCCTCCTCTTCTTCTTCTTCTTCTTCTTCTTCTTCTTCTTCTTCTTTTTGTCCATTCAACACCTGGAATGATGGTGCCCACATATATGGTGGAATATACGGTGGATATTCCAACCTTAATTAATCCAGTCTCTGAACAGTAACAGGTTTGCCTCTGATGTGATCCCAGATCCAATAATATAAACCATCACAATGTGTCTATACATAGACATTCTCTTAAACCATATATGACAATAAATTGCCAATACAGGCTACAAAATGAGTAAACCTTGAAAACCTTATGCTAAATGATATTTTTAAAATTCACAAATTTCTCTTTAGGTAAAATATGAAGAATTAGGTAAATCCACAAAGATGGACTGCAGATTAATTGTCACAGTCTGGGGAAATGCAGTGGGACTTAAAGAATCTGGAATTTCATTTGCAGTGAGTGTTTTGCCTGCATATATTTATTTGCTCTATATGTTATCCTGGTTTCCATTTCCAAGGAGTCTGATGTCATCCTTTGAGCACCATTGACACCAACTTGCATGTGGAACACATGTGTACATGCAGACCAAACACTCATATACTTAAAATAAATAAATCTAAACATATTAAAATAAAAAAGAATACAGGAAATATATCAAATCTCATGTAAAGCAAACAGAACACACGGGCTAGTGAGTAGAAGATCAAGGTCAAACACAGACACTTAATGCTAGACCTTGAGAAATTCATTATAAATACGTAAAATCACTCACTTCCTAGGAATGTAAAGAACAGAAATAACAAAGGCCCAAACACAATGCTGGACATAAAGATGACATTACCTCCAGTATGACACACAACAAACATTAGCTTAAAACTAGAAACTATTATTAGGCCATGTCAAAGTTACATCCTTAAATCACGAGAAGATAAGGGGGGTCAACACTACTATGGGAACACAATGATAAAGTTGAGGGGCACGTGCTGATCATATTCAGAAGCATCTAGTGCTAAGAGAACTGGGGAGTGGAAGAAACACAAAAGAATTCACAAATATAACAGAGAGGTATTATTTTAGCTAAAGAACCCTGGATGGTTTCCTAAGTGGAGAGCTAGATGGGTCCAACCAGTGGATGTCCCAGATGGAGCAATAACTTGAGTAAGGAAAAGGTTGAAAGTGAGAGTCCTAAGAAGTTTACTCTAGGGAAAACTTGTTTCCCTAATGAAAGGAGCTAAGGAAACGGCTCAGTCAGTAAAGTGCCCGCTGCACAAGTGTAAGGACCTGAGTTTGGATCTCTAGCCCTGATGGCAGAGCTGAGTTTGGTTTTATACCCGTGTAACTCTAGCGCTGGATGCAGACCCAAGAGAGCTAGTGTATCTGCAGAACTCATTGGCCAGTTTATCTATCTATTGGCAAGACCCAGCTTCAGCAAGGGACTCTGCCTCAAAAGATAAGATAAACAATGGAGAGACACTCAATGTCAGCTATGGGCAGTCACAGGCAAAATCACACACTGTCTTTGTTACTTTGACAATGCTATGATTAAACACCATGACCAACAGAAGAAAGAGTTTACTGGGAACTTACAGTTCCAGAGAGTTAGAATCTTTAATGGTGGGATAACAGATGGTAGACATGGCAGCTAAAGCAGGAAAAAGAGAGCTCATATCTCAAACCACAAACATGAAGCACAGGAAATACACTGGAGGCCATGCATGGCACTGGAAACCTCAAAGCCTGCCCCAGTGACATATTCCCTCCTACAAGGCACACGTCCTAAAAACACCCAGACAATATCATCAAGTAGTGACCAAGTATTCAGATGCCCAGAATATGGGAGGAATCCCATTCAATATCCCACCCCCACACATACATTTATTTTTAAAGATTTTCAGTGGGCGATTAAGCAATAACGGCAAGTGCTCAAACTTCATCTAAAGAGCTCTGTTTAGTGAAGTATTCAGAAGTGTAGGGTTCATAATAGCAAGTGAGGTGGCCAGTGGACAAAGAGGAACCTTTCAGAAACCTAGGGTCTTACATAGACAGACCATGCGAATCGGGTCCTGTGGATGAAGTTTTACAGGTCATCATAATAAGTTTATTTTAATCTCACTGTACTTGATTCATTAGAATTCAACAAACCATTCAGGAGATAGCTTAGACAGGACTGAGAGGTATGGATGCAGAA
Source organism: Microtus oregoni (assembly GCF_018167655.1). Classification (NCBI taxonomy): domain Eukaryota; kingdom Metazoa; phylum Chordata; class Mammalia; order Rodentia; family Cricetidae; genus Microtus; species Microtus oregoni. The sequence continues at coordinate 16,478,971 of NW_024543090.1, forward strand.
ATAAGCTCCTCGTTTCTAGAACTCTTTCCTACCAAGAAAATGTATTCATAAGTGTCCTTCGCATATTTTTACTCATAGACCACAGTTGGTACCGATGTGAAATTCTGGTAATCTCTTTCAGTCACTCTTAACGATGCATCTGAAGTTATAAGGACTTTGTATCAATGTGTCCTTAACCTCTGCAGCTACCGTCCTTCCTGAAAGTGTGGCCATGAGAAAGTAAGTTGTTCCAGAGGACCTGCAGAATTCTCACAGAGGTTTAATTGCTACTGTTTAGTCCTCTTCTCTGATTCTTTACAGTCCAGGCACTCTGTTTTATTTTTTTTTTTTGGCTGTCCTCCTTGCTAATCCAGCCTCTACAATCTTTCCATGGGTTTTCCCTCCCTCACATCCACAGTTCATAAAGCAGCAATCCTCTTTCCAAACCCTCAGAAGGCAGAAAGACAAATAACCCTAAGATGTTTGCTTTCAGTTTCAAATTTCCACGTTTTGTGAAAACACACACATACACAGAAAGAAACAGTTAGAATTTTATTTTACCTTACATATAAATATTAATTATTACTGTTGAAAAGCACTGACTAAAAAAAGTGGGGTGATGGGACATATGAATCACGCTGGGGTCTTCTGTGAGGCAGATGTACTAATTTTATATTTGCAATGCATCATAGGTAATCCATTAAATAGGCTAAAGGACAAATTGAAATTTTGGTAATAGGCAAAATGCAATATTAATTCTTTGGATTGACTGTGTTTTCTTTTTCAAATCAATGGTAAAAATGTACTTAGTTTCCCCCTCTCTAAATGGAATTATCATTTCTTGAGTCCTAAAACAACATATATAGAGCCAAACTAAGGAATAATTTTCCATATGGGTTTGGGGACAGGGTAGAGCTGAGAGTGTGATCCTAAAGACCCGGTACTAAAGATGAAAAGTTAGCAGAAGAGAAAAGTTTATTTATAAAAACTAGAAACTCTCAGCTAAGGCTGACATGGATTGGTCCATTTCTGGGTGGAAATGATGATGAGATACGAGTGGTATGAAATGGTTTGCAGACTGACATATAACCCTGTATTATAGAAATGACTTCCCAAAGCCCCCACTATGCATGATAAATTCCCTTCCTTTAAGCAATGGGGCCATTTTCATTGTTATAACGTTTCCCCTAACCCATTCTCCTTTTTCCCTCAGAGGTATACCCTTTGCTAAGAAACTGTCCCTGTTTCTGTTTGTATGAGTTTCTTTCTAGTTTGGGAATACAAAGTGACGCCTCAAACCCTCACAGGTGTCCTCATGGGTGAACACCATCTTCCCAGGAACATGCACCTAACCTTATGAGCCCCAAATCACCTTGTCCTAAGATGAGCACAGTATTTTACCCTTGCAAATATTAACAGTTTCACTATCTGAAACTTTTTAAAACCCAGGATATATTATATTAATTTTCTTGGTCAGCAGTTGTTACTGAAGAGGAAGACCCCTGGCTCAGCTAAATTAGAGTTTAGAGTCAATAGACAGTACAAAACAAAATAGAAATTATTCAATAATATAAACACAGGAGGTTATTCATCTTTAGAAATACATATAAGAAATACAAAAGAATATCAGGGACACTATTCTATATGTAATTGATTCTAATCAAATTATGGTTTTCGAAATGTTTATGATCTACCTGTATGTAGCCAATGAAAAGGAAGTTGAGGGTGATAACTATTAGGAAAGGTTTTTCAATCACATGGAGCATGTAATCGTCGTGAGCATCTTATTTTGTTCAGTACTCCATCACTGACAGTTCAGTGTCAAGTAAAGAGTGACTACAAGTTGTCATGTGACTGATTCAATGAATGAGTGAATGAAAAACTGTTTTATGAACGAACTCCAAGCCTGTTGATCTAGCAGCAGCATCTGGTGACCACATCTCTTCCTACAGAGATGAAGCCTGGAGATCTGTAGGGGCGTCTATGGGGACAGTGGCCTTGGTGAGTTGGAGAGAGCCTGTCTCATCTTGGAGAGGCATGGCAACTACCTTTTTCTCAGCTCAAGCTGCACTGTTATCAGCTATTATAGTTTGAATCTGAAATGCCCTCCCTAAGATCAAGTTTTCAATACTTGGTCTTAAGAGTGTAGTACAATTTCAAAAGCTGTGAACCCTTCAAGCTATAAAGCATGCCCGGTGGGAACGGGTTATTGAAAGTCAGATTTTTTAAAAATTTTACTCGACCCTAGTTCTATCTAATTCTCTCTGCTTCCTGGTTCATTGCCATGAAATCCATTGTGTTATGTGCTCATACCACCATAGATATGAGACATGCCACCAGCAAGTTTTCACCATCATAATAAACTGACTTATCTCTAAATACAAGCTTAAAAAAGCCTTTCTTTCTTTCCTTATATTGCTTCTTTCAGGAGCTTTGATGACCACAAAAGTAGCTAACACATTCTATCCTCTGAGTTTTCCATAGGATTAGAGAATCATTATTATAAAAATCAGAATTTTTATCATCAAGCTATAAAATTCAGCTTTGGACATTAACCCAAAGAACAATATTCTCCTTGCAGATCTTTAAAGAATTCAGTGGTTTTAAGCATGCACAGAGGTAGCCTTGAAGTAAAGAAAGAAAGTCACATATTTCTATATATGAGTCTTTTAGTGATTCTGCTCCAGAGTAGAAACCAACTGGGTCCAATACAATCCTAAGTTTCCAACTATTTGATTAAAACATAAACTGACTTCTGATCTTCAAGCCTTGACTTAAATATTTTCTTAGAAAATCCAACATGATAAGAGCCTTATAGCCATTTCAAACTCAGCCCATGGTCCCATAAGTTGTAGGATTTCATATCCCAAGTAGGACAGGTTTCTAAAGGCAGACTCTTCCAAGTCAACACCTTCAGAGTCTGACTGTTTGTTTGCTTGTAAAAATTAATTTTCTGTAACATAAGCTGGACTGGACTTCACAACAGAGCTGAGGTCTGTCTTGATCTCTAGACCTTCTTTTGCCAACCCACCAAATGTCAAAGACTGACTTTAGCTAAAATGAAAACTAGTTCATTTACAGTGAGAAGAACACACCCACAGATTTTGGTTAGAATTTTAACTTTTTTTTCCCAAGTATACATTTTACTATCGTAGATTAGGAGAAGCTAAAAAAGCATTCAGTAAATATCAATGTATGTCACCCAGGGTCCCAGAGAGAAGTATATTATAATACCAAGTTCATAATTAGTGTAGCCATCCCTGGTTTTCATCACCAGTGAGGATTACAGTCAAGAAATGTAGTGCACACCGTTAACTCCAGCATTTGGAAGATGGGGATAGAAGCGTTAGAAGTTTAAGGTCATTCTTAGTTGTGTTTGGAATTTCAGGCTACTCCAAGCTGCTTAAGGAATAGCCTCAAATGAATAAATAATAGAACAGAATTACCATGTGATCTAACTGCACCTTTCCTGTGTGTATACTTGGACAAGTTGCAAACCATATACATCACTGATGTCTACACGTCGGTCATTTCTGTGCCATGATTCACAAGGCATAGAGTATAGAGTCAGCTCTCAAAAGTTGAATGACTAAAGAAAATGTGATATATATTCATAGCATATATATGGAGTTTTATGCAACTATATACACACACATGTATGGCATTTTATAAAACTAGAAAGAAAGAAATTATTTCATTTGTAAAAATTGTTATAGAACTGGAAGTTCTCATGATGAGCAAAATAGGCCAAATTCAGAAAGACAAATATTAGATATTTTTCTTTTATATGCATAATTAGATTTAAATAAATATATGCATATATATCATAATGTAGAAAGGAGACTATTAGGGAAGAGAAGGAAAGAGGCCTTGCAGGGGCACGGAAAGTGGGTAATAGAAGTCAGCAAATATGTATGACCATGGTACATAATATATGTGTATGAAAATGTCATACTAAAAACATCCTATTTACAATGATGATATGCTAATTATAGAGGTAAGGGGTGTGTATTTGACTCTTTTCTGAGAGGTATAAAGGACATTTAAGGACGAACCCAAGGAACAACAGTACAACGAAAGCTTCCCTGTGCTAGACTGAGGGCTCAAAGAAAGTTATGTCTCTGGTCAGAGCCTGGGGAGAAAGTGTCTTTGAAGAATGACCACCTGACAAGCCATGGCTTTAGGGAGAAGTTCCTCCATCTCCTGCTGCCCCCACCCCCAACCTGCTGGTAATGTTCAGTACTCTCTGAGCTGGAGCTTGGGGCAGTGGTTTTGTCACAGAGTCCGAGAAGGATAACCTTCTGGAGCTTAAGGTGAAACATAGGAGTGGGGATCAGGATCTGAAGGGACAGACAGGAAGTCTCTCAGCAATGGAGAGTCAGAATGACATTATCAAAGTCTCGTTGTGGTAGAGACTGGTTCCTTCCTCAGATGTATCCTCTCCTTCTGGCTTGAGTCTTCTCCCACAATGGTGACAAAAGCTCTCGTTCTCCAACTCCTCCCTTACAAATGGCTTCCTTTAGACCAGCAGTTCCCAACCTGTGAACCGTGACCCCTTAGAAGGTCATGTATCATATATCCTACATATTGGATATTTACATGATGATTTATAACAGTAGCAAAATTATAGTTATAAGGTTGCCAAACTTAATTTTAGTGTTGGGGGCGGGGGGTCACCACAGGATGAGGAACTGTATTAAAGGGTTGCAACTTGACAAAGGTTGAAAACCACTGCTTTAGACAAATTCTAACATAATCTGTGGCTTTGTGGTCTCTGAGTTCATTGCATTTCCAGGCCTGGGTTAAAGCTATGCTTTCCATACGTGACTTGGGCATTGGCATTCCCAAAACCGTAGGCCACACATCGTAGTTTCTTAGGTAACTTTTCTACAGATCCCTGCCATAAACCTATACAATTATTTCAGCTTACCATCAGATTTCCGTGTTCTTGTATGGATGGAGGACTCTTTATAGATGCTTGAATTTATTTACATTTTATCTAGGCATTCTAAAAACTTCTTTCAAATGTTAACAGATCATACTGTAGTTTAGCTAATAGTAGTATTAGCTGAATAACAGGGAAACTTTGGAAACATTGTTCTGTGTTTGTGGGCGAACTCCAAGACTTAACAATCCAGCCATGAAGGTAAAGTTTGCATTGTCTCATTGTGCCAAATGCAATTTAAAATTATGCCAACTGAACATGGAATGGGATCATTTGAGAATAGAGCTGGGATTGGAATGAGAAAACAGACAACTGAAGCTTCATAGCTGCGACCTGGAGGCTGACAAATTAAAGATGGTGAACTATTTCTGAGCAGGTGAATTCCTTAAAGCCAAACAGAAATTCCAGAAGCATGGCTAGGACCTGCCTATACTCACAGCAAAGAGAAATCAGAAACCAGCACACAGAAAGCAAAGTTCAGGAGAGCAGTGCATTCTGGAAGTCTGGAGGGGAATACAATGTCAAATACATGGACAGAAAAGAATTTAAAGGCTTTTAAAGGAACCGTCCCATGTATAATTCCATTTCTGAGACTCCACTAAGATTCCTGTACTAAATACTGGAGTATTTAGCAAACATGTTGCATACATGCATGTATGTAAAATAATTAAATACACACAATAACTACTCTATAGATAAATTTATCATCTCAGTGTTCAATATGGACTATTAAGTACCAAGTCTCCATGAGCAATTAAATTCTCCTGAATTCTAGTAATGTCAGTGGAGTTGCATTTCAATTGTTTTGTAACAAATAAAGCCTGCCTGAAGATCTGAGAGTAAAACAGTCCCTCTGGTCAGCCTTACAGACCAGGCAATAGTAACACACACCTTTAATCCCAGTAGCCACAATGACAGGCACCTTTAATCCCAGTACCCACCCTAGTTGCCATAGAAACCGAGTGGTACCTGCCTTTAATCCCAGTGCTAGTGAAGAATATAAAATGGGCGAGACAACTCTCAGGTATAACTCCTGAGCTTCCTGGAGGCAGGATCGCCATTTCAGACAGAGGTCGAGGTAAGAGCCAGTGGCTGGCTGTTTTGCTTTTCAGATCTTCAGGTTAAACCCCAATTTCTGACCCTGAGCTTTTATTAATCATGCTTCAGGCCATCAATTTTATTTTCCTGTGTGAATTAAAAATTATAAAATTTGGAGACTTTAATATGATTCATGTTCAAAAATGTGAGTGATATAGTTGGCTCATGTGTTTGCTGTGGTGATGATGAAGAATATTGCATGTATTTCATTATTTCTTTGGGCGATCTAGTATATAATTTGTATGAATAAAGAAGAGATGTGTATGTGTTGTGTGTGTACGTATGCATATGTATGTGTGTGTGCAAGACATAAAATTGGACATATTAGGATGTCTCTTATTAATAAAAATACTTTGAACATAAACAGTTGAGATGTTTTTTCAAGACTTTATTGAATTGAATGAACCCTTTATATTAAATTGTTTGATCTCCCCACTCCTTGTGTATATGTGTGTGCGTGCTTATCTGTGTGTGTGTGTGTGTGTGTGTGTGTGTGTGTGTTTATGTGTGTGTGTTTAAGGGGGAGGAGGTTCCTCAGAAGATTTCCCAGAACTGTGCTGCCATAAATGGTAACACAGATGTCAGTGGGATCAAACTCCATTTTGGGAACATCAAAGACAAACTCAGGAAGCCAAGCAATGTCAGATCAGTCAGTTCAGTAAATAAACAGCCACTATAAAGCATAGTCATTAACAGGAATTTCTCCTTCCATAGAATCAGAATGGAACATTCCTGATTGCTCTGCACTCAATGCAGTGCATGGTATACACGCACAGCTGCAGTAAAGCTTGTTTCTCGTCAGGCTGAATTTTGAGTAGATGTATATGTACCCAAATATTAGTTATACAATGATTTGGGCAAGGTCTGTTTTATGCTTCTGAATTTATTAGCTGGTAAATGTCAATCTTCTTTTTGAAAGTATATTTAGGGGAGTTGGGACACAGAATGCCAAGGCTAGAGAATTTCATGTGTTGAATTCTTCTCTCCCCTCTCTCTTTTTACAACCAAAAGGCATAGTTACAATTCTTCACCCAAATTCATGCATTCTGAAACCCATTTACATTCTTCATCAAATGATAACAAGGATATTGTTTTTTTTTCTTATTTTATAAAATTGAAACATATTTAACTAGAAATGATGCTACCATCTGAATGACTCAAAACATCTCTATCCCTATGTATATATGTATGTATGTATGTATGTACGTATGTACGTATCCATTGCTAGTGGTGGTCATAATGCTAGCAATTGTACCCAGTGCCTGTAGCATGCTAGGCTACCTCTCTAACACTAGACTAAATCTTTAACCCACAACAGTTGAAAACAATGAATAAAATGAAATTTGCATAAAAGAGAAAGAATTGTCAAACACGTTTTCTCAGTTTCTAATACAGTTTTGGGAAAAATGGTTATATAGAATTTTTAATTTAAAAAATTAAATTTTTTTTGTATGTTTTTAGTGCCAGAGAGGTAGCTTAATCAGGAAAGTGTTTGCTTTGCAAACAAGGATCTTTTGCAGACAAGGATCTGAGTTTCCTCTCCAGAATCTACATTTAAACAAAGCCAGGGATGGTGAAACACGGTTGTGAAACCAGCACCAGAGAGGTGGACACAGGTAGATCCCAGAGCCAGCAGCCTCACCTAATCAGCAAGCTTTGGTCCCAGTGAGAGAGACTCTGTCTCAAGAAAGAGCACCTAATGTACACCACCAGGGAGTGACCTGTGACCTCCACCTCTAGAGTGACCTGTGACCTCCACCTCTAGGCTCACCAACACACACAGGAACAACTTTTAGATAACAAGATACTTATGGAAACTAAAAGCCCAAATTTGAACATTCTTCAAAAAAAAAGTTAGCATATGTTTTGCAATCGATAAAGCCTTTTAATAGCAATAGTAATAAAATGATGAGTTATTGATGAAGTTTTAAAGTTTTCTAATGTGTTTCAAAATCCGTTTGCCTATACAAACAAATTTCTTTAGATGTGAAATTGTGTGGCAGACTGCAATACTATTTAAACTGAAGATGTTTCAGCATCTTCTGAACTGCACAAGAGACAAGACTCCGGAGACCCTGGATATCAAAGGTGTGATGTCCCTGACCCAAAGCTCTCCGGCCATGGCTTTTGCACTTTGTCATACTCTTTCCTTTAGTTGTCTGTGTCTGTGTGAAGCCTTAGCACTTTCTAGATGATACTTGCATAGCCTGTTGTGAATAACACCTTGTCCAATCGATTCTCACTCTTCTGTGAGAAACACCAACACATTTGGAAAACTGTCAAGATGTGAGGCTAAGGATTCAAACAATGCCTGAATATTCTAGGTCCTCTCAATATTACATCCAAAATGAAATTAAAATGACACAGTTTCAGTCATACCCATCCTCCCTTTCTGGTATATTCCGATTTCAATGTAGTGTCAAATAGTTATTCACATAAGCATCTTAGTTCTCCTTTCCCTTGGGGTGTGACCATATCATTTGAGTGACCATATCTTTTGAACGAATAGTTTTGAGAGCTAAGGAAAACCATTAATAATCATTCAAGGACAACAAACATAAACTGAGAACGTTCTAGCTAAACAAGGACATATGGTCATCTTAATTTACAATGGTCACTATGAAGCATTTTGCAGATTTTTTTTCTTGATTGTTTCAAGATGTTTCGCTTGTGGTGACTAATCCACAATGAGAGAGGAGCTTTGAAGACCAATCACGCTCAGCGTGTTTGATTTCACTGCTTATTATTTATTACTACTTTGTTTCTTATACAGAATGCTCTGTGACTATTCATGGACATTCACATGAAAGCTAATAACATTTTAAACCCTGAGAATACAAGCTCCTAGAGAGCAAAGAAACATCTTTAACTTCATCATAACTCTCATAAATAAATTCCCTTGGGGCTCATCTCATTCAACCTTTTACATTTGGGGTAAAAGAAAAAACATCCAACGTAAAGAAATGAAAAAGCGACGAGGCCAGCGCTGTACAGAGAGGGGATGGCAGAATGAGCACCATATCGCAAGTGCCTGGATCACGGTCCACACCCATCAATCTGACACACAGTTTTAATTACTGAAGACCTGGTCTTTCCCTTGAAACCGTGGCTCAGGACAACTGCTGCTACTCTACAGAAAACAGAGCACCTTGTCCCCTGAGACCCATGAGAGAAGTCAGATGGGATAAAGGAAACCTAAAGAGTGCCAGGATGCTGCTGAAGCCCCTAGAAGGAGAAGCAAAAGGGTGTCCAGGAAAGGGCAACTATGGAGAGTCAGCAGGTGTTCTCTGACTCTCTCTGTCTCTGTCTGTCTCTCTCTCTCTCTCTCTCTCTCTCTCTCTCTCTCTCTCTCTCTCTCTCTCTGGATCCTACTTAATTCTAGGAACACTATAAAAGATTGAGAATGTAGGTGCTGATTTTACAAGGCAGAGAAAAATCAGACATCTCTGTAGAGGAGAGGGAAAAATGGAAGACCAGAGGATTTAAGATGTGGATTGGGTAAAGGGATCAGGAATTGAGCCGCCAGTATATATCTAGTGTCTTCTTCAAGGTAGTTATTGAGTTATGAAGCCACAGGGACAGAGCCATGGGAAAATAAGCAGAATGACTTTAGTGACCAAAGAATGACTTTTGGGGTCTCCCTTTAATTAGGAAAGAGTATAATTCTCTTTCAAGGGGATAGTGGTGAACATACAGGTTTCTAGAAAGACAAAAATCATGGAGATTAACACTCAGAAGAATAGAGAACTAGAGGAACCCTAAGTTTTATCAAACCTGCAGTCTTTCCATAGTTTAATTCATGCCTAGTTGAAGCAGCCTAATTATACCCCTGCTTATATACCTCATAGAGGAAGTGTGTTCCTGTGTAAAGGAGACAGCATCATATAAGAAAGAGCCTGGTGATTCCTAAATATACCCTGTCCCCCAGTCAGTCAAAAACATATAAAGACAAAACAAGCACTTGATCCTGACATTGGAGTTATTAAAAACCTGATTAGGAATTGATGACATGTTAAAAGGCAAGCAAAAAGAGTGGTACCTAGTAGCTAGAAGGAAGAAGCTACTGCAAGGGAACAAAGGCATTATTGCAAGTTCAATGCCTGGTGGAACTGAGACAATGGGGATGTTCTGTCGGGAACCCACTAAGGCCAGCTGGCCTGGGTCTGAAAAAGCATGGGATACAACCGGACTTGCTGAACATAGTGGACAATGAGGACTACTGAGAACTCAAGAACAATGGCAATGGGTTTTTGATCCTACTGCATGTACTGGTTTTGGGGGAGCCTAGGCAGTTTGGATGCTCACCTTACTAGACCTGGATGGAGGTAGGTGGTCCTTGGACTTCCCACAGGTCAGGGAACCCTGATTTCTCTTTGAGCTGATGAGGGAGGGGGACTTGATCGGGGACGGGGAGGGAAATGGGAGGCGGTGGCGGGGAGGAGGCAGAAATCTTTAATAAATAAATTAATTAATTAAAAAAAACAATGCCTGGTGGAGGCCAGGAGAGGGCATCAGTTCCCTTAGAGCTATACTTAGGGGTAGTTATGAGCTGCCTGACATGGGTGCTGAAAACCAAACTGATCCTGTGCAAGAGCTGTATGCACGCTTAACCACTGAGCCATCTCTCTGGCTCCCAAATAAAGTTTTCAAAAGACGGATGAAATAATGGATTAATCAAAGCAAAGGTTGATATTAGTGACTTGGTGGATAAATTAGGAGAAAGTATGAAAGTTAGAGGCCAAAGAGAAATCATAATGAGAAAATTAAAGGTGTAAGAACTACCAAAATCCATGTTACATTGCACCTTAGTGGCCCCAAGGGATGAAAAAGAATGGGCTATAAACAATATCTGAGGGAATAATGGCTAACTTTAAAAACAACTTTTTAAACTAATAGTCATTAACAAGCCAATATACGTGTGAGAAAAGAAACGGAGACAGCAGAAGACTTACCCCACACGAATGCTGAACAGTATAGCCCTTGAGAAGCCAGATCACACTTCTGCAAGCCCCTAGATTCCCTTCCAAGGTCCTACAAAGGTGTCTTCCCCAGACTGCCCCAGCAATACATGTCACCGCTATCCTTCCGAGGACTCACATGTGTGCAGTAACTATTCAGTGCTGCCACATTCAAGAGCCAAATAATGTGCCTTCCTCCTCTAGGCATTTAAAGTTTTCCCTATCAAAGTCACTTTGTGACTTAATGTACTGTTTCTAACAGCCCTTGTTAGAGAAGCAGCAAGAAAACCGTGTTAGTGTCTCCACACTCAAAAGCATGCTGACTAGTCTGCTGGATAGCCTCGGTTGCTTTTAGATTTACAGCCTGCAGTTGCCCCCTAGGCTTGTGTCTAGAGGGCTTATATACTTCAGCAAAGGACTTCCCCAGCAAAACTCCTCCACCATATCATGACAACCATAAACATTCATGTTTCCCATCAATGTCAAACACTCTACCACACACTAGGCATCTTATTTTCTGTGTGAAGAACCTGCCTTAAAGCATCTATCATCCAAAATCCATTGTTTCAATTACCACCTTCCTTCCTTCCTTCCTTCCTTCCTTTCTTTCTTTCTTCTTTCTTTCTTCTTGCTTTTGTTTGTTTATTTGTTTGGATTTTGAGACAGGGTTTCTCTGTAGCTTTGGAGCCTATACTAGAACTCGCTTCATAGACCAGGTTAGCCTTGAACTCACAAAGATCTGCCTGTCTTTGCCTCCGAAGGGCTGTGATTAAAAGGCAGGCACTGCCACTACCACCCAGCCAATTGCCACTTTTCTGTGAAATGTTCTTGTTATCTCGTTGCCCAAATGTATTTTTCCCTTTGACATTGACAAGAAATGCAGCTGATTCTATGAAGCATAATCCCTGAAATGACATAGAACCTGGCTTGATCATAGCTCAGGCGATTGTGAACTGGATGACCCTGATAAGAGCTGTTACAGGAATGTCCAACATAGCCTCGGAGAGGACAGGGTCTCCTGGAGGAGTCAGTATTTCTATCAATCATTACAAGTCATGTAGAGTGATGGACGTTTACTCACTCATCAGTGGATTCCTCTGGCGCATGTTTAAGGTATGTGTTATAGAGAAACTAAGTGAACCCCATAGCCTAACAAGAGACACAACTACAAGAAACTATCTTCACTTCCCTTTAAGGAGGTCTGGGCCAATAAAGAAGGAAAACATATGATCTTAGAAACTATCTAGGAGTCAGTAGTAGCCATCAAAGTCATCACGTGTACTTGGGAAACCCATTGAGAATGAAACCATTTCTCTCGGGGTACTACAGTAAGATGATGAATAAATAGTGCAACATATTAACAATATTAATTAGATTATTTAGAACATGTAGAATTAGAGGGACAGAAAAAATATATTTTGAGAATATATTGTGACAGAGATAAGAACTGTCGAAAGGGACTTTGAAATCCCTATAGTCAGAGCTTAAAGTGACCTAAAACCTAGACCTAAAACCTAGTCAAACTAAAGATAGAATCAGGTTAGCATGATCTAATCTACACGTTCTTCTGCCTTGCTCGTGGCTACCTACAGACCACTCCATGACCCTACAGGTGTATGGGTTTTGTTCCTTCATTCCCACTGTGGCAGCTCCAGATGCAATCACCACCATTGCAGGCATCAACACTGCCCCGAGCTCCATTCTTCCATTTTCCTTCGTGCTCCATCAACCCTACAGTGGCGATATTTTTATTTCATTTCTGGTTTGTGTTTTTCATTATTATTTTCTTGTTTTCGCAAACCCTGCCTCCATGTCTGGAAGAAATCCTTTCTTAAAAGACTTTTCATAAGAGAATGATCTCAGAAAAAGCTGTTTTATAGTGAGGCTTATAATAAAATCGTGAACCATAAATAAAGATTTACAGAAAGAAAATCAAACTTTTATCTAATGAGTACCTACTTATATTTAGACACTGCATAATATTTTTTTGGAAACAAAAGCATTAGCAGTCCTCTTGACTGCTAAATAAAATGATTGTTTCTGGCAGTAGGAGAAGAGCAGGAAGAAGAAATCATAGAAGGGGAAGGGAAGGCAGATGACATACCCAAAGCAAACTACGGCATACTTTCTTTCTTATATGCTTCAGCTGAAGGCTCAAGTTGCTGAGTTCCAAGCAGACTATGAAAGAGGAAAGCACCCCTGGCCAGTGATTGGTTGCCCCTCTGTTTGTGTACTGATTGGGGATGTGGTGGCAACAACCTGATGCTCCAGGCTTACGCTAGGTAAAGCACACAGAGGGAGATCTGCGTGTTTGATAGAACAACATACATAATAAACATTCCAAATTTCCCATGTGCTTTGCGTTGTGGTGGCTTGAACCTGTGCACCGTGGGGCGACTGTCAGTCATTTAGCACTAGACAGGAACACAGTAGTTGCAGATTTATCCATGGTGATCTATTTTAGATTGTTATAAAACTTAGTCATTGTTTTCCTGGTCAAAAGAGTTTGACGACTCGGTGATGGAATTTTGTCTCTATTTACATTATCTACATTCTCTACACTATAGCAACTTCTTGGACTTTAGGAACATATTTAGAAAGAGACTATGATTAGCAAAGGCCCAGGATCCCATTTCCGATCCTGCCACTGAGAGAGGTGGCTTCAGATCACAGGCTCTCTGTAAAGCCTAGACACAGCAGGCAGAAGCAGTGCAAACCACAACTAATATCAGGGTAGTAGCACTGTAGACCCTGAATCATTCACGCAAAGGGTAAAGTTCTGCCAAGTCCTCGCCACTAAAAACCCAGATTCTGACACTAACTCATGCTTCCAGGACCCTCAAACTCTCTAGGCTCAGAGCACAACTGAACTTCCCTTGAGTCACTGAGTGGAAAACCCCCCCTTTATTTGCTCTGCTTGATGATTGGAGTGGCCAAGCACTCCAGCTTGGAGCTCTCCAGTGGCTCTATGGGTATGCATTTCTTTTTCCATGATCAGCATGGACTGGATAAAATCTGAAAACCCTCCATAATATATGCTAAGCACATTCTAGCTCATTTGCATATAAACCATCACAGATGACACTTTCTAAAGATTTCTAAGATGCCTCTTAACAAGCATTCTCAAGCCTCTTTTATTTTTCTATAAACATTCTCTTTAATCTCGGGCCCTGGAAGGTTTGAATTTGGATTGAGACGGTGAGCCTGAAAATTCTTTGCAGATTTTGACAGGCCCAAGCTCCCTCAGCCCTACTTTTCCTCGTCAGCAATCCACTCAGAATCTCTGGGCCAGACGGATGAAGAGTCCCAGCTGTCAACTCATGTCTCCCGTTGGTATTTTATACTCATTGGCTTTAAAAACAAGAGTGTTTTCATGTTTAAAATGCTCATTTACAAACCGTTTCTCATCTCTTGAGACCCTGCAATGTTCCCTTAGAGGCCTTGGTGCTCCCAGGGGAATTTTCTCTGGTTTAGGAATAAATGGGATGGGGAGAGTGGGAAGAACAATTCACTTCTGGTAAGCTCCCCAAGAGGACAAGTCCTTCCCCGTAAGCCCATCTACTCAGACCAAGGAACATTTCACCAGCTTAATCAGTTTCCTTCATGAAGTAAAATAAGGCTGTGCAGCGCCACATAGGAAGCCGTATGCGACACTGAAAACGCTCCCCACAGATTGCAAGTGAGAAGGCATTAGGTCCCTGCCATCACAACCCCACAAAATACCTCTTTCTTCTGCCACAGTTAATCATTCCCTTTGCTGTCATTTCCTAAAGATTTTGCTAAACCACGTTTTTACTAACCATCTTTGAGAGGGTTCATCAAGTGGCCCCATGGATCTCTCCAAATGCACACACAACTCTAGACCAAGTGTGAGGTTCAAAAATCTCTTTAATGTTGTAATAAGATTTCTCATCTGGATTCAAATATGGATAAAATCCAAGTCTGTTTTTGTTGAGTCTTTTTTTCCTCTATTTTCTATCATTTAAAATAGATTTTCCATAAGATATATTATGATTACTGTTTCCCTTCTTCAACTCTTCTGAAATCCTCCCCATCTACCCACCCATGATAATCCACACCCTTTCTCTCGCTTCCTAAAAACCAAATAGACATCTAAATAAGAAGAATAAATTAAAAACAAACCAGAGTAGGACAAAACCACCAAACAGACAAGAAAAAGAGAGGTAAAGAGAAGAGCAAGAAATACATTCTTATTTTGACCTTCTGTGATACATCTCTTTGGTGCGTTCTGCTAGGGGTACACAAATACATACTCAGTAAATAAATGTAGCATTGAAATGTCCCATTGACTGATATAAAATTCTCAGTTTTCTGGTCTTTGAATAGGATAAAATAAAAACAATCGTATCAGGAAAAAAATGTTGTCCTCAAAGTTTTTGCGTAGTTGTGTGTGTGTGTGTGTGTGTGTGTGTGTGTGTGTGTGGTGTATGATAGAGACAGAAAGAGAGTATTAGTGTGTCTGAACACTTTCTGTCTTACTCTCTTGAGATGGTCTCTTTCATTGAACCACATCTAGACTGGCATTCAGCAAACTCCAGCAATTCTCCTGTCTCTACCCAGCTCCCTCAACAATACTAAAGTTTATAGTACATGTATCTAGGCCTGAATTTTTCTGTGGGTGCTGTGGATTTGAACTTGCATCCTCATGCTTGGATAATAAGTGCTTTTTACCTGCTGAACCCTCTCCCAAGACTCCATAATCTGTATTCATACGGGATCTCATTTTTCCCCGTGACATGTATTCAATTTATTTGAAAGTTGTATAAGCCCCAATGTTAAAAATACCCCTGCATCTTTCATTACTGCTTCAGTGATGTCATCATGGGATTATTTCTTAGAAGAAGAATTGCTCATTGCACTCTTTGGAATGTGGTGAGATGGCCTTTTGCTCTCTTCTCAGCCCTAGACTATTTTTAAGAGTCAAATAATAAAGTCAAAATACTATAATAAATATTAAAAAAAAAACATGAAGACTGACAGGTGAGAAGCCGGTTTCCTCTCCCGCCATCATTCAGAAGAGGGCTATGGAGAGTAGGAGCTCTTGCTTTTCCCAGGAGAACTGCAGTGTCTGGTGGCTGGTCAGCTCCTCTGCTCCTGCTCGCTTTGCTCTGTGGTTTGCACCTCTGGGCTGGAGGCAGCTGCTCCAGCTCTTGCAAGTTCCCAGCCAGGAAGAAAAGGCAAGGAAGGAGTCTGAGGAAGTGCTGTAGTTTTCGTAGCCGAAACTCTAAATGTCACTTCTTGTTAATTTAAGTACTCATCAGGAAAGAGAACAGGAAATATAATGTTTATCTGATTTGCCACATGCTGTACTGAAATTCGTAAGTGAGTTCCTGGGGAGATTACATCATTAAGCTAAAGGAACAGTTGGACATTGGAAGAAAATTACTGTTCTCTACCCTGCTGGGTATGGGGATCCATTTCAGGGAGTGAGAATGGTAAAGATATCGTACCAAGTGCAATCCCAGGATAAAGGTTTTCTCCATGGGACTGTGTATATTGTTGAAAGAAAGTATCATGGTGTTGCCCACTGATGCGTTGTTTCTGTCTCCGCCCCTATGCAGATATATCTTAGTCCTCAGATGTAAGAGAGCTAAATCTGTTCAACAATAAACACCTTTAACCCAAAAGTTATAAAGCATGAAGGAAAAGCAGGACAGAAGGTGCCACCTGCCAGTGTCTCCAGACTAGTGGGTACCTTGAAGCAGATCCAGTGGTGATGTTTACCATGTTCCAGAGCCTTAGGACTGGTGTGCTGGACCTAGCTTCCACAGATGTGCGGGTCCAGAGTGCACAGTAAGAGTGACTCCCGTGGAGAACAACAACAGAAGGTAACTCATTAAAAGGCAGCGTTGACAGGGACAGACATGGTGCTTGCAGTTCTGACCACCAAAACCGCTGTGTCAGAGGATGGTGACTGAGGCAGAGTCTTCCAATTAGAAAGTGGATCTGAGCTCTCCTGGAAAGTGCAAAGCCAGCATCAAGGAGCTAGCGAAGTCCCTTTGGAAAACTCTAAAAGCAGGGGATCAAGAGATGGCTCAAGAATGAATGCATTCCCTCCCTCATCAGCTACTCTTCTAGAAGACCCAGGTCCAATTTCCAGTACCCAAGTAGCAGCTCACAGCCATCTGGAACTCCAGTGTTAGGACATCTGACAGCCTCTTTTAACCTCCACAGGTTATATGTATACATATATACAGGCAAAACACCCATGCACATGAAAATAAGTAAATACTTTCTAAAGCATAAAACGTGGTACAAACACATACCTTTTCTGTCATTGTAACTCTAATTCCAGCAGTATATGGTGCTTAGATCAAAAGGAATAAAACCACAATACCATTTGCTAGTATGACAATATTAGTTATTGAGAAAATTACAAATTAATTAAAAGGACAAAGCTTAAGATCTACCCTTCCATAAGTTTTTAATAAATCATAGAACCCCTCATTTGCCTCTTCGAAGATTATTAGACGAGCCAAACAATGTGACAATGACTCTCTTTTCATATAGAGGTCTCATTATTCTCTTTCTCAGTAACCGTACCTTCAAAGTGACAGAAGATACTTCTTTATGTAAATGCTCTGAGTTGCAAGTTATACCGATTTCTTTATTAGAGTCAAGTTCAAATTCATTCCACACATTCTGAGAGTGCAGTATTCTGCCAGATGAGTTTGGCTGGGTGCAGCATGGGTCATCATATTTGATTTTCCAGTGACTTGAGGTTGATGCTGGTTAAACCATGACTAAAGAATGAACATTGCTGAAGAAACTCACAGGTCCAGAAGTCTCTGTGCAGGCAAATCCCCGGAGCTACATCCATATGCATTTTCCAGCCTATTATTGACCCCCACCCCACCCCAAAAACCCTTTCAGAGTGCTGTGGGATTGCAGGGATTGAAGAAAAGACACATCCTAAGTGGCAATTTTCTATTTTAAACCCTTCCAGTAAACAAGCTGCTCTCTCTTCCTTAGGACTGGGGAATTTTTTTAAATCCTGAAGAGAAAAAGAAAGCGAGGAAGAAGCAGTGTATACTTTTCCTCCTGGAGGGCAGTTAAGTGTCTCTGGAGCACATTAGTTGACATTCTATTCGTATTCAGGACTTGGAAGGGAAATGGTACAGGAGGCTCAAGTCTTACCGTTGTGTGTTATTATCTGTATTTATTATTGACCATACCCTTAGACTCTCTACCCTCCTTCCCTCTCCATGGCAAGCCCTGGACATGTGGTCATCCTGGAATAAGAAGAAGCACCACGCATGAGCTTTCTACTCCCCTTTCCCATGCAAAGCCTAGGAAGTTCCCAAGTTATAATTTCAAGATTTCTTCCTTTTCCCCTTTTCAATGCTGGCAAAACCTGCTTTTCACTTGTATTAAAACTGTCAAAACTGCCCAAAGGGAAAAAGTATATGTTTTCCCCTTGGTACCGAGAAGAGCGAAGCAGCATATTTTGGCAGTTTCAGGGTAGGTGTGAAATTCTTCACACAGCTCTACAAGGGAGGTACACAAGTCTGGCCCTGTTGAAGCATTTGATATTTCATGGATGGCAATTTCTTTAAAAGGTATGGCCTAGGGCTAAATTAAAAGATGGGGATTTAGACTCGAAATGATAGCATTCCGATGAAACCATTGTCAATTATGTGAGAGATGCTGTTGTACATATTTGGAAAACAAATGGTGCCCCTTTAAATTTCCCCCATGGCAAGTTTATTATGAAATAAAGACTTGAAGTTATTCATCAAAACTATATTTTAGTTTCTAGAAACCATCATCAACAATGCAAAGTGTATTAGACTGAGAGGTATTGATTTTACATGAAAGCCCGTCAGTTAGGGACATGCAGAAACCAATGATAATGCATTGCCATGAGTGGGTGAGAGATCTCTAGATGCTATTTTATTTTTACATTTAAAGCAATTACTGGCTTTGCTGCATTTGAGAAGGCATGACACATATTCATAGAAGATTTTAAAAATTCAATCAAATCAATTACATCGATTTCATATTCCATATAAACAATAGGCTTGCATTAGATTTGACACATCTTGATGACTACTACAGTAAACAGAACTGAGCAAGGCTAAATTCTCTGCATATTCTCCTTAAATATCTGAATGCACAAATATGGATATAAATATTGATTTTATTTTGCATGTAATTTATAACGTAACCCATTGCTGATTTTAGCTTGTAATTTGTTTAACAACATTGAAAATTTATTGAGATAAAATGTTGACTGCCTATACTCTGGTTTTAGTACAGCTTTAGACTATGAAGTTAGTAATTGATCAGACTAAGAGAATTTGTAATTTTGAATCAGATAAAAATACATATAGTGAAGGCTTGAACCCTTAACATCTAGAAGGTTTTTAAAAAGTATATATTTTCCATGCATTTAGTCTACTTAATAACTCATGATACCTGCAATAATTCCTGGTTTCTATGCATAGATGACAATAGCAAAGGCATCCTTTGGAGTCATCATCTCCTTCCGTCCTTACGTCCTTGTGAGGAAGCTGATGTTCGCCTCAGATTTCACGTGCCAGTCATTTGTGGATTGTCACAAAGTCAGAGAATTGAGAGAGCTTCTAGGATGGATGGAATCCCCTTTCTCAACTGTTTTTCCCCCAGGAAAGATGATATTTTATAACTCCTAAAAATTGAAAAGTGCATTCTTATAGTAAAATCAAAGCAAATTTTCACCGTGGTTTTCTTTTCAAAGATATCTACCTCTCAGGCTATGGAGAATCTATTCTTTAAAATAACTCAGGCAGATTTGGATGCTTGCTGCTGTTTTTCCTGAGGTGTCTTGTTCGGGAGGCCTCTTTCCTTTCTTTTTTCTTTTCCTTGAGACAGACCTAGTTGTGTCGCTCAGACCAGCCTCCAAGTAACCACGTAGCCTAGGCTGACCTCAAGTTCCTGAATCCCCTGCCTTATCGTCCCAAGAGCTGTGAGTCCCCCTTCTTTTGGGTCTTGGTCTTAAGTGTTTTTCATATTTAAACTTCTTCATTCTTTAATGTTGCTGTGTCAAATTTCAGTATCTTTTTTATCTTTATACAGTAACTCATCTCTCTTACCTTTTTATGCTTGATCTTAATTTTCCTTTTCTACCTCATATTCTCTCCTTGCCAAATTTTCTGTTGCTATGTGTTATTTATTTTAATGTGTTCTGATTAAGAAACCAGATGAAACCATGGTGTGGAATGCTGACACTAACTTGAGTCATGCTCTGATAGCTACATTATCAAACTTACAGAACCTAAGTAGATAGAGGTTCCCATCCTTGGGCATCCCAGTATTCACCCGGTGCAACCATCAAAGCAACAGCCTAAGAACCAGGCAGGGAATTTCTCAAATGCTCCAAATAGCTGCACATCACTGCAGATTATGACTGCTTGGATTTAGGGAACATTTTTTTGGCTGGGAAAACATTCCAATGGGATAGATTAATCTATGTAAACCACATAGCTCAGCTGAAATTGCTGTTCGGCATTCTAAATTGCCAGCTCTGTCTCCTTTCTCCACAAAAATGCACATTTCTTCCTATAATAAAGATATTTTATAATAGCAATAAGGTAACTCCAGGGTGTGTGGTTATCGCAAGATAATCATACCCTAGAGGGATTCTAGACACTTGGCTGTGCCTCATAACACCCCATGTGTGTGTTTATCTCATGATAACCACACACGCTTTTGTGTCTTATTGCCTAATTATCCTCTTCAAATGCAAAATACTAATTTTTTTGTCTGCAACAATATGTGCAAGGATGCACTGCTAACAATCACAAGGGGACATTGACAAACAATGCTCCCCCTCTCCACATCTATTTCTCAGGGAAAAAAAAAATTGATACACAAGACACAACTTCTCAGAGTGATCTGTGAAAACTCATCCATCTCAGAGCAAGCTGCTCCCGAAAAAGACGACACAGGCTGTCTGGTGAACACTCCCATAGGACTGGACCCAGCACCAATTCATGTATGGGAAAGGGACCACCTAAGAGGCTCCACCCCTCATAGGATCTACTGACAGTTAGGGGTTATTAGGTGAAGAGGTGGCATTTCAGTAGCGCTGTAAGCATTAATACATCACCTTTGCTCTAAAAAATACACCCCACCTTTACTGACTCAAGAAGCTAAACTCATAAGCCACACAGCCAAGGACAACATAATAGTGGGAGGGGGCTTTCTTCGAAGAAAGGCTTCGGGAGGAGAGGTGGGGGACAGGAATGGGGAACGGGAGAATGGGTGACTGAAATACACAGGCCAGACATGTCAACTGTCAACAGATAGAGGTATGCTTAAAATAGACCCCAAAGGCTGTGAAGGGCCTCTGTGTTCCCTATAAACATGGCAAGATAAATTATTCAGACACTGTCACTACATCATTATAAGATTCTTAATTGTAAATGAAAACTAAAAATTAGCAGTAATTTCAAAGCTTAAAATTATTTTTTTAAAAAAACACCCAATACAGGAATATATACTTAATGGAGAGGCTTATTTTGATTTATGCAGTTACCTAATTTTCAAAAGAGTGTATGTGGCCTAGTCTCTGCTCTGCATACCTTTCAACTGTTAATCAATTAAAATAAAATATTTGTGCTAAATTTTTGGGTTTTCTACTGATATAATTAATATAAATCCATCAATCCTGAGTCATTTTGTTAATTTTTACAAATTTGAAATATTACTTATATAACTATTTCAATGCTTCATAGCAACATCTATAATTTTCTCATTGCATAATTGTATACATTATGATCAGGAGTGATTATATGTATTGATTTCCTAACAATCTGATCTCAGGAACATAGATTTTTTGAGTTTTATTTTTTAATATTCATTTTTAAGGCTTTAAACATAGTTAAGAATCGACAGAGGCAGTTGAGGATGAACTTGGATTTTATTGTTTCTGTTGACTTTAAAGACTATAGAATGCCAAAAAGAGATAATCTATACTCCAGCATTTTTCTGAGAAGCCACGGATATATTCTTAAGGTGTGTGTGCGTGTATGTGTGCACGCATGTGTACATCTGTAATCTAACCGGTCATCTTCATGGCTTATAAAAGAAAGCTATTCTCTAAATTATAAAACTGAAAATTTGCTGGCCTGTTTCCCCCCTCAAAACACCTGCATTTTGTAAGTGCTCTTGCAGTGGGTATTTCCACAGACCATGGCCATGACTCTAAAGGCCATGTCTTATATTTTCTTAACCTTACAAACTCAGTTACCTTTTCCTGGATTCTGACTTCATAAATCCCAGCGGGTCAAACCTGCCTGCATTCTACGAGCCTGCTCTTTCTGAGATGTCTGGCCATGTGCTGCAAGCCAAGCCGCTCTTCTGTCCCCAGCGGCTTCTTCCAGGGCTGCATTCTTGAACTTTGATTTGAGGGATGGATTATCCATCTGCATTTACTGACAGAGACAGCACTAAATCTCGAAGCATAAATGGCAGCCGGGTGCGGCAATAATTATCAGTAACCGGAGGGCAGCAGAAGATTGTTGTTAAGGACCAGGGTGAAGAGAAGCTTTCTAAATATCGGCACAGCATCCACTGAACAAAAACGCAATGTTTACCTTGAATTATTTGCTAGCAGGTAGCTCATGGGAAATACAATTTTCATGCTTTTAGAAAGGGATATGTTTTCTTAGAATTGAAAGACTCAGAAATCATTCGTTTCTAATCATTTCTTTATACAATCAACAAAATATGATCATACCATCTATTCTGTTTAATTGTCTTTTCCAAAAAGCAAGGAAAAATCTTTTAAATCAATACAAAAAAAAAAAATCTCTTTCAGACATGATGTTAACCTGAAGTTAAACTCACTTACCTAAGGCAGACCCTCTTAGACAAATGATGTGTGTTATTCTAACCCTTTCCCACAGTGTCCCTGCATTTGGGGAATGCAAGAGCACACTGACTAGTTGACATTATTGTGACATTTCAAAATTCTGAGTGCCCTGTGTATTCTTTTGACATTGTAAAGAAGCTCAAACTTTGTGGTTTAAGAAATTTGTCTCGTAGACGTTAATCAGAGATTGTGCAAAAGACTGCATTACTCCAGTTAGATCATAGGGGCACAGTCACAGGTGAACACTGCTGAAGTCACAGATCATAGGGACACAATCACAGAGGAACACGGCTGAAGTCACAGGTCATAGGGACACAGTCACAGAGGAACACGGCTGAAGTCTCAGTTAGGTCATAGGGGCGCAGTCACAGAGGAACACGGCTGAAGTCTCAGTTAGGTCATAGGGACACAGTCACAGAGGAACACGGCTGACGTCACAGACACAAGGAAAGGAACCAACCACAGAAGCAACAAACACTTAATGAAGGAACTGTGAGCTGCAGGGAAAGGATGAGTGGCAGGATACAGACAAGCAGTTGTTGCCTGAGGCTAAATCCTAAAAAAGTTCAGCCGGAGCTAAAGACACCATGCCTCAGGACAAGACTTTTCTTAAAACTAATCCAATTTAACAAGAAATTACGGCAACACAATAAGTCAAAACAACATTTTGGAAATGGGAAGTATAATTTAAAATAACGGGGTATAAGAAAATAAACAGAATGAAATTGGAGAGAAAACATAAAACTGAGGAGGGGAAAATGGCTCAGGTGAGGAAGTGTTGGCTTTATATGAGTGAGGGCCTGAGAGAGGACTCCCAGAACCCAGGTATAGCCAAGCATTGTAGGGAGAGTGTGTAATCAATCCACTGCTGTGGAGAGGTGGGAAGTGGAGACAAGAGAATTTCTAGAACTCAAAGACTGCTCAGCCTGACATACGTAGCAGTGAAGAGCAGCAGGAATCCCTGCCTCAGTCAAGGAGGAAGGCAAGGACAGACATGCCCAGCTTGGCCTCTTAGCTCCACACACATGGTTCCTGTTTATATTTACACACATCAACAAACACACACAGACACAAATGGAAAAGGAAGAAAATATTTCAGCTAGACAATGTCGAGAACTTGGATAACACAACTTTTCAAATGGGATGAAAGTGAAGGGTGGCCCCTGAACTAAGTTTTTATGAGAGAATAACTGAAATTATAGCACGTATTCAATATAAGAAACAAGTGTTGCCAACAAAATCAGGATCATAGAAACTGAGTCTAGGTGGCTAATTCTAAACACACAATTTTTACCACTAAAAATTAAAAATTTATAAAAGAACAATAGAGTTTACATTGCAGTTAAACCTAATGTAACAGAAAGGTAAGGAATAAAAATAAATCAATGGAAAAAATCTATTTATAAACAACAAGGTTCTCTGAAAAAGAGTTGAGTAAAAATGGCTAAAGACGAGAAAACTTTAAAACACAGAAAATAGACATAAGAAATTTTAGAAAATGGAAAATATCTCTATGTAGCCTATGTTAAACTCAACTCAGAAAACTTTATGTATATATTAATGGCTATATTTGAAAATATAGAAAAAGACATTTGTAGAGAATATAGCATTATAAATGACATTGTAAGCATGTATTATGTTTTTATTGAAGGACTGTATTTGAAAATCAGGGCCAGGTGGTTTTGCCAATAAAATTTCTACCAATTATTCAGGAAGCATACCATTTCACTCTTCAGTGAGCTCTGCCAAAAGGCATAAAAGGAGAAGCTGCAGCTTTATTCTCAGAAGAGTCTACTGTGAACTCAAATCAGAAAAGCAGTGTAAAGGTCGGAAATCTCCAATCTATTTCATTCATAAATTTCTTTGCATAATCACTCAAAGACAGAAAATCTACATGCTCAAAAAAGTGTACAAATACAATTATTTTTGTTGTAGGAATCAAAAGTAACTTAATGCTAGGATATAGACAGACACACAGACATGCACACACACACACACACACACCCCACACACACTCACGCACATCACCATATAGGTGACTTGATTTATTTTCTCAATAAATTAAGAAAACGCATTTGATAAAATCTAAAGTAATTTAATTATATGCAAATTAAGACTTGGTGGGAAGAGTCTTTC
The DNA here is from genome assembly GCF_018167655.1 of Microtus oregoni. Classification (NCBI taxonomy): domain Eukaryota; kingdom Metazoa; phylum Chordata; class Mammalia; order Rodentia; family Cricetidae; genus Microtus; species Microtus oregoni. Next base: position 16,503,965 of record NW_024543090.1, read on the forward strand.
ACTGATAAAATACATGTATGTACTCAATCCTTCGGCTCAGCATCCAGCCTTCTTATGGGACATCTACCAACACAAGTAGTTGCTGTGACTTTGGGTCACGTATAACAAAAGGGACAGTGTATGAAAAAAGAGAAGCATAGCTGTTGCTGTTTATTGATAAAGTATTTCTCACTCTGTCCAATTACACATAATATAAACTAATAAGATGTCTAGGTGTACAAAGCCAACATGTTCTACATATGAGAAAAAATACACACTATTTACTGAGTCCAGCATAGGATCTCACTATCTCATTCCTCTGTATATAGTCAAGAGTCCTGTGTGTACAGTCAAGAGTCTAATAGCAGCCACACCTGCATGTCTGTGTTTATCATGGTATTATTATAATCACATCATGGAATCAGCCAGGAGTGAAAAGATAAAGAAAATGGGGCATATGTACCTAATGACATATCATCGCACCATTAAGAAGAACAAAATTATATCATTACCAGGAAAATGGGCAGAATCAGAGGTGATTATGTCAGGTAAAATGAGAAGTATTTGAAGAAGGAACTAATATAGATAAAATATCTGGGCTATAGAGTCCATCAATGCCATCTTGTTCCTCCTCACCCTGTAGCAGAGTTCATATGGATCCTTGATTATAACCCAATATGTATTTCCAAGCTCTTCAGGGCTATTTTCTACAGAACAAATGTCCTTCTTTAAGGCATAAAGATAATTTCTGTGCAAACATTAGACTTAGTTATGACTTAGAGACTGTCTTCCTGAGAATGAGATTGCATCCTTCCCTTTTGATTTTAACTCATTTGTGCTTTTGAAAGCATTGCTGTCAGCAGCATGTAGCATCACTGAGACAAGCTTGAATTTAACTGAAACCAAGCACTGGTCCATTTTCCTGATGAGTACTGCCATAGACCATCCTACTGAACCTGGCATTGTGCCTTGGATGCCCAATGGTGCCATGTTCTGATCCTTTCTTGTATCTAATATGCTAAGTGTTATATTCTTAACCCCCGTTTGCTGCTTTAGTTTCTCTACAGAGAAAAGAAGAGGAGAGCTTGGCCAAAAAAGTTTGGTCCAGTCTTGAGTGAACCATGAAGCCTTATAGAGGAGGCCAGACTCATAGTGAGAAAATAATGCTGGCACTAATCCACTTAGAATTTCACAGCCTCTCTACTTCCCTACCTACAATGTGGATTGGTTTAACACCCTTTGTTGGGGTTATTTGGCCATTCCCTTCAAATGCTAATGACCAGCTAGTCTAACACCCTTTATTGGTGTTATTCTGACAGACCCTTGAATAGTGAATGAATAGCTTGCTTTGTTTCCATAGACCAGAGAGCCAAATAACTTGGGGGCCTAGAAGCAAATTATTTCTGTGATATAGTCCCACCCTGAATGATGAATTGGGCTGTATGGTGGCTGCTTCACTGAAGACTTGGATTTCCCTACCCATCACACACCAGGCCAAAAAGGAGCGAAACCATTTTCTCCTCATTATCACCTCATTAAGCTCCCCAAGCCAGTGCAGGCTGGGGTAGAGGCCTGCTACAGGTAGCTTAATGAGTTTCTTATTTATAGGCCCAGTGCTGTCATGCAAAAACTTGTTATTCCCAGGCCTGGAGTATGGTATTTTCTAAAGGGAGTTGAGAAATATAATTATCAAGCATCTTAGTATGGGCCTCCCACTGCTACATGGCCCCTGGATCCAACTACATTTGTTAGATATACAGATCTGATATTGTGTCACGATGTTTACTTCATTTTTTTGTTGTTGTTGTTTTTCTTTTTGCAACCAAGAGCAGATGCGGCCCCAGATGTGGGAGATGCAGATGACTGGCAGCTCACAACAACTCTGCATTCATTACTGTATGGAGGACTTTGCAGATCCCTCTCCATTGCTCTGGGGAGGAACAGAGCCACCCCAACTGTTCTCTAGATTTTTTTTTTCTGCTTTATGTGTGACTCAGTCGACGCATTTAAGAGGATCTCATATTTACACCCTCCAAGAGGATATGATCCGTTGTTATAATTCATATGCAAATATAAAAAGCAAACCATTGCTCCCTAGCCTCAGTTTTTACAAAATACAGCAACTGTCACAGCTTAAAAGTTTTATTTAACCAGAACCCTGCCAAGCATTGAACAAGGTAGTGATAGGATATAAAGAAAAAGACAAAAGCATTGGTCCTCCTCATATCTTCAAAGAAATTTATCATCCTGCAAAATCTAACAGTCAGAACTTTGAAGAATAAGGAGAGACCTATGTTTAATTCAATCAAATAAAAATATAAATGCTTGGTGGTTTATGATGATAGAGCAACAAGAAAATCAATCAGATTGAAAATGGGAAAAAAAAATAACTGCCTTATTTCCTAAGCTCATGACTGATTTAAGAGCATGGGGATAGGTCAGACCCTTGAGGGAACCTGTCCTCTGTGCCATGAAGGATACTGGTATGGAAATACAGGATAGGCCCTGGCTTGTCAACTTGTCTGTCATCTGGTCAGCAACATTAGGGAGGCACATAAAACTGTACAATACTGTACAGAAAATAGCTTGTTAGTGAAGTCAGAGACAATGCTTTCAAAATGTGCTAGTGAGAAGTTCTGATTTAAAGACTACAAGAAAGCTCAGTAGAATTAGAATTACTACAAGGGGAGCATTTCATACGAGGCATAGCCACCATGCTTCTATGTCCAGCAAATTTAGCTTTGACAAAAGCCACAAAGACAGAGGATTTCTTAAAGTTGACTTCTCAGTACCAGGTACCTAGTTCCTCTTAGATTCTGTTTGTTTGGTGATTAGCTGACAGATGGAAAAAGACATAATTAAACCTCTCTCTTCTACATGCATGAAACATGTAATCCTGGTAGGAAGCAGGAGGGCAGGTGTACCTCTTTTGTCGCATTATAACTTGTTGGGATTCACATGTAGTGTACCTTTTACATACTGAAGTCTAGGAATCCTATGTGAAGTGAGACAAGTCTACGGCCACCATTTTCCTAGTATGCTGTGGTCATCCTGTGTGCCTTTTCCACATTTTGGAAAACATACGCTTATTTCAGACTCTTTGATTGCTGTACTATTAAAATAATCTGACATAAACAATTTCAGATATTACAGTTTTCATTGTTTTGAATCACAAAACTACTCACAGGAGACAACACATCTCTTGTGTTCTAACTCATTCCTCATTGCTTTTCTTTCCTCTGGCTTCCCTTTTCCTTGAGTAAATGCTGCCATTAGGTCAATGAATAATTTCTAATGCCCTCTAAGCATTCCAGGGAAATAAAAAAAAAAATCAGACATCTTTCACTTTACATTACAAAAGTTTAAGTTTACATTATCAAGTTTAAGGAAGAAAGTATATTGACAACCAAGATAAAATGAAAACTATGCTTCTGGATCCAAAACTTTCTCCAATTTTCTGTGTAAATGAGGAACTATAAAGGGAAAGGGGAACAGCCTTACTGCTCTTGTAGAGAAAACTTTATGAGTGGAGATTGATAGTAGACAGTAATCCTTAAGCCAAAACCCAAACCAGAGCAAGGGCCTAACTCTCTTCAATTACATGTTTAAGCTTCAGAAGAAAAGTTAAAATCTAGAAGTCAGTTCATGAAGTTCAAAACAAGAAGCTGATTCTCTAGCATAAATATGCATGGTGAAACAGCAAGTGTTGATGTAGAGTCAGTCATTCAGAAAGTCTAGCCGGGAACACTGATGAACATGGTAACACTAAACAGATGTTCATGTGGAAAAGTAGTCTTGTATTGGAGATAGGTGCTGTTTCAGTTCTTATTCTATGGCTATGAGGAAACACCATGACCACAGCAACTCTTATAATGGAAAACATTTAACTGGACCTGACTTACAGTTTCAGTTTAGTCCATTATCATGGTGGGAAGTATGGTGGCATGCAAGCCAACATAGCACTGAAGAGGTAGCCAAGAGCTGTACCTCCAGATTGGCAGGCAGAAGAGAGAAGGAGAGAGAGAGAGAGAGAGAGAGAGAGAGAGAGAGAGAGAGAGGAGGGAGAGAGGGAGGGAGGGAGGGAGGCAGGGAGGCAGGGAGGCAGGGAGGCCAGGAGGGAGGGAGGGATACTGGGCCTGGCTTGAGCATTTAAAACTCCAAACCTACCTCCAGTGACACACTTCCTCCAACAAGGCCATACCTAATACACCCTGTCAAGTACTGCAGCTCCCTAACGATCAAGCGTTCAAATCTCTAAGCCTATGAGGGTCATTCGTTTTTAAACCACCACAGTTGCCTTCCAGGATTTTGGAGCTCCTTAAGAGCTTTTAGAGACAGGCTTACAGGCTATGGCTCTGAGTTGACACCCATACTCATTTATCATTCAAACAATCCCATGGCCCTAAAGGATGCTGCTCAATGTACTTTCCCTGTGATCTATAGTAAATAGCAAAGCTTACATGAGAGTCCATCTGATTTTAACATGACTCGCTAAATATGCCAAGTTCCCTCTTGAGACCTACTGCTCCAAAAAAACTTAGATTTATTTTTAAGTGTTATTTTTCACTGATAAGGCACTAGGCCACCCAAGAACATTGACGGAAATGTTTGAAAAAAAAAATACTTGTCTTATGCCTCCTAATACAATGTCCATCCATCTTCAGTCCATTGATCATAGATTAATTTTAACATCCAGTGATTAATATTTGAGATGCACATTTTGTAAGACCATAGCTGACATGGGTAGCAACTGCTTTGATGGATCCAGACAAAACAAAAGAAAAATCTGGAAGTGAGTCATTGTTCTACATCCTTTTAAAAGACTTCTTGATTCATAGGAATGACTGAATTTATGAACATTAACAGTAATTTGAAATAAATGGGCACTCAGCCTCATAGATGAGTTGATGGGTTCACTTTTTGATGAATTCAATTATGAATTAATTCCTAATAAAATAGAAATAGCAAAGGAACTAGAATTAAAGGTGAAGACGGAAACTCTGGCTGTTTTGCTATGTTCTCTTTTCAGAATTTCAGCTAATGAGGAGCTGCTTTATAAACTGGAGAAGTGGATCCTGAGGATGCCATCTACTTCTGGACAGCATGCCATAAATACGGGTGAGACAACAACAGACTCTGTAATATTGCACAGATTTAGCTGAGGATGTCGTGGCAGAATTTGAGATGGTTGACTCCAAGTGGAAAGAAAGATCTACCAAGGATGAGCTGCTGCTATTCTGCAGAGTCAAGTTCTACACAGAAGTCACTCAAGAAAGGAGGCTCAGTTATGACGTAAACTCTGTTTATCTCGCTCTTTGTGTGTACGAGAGAGAGAAAAAGACAGAGAAAGACAGAGAGTGACAGATAGATAAGAGAGAAAAGGAAAGGGGGAAAGAGGGAGAAACACACACAGAGGTAGGAGAAAGAGAGAGAGGGAAAGGAGAGAGATAGAGCATTTTGGGATTTTCTGTGCTTTATATACTCCTAGGAGTTGTTTTATTGTAATACTACTGAACTAAGGCAGTGTTTCTGGGGAAGGTCTAAAGATGTAAAAGAAGAAAGGATATAGGAATGGAGAAACACATTGGAGGGGCTGAAGAGATGACTCAGCAGATAAGAGCATATACTGCTCTTGAAGAGCTGAGCTCGGGTTTACAGGACCCATGTCTGGGGGTCCATAGCCTCCTGTAACTCCAGCTTCTGGATATCCGATGTTCTCTTCTGGCCTCTGAGGGTACTGCACTCATGTGCAGAAACCTACACACATATATACACATAAATAAAATTAAAGAAGGAAATTTTAAAATATTGGAGAAAAAGTAGATGAAGCTGGTGAGAAGGTATGTCAGGAGAGCCAGCTTAAGGGTTTCAGGCTTTGCTCCCCAGCTAAGGTAAGGCACGTTTTTGTTTTCTTATTTGGCCTTCCCTAAGCAAAATGATATGATAATAAGATGGGTAAGAAAAGAAACCGAGTAAAGGATAGACTGTCGTTGTAAGGGGCTTTTCAGTAGTTCAAGGTAAATTGAAATATGTGACTTTTCGGGGAAAAAATTTTAGTCTGCAGTCAGAGTATTTTGATTGTAAAAGGTTTGCTTAATTAAGGAATAATAGGTTCTGAACCTGATGAAACAGAGGAATAGCAACACCATTGAAAAATCTATATTTTTTTAATTTTGAAATGTGTGGTTGGATATAATAGTTTACTGTTGAAATATTTTGTCAGAGTTTGAAGCATCTTTTCTTTTTTTTATTTATTTCTGCCTCCTCCCCGCCACCGCCTCCCATTTCCCTCCCCCGCCCCCAATCAAGTCCCCTTCCCTCGTCAGCCCAAAGAGCAATCAGGGTTCCCTGCCCTATGGGAAGTCCAAGGACCACCCACCTCCATCCAGGTCTAGTAAGGTGAGCATCCAAACTGCCTAGGCTCCCACAAAGCCAGTACGTGCAGTAGGATCAAAAACCCATTGCCATTGTTCTTGAGTTCTCAGCAGTCCTCATTGTCCACTATGTTCAGCGAGTCCGGTTTTATCCCATGCTTTTTCAGACCCAGGCCAGCTGGCCTTGGTGAGTTCCCGATAGAACATCCCCATTGTCTCAGTGTGTGGGTGCACCCCTCGCGGTCCTGAGTTCCTTGCTTGTGCTCTCTCTCCTTCTGCTCCTGATTTGGACCTTGAGATTTCTGTCCGGTGCTCCAATGTGGGTCTCTGTCTCCCTAAGTGAGGTAAGCCAGACCCAAAAAGAGGAACATGGGATGTTCTCACTCATATTTGGTTCCTAGCCATAAATAAAGGACATTGAGCCTATAATTCGTGATCCTAGAGAAGCTAAATAAGAAGGTGAACCCAAAGAAAAACATATAGGTATCCTCCTGAATATTAACCTTCATCACGTGAAGCATCTTTTCAAAACAACTTTGGAACTTACTATATAAATAATATATAATATATACTACATATAATTTTAGGCCAACTGGACGATAATTATCATCACAGAGAATTAGGATATTATAGAAAGAAATTGAATACCAGAAAAATTCATTACACACATCACATGTTGGGAAGGAGCAGAACTAGGGGAATTAAAAGTTGTAACTTATAAAAGCAAATGGAGATTAATTTCACAGCCCTTGTGTAAGGGAATCAGTGGTAAATATACAGAAATCAAACTCAATCACTGAGAATAGTCGCTAGATGTGGCAACAATGTTCAAATGTGAACAACAGTATTATTGTTTAAGAAAATATTGAAGTAGCATCAGAAGAATTACTACTGTATTAATTTCAAGGCATCAAACTTCCTTATTAACTTAGCAGTTAATTGTCAGCTCATTTTAAAGGCAAAAATATGTCTTTTAAGGTGAGCTTTCCTTCTTCGCATTTATTAACAAGATTTCAAAACATGTGCAAAGCTGAAAGCGAGTTTCCCATGCTTTAATTTTTTCATTCAATAACTGACATTATATTATCACATTACTTAATTACACTTAAAGTCAGCCTTATTAATGTTCTAAAAATAAAAGAAATTGACGTAACTGAAATGATGCCTATTTTGATTTTAAGGACATCACAATATCATATTGTATAAATATCTGTGTTTATACTTGAACCTTGAAGTGTTAAACTTGGTTATTCCTAGGCAATGTCTAAAGCTGGAATCTTCCTAAAAACATGGATCTCACACACCACAGCCTTTTGAAAACATCTGGACTTGATAGAAACCATGGCATAATGAATAATCTTGCAAGACCAAAAGCAACCACATTCCCATCGTAGCAACACGTCTTTCTTAGAAATGTCTGATTTTGCTATAACTACTCATCAAAATAGACAAATGAACAGCGTTATTCTTACTGAATCAAGACAATCTTTGTATAATTTTTGAAATGGTCAGGTCAATATTCTCTCTAAAGATCCAAATGTGTGCTCTAGCCAGAGACAAGCTCTCAGGGGGAATCTGAAAGACTGAGAAAAGCGACAGCCCTTAAGGGTCATGAAGGTGTAGGCGAATATCAATGGGATTTACAACATAGAATGGTGTGTTCTCTTTGCCTGTGGTTCACAAGAAATTATCTTTTTGTGTCTTCCTGGTGTCTCCCGATAAAATTGGAATGTCCTTGCCTGTTAGCCAGTCAATGAGACATATTAATATAAGAACAGAGGAAGGGGGTGAGCATCTATGACAAAAGATCAAATATCAAACACATGATCATTTTAGCGTGATTGTGAGATAACATGTCGTTTATTTTGACTTGTGATTCTGCAGAGCATTTCTCCTGCGAGCAACACGCACTGAAGTCATGAGTTCATGCAATGTGGGAAGCATGCTATCTGACCTCCAGTTCTACATGAGCTAGACCATGTCCTCATGGTGGCCAGACATATGTCAGGGCAAAGGGCTTATTCGGCACATCTCTAAAAGCCAGCACTACAGGTTTCCTTTCGAATTGACTCAGAACCCGGTGAAAAGAAGTTTACAAGGCACATATTTGAGGATAACATAGACACAGGGCAGTAGATGTCTGAGAGGCACTTCTCATGGCAGGCCTGATGTGGTCTGCGCTATAGATAAACCCAACATGGTGGCTTGGCTGGACTCAAGAGATTCAGAAACCACTCCCACTACACAGAGCTCACAGGGTCATAGGGGAATGCTTTGCTGCTAAATTCTACATCTCATCAGAAAATCAAGAGATAACCCCTGACATACCTCTCTAGAAAGATTGTTCCAAAACAAACAATAAGATGTGCTTATGGAATATTTCCCAAATCCTGACTTCTTTATCAATGTGAGCATGTGTGTGCATGGGTGTGTGTTCTGAGTTTTGTACAATGGTGTGTGCCTACTCATATGTGTGTGAACACTAGCCTGAGTATTCCTGTGTGGCAGCTATGGATAGACATCAAGTATTTCCCTTTTTCCCTCTTTATCTTATGCTTTGAGTCAGGATCTGTCACCATTGCACCTAGTGTAGCTAGTGATCCTCCTGCCTCTACCTCTCCAGGATTGGCATTAAAACACACCATGTCCTGCCCCACTTTTTACTTGGGCCCTGAGATTCAAACCCAAGCTCTGACTTTGCAATTAATTATTGAGTCATCTCCCTAATCCCTGTAAATGGTGGTCTTTATCTTTGTACGCATCTTTCATAAACCAGCGATATCCTCTGCAGGACAGTTCTCAGCTTGGGAAGAACATAATATGTATCAGGAAACTTTGGTTTGAGTTAATGAGAGATTCACGGAATCATGTGTGAGATTCATAAAATGAAGAGAGGGATGATGAGTGGAGCTTGTTCATTTTTAAGATGAGACATAAAGACTAAGTCACAGCACCATGTAAAAGTTAGATCTGAGACACGTGGTCTACTTCACCTTTCTAGCTGAAAGGTGAGTGAAGGTGTTGTATGTCCCTTCTCCTCAGAAATGCTAAGATTCACCATGGGGCTTCTCTTGGTCCCTTTTCCTGCTTCTCATCCATGTGGAAGAATGTATTAAGCCCTCAAAAAGTCTATTGTATATATGGCTTGGGCAAGGAATGGATTTTGTTGTTCTCAGGGCACTGTCATTTTAGAATTGTTGTTTGGATGAGTGCACACATATACACCTACACATTGTAAGCCTGAACAGAACAATCAAGATTGTCTTTGTTTACGTGATGAAATTATTTACTTTCATAACAATACACATGATGGATTTAAAAAGATGGAATGGATATGAGTCTATATTCTTTCTACGTTTAAGGTAGAGATGAAATAGTCCTTCTTTTACAGAATGAATTTCATTTTGTTATGGATTTTATCCAAGGATAATGAATTTAACAAATATAAGAAATTGCATAGGTATCCTCATCATATACCATACAACTTCTGAGTAATAATCATCTCTCTTATCTGCTAAAGCATCCTTTCAAAGTATTTCCTTCTTCTCCCTGTCCTCTGGCTCTGATTCATTATTTATTATTATTATTATTATTATTATTATTATTATTATTATTATTGATAGGTGTTCTCAGGTAGCCTAGGCTAGCTTTAACTTGCAACATAGATGAGGATGACTTGAATTTCCTAGCCTCTTGCCTCAAATCTCTAAAGTCTGGGACTGTAGGATTGTACCACCATGCCTGACTACAATTCAGACATTATAATGTAAACATTTGGATCAAATTTGAGGCACCTATGGAAACCCAAATATGATAGCTTCAGTCACTCTTTAGAAATCATCTATGAATAATAGAAATACTCTATGGAAAATTTTATGAATAATGAACTGACACAATTGATCTGTGCAGCAAAGATGAAGAACACTGGAAGCTACCGTTAGCAATCTAACTCATCTCCAGCCATATTACAGTGAAGATTTTTCCAAATATTATTTTTCAAATATACTAACTATTATTAGCAGTGGTCTATAATGCACACATAATCAAAAGGTCTTATTGAAACACAAATGTTCCAGGACTCGAGCTGTTTGAAAATGGTTCTAGACTAGAAGACTCAATTTTTAGAAGAAAGCAAGGAGACTATCAAGGACAGATATAGAAGACCGTTAGGGCAGGAGAACATTGCTGGATGTGTGAGAACGGAGAGAGGGGAAGACTTGGGAGGGCAGAGCTTGGCATTTACCAGTTCAAAATTACAACATCTCCCTGGAGCTCTGTTCTGCCTTTTCACAGCCAATTCTTTGTTTTATTTTTTTCTTTTGAATGTCTTTCCAGCAAAGTTAACAACAACAAAAACTAGGAAATGGTCTCCGATGTACTAAACAGCTGTCTTAGAGATCAGAAGGCCTCAGCAAAGCCTCTGGGGCTGTCGAATCCCAAAGGAAGATCTTGCTTAAGTGGAGAAGTGCTTGCAGCAGAAACCTTGGAAATTTCAGGAGTGGGATTTTTTTTTTTTATTGTCAGAACTTTCAATAAAAGTGCAGCCACAAATCCTGGGAGCATGAAATAAAAATTCCCAACAAGCTGTCTTACCTGTGTGCACTCCACTGAAGGCAAGGGCAAGCACCGCTTGCATGCCAGTCAAAACTCTGACAGCTAGCCTGTGAAGTTTGACGGGCTGCCATGTGCCAGACTACCTAAGATGCTCTTAACTGAGCCATAAAAAGACAAATAAATTAGTAATTGTAGCCCTGCTGTCAATGTCCTTTCTGTGAACTTCTCAAGCTGTTGGTTAACGCCGCCAGGGTGGTTTATCAATATATTCTCAGTTTTCACAAAAAAAGACTAATATACTTGTTATTTTTTCAAATTCCTTTTTTTAAAATTGATTTCAGGAAATTATACAGGTCCTTGCTGGCTTTTAGGATTTTAATTTTTTTTTCTGTCTCTGCTCTGCCCAGTCCCATTAGGACATCAAACCAATAAGATTAACATAATCTTTCTTAGAATTGACTGTTCTCTTTAAATAGATCCCATGATAGACATGTGTAAAAATCAATAAAAGGCTCCTCATTTGTCAAAGCTAATGACTAAACTCATTTTGAAGTTCAATAGTGGTTACTGAAGAGTGGCCACACATTATATGTCTAATCCTCTATGTGTCTCTACTTATTTTGTAGAACAGAAGCACAGAGGTCGGGAGGGGGGCTGTTGCCTAAAATACAATATGAAATCTCATCTCCATTTTATCATTACATATTCATTTCTCCCAAACTATGTCTATGCCTTGATCATCCAACTTAATGTCAAAAGAAATAAAATGAAAAGTATATTTACTTAAATGCATAACATACCTCTCTCTTTTCTTAACCAATTCAATTGTCAGCTCCTTCAATTACACTCTTAACTCCTTGAGCCCGTGGAACATGTCTTAACATATTTTTAACATCTCAAGAGACACTAATATGGCTACTGGGGCACAGGTTAGCAGGAAATAAATATTTGGTTGAATTAAGCAGAATTGAATTATCCCCTTTCTTGGACTGTGGCACAGCGGTTATATTAGGCTTTATGTTCACATTTAGTGCAAAGTGTAAAAAGATGCAGCTGTCAAGGAGACCCCTGTCTGATAGATGCTTGGTGCTGCAGGGTGGTTTAATCAGTGAGATGATCCTGCTACCTCCCACAAAGTCTTTTCCTGGAGCTTCAAGGGAGTGAGAATTGACAGGGTTTTGTGCGATGTCCTCCTACTTCTCAACACTCTCCGATAAAAATACTAGAAAGAAGATATCAGGCATACACAAAATAGAGTCTAGACTCACTAAGGTTAGATCTGATATATTATTTATAAAAATATTTACTGCAGAGTGGTTTATGTAACACTCAGCTTCTTCGGATACATCTTCTAAATTTTAAACTCTGGGTCAGGACACTTTTCAAATATTTCTTTCAAATCACTAGAAATTCCAAATTATAGTTTACTAATTCATGTCCCTCAATTAGCCAGCCAAACATTCTTTTCTGAGCTCCCGGGTGCAAACTGTATTGCACGGCCATTGGACTTGGCTGCCTCTTATGATCAATAGGTCAGATGCAATTTGAAATTCCCTTGACAATGGACTTTAAAAACTGCTTGAGGGTGGAGGAGAAAGACAAGCGGAAGAGGGATCCACAGGGAGAGTAACTGAAGTGGAGTGATTCACTCATGGGGGCACTGGAGAACTCGGGTTCTTCATGATAGCTTCTCAGGGGAGCAGCCGCCCTTTCTTGCATGCTGTGTCCTGGGACTGACAGAGCCACTGTTCATTCCTCCTTCTGATGAAGAGAAACCATATCAGTGTAACTCCCCCTGGGAGCAGAAGGGAGGAAGAATTTAAAGACTATTGAAACATTTGGGCTGCAAAGGGCTTGCTCATTTGAGGTCCCCCACAAAGGGAAAGGTATCCAGGCAAGTGTGTGAGCACCACAAAGTTCACAGCTTAGATTGTTGGATGAATCAAATAAAAAGTTCAAAACCAAAACTGCCTTCTTCCAACATAAATGTCATCAACTGAACACAGATCAATTGTCACGGCTCAGTGAAGGTGTTCAGGTATAATCTCTTAAACAGTAACTAACATACATTCTTTTGAATGAGGATAAAGAACAGACCTGCCCTTTTTTTTTAAATCTTCAAAATATTTTTAGAAGTTTTGTTTAGCACTTTGTCATAAAACTACCAGATTGGGAGATTCAAGAAAGCTGGTTAAACTTGCTATCTCACATCAGGGATATGTGACATTTTAAAAGGGAAAATATGTTAGATTTTTGCATATATATATATATATATATATTACTCAGAGTCTTGATTTTTGGTACTGTAAGCTGCACAATATAGATATTCTGCACTTGTTTAGAGCACAACAATCAGGATTTATAAGGAAAGATGTGTCTCGTTTGTACTGTGTATGTGTATTTTTTTGGTTGCATTGGGCTGCAGTAGCCTTAATCAATGTCAGCCTATAACTGTCCAGTATGTGGTGATGACAGACTGTGTGGATGCCAGATACAAAAGTCTCAGACTAATGGAGGCTCCTCCCTCGCACTTACTCCTTTGACCAAGAATTGCAGCAAAAGGACAAAGTGTCTCTCATTCCAGATGCTGATAGCTCAACTCAAGGTGATGTGCTCAGCTTTCTGTTACTAAATGCAAGTTCGAAACAATCTTCTTCAAGTTTCCTTATGGCTAGCATGTGATTTCTAGTGTTTGTAGAATTGTGTAACTGCCACCTTTGCCCAAGCCTAGGGCACACTTATCAGGCAGAAGGATCCAACTCGCCATTAGTCATACAGGCCTTGTCTCAGATCTGCAAAGTGCTCTGTGCATTATACATCTTCTTCAGAAACACCAGGTAATTTCCAAGCCTTAGCTAAGTCAAAACACTTAATAATAATTCCTTAATTTCACTGGAAATTATGAATTATGGTTTATAGTTCTGCATCGTTCCATTTGCCAACCTGTTTGTTTGTTTGATTGATTTTTTTTTCTGTATTCCGAGCCATGTATTGTAACAGGTTCAACTGTGCCCATTGAACCTCCTCATTATGAGTCTAAGATATGGTAACCAATGATCTACTTTCTGCTTCTATCAGATTTGCTTTATTGATGTAACTAGAAGTATGAGAATGTGCAGGCATTCTCTGCCTCTTGGATTTCGGACATGCATAAATATGCACCAAGATAGGAATCAAGTCACCATTGCATTTTGTTGTGTGTCTTCATTTTATGCCCATCCTGGAACTTTGGAAATGGAAAAACTATTTACTTATACATGGTAATGCTGTTTGGAAAACAGCAATGCTAGGAGAAAAGTAGACAACGGGCTTGTGATGTTTCAGAAGGGATCAAAGACTCTATCAGTGCTAGGATGAGGGGCCATTCATGTAATATGTTGGCTGGAAAGTGTATGTTCTTATGAAGCTGTGGCAGAAGAAGCAGCTGTGATATTAACAGACCAGCACCATTGAGGTGAAATCCTTTTCTCTCACTGCGATGATAGGAACACTGTATTTCCTCAGGATCACCACATAGAAGCTGCCAAGGGGGCCATCTCAAGTTTCCAAAGGACCTTGGCAATAAGTAAGGGTTGTTCACATGGAGCTGGTTTTTAAAGTAGAAAAATTCAGCATTAAGTGGATCAGAGTAACTGTGGCTTGGCACCTCATGTCAGTATCAAAATCCCTGCGTACAGGTTCTGAGAAATCACTGGGGAAAGTTAAGCCTCAGCTGCAGCGGAGACCTAAGGATATTGGAGAGGCCAGAACTGTGGAGCAGTTGCCAATGAACGCCATGGGTGAGGATTAGAGCTAGCTTAGAATGGGAACTGTGTATACAACAGGTGGTAAAGCTGCGTAGGGGAAGCTGCTCAGTCTCTCTGGAACCTAGAAGATTCAGAGCCTCGCATGCTGGAAATGGAGGTACAGCATTTACATCTACACTGTTTAATTTGGTTTTGCTTAAACATGATTTGCCATTTACGATACCTTGGAATTTCCTTTTGAAAATAAGAAGCATGTGTCTGCTTATTTTTTTAGAGGAGCTCACTTTAAAGAGACCTTAGACTATTACTGCATTGTTAGATTGTGTTTTGCAATATGAGATTGACAAGAGACTTTGGAAAAGGGGACAAAACACTATGGTCTAAAAGTGACAGGGTTGCATGCCAAGATGCCAAGAGGGTAGACTGTGATGATTCATTTTTAAATGTTAACTCACTACAACCTAGAATCATCGAAGAAGAAAGTATCAACGATGGATTCATTATCCAGATCGACTTGGCTGGGGTCAGGTCCACAGAGGACTGTCTTGATTGCTAATTGATGTAGGAAACCACAGTCCACTGTGGGTGGCACCATTTCCTAAGAAGACCTTCCAGAATTACATGGCAGGTGAAAAAAGGCTGCATGGGTGAGTTCTTCCTCACACCCATTAACTACAGATGTGATGTGGATCTGCTGCTTGGACTCCTTCCTCGACCTCCCTGACGTGAGAGATTACAACCAGGATCTGAAAGTCAACTAGATTCTTCTTTCACTAAGTTTTGGGGGTTCAGGGTTTTATCATAGCCACAGAAATGAAGCCAGAACAAGGGCTTCTTTTTTGCCCATGGAGCTAAATCACATTGTGCATTTAATGGAACTACTTTTGAGTTACTTAGAGCACAGTTGAGAATAGTGGTACTTTGCTTCAGGGTTTTATGTGCCAGTTAAGATTCTACAAAGAATCTCCGTAAAAAAGAGACTTTTCCATCTTTGTTAGGGTGGCAGATAGCTTGCGCCGTTTCCTACCACCACCGGAATTTTATTCAGGGATCTGTTCTTCTAATTACAGGTATTGCCCTTGAAAAATATGACTCTTCCTGCCAGTATATTCTGCCCCTATTTATAATTTTCTATCCATGTTCATGTAGATTTGAGTAATATAAGCAAGGTGAAATTTGGAAATTTTGCTGGAAAATGATAGATAAACTCCAGTGAGGAAGTAGACAGCCTTGGCTGCACCCTGTGGCAAGGAGCCACGAAGATGAAGCTGATCACGTGAACAGCAAGACAACGAGGACAGCTGTGTAACAACTGTTCTTCGCCAGGCCTTGCCCTTCAGTTTCACGTCACAGTTAGAGAAGTCAGAAAGTTCCTTTTAATATGCAAGCCACTTATTGTATGGGTTTGAATATTATTTTTATTCCATAAAGCAAAGACTCCTAACTAACATATTCTTGAAGCAAACCTTCAGGTCATGCAAAGTTGTAAGAGGCAAAAGTCTTAGAGACTTTTCAAAATTAGAAGAAATCATACTCCATGGAATTGTCTGAAGTCTGCATCAGTTACTCAAAGAGCAGGAAGGTCCCAGCTGATAGTTTACATTCAGTTCTTTTCCATGGTGTTTCCTATTAATATGTAATGGACAATGTAAAACTAAATGGTTTTTGATGTGTCTTTTTCATTCCCTGGGGAGATGTGTCCTCTCAACTTAGACAGCATTAGGGAACTTCTAACTGGAAAAACAAATATCAGAATGTGCCATAAAGATAAGATGAGACTTGTCTTTGTTTCCCTAAATGAATCTCCTATATCTCTGCCCATGCAGGAATTATAGGTATTTAACTTCAACTGCGGGCACAGTCCATATCTTCTGCTGTTTCCCTCAAATGCAATCATTGAGGGAATGCAATGTTTTCCTCAAATCCTCAGGAATTTTTGAGGACAAGAACCAGGTATAACTCTTGATATATTTCAAGGTGACTACTGCACCAGGATATCAACAAAATGCTTACTAATCTAAGTTTCAATTTAATTTTATGTAGGTGGGTGTTTTACATGAATGTACCACATGTATACCTCATACCCTTAGGAATCAGAAAGGCAATGGATCCCACAGGAATGAAGTTATAGATGGTTCTGGGCTACTTTGTGGGTGTCTGGAATCTATCCCAAGTTCCTACCTAGACGATGCTCTTAACTACGGAGATATCTCTTCAGCTTCCTAAAGATGTTTCATGACATGAGAATGCATGGTTATATTTTTCTCGTTTTAGTTTATAAGAGTTAAAGTTCTTAAGTGGGTCAGGATAAAAGGCTAAGTTAGGAGAGAGGCCACAAAGAGAAGTACAAGTGAGCTCTTAGATATCTAACCAAGGAGATAAAACCTATGAGTTCTGACCTTGTGCCTAAACCAGAACGTGAGATGCTGATATTTTGCAGAGAGAAGTATGGACAGGGAGCTTTGAGTAGTGATGAGCACCTCAAAGACCAAAAGTGAGTATTTAGGACTGGGAACGAGAGGCCCTGACAACTAGATATAGTTTATACATTCCAGAAAATGAAGGAAATTATGACATTTCACTAGATATAAAGTATTTGGGGAAAAGTTTGAAACTTAAACTTGCAAGTATCAAAACTGAGAACCCAGTGAGTCTAGCGTCAGACTGAGAAAAGCCAAATAAGTGATATGAGTTAGTCCCCTGGAAACGTTGACAAATGAAATAAACAGTAGTTCATATAAGTGTAGGATAAAAGCCCAACGACAGAATAGCTTCCCAATGTGCATCCTTTTTAGGTGTGCGTGGATTATTAGCCAAAGTTTACAAACTTCTGGGATATAAAACTTTTGAATATTCCAAACAGTTGGAATTTCCCAGTATATGACTTGTCATCCAGGATAATAAGAATCCTGTCGGGGCTGGAGCAGTACCTGAAACCGGGAATAGAGGGGGCAATGAAGAGCAGAAGTGAGGCAATGGAAATTTCTAACAGGCTTAGATGTTACACTGTGAAAGTATGCTTTAAGTTTAATATGAATATTTATATATTCAGAATGAAAGTTAAAGAAAAATTAAGACTTGCCGAGCCACTTTCAAGGGAAACATGAAACACACACATGTTCTTGTGTATGCACACACACACACACACACACACACACACACACACACACACACAGAGTCCTTAAAACTAGGAAGGAATTAGCTGCTGAGGCAGAGATGGTAAAGATGCGTACTGTGTAAGCCTAGTGGCCAGAGTTCAACTCATGGTTTCAAAATAAAGCTTGAGGGAGAGTACTGACTCCACAAAGCTGTCCTTGGACCTCTACACAAGTGTTGTGTGCATGTGTGCCATCACATCATACAGACACACACACACACACACACATACATGCACGCACATATGTGCTATTTCACACATGGCTAATTTTAAATAGTAAAATTCATGCATCATTAGGAACGTCCCCCACACTACATAGAGTCTGTCACTTGGCTTAACTGTGTTGGCCTCTCAGCTCATGTCTTTCAAGGTGATCCACTAATCAAGACCCAGTTATCAGGCGCTACTAGAGAGTTAAACTGTTGCTGAATAGTGTTTACTAATTCTCTCACACTCTCTCTGGGATGGAAAATCTGAGAGGAGGAATGAAGGGGAGACTGGAGGAAAGACTATGAGCAAGGTTACAGGACAGGGAAGGGGAAAGCGTTGCAAGTATATTTTAATTAAAAATTAGAAACTTAAAGATAAATAGATGTGAACATGTAAAATGGTCTTTGAAAGTAAGAAAAGAAGTTAAAACGCCATTATTTCTCAATCTCAATTAAGAAATATTTTCTTTTAGAGACATTAACTATATCGAGGGCTGTTCTTTGGGGATCTGAGCCTTCCTATGAAACCCACCTAACTTTGCTCTCAAAATAACAGTACAGAATGAGTCATGAGGACACAGCATGAAAAGGAAGTTGTAAATGAATGCCTACTATGCAAACAGAGAGAAATTGGTAAGAAATTCTTTGGGTGGAAGTGGGAAGCAGGGAAAACATTTCAACTCATATCTAAATCGGGACCAAAGAATGACAAAGAGATCGGATCTGTGACGTACTGCCCACAAACAAGAGCACAGAGGCTCAGACACACCTAACTCCTTAAGGAATGAGGCTGATGAGTGGTTGCTTCATACAGAGTAGACAAGAAAAGGGGGAAGTGTTGTCATGGGTGAACATGTCAGCAGATGGGTTTCTGAAAAGGTTTTTTGATTGGGGAAGGATAATTGATCCAAAGGTACCTGAGAGTAATCTGCTCACAGGAAGAGAGCAAAGGAGAAAGGGCATTTGTGTTTAATGGGTGTGCTCCAGACAAAGGACAAGGACTCAAATCTGAGCACTAGGAATAGAGATAAGCAGAGTGGGCGATGTTAGGACTAGAGCCATTTGACTTGAACTTGGCAGTTAAGCATGAGGGAGAGGAGAGAGCTGGAGATGATGCTGACCTTTATAGCATGGCACACGAAGTGTATCGAACACTGCTGTGGAATGGGGAGTATCAAGGAGGATGGAGATACTCTTGTACAGTGTTTAAAATCCAGAACAAGGATGAATTCAGGAAAAGGGGATACCATTAAGTGACAGGCCTTTTGTACTACATGCTGTACATTACTGAGAGATGTATAGAGAATAGTGGACATATCACAAGTAATATCCTCCCAATCTTTCATCCGCTATCATGACTACAGTATTACAAGAGGTTTACATTAGAGCTTTTTAAAGGGCTAACATGAATGAGATGGGGTGAGCTAGGGAGAAGCCATGAGATGACCAATTGGAAGCCATGGCTCATGTTAACCTGGTTGACTGTGGACAGCTTAAATTCTACAACCCTTTGTTTTGTTATTTAAAACTGGTTTCCTTTCAATGGTGTGTGAGGCTCCACCGATCTAGTACCATGGGGAGCACAGTGAAAACTACAAAATGATTTCTACATGACTTGTGTCAGTTTTAATGCGTCCATTAGTTTGAAATTAAAAATCATTGATTGAAGTTAATGTCCCAAATATTTGTAGGAAAATGGATTGAAACTCTATTGCAGGATTAATCACAGTGCACGATTTTTATTTTCCTCCTTCCTTTTATTTCAATTCCTCGGGGAAGCAAATCTTTCCCTTACCCCGATTAAATCTATGAGGCTACAAATGTAACATAACACACAATATACATTATAAAAACAAACCCTGAGACATTTGTCAGGGGCAAAATAAAAGAATCTGAAAAATGGAAGACATCAAGCGTTTTTACTTAATGCAAGATACTCCCATTATTTCTCTCCCCTTTAATAAAGTTCACACTTTGTTGCTCTCTTGAAAACCAATTGTTTCAGAAGCGCCTCTCTCTTCATCTTTAATATGGCTCTCGGCTGAAGCTCTCATTTCTATCCAGGCAGCATTATTACGTATTGTACAAAATCGAGCATTAGAGATTAATTACATGGGAAGAACACTGGATCGCTCTGGAGTCTCTTTGGGTAGTAGTAAAGGCTACCCACTGAATTGAAAGCTTGGTGAATTTAATTAAAACATAGCTGTTTCATTGAATCTACTATGCAAGTAGTGAGTCTGAGCTCTGGGAAACAAAAAGAAAAATCCAGAGAAATACTCGAATTTAAAGGAATGAGATATTCGAAGGTGAGAGGTAGAACATGGCAGGACGCAGAACAGAGCACACTAACAGAAACCACTGCCTCCTCCCATTTCACCAAGTCCTTTCCGAGCACTTGAGTCAGAGAAACTCTCAAGTGCCCCTCCCCCCATTTCCTCCTTGCTGTCTGTAAATCAGAAAACCTGAGTGGGGTTAAAGTAGGTGCTAGTCTACACCAGGGAGATTACCTATAATTCAGCCCTCCCAAATAACTGATAAGCCTTCTATCATTACTTCCCCAATACAGAATAAACTTGAATGTGCACAAAGTCAACTTCAGCATAACAACTCCAGTCAGGAGCCCAGACACAGCTTACAAACTTTGCTGTGTATCTTCAATAAATGCTAAAGTAGTTTTGATTTCTGTTGGGACAAGTTCTTTGAACACTTTATTATTTTTCAGTCCTGTGATTCATAGTAAGTGGCCCAAAACTGGAAACCAAGCATTTGATAAGATAACTTCTATAAAGACAGCAAGAGGTTTATGCACTTGGAGATTGTGCAGAATAGCAGCAATAAAAATTACATGATGAAAAAAAAATCTAGCATCCATCCCATGCTACTCTTTGCTGGAGGCCATGCAGATAACTTTCTCAGTCTCACAACATACTTCAGAGATCATACTTCTGTACTGTGGTATAGACAAGAGACATTCAGCAGGAGACATGAGTGGTTTGGGTCCTAGCTTGGTTCCTCTGGGGTTTGTTCCATCTCAGTTCCTTTACCTATGAAATGATGTTGGCTGTAGGGCAAACCGATGATTAAGTGAAAGAGTCAATGTGAGGTCCCAACGAATGGTGCACAGCGGGAATTACAATGGTGATTGTTTCATTTTGGTCTGGAACAAGAGAACGGTCTCAGGATTCTCTGCCAAACATTCTCAAAAGTGAGGTTATCCTCTTTCTACTAGTGCCTAATTCATTTTAAAGCACAGAATTTGGTTCTATTTAGTGTAAAATGTTTTTATGGAAGACCAGTTTACTCAGTGCTACGAGTATCACAGCTGATTTTCTCTTAGTTGGTGTGTCTGGACAAACAACTTTTTGTTCTAATTAATTTTGGCACTTAGAAGAAAAATGAAGAGAGTAAGAGGAAATAACATTTAGCTGATCTCCACCATAAGTTTGTTGTTTTGCCATAACTGCCTTGGCTTGCCATCTTTTTGTCCTTTGCTCTTGTCATTATTATGCTCAAGTATTGTAGATTTGTGCAGCCTTACTTTGTACTCTGTCCATGAATTTAAGGAAGGGCTATCTGGGGCATGGAGAGATGACTAATGGTCTATAGCACCGTCTGCTCTTACAGAAGACTCTGATTTATTTCCCAGCACCCACAAGGCGGTTCAGAGTCACCTATAAGTCAAGCCCCATAGGATCCAGTGCCCTCTTCTGGCCTCTGTGTGCACTGCATACATACAATGCACAGACATACAGGTAGGTAAAATATTCAAACATTTCAAATGAAGTGGGGGGGGGGGGTAGTTAAAACGAGGAGGTGGAGATCTGAAAGACCCTCCTTTTATATGAGCCAGGAATAGTCTAGGGACGAGATGAGGCTGTGGGCAGGGTTTACGGGAGGACATGAAGGTCAGCACATTCTAGTTGTTAATAATGCTGCCCACATCCTTGTCAAAAATAATAGACTGCCTCAGAATTATCCGCAAGTCTTCAATCTCCATCCTGGGTATTTCATTTTCATCACTTTTCTTGATGGTATTTACTCTGTGGGGATTACTTCAAATTTATGTTTATCTCAAAAGTCGGTTGAGTTTTCTGGGATCTTGTTTGTGTGTTTGTTTTTGTGTTTAGAATATCTGAGTCAACCTTAAATGCCATAATCTCTCATTAATTTGAGGTATGATGTATTTAGGCCACAGGGAAGCTAAGGTTTGCGGCTTTCACTGAATATAAAATTAAATTCACATGGATCATCTTTATATATAACATTGTGTTCGCAGCAAAATGTGAAAAAGAGATACTTCCAAAATCACATATGATAAAACTTAGAAATGATGCAGACAAGACAATCACCAAATCTGTAATATTACTATCATTTTCCATTTATTTGCAGCAGTATTCAAACATACATGATTTAAAAGTTTAAATTTCATGATTATACTAAAAATAATGAAATAAACAGCTAACAAATAGTGATATTACTGACATATAAAATACAAAAGTGTAAGACAAAATTTACAACCAGACTAAGTGATAAAAATTATTTTAAAATTAAATTTAAGATGAATATAAAGTGTTGGGAGCATTAGAACCTATGAGCTTGAACCTATGAGCTTGTGAAAATGCTGCATTGTAAGTCCTCCAAGTTGGCCAGCAAGACAGAGAAAACCAAGGCTTTGTAGGTTATGAACCAAGATTAGAAGGAATTGTTGCACAAAGCACAGGGCTAAGCCTTGTAACAAATAGTAGCCTTGGAGGGAGAAGACAGAGGCATTCTTATAACAAGAGTTCTAGCATAGCTGACTGGATCAATCCCATCCTGGTACTGTCAAAAGGTCACTGCTTTGGGGTTTGAACTCGGGATCTTCGGCATGGATAAATATTTGTTGAAACAAACAAAAATAGAAATGGTAAAAAAAATGCCTTTAGTGATCAAAGAAATGTAAACTTACTATACTCTGAGGGTCTGATTCACCCTAGTCAGGATTACTATCATTGTGAAAAAGCATGAAAACAAAGCCCCGTGGAGATATGAGATAGAGGAATACTTACCCATTGCTAGTGGGGATGCAAGCTGGTGCAGACACTGTGCTACTCAGTGGAGATGATTCTACTCAACTAAACAGAAAATGGCTATAGGATCGTGTTACACCCTTCCTGGGCATACACCCAAAGTATTCCATACCCAATGAAAGAAATTCTTGCACATCAAGATATATCGTTGCTCTTTTCACAATAGCAAGGCTTTGCTAGTGTGAAAATGTGGTGCCTGTACAAAATGGAACTTTTCTAGTTATAAATAAATACGAAAATTTCAGGAAACTAGGTAGAACTGGAAATGATATTGAAGAAAGTAACTTAGGCTCACCAAAGTCAACCCCACATGATCTCTTTAATATGCAGATTCTAAATCTTAATATTTGTCTATATGAATATTAATGTCGGAGAAAGTGAAGGTAGGGGCCAAGAAATGAGAAAGAGACTCATGAGAAGGAAAGAAGAAGGCTTTAAGAGAAAATATGGGTAAGGGTAGAGATACATGTGCTATAAAGTGGAAGGGCATTAGTACGGGTTGAAGGGTGTAAATGGGAATGAGGGAGATCAGCTAACACCATTGATGTAAGAAAATGCCACATTGAAACCTGATATTTTGTAAAGTAAAAAAAAAAACTTAATTTAATTTACATTTCTAAAGTGGGATGGGGAGATTTCTCAGTGTTTAACCACTGCCACACAAATCTGAGAAGCAGAGTTCAGATCCCTGGCACTGACAGAAATGCCAGGAGGGCATGGCGTCCAGCCTGAGATTTCAGCATTCTGAAGACAGAGACAGGGGATCCCGGAAGCAGGCTGAATGATGCTATCTCCATGAATAAAGTGGAAAGTGACCCAGGAAGGCTCCAGAGGGAAACCTTGAGTCTCTAACTGCAAGCACACACACATGCACGTGCATCCTCACGTATGCCAACAGGCATGCACATAAGCAGAAGCAACACACACACATAAACACACATGTGTCTGTGCCCAGGAGCACACACACGAGAGAAAAGATGGAAAGGACACAAATACCCAAATATGAAAACAGCTAATGCCGCCTCGAATGCCTTCATTGCTCTCTCCATTTCAGTCAACAAACCTGCTCTGCTTCTAGCACCTGCATTTTTTTTTTTTTGTCTTTTTCCTATGGCCAGCAAAATGTGCCAAGTCTACTATCATGGCTTATGAATGAAATAGAGAATCATTGCCCTCTGGGAATAGTGTCAAAGTGTCTCAAGGAATTAGTTTATAGATCTTACTGGACCTTCAGATAGGATCTTTCTGATCAGTCTATTCTACACTGTGTCTCAGAGTTTCTCTAATGGTCTAACTTCCATATAAGGGTGAGCTACTTAGTGGCACACCCTTTCTCCCCAGAGACCCTTTACTGTCTACTTTCTCTCTCCTTCTATGGGAGTCATCACCTTCCAGATAAACTAATCGCACTCAAAACCCTTGCTCATGATCTGTTAGTAAAGCATTAACTCTAATATCAAGAAAGTCAGACATGAAGAATACACCAGAAGAACACAAGTATTCTCAGGGAGAAATAGTCCAAGGGACCATCCTGAAAAGTTTTAATATGAATATGCTTAGTGCCCAAATACAGATGAAGGCCATACATTATGAAAGAAAAGCAAGAGATAATGGGAGAAAAATAGGCAGAATGAAGCCAGACTGAGAAGATAGGAAACAAATCCAAATGTTTTGCTGAATGAATATGGGGGAGGGGTGGAATGAGGAGATGAGGGAGGGAAATCTGCAAATGGGATATTAAATAAATAAACAAAATTTTAAAAATAAAATTAAATTTATTTATATGTGAAAGAAAGAATAATGGCATGGAGACATATATTAGTAAAAAAAAAAATTCAAAATCCCAAGAGATACAACAACAGCAAAAAAGTTAACACTGGACAAGCTCGAAGGGGGAGATGATCAAATGTATTTTTAAAAAAATGTCGTATCTAGTATATGATGTGAAAGAGGAAACGGGCAGTGTGCGAAGGGGAATTCTGGGACCACTGAAATATGGAGTGCACAATCCCATCAGCATGCTAGAGTTGTGGGATAATAACCAAACTTCACAGAAAAAAAAAAATAAAACATTTGAAGAAACAGAAACGTTTCTACTGTTCTGAGATCAAAGCGACTGAAAGTATGAAGTAGGACAAATACAAATGCTTGAATAAAAATAAACAGACAATGCTTATTTCAATGGCAGACTCTCAAGGAAGGAATCATAGAAGCTTCCAGACAGACAGGACTGATGGTATGCAAAGGAAACGGCATTTGAGTGACGGCAAAGCACTCATCAGAGATAATAGATACCAGATGACAATTAGAAACAGCAAAAGGCTGAGAATGCTAATTATGACCTCAGATGGTACGAAGTAAAGGCATGCAAGGCCATGGTTGTACAACACCAGCAAAAAAAAAAATGCTATAGGAATAGTTCGTGGGCATAAATTTATAGCAAAGTCATTGGTAATTGTGTTTCCTCAAAAGCCTTACTCTGTGAAAGGACTTGAGCTAGACCAGATATAACACAATGAGAAAAACTGCCTCTTTACACTTGAAAACTCTGTGATGTTTAAAAAATGAGGGTGGAGAGTGTGGCAAGGAAGGCCCATCTGTTCCATAGCCTTGGGTTGGGAAACAACTCTTAGAAAGAGGCTTCTGGGAAACCAGCTAGATTTTTTCTTCTGCCAAACCAATTCAGCTACGTTAGCTAACTGCAAAGCAAACACAAGGAAAAATGAAACAGACACAAAGTCCAACCTTGAGATTCACGATTCTCTCCCATCAAACACTGGAATGTAGAGAGGATCTGGGACACAAAGACCAACCTTGAGATTCACGATTCTCTCCCATCCAACGCTGGAATGTAGAGAGGATCTGGGACACAAAGACCAACCTTGAGATTCACGATTCTCTCCCATCCAACGCTGGAATGTAGAGAGGATCTGGGACACAAAGACCAACCTTGAGATTCACGATTCTCTCCCATCCAACACTGGAATGTAGAGAGGATCTGGGACACAAAGACCAACCTTGAGATTCACGATTCTCTCCCATCCAACGCTGGAATGTAGAGAGGATCTGGGAAGAGTTGGGGAGGGGAAAAATGATCAGATTCTATGGTATGAAGAAAACCTTTCAATAAAGAATTAGGAAAATGCAAAATACCTGAGAAAGTTGTCATTTATACAGCTCAACTGAACAAGACAAGCCATATATTCTGACTTACATCCCTACTGATAGCCATCTAACTGTACTGATAGTTACATCGTTCTTTTCAATGCATTGATAATTTAGACTCTCAGAGGTCACAAGTGAATAAAATGTGAGCAGCACAGAGAGGAACAGAGCAGAGAAACCAACCTGATAATGTGGGATTGTTAAGTTTGCATCACAGTAAGCTTCGGTTCCCTTGTCTTCACGGTAGCAACAGTATACAACAAAGACTACCACAGGTGTACATGCCATAAACGACATCTCCCTCCCAGAGGTTAGAGGCCACACCAGCCTGCAGTTCCAATGCAAAGGTTAACAAGAGACAAGCTGAAGGTATCGTTTCAGAACTCAAACTTTGACTTTTACCTTATTAACGTTCCAGTAATGGTGGAAACATGTTCCGATTTTATGTAATACAACTAGATCTTGCGTCAAAGAAATCAGGATAAATTCCAAAAGCCTGGGAAGTCCCAAATCTCTGGCTGTATCACC
This sequence comes from Microtus oregoni, assembly GCF_018167655.1. Lineage (NCBI taxonomy): Eukaryota > Metazoa > Chordata > Mammalia > Rodentia > Cricetidae > Microtus > Microtus oregoni. The sequence continues at coordinate 16,530,749 of NW_024543090.1, forward strand.
AGGGACATTTACTTCATCCAATGTAGTAATGATCAATTCTGTCTAGATATCCTTCAACCTAAAACCCAAATTAAACATTTGGGAGGCTGATGCAGAGGATTTTCATAAACCTAAGGCCAGACTGGGTTACTAAGTGAGCTACAGGGGAGTTGGCCCTACACAAAGAGGCCTTATAAAAAAAATCCACTCACAAACTAAATTCAGTTAAAACACAAATTTCCTAGAACACTAAGAAGAAAATTGGGTAGTATACACAAGTCATATATTTTTATATGTACATTTCCCAAAGGAAGGAAAATGTAAGCATTCCTGCAATTATGGGATCTACACAAGTATTTTTAATAGCTTCTGTCATTACCCACTTCCTAGTTCATGTGTCCTCAGTAAGCACTGTGGTTGGTAGAGCTTTTAAAAAATTACTTTATTTAGTTAGTTAGTTTGTGTGTGTGTGTGTGTGTGTGTGTGTGTGTGTGTGTGTGTGTCAAGAAGACACCTTGTGTGAGTCAGGGAATCCATTTTCTCCTTCCCACTGAAGGCTTCATGCTGAATCCTTTCCATCATGCTCATGCACAGACTAATCTAGAACCAGTAATAGAAGTTTATCTGTGTACATTAATGAGGGAGGGGAGCAAGGGGGTGACCATGCTGGAATGCATGTTTCTTGATCTGTAGGGAGTCTGTACAACCCACAGAAACAGAAACAAAAAAAGCAACTGTAGCTGCGTCTCAGATATATATTTTTTACAGTGTATAACATAGTTGCACCTCAGCATAAGATAACATACATTCCTTCTAGAGACTAGGAGTACAGGGAAAGTGAAGGGAACACACAAGCAGCCATGATCAAGAAAACTGAGTCCAAAAAAATTGGAGGAGACAATTAACTAGTGTGGTGCTTTAAAAAATTCTGGTGAAAACTTAGAATAAATAACTTTGTAACAGTGCTGCGAGTTGAACCTAGGATCTTGCAGCTGCTAGGCAAGAGCTTTGCTCCTGGGCTACAAACTTACCCTATGCTGGCACACTTGAAGATTCAGATGAAATTGATGAAGCATGTTGATTTATCAGTAAGTGGCATCAAAACTGACAAAAGAGTAAATCAAAGGTCTAAATAATGATGTCATTAGAGCGGATCCAAAACCCATTCAGGCCAAATCGCAAACTTCCAAGGACATTAGGATACAGAATAAATTTTTGGAAGGCAACATTAACAATAGTTTATTTGATATATTTGTTCATAAAGGTGATGGCATTTTCAAAATTTTCGTCAAAATGTGAAAGGTTGGCACGATGCTGCAGGAAGAGTCATTATCTTCATTGTCTAATGGGATATTTTTTCCTACAGCCTCAGAACTGGGTGATTGTGATACCAAACGTGTTCTTTCTAACCTGGGTTATTTAATAATGTCGCTAGCTTTTAAGGGTGACTATAAGTAATAGATAAAAGTCTACATCAACATGTTCTACTAGACAGTGTTAATTTGGAATTTAACTGTGAATAAATCTGAAAAAAATGAAGCCCAAATATTCTATATTTATAGCTACTAAATGAGTTACGTGCTCAGTTTTGTCTTTTATATGAAACATTTCATTTTCAGCCCTTGTAAACCAAATACACCGAGAGTTTAAAAAAAAAAAACAAACAAACAGGGAACCCTGATTGCTCTTCGGACTGACCAGGGAGGGGGACTTGATTTGGGGAGAAGGAAGGAAATGGGAGGTGGTAGCGGGGAGGAGGCAGAAATTTTCAATAAATAAATAAATAAATAACAAAAAATAAAATACTATTTTTAAAAACACCACTATCCCAAGTTTAATTGGTCAAAGATACTTCTAGAATGTGTTTAGTCATTTGTGTATATAAAATGAGTTACAAGGATCTAAAGTAGGACATAATTTTGCAATCTCTTCCTTCATTACATGTCTGACTCATAATAAATAATATTGTATCATAAAAATTCCTCCATATAGAAAACAATCATTGTATAGATGCATGTTCAAGAAGTATAAGGCTCAGCTTCATGTGGTGGTTTATGCTAATGAGTTCAAAGCCAGCCATGAGACACTGCAAAGCAAGTAAGTAAACAAAAGAAGGAGGAATGAGAAGAGAGGGAGGGAGGCAAGGCAGGAAAAGAAAAGAATTAAGGAGTTTAAAAGCTAACTCAGCACATAAGGCATTAAATAAAAATAAAAAGGGATGATAATTTCACCATTGTGTCAAAATGACAAGCCTTGATATTTATAATTTTTAAAAGTTTAGCAGTTCATCTATTCAAAGCTAAATGGTTCCCTTTGCACTTGAATAGGAGAGGAGGGCCAGCCTCCTCCACCATTGTGTGGTATTACTCTTCAACAATGAAAAAGATATAAACTATATTGATATCCACAAAGTACAAAGCTGGTATTGTCACAGATAAACTAATCTTCAACCCAATAACTGAAGAGGAATCCACAGGTGATTCATTAAAATTTAAAGCTGTAGAGTAAATTTCTGGGATATGAGATCAATTTCATTTCTGTATCTAAATTCAAGGCATTAAAACTGAAAATTTACAAACTGGAAAAATATTTATGATTACATAACAATATAAACTACTAATGACCAAAATATTACCAAACATGGGCAAACTTTCTATGAAGAGACCACGAGCTTTATTGAAGAAAGTCTACATATGGAGAGAGATACTACTTTCTGAGATTACAGCACCTAATGTCCAGGAAGTGTCAGTTCTTACTATACTATCTGTGGATCCAACTTAATTCCAATGAAGATGCCAATATGATGTTGCAGGGAGTGGCAGGGGGAATGTAGGTAATTTAAGATGGATATAAAATGTACAAGGAGAGATGAGGGTAAAAATAACACTCTGATACTGAAGAAAACTAGACAGAGGAATGTCTTAGCAAAGATCCATTTCTGGAAAAAATACTGTGTTGCTTATGGCTGTGCAGTAGTTCAACAGGACAGTGCCAATGAAGCAGAGCAACAAAATCATTAATTAGGATGGAGCTAGAAACCATCTGATGTCTAACTGAGTTAGTACAGGGATAGCTGGGAGGTAAGTATACATAGTATTAGGATAACTAGTCATATAGATAAAAAAAATAGATCCGACTCACCTATTATCCAACTGCCAAGCTCAACTCTGGGTGGACGAAAAATTAAATTTTGAAGGCAAAACTGAAAATTTGTAGGGGTCAATAAGAAAGAACATTCTTCTGTCATCTGGGTAAGGACATTATTTCTGGAGATCTTTCGTCATCCCAGACGTTTGTTGGTACCCAGAACCAGGAATGGGCAGGCAGATTTGGAGGTTTGGTCTACTTCTACATAAACTCTTGGCTATTGCACACTGTCTCCTACACAGCATTGCCCAGTAGAGACAATTTCAGCTCTCACTCTCACCGGTCACCATCATATCTCTGGTTCTGCCTCTCTCTATAGTGCGTGTACTGTGTTATCTTTCTCTTTCCCAACTCTCCATCACACATTTGTTCTTTGTAGTGTTGTCCAGCACTTGGCTGCCTCTTCCGGTGCCCTACATAGAGAATTTAAGGTTTATTGTGTTGTTTTTACACCCAATTTTCAGGGAAAATGGTGTGGGACAATTTCTGTATTCTCTCAATTATATTTTAAATAAACGCTGATTGATCAGTAGCCAGGCAGGAAGGATAGGTGGGACAACCAGACAGGAAGTAAAGGCGGGTCAATGAGAACAGGAGAATTCTTGGAAGAGGAAAGCTTGGTCCACAGTCCTGGCCCAACGACAGAAGAAGCAAGATGTGACTGACTGCCTTGCTGAAAAAGGTACTGAGCCATGTGGCTAACACAGATAAGAATTATGGGCTAACATAAATTGTGTTTATAAGAAGCCTGAGATACTAGGCCAATTAGTTTATAACTAATGTAGACCTCTGTGATTTCTTTGGGACTTAACAATTGTGGGATCCAGGCAGGACACAAAACTCAGACAACAAGAAAAGATGAAGACTAAAAGTTGCATACATGACATTTTAAAAGTCACTTTTATAAAAATACTGTAAAATTTCTGGGTGGTGGTGGCACTTACCTTTAATCCCAGCACTTGGGAGGTAGAGGCAGGAAGATCTCTATAAGTTGGAAGCTAGCCTGATCTATGAGAGCTAGCTACTTCCAGGACAGCTAGGACTGTTACGCAGAGAAGCCCCGTCTCAAAAAAAACCAAAAACAAAATACTGTAAAAGTATTAACAAACTATGCACAGCTGTTTGCAAAATATAGAACATATAAAAAAGATTGATATTACTAATATTTATGGAAATTTTAAAGATTGAGAGTAAAATATTACAGTCAAATGTTCCCCAAAGAATAAACAAAATAGTTAATCTTTGTTTACATGGCAGTTGAAGCAATTTTATTTGATTTTAACTTGCCTTATTTTGAGAATGATAAACTATAGTTTCATATACTGTTCTACTTAATATCTACTTTTAAAAATACAAAAATTTTTAGTAGAAAATACTTGGAAAACAAGTTTGGTGGTAAGTATGTCAATTGCCATTATGGAAAGAAATTTGATAGTGTCTACGCAAATTAGTTTTGTCCCTGAATTATCATTTTTTTGAAATTTAACCTAAAGATAAATACACATAACAAATAATTTAACAGCAATTAAGATTGACAAACAAATGACTGAATAATAATTTTATCATCTTTTAATTGGGGTACCATGCAGTTGTATAGTAGAAAAAGTAACCCATTATGTTACCCTACTTAAAGAACTTAAAATAAAAATAAAAAAGATGTGAACTAATGGGTAAATGAATAAAATATGCCTTATTTACTCATATGTGCCAAAATGGTGAAGGAAACTTCAAGTAATAGGTTGGAATCCCTATATGTGGTTAGTGGAGGTAGGTGGTTTTGAAATGGAAGAAATGGATTAGAGACAAAAAATACCATTTTTCCCAGTGTGTTTGTGTACTTGACTTCAAGAACTATTCTAAAAATGCAATCAGCATGATGTATAACTTGAAAGGGATGAGGGAAATCCCTAAAATGGACTATAAACAGAACAAAATGGATCAAACTCGATTTCAGATGAATAGTCTAACCACAGTAAAACTGAGAGGGTGACTAACCCGAGCATTTTTGCAATGGCAGTTGAATTAAATACCCTTGGTTAAATACAAAAAGAAATGTAAACAATTTGAACTCTGGAGTTTTCCTTTTCCCCTGCCGAGGTATGAGTAAGCAAATTTGAAATTATATTCTATGTAATCTAGGATTTAGAGAAATAAGTAAATATATTAGGGATAATGAAAGACAGATTTTCCACTCACCAAAAGGAAATTACATGTATGGAAAAAGATGCTGGTAGGAATGCTGGGGAGATGGATTGAAACTGAACTAGAATAAACTCTGGCTTATGTATGTGTGTGTGCATAAAATTCGTATGCAGCTATATATGAAATATATGTGAAACATATGTATCTAAATACACAAGACCATGTATATATTTACATCCACTTGCACATGCCTATAGCAATTTCTCCATTACATTTCATCTGCATGCTCACATTGATCACATATATGTGGATTGATATAGAAATTGAGACATATGTATGTAAATGCGCACACATACAGTGATGGGTAAGTCAATATGTCTTGGGTTTGTATGAGTGTATATGCACTCATATACATGTTTACTCGTTCCATTGACTAAGAGACCTAGCCACAGTTAATAGCAATAAGTACAGTTTGTACTCACATGTTATTTCCTAAGCATCCTTTTCCATGGAAGGAAGAGAAGCCTCTAAAGCAAATGGCCAATTCTAATACTGAGGACATAAAAGGCAGCCTTAAATGCCTTCTCTAAGATACAGAGGTTCTCAAAAAGAAGAGGAGTATATCCAAAAGATATATCAGTGATACAGATGAAGCATACAGGGCTTTACCATTTCAAAATGGCTTAGCAACAAAAGCTTTATATTTCAATTATATATTTTATATATTCCTGCTGCAATTTTTCTGTATGTTACCTGTGAAATCTTGGCATGGGTCTGAGATTGGCCAAAGGTCAAAATAAACTGATGTGGCTGACCTAGTAGAAACAATCTTATTGCTGAAAAAATATTAGAGCTTTCTAGCATTGAGGGTTAGAGAAAACCCAGGAAATCATACTACATCCTTGTTGCAAAGACCTCCTGTGTCTGGAAACCAACTGAGTCTTTGGATGCTTGGTTTCAAAACAGATAGCACGTTTCCCCGATTCCTAGCTTTCCTCAATGACTGCAATAATTTTATTTCCCAGGTTCTTACCTTCCATGTATGCATTTTAAGGAAGTGATCATATTTATACTTTATATCAGTGGGTCATGGCAAACCATAACATGCATGAGGAAAGCATGTGGAAACCAAAAAGAGACCGCCTTTCATATTTTCAGTTTTACAAAGGGTCTTATTTATCACCTCCTGATACTGAATGCCAAGAAGGGTAAAGAATAAGAGAAAGGGTACAGAAAGGAATTTAGAGGCCATGTGTTTGAGCACATCATATATCTCATATTCAAATTCATAGCATAACAAATAGAATCACAAGTTTTCTAATAAGGAAAGCCTATGGCAAATGCCATACTAGCAACAGTTGTGTGACCTCGAACAAGTCATGGGACTTCCTTCCTTCAAGCCCATTATTTTTATCCTAAAAGATATTTAATAAAATTCTCTCATGCTCTCAAAGTGACAAACTGACTAGGTGCTGAAAGGGAAAGTCAATTTTCTCTTACACTTTTTCAATTGCATCCCAATAATATTATGAAAATACGAGCTTTAGAGAGAGGATTTTTTAAAGATCTATAAACAGAAGATTTAAATACTAAACCTTTCCCTGACAATTCAAAGATTTGAGTTTTATCTTTTTATCTAGTCCGACTTTCCCCCAAGTTGTTCTTTCATTCATGATGCAACTAATACGAGAATATACCACAAACCTTGCTCTTGGCAATTGTAATAATCCTGTATTCTTTAAATATAATTGAGGAAAGGTGGACTTTAACATTATACAAGCCCCACTATTTATGTTGCCCTAACAGTTAAGAAATTTCAATATATTTGAGCCCTCCAGCCATAGAACTCTTTACCATGAGGCTAAGACCAGCAGAAAAACAATAAAGATACAAAATATCATTTATAGTCAAATCCCCAATTTGTTTATTATTGAAACTTTAATGATGGGTTTACACAAAGACAATGTAACCTCCGTCCTTATGATAATAAGATTATTTCTCACAGCCAGACTAATAAGTTAATACCATCATTATTTCCCTGTGTGCAACATTAGATTAAAGCGTCTTTATCTTCCAATTAACCTGCAATTATGGGCCTTAATATCTGACATTCTCCCGGATTTGGGTTAATCCATACAATGCCAATATTTAAAGATAAGGTCCCCAGGTCAATCAGCTAGAAAACCATTCCCAGAAGCTAATGCTAATCAAATTTGTTCATTCAATTCAGGGAGTATATTGCTATGATAAGTTTTCGAACAGATGTTTGACACTGAAGAATGCTCTTTATATTAGAATTTAAATCACCTTTGTTCAGTACTAACAAAGGTTGTTCAAATAGTCTTGGGGGTTGACGCGATTAAGGTGTTTAATCAGAAATAATTGAAATACTGGGCTTTTATAGAGGTTCAAGTACATGTTTCTCAACTCTCAATGTGGCCCTGATTAAAGTCCAGCATGAGGGATGGGTAAAGTTATGATGTTGGCTGAGGAATAAGCCTTAAGCACATGCTCATAAGGCAAGTAGATTTTTACAAGCCAAGATGTAAACTTTGTGAGGTAATTTTATTGCATTCTGTCCCAAACTTAAGTAGACTGACATAATTGCCTCCCTAATATTATTCCTTAATTAATATTTTAAACTTTTTTTTTTTTTTTTTTTTTTTGGTTTTTCGAGACAGGGTTTCTCTGTGGCTTTGGAGCCTGTCCTGGAACTAGCTCTGTAGACCAGGCTGGTCTCGAACTCACAGAGATCCACCTGCCTCTGCCTCCCAAGTGCTGGGATTAAAGGCGTGCGCCACCACCGCCCGGCCATATTTTAAACTCTTGTTTGATGTTGGGAGATCGAAAAGTTAGGTCAGATTAAATGTAGCTTAAATTTGAGCTCAAAGCTCTCTAATCTTTATTTTTGCCCTGAAAGATATCCAGATACCTACCACTCCCTACTTTGATGACTTCCTACCAAAAATAAAGTTCATTTATATTTATCTAAGTATTCTGGAATAAAATCTGTAGTAAAAAATACACACGCCCTCATACACACCCAAACTCAAACATACACACATGCACATTTGTACACTCACACATATGCACACACAGACACAAACTCACATGCAGACACCTTGCCTCAATACTCCAAGTTCCTCTTTTATACTATCAACTCTTGTTCAAGATAGTCATTGGAATATTTAAACAGAAAACAGCTGAGTTATTTCTCTCACCTAATAAAAACATTCCACAAAGTTAACATTTCTTCTAAAACACTTTGAGGCTGAAGCTTTTGATTAAATTATCTTTTTTATTGAAACAAAGGGATTTTTTATACAATACATTCTGATTACACTTTCCCCCTCTCCCAACTCCTTTCAGATACTCCCCTCCTCCTCAACTACCCAACTCCATGCCCTTTATTTCTACATATGAAAAAATAAACTAAACAACCCCCCCGCCACAAAACAGAAACCAAACACAGAAGTAAAGTCCTGAAGTGTGGCTAATATACTCAGTGAATCTTGACAGAAGAGAAAGAGGAGATAGACCAGAAATCATTGGTAAAAGACAGAACTCTCTGAGCAAGACACTAATAACACAGGCACTAAGACTAACCATCAATAAATGGGACTCAGTAGAGCTGAAAACTTCTGCACACTAAGGTATTTTTCTATAAATTTTATTTTATAATCCATCTTCATTTATAAAATACCAAACACTGGTAAATATATGGTATAAAAATGATGTTCCATTGTATGTTCGAATAGCCTTAGTGGCCTGAGGCTTCAGAATTTATTAAGGAAGGGATTGCAAATATGAATATTATATTAACCAAAAATTTTCCTTATATTGTTAGCATGTTCTTTTATTGATCTTAACATGATATAATCATGCAAAGCTATATTGGAATATAGATCACTATAAAATTATTATGCTACTCAAAAAATGCTTATAATATCTATTTATACAAATTGTGATACTGTCCCTTAGAAAAGAGCCTTTCACCTACATGTAAATTAAATTTCCCCTGGGTGACTCATTTTCTTTCAATCATGAAAGCTACAGTAGAAGAATCTCTCAGTAGCAACTGACACTGTGACTATTATATCCAACTTTCCACTAAGCTTGTTCTCTACACAGGAATGTTCTGGCTTCCCACTGTCTCCATTGTAGATTCATAACCAAACCTGCTCCAACAAAGCTGTGAGCGTGCAGCTGAAAAAGAAGTTCTAACCTGACATCCTAGGAAAGCTAAACATGGCTGTATGGGTTAAACACTCCAGACCACGCTCACAATATTTTACTTCTAGATAGAATAAAAGCTTATCTTGCCTTTTTAAGCTATTTACCATGCAAGCATTTATCTCAGTGCCAGGTAACCTCTCTGCTAGTTTATGTGTTAAAAATCTTGGAATAAGGGTGAATGCCATATCATCAGGAAAAACAAATCTCATAAAAACAATCTTGTAAATGAGCTGTAGCTTTAAAAACATACCATTGACTCTTCCAAAAGAAGGGCTTGCCCAAGATCAGAGGCCTATTAAAACCCAGAAATGCTAACATCTGGGGTTGTGTTGCATGAAGGCAAAGACAGAGATATATTGGTACCATATGGGAAGGAATCTGATTCCAAAATCCAGCTTTGCTGGTATGTACCCCAAAGAAGTTGCCAGGTTTCTAGAATAAATAGAGTCAAAGATAAATGGTTTTAAAGAGCCATAAGAACAGCATCTAAGAAATTAAGCAATCCTGTAACAAAAGTGAATACATCTTGATATATGTATCATTTTACAGTAATTCTTCAAAAGTAGCCTTTCAAAGCAGATCAGAATCATGGGTGTAAGACCCTCAAAGAGAAGTGTGTGAAATACTCCTCAGGAGAAAGGAATTCCCAAGTCAGGTGCTAAGAAAGCAAGAGATGGCAGGAAAAGGTTGAGTTGAATCTCATTTGCGTTGTATTCCCCTCACAGTTCCCAACGCTTTGTAAAACTCCCGAGTGATCAGGGTTTGGCCCAGGAGTATAAATCGGGGACATAGGAGCTCCTTTCACTGCAGGTCTCTCAGCACAGCAGCATCAAACAAGCAACGGTTCTGCCTGGTTGGGATCTGGTAGCTTAGGTTGTACCCACAGTCTGGTATCAAAGGAGATAACGGAGAAAGGGAGCTTAAATGCAATTAGCAAGTGTGTGTGTGTGTGTGTGTGTGTGTGTGTGTGTGTGGTGTGTGTGTGTTTTCATGGGTGTACATGTATGTATGCACACATGTTTGTCTGCAGGCTAGAGGTCAAACTTAGGTGTCAATTCTAAATTATCATTGATCTTATTTTATTTTATTTTGAAACAGGTCTCTCCCTCAAACTGGAACTTGCTGATTAGGATAAGCCGCCTGGACAATGGTCTCAGTGATTATATTAGGTCCATCTGCCTCCAGTTCCAGAAATATATGAGCATATGGTCATACCCAGCTTCTTTGCATGAGTTCTGGGGATAAAATCTCAGGTCCTCATGTTATAAGGCAAGCTCTTTACCAGTGGAGCCACGTTTCTAGACCCTGGGTCACTTCTTTTGAGAGAGTAACTGCCTCACTGAATCATACAGAACAGAATAGGGAAAAAAATCTATTCTCTCATTCATATTAGAGGGAGAAAAGGGATGTAGGGAGTCACGCTTAGTCATAAGAATTGGATTTTCTTAGGAAAAAGATAACAGTTGAATTGGCCTAGCAATGTTCACAATGAGGAAGTAGCTAAGACACTGTGTAATTTAGGAGAGCTCACTAACCTTGTAAAGCATTGATTAATCTAACTAATCTTCTATAATCACATTGTTTCTGGAGTAATAACTAAGCCTATCTTTAAGGAAAGAGGGGCTGGTTTCCTTAATCGGTTTATAGCTATAATTTCCAAACAGGAAAATAGTCTTAAGGGGAAAATATCTCAAGGAGTAGATACAGTAACTAGATCTAGAGTCAGTAGAGGCAAGAAGTCTATACTCTTGAAATTAAAACCAATAAATTACCCAGGAAGTCTCTTCTGGAAATGAGACAAGAGGAGGCTCCTTTGTCTTCCTGGGGTGGAACTACAATAAAGTCTCGCGGTAAGGAAAGAGAGAGCCTGTTGAGGAAGTTTATCTCCTCAGAATTTCATTTGAACTCCACCTGTTCTTGCATACATAGACCCTTTCTTTCCCAGGTGTAAAACACTAAAACGAAAAGAAGTCACTTGCAAAGCATTTGTACAAGGAATTAGAAAAGCAGACTCCAGCGCCTTTTTCCAATTCTATCAGTTAGTTGATAAGAAAGTACACTCAAGTTCTCCTTAAGGTAAGTTTCTGTGGCTAAAGCAAAAGCGCTCTTTAATTAGGACACAATGTGACTAGAAAATCACAGAGGATGGCAAAGCAGAACACCTAGTCTTTTCCTTTAACCTCAGGTACATGCTCCCTTTCAACTCCACATACAGCAAGCACTATGGAACACTTGGACAGGATGGAGGCCATTTTCACAAGAGGGTTAACGATATATTTGGGAACAACATTATAATCAAAACAATAGAAATAATGGGTGTGATCACTTGACTTTCTTGGCCAATGGTTGACAAATTTCAAAACACATGACATTTGTAAACATAGAAGAGAACAAATAGAAGAGATTCTTGGGCGTATCTAATGATATGTTTTAGTGTTCCAAATGTAAAGGATGGGGGCATGAGTAATAGAAATATTAGGGTCAGCATTATGTTTTCAATATTTAAAGACAATAACTGTACCAAGAGTCTAGATAAACAAGTTTAGTTGTTCAGAATTGCACAGTTCAGAGGGTAGCTCTGAGTCTGCAGATGCACACACATGAAGTCAAAGGAGTTCACCACACATGCCACATGTTTAACCTCTTCATACATGCTGCAGTGCTCCAGGCTCCCCGCCCTATGTAAAGATGATACTGAGATTAAAATATACAATAAAGTTACCGAGCTAGAATCTAGTAAGACAAAATATTAAGAAAAACTTACAGCTTACTTTATTGAAATTTTAAGAGAGAAATGAACAATAACCAAACTATTGGAAGCTGGCACATTTCCTTACTCTGTCTTTCCTCCACCTACACTGGAATTCAGATGGTGATCTAGAGGTACCACACACACTAAAATTATCCCTCAGTGAGAGAAAATCACAGGTAAAACTCAGTATTTTAAAATCTGAAAGTCACTATAGTCTTGTTTCAAGAAAACTAAAACCATTTTTAAAAAATTAATTTGAGCATTAGTTTTTAGTTAACCAGAAAATACATCAAATGGCTCGAGCCAGTGACTTTAAAGTCACTTTTGAAAACCTAATAAGAATCGGTCCATCTGTGCCCACACAAGCATGGGTGAAATGCCATTCATTTCTTCATGTCACTTACCTGGAGGCTTATGATTGGGGAAAACTAAAAAGTTGTCATGTCTGCAGACCTTCACTTCCTGCCTGTAAAAATAATATTTGTAGGATTTAATAAACACGAAATAGGTATGCAAAACTTTGAGACGGCAGTATCCAGAGACAAAGCCACTCAATGCTTTTGTAATGCAGCCATTCATTCAACAAAGGCTAAAATGTGGCACCACCAACCGACGCAGTGACTGGAGGGCTCATGAGAAGAAAGCATAAACCAAATATGAAAGAGGTTTCCATTTGCTTTGAAAATGTCTGGGTTTTTTGTTTTGTTTTGTTTTGTTTTGTTTCTGTTTGTTTGTTTTGTTTGATTTGTTTTTCAAGACAGGGTTTCTCTGTGGCTTTGGTTCCTGCCCTGGAACTAGCTCTTGTAGACCCGGCTGGCCTCGAACTCACAGCAATCTGCCTGCCTCTGCCTCCCGAGTGCTGGGATTAAAGGCATGCGCCACCACCGCCAGGCGAAAATGTCTGTTTTTAAAGGCCATTCTCAAGACATAATATTTCTTACTTTGGACAGTGAATCATTTTCTCAACTGGAGCAAATAAATAACAAATAATAAAAATCATTAAAGGACATTCTTCACCCTTCTTCTAAAGAGGCCAATATTTAAAAGGGAATGCTCGTTTTCATTAAGAGAGGGGAAAATATCTGAGTGAATCGAAACAAAAACATAATATAAAACTTGATGGATTAAAAACTAAAAAAAAAAAAAGCAAACACAATTGGGTGGGCCAGGAAGTGGAGGGGGTTGATCTGGAAGCCCCAGAGAAGCAGGGAGTGGATGTGGTTAAAGCATATTTGAAATGCTCAGAGAATTAATTTAAAATGAGTAAAGTAGTGAAATATAATCGTCTTTAATGAAAATAAAAATACTTTGAGAAGCCTTTTTTTATGTCTAAACTGATTCTTATCTAACTCGGATGAACTGATGCCCGAGGTCAGACTCTACCTGTCTTTGTGGGGAGCACAGCCAGAGTTTCCCAGATGAATGAATGAGCCAGTCTCTTCTTCAGAAGGCTCACAGTCTAGTCTGAGGCATACTATAAGGTGGAATTGCCAACTTCTGCAGGAAACTGGGTTGTTTGGAGTTCTGAGCACACCCCATATCCTGTCAAAAATGGTGCTGTCTTGGTTCACTATTTTCCAAAACACTCAAACAGCCTTGATTTATATTGCCTGCCTGTTTGCATACTGTAAGTACTCATATACAGCAGATTCAAAGTTATCTCTAGCTTAGCCTGGCTATTAGAACTCCTATTTCTGTGCAGCAGGAGGATTGACTACCTCTCTTCTTTGTCCTTTGAACCAATTCATTGCAAAATACCTGGTTCCCTCTGGCTTCATTTTTATTTGAATTGAACTGTTGGTCCCATTTGTTCTGAAGACACTTTCCCAAATCACCTGGTCTGGGACTTGCATTGGTTTCATTTCTTCCTGCTTATCCTCCCAGGTTTTCCCACACAGGTACCAGGAAAGGAAGGAGGTAGTGGAAGGATAGAAAGAGGAGCAGCAAATCAGCCTCCCTGGCCCTTATGGGGCTAAGGATTCTGAAGGGCCGGGGAGGGATTTGCATTTAATTTGATAAACAACCAAGAATTATGAAAGGCTTTTGGGGTATGACTTGATCAATTAGATCTGAGGTTTAAGAAGATTATTCTGGCAGGAAAGAGGAAGTAGAGGAACACATGGAAAATACAGTGAGCTAAAGGGTTTTAGACAGATGTCAGATAGGGGTGGGTTTTGGAGGGGTGTCAGTCAGGCCTGGTCTTTAGAAGGATGCTAGTTACAGGTAGGCTGTAGGGGAATATTGGGGTGGAGAATTTAAGGAAAAACTTGTAGCAAGAAAATATAACCAAGATATGTTGATTCCATTCTCCCCTTTAAAGGCAAATAAATAGAAAGCAAACAGGCCAAAGAGAAGTGACTGACTTCTAGGGCGCTTTGACCTTCAAATAAGAAACCAAGATGCAAAGGTGGTCCTCTCTCTCTCTTTCTCTCTCTCTCTCTCTCTCTCTCTCTCCCTCTCTCTCCCTCTCTGTCTCTCTGTCTCTCTCCCTCTTTCTCTCCTCTCTTCCCTCCTTCCCCTTTACCTTTTCTTTTTTTCTCTCTCTCCCTTATTGGTACTTGGCAGTGGTATAAACTTTTTGACTTATTATTTCTATGATAAGAAAGAATCCTCATGGATCTGCTCCTTAAGCCTGCTTCAGTTATCATCTTCGTTGAGGATTTCTTATGGATTCTATGATGATTTTGTAGCACTGTTTATCGAATATATATTTTGTCCTGTATGTCTTATTGTCATGAAGTGATTTTCTTGTCTATAAATCTTTCATCTTCTGCAGACCTCCATGTTTTGAACAAGGTTACACCTCAGCATAGAATGCCATCCACAAATGCTTTTTGAAAGAACCCAGTTGAACTTTCCGGTTCCACATGCATATGTATAGGTATAAAGCACCAGCTTTAATTTGAAGCCCATTTACCCACAACTGCAAGGGAAGAAATATTAGCCATTTCATTATGAAACCACAAGTGCTCATTAGTAGATTGAAGATACTAAAATCTAACAACACATTGTTAAGTATAGCAATAAACAGCCATTATCTTCTTAATGCACAGATTAGGTGTAGTATTTGGAGGTTAACACTAGACTCCCATGATTGCATATGGATCAAATGTCAATAAGAAGAAAATGTGCCAATGATTTTAAATTGCAATTAAAAGCACAATTGTATCAATTGGCTCAACAAACTCATTCTAGATTGAAGTTCCAGGCCAATGTCAGCCCATGAAAAGAAAGGTTGTAGTATAAGGACCATACTGGTTGTTAATAGTTTTAATCAGACTAGACATTGACAGAAGGGTGTTTTTCCATCCACAGAATAAAAGTTTGACCTTTAAAAAAAGGAATATGAAAAAAATTTAAAAAAAAAGGAATATGGACCACGAAAATCAAAGAAGAAAATCAGGAGTAAACTGGTCAGTGAGACAGACAGTCAACATTTCCCTGCTGAGAAGATAAGTAGCTTTATGATCAAATGTTTGAAAATATCACCTCCTAAATGTGTTTTAAGGTTAGAAGATGATTCAGTAGACCACATTTGTACTACAGTTTAAACTAGAAAGGTAATGGATCATCCCGTTCTGATGATAACCATGGTATTCATTTGTTTTCATTCCACAGAAGTCTGAAAAGAAGAAAGATCGTGTCTTCTCACTGTATCTTCTTTTGGCAATTCATTTATGTAAGGCATCCTCATTCATTCAAGGCTGGCGTTCAAATCACCATCCTTAATTATAATTGTTGGCTGCAGTGAGTAATTTGTAGATGGTTTTGAGTTGCTTCCAAAGATAATATATCTCTGGTATAGAAGAAAAGAAAAAGCTGATGGGAAGCGAATCTCTTTTCCCATAAGTGATGAATCAATCCATTATATTTGTGATAATCAATGCCCTGGATCCTCTTCATGACAAGGTAGGGGGAGGGAAAACCTAAGCGAAGTGGCCAATCATTATTAATTCATCCATTGTAGCAATATTAATCACAAGGAGCTAATGTGATATTAATGTGACTATAATGTAGGCTTCAATAAGGATTTCACTCTAGAATAGAAACAAGATATAGATTTTTATTTTCTAACTTAGTTACCTAATGAGAGCTTTTTAAAGATCTTAAGGAAAGCAGGGACCACCTTTTGTGTTTTATGGTTGAGTGTGGAACCAGGGGAATTATATTGAAGGCTCACCTGTAAATTTCCTGGCTGGCCCCAGGATTGTCTGAGACAGTCAGCACTTACGACAGTGAAATGTTCTTCCAGGAAACACATATTGCTGAGGCTGCTGGGCACTGTGGCAGCAGAGACAGGTTTCTGGGAAGAAAATCTACTCTCTAATGGTGCCCGTCACTTCTTGAAGGAAATTTGAAGGAGATGAACAAATATGGCAATAAAGCTTGATATCTGGGATTTGAGAACATTTCTGGAATTATCTTAATTCTTTCTTTTCAAATATATCATAGGGACACACTGTTTAAGTCACTGAGGCAAAAAAGTTAATAGGCTTAGTATTCAATGCTGGGGAGAGATTGATTAGGTATTCTCTACTGTTGTCTTAGCCCCATTTCAGCTCACTGTCATGAAGAGTAACTCAAAAATTTGGTCAACAGGTAAACTGTTGACCCTATAGGAGTCCCGACACCATTGCCACTGAACCATAACTTATCAGCATAGCTCAGAATTTCTTACATAGTTCAAATTGTTTTTTGTTAACTTCTCTGTCTAGAAGCGCACTCCTTTCCCTGATCAGACCAGATTTCTCCTTATGTTTCAACATTCAAGTCAGCACCATTTATTCAAAGTACTTACTGTCCTCCCCCTTGTTCATTTCTGTATCCTTTGAAGTTTGGGGACAAAACTGTCTTGGAACACCTGTCACATAGTTTGAGAATTTTGCTATCTCCAATCAACCGTGCATTTCTCAGCACTCCAAGGAGCATTGTCAACATTTAGCTATATACTGGGCATTTGATGTGAGATGCCCTTATGTATATTTTGAATATGTTTTACTACCATTGGTTAATAAAGAAGCTGATTTGGCTAATTACCAGACAGAATAAGACCAGGCGAGAAATCCAAGCAAAGATAAAGAGAGAAAGAAGGCAGAGTTGAGGGAGACTCCAGCCACCTCCGGGGAAGCAAGATGTGAGATAATAAGCCATGAACCTCATGGTAAAATATAGAATAATAGAAATGGGTTGATTTAAGCGGTAAGAGCTAGTCAATAATAAGCTTGAGCTAATAAGCCAAAGAATTTGTAATTCATATTAAGCCTCTGGTGTGGGATGTCCTTCTGTCTATGTGTTGCTTTTATTGGTTAGTGAATAAAGAAACTGGCTTGGCCTATAGCAATGTAGAAGGAAGGAAGAGTTAGAGAGAAGACAGATAGCCCCGCTAGAGCCAGAGGAACTTTAGCCAGTAAGCCACAGCCACATAGAGATACACAGATTAGTAGAAATGTGTTAAATTAATACAGGCATGTAAAGGAGAAATTTGAAAAATGTTGAATAGCTAGACACATGAACAAACACATTAGGGCACATTTGAATAAAGGTGTACTCCTTTATTTTAAATTCTCATTATTCTTATTGTGTTCATTAATCACTAGGTGTCTATTTAGTTAACTTTCCTGATACACTTCAATTTTTTGGCTACTTTACAATTTATATGACTTTTATACTTGATGGACACCAATGACATTTTATAAATAATGAAATCCTCCAGCATCCAGGCTAAGGTTATATTGCCATTATTGTATGTTTTTAAAAGTATTTCTACTGTTGCTTACATTTGCACACATTTTGAAGAAAAAAGTATTATTGGTGAATCTCATTGCTATAACTCATGAGTTTTCAATCTCTAAGCCTGAAAAACTGGTAAGAATTTGCTCCAAAGCTCAAGATCACAAGTGATGTGAGCTAAAGAACACTGTCAGAAAGCTGTCTAAATAAATGTCAGACTTCTTCCTTCTCCAGGTCTCAGATAAATTTTGATCTATCCTGGAGTACAAAGTGAGATAAAACATTTTTCTCTTCGGAGGCCAATGTTCTAATCTCCATGTACATATGCACCTAACTTCATAAGATTTATTTTCCACGGATCCTTTTCCAGTTTCTCAAACTTGAAATCCCCCCTCCTTGTAACAAACGAATGCTAACAAAAGCAAACAATAAACCCACACAGCATCAAGCACATGTTTTTCTCTCCCCAAAGGCAATCACAGTAGCACTCTGTCCTGTGGAGTCAGCAATCACTTACTTTATTTTCTCTTCAGTTCTTTGCAATAGACAACTGTAACATTTTCTTTCTCCAAAGAGCTTCCATTTCTCCCCACCTCTAGCACTTCTATTGCAGTTCCTACCATGTTTCTTTGATATAGACAGTAGATCCTGAACCAGTCTCTTGCCTTCCAGGCTGACCTCCTTCCTCTATATCCTCTCCACTCTAAAACAAGTTCCAGATCATAATCCTTAGATTAAACCAAAAATTTTTCCTCGGTACAAACCTTCTAACCGAGCCAAAAAAAAAAAAAAAACAAAAAAAAAAGCATAAAAAACAAAACTTTCATGTTCATTTCATGGCATTGGGAACTTGCTCTCTTTTACACACGGGGATGGAATGGTCCACAAAGATGAAGCCATGTATGTAAAAGATGTTACCTCTTTTCGTCTCCACATGAACTTTATGGGAAGGCTTGAATTATCCCCATTTAAAAACAAAGGCAAAATAAAAACGAATAAAAAATGCTAGCAAAATGTGACCAAATATATTGACTCTCTTTGATAGTAGAATTTCAACTTGATATTAACCTTCATCAGGCGATGAAAGGAGACAGAGACAGAGACCCACACGGGAGCACCGGACAGAAATCTCAAGGTCCAAATCAGGAGCAGAAGGAGACGGAGCACGAGCAAGGAACTCAGGACCACGAGGGGTGCACCCACACACTAAGACAATGGGGATGTTCTATTGGGATCTCACCAAGGCCAGCTGGCCTAGGTCTGAAAAAGCATGGGATAAATCCGGACTAGCTGAACATAGCAGACAATGAGGAATACTGAGAATTCAAGAACAATTGCAGTGGTTTTTGACCCTACTGCACGTACTGGCTTTGTGGGAGCCTAGGCAGTTTGAATGCTCACCTTACGAGACCTGGATAGAGGTGGGCAGTCCTTGGGCTTCCCACAGGTCAGGGAACCCTGATTGCTCTTCGAGCAGATGAGGGAGGGGGACTTGATCGGGGGAGGGGGAGGGAAATGGGAAGCGGTTGTGGGGAGGAGGCAGAAATCCTTAATAAATAAATAAATTTAAAAAAAAAAAGAATTTCAACTTGAAATGTCTGCCTCGAAGGTTCTTTCTGTCACCATGCTGCTCAGTGTTGTTTGTTCACAAATTTTGTTTCTATTTTGGTCATGTTTTTTTTTTGGTCCTCTAACCTTCACTATTACATAATCTTTTGGTTTTGATTTTGATATTCAAATATAATGTAACTTTATCTGTGAAATTTCTTTCATCGTTTTTTTATTGCTTTACACACAAATCTATCCTAGTGCTAATTCTCTTTAGTGCACTTATAATTATAAAACTACACAACCTTCGGTGTAATTCCAGCAATTAATGTAGTATATATAATGTGTGACACTGTAGGAACTCTAATCCTGTTTGTGGAGCCAGATGTACGGTCCATCAGTTAGTGGTGCCTAAGAAGACCAGAGCTCAACCCCAAGGAGACGCTGGAAAATGAAAAAACCAACTCCTAAACCCTTTGAATGTGTTTAGAAAGTGTTTAAATGAATATGTTCTTAGAATAGGGCTTTGGATAAGTATTTTTCCTAAAATTTCTTGTATAATATGTTATATATATATATATATATATATATATATATATATATATATATATTCTTTGCAGTACTGGAGATGAAACCCAGGCTTTTTAGCTTTGCATATACTAGACAGTAACACTCCACCACTAAGCCTTCTCACTCACGGTCTTCATTAACTGATTTCAATTTGATGATTAATGAACTGCAAGTGTGCTGCTTGGCTCAGAATCAAAGTGCTGAGAGGTTATTTGGTTGTGGAGTACTGCTTTCTCACTTATATAGGGCACCTTCTTACTTTGGCCAAGGAGTTAGGTAGATATTAAGGATGCCTTTTCATACAATTGTTAATTTAATCCTATTTCTAATCAGTGCTGAAAGTATTCATGTCTTAGAACCATCATTTTGGCAGTTATATTTTGACAAATAAACACTCAAACTTTAGCACAGTCTGTATATATGTATATATATATATATATATATATATATATATATATATGTTCATCTTAGACACAGTAAAATAATTTGACAAAATCTAAAACCCAGATATGATCACAAAAACACTCTCATAAAAAGAGGAAAGAAGAGATCATTCTCATTCAGCATCAGGAAACACATGCATAGCTAACATCATATTTATGGTGGGAAGTTGTATGATAGCTTCTCAGGATAAAGAACAAGACAGAGATGTCTCCAATCTCTTCTATTAAATACTGTATTTGAGATACTAGTTAATATAATGATACAAGAAAAAGAATTAAAAGGCAACTATATTGGAAATTAAAATGCATTATTTTATTCACAGATCATCTGGCTAATATATACCAGTGAAAGAAATCTATAAAAATTCTATTAAAAATATAAATAAATTTAATAAAATTGTAATCTTAAAAGTTAATATTTAAAATATAAATTGTATTTTTGTTCATTGGTGAAAATAAATTTGGTATTTTTAAAAAACTGAAATATTTCCCAGAATAGACTCAACATTAAGAATTTGAAAGATAAACTTTACTGAAAATGTACGCAACTTTACATAAACCTGAAATTTCTAAAGAACGGTGGGGCAAAAATTCAAAGATGACCTGAATTACTAGACAAGCACTTTATTCACGGTTTGGAAGATACAACACCAGTAAGGCAGCCAGAGCTTCCTAAAATAGTGTATAGGTAGGAGGAGTATATGGTGATTGTGGTCATTAGCTTTAACAGGACACTCATGAGGGATTCAAATTACATTGCTCTTTGCACTTCAATGTTCACAATTTCTTTGTGGATTCAACTTAATAAAAAAAAAACAAACAAAAATTTCCCAGTAGTTCTCACAGCTTGTTGTAGATAAGCTTTAATAAACTTAGAGAAAACTTACACACTTTTGATTTTTCTATCAGCTAAGTCACCTCAGGAAAATGATCTCATTAGGTGTTAGTCCCTACATTTATAGAACAGGAACAAGAGAACCCAGCTGGAACCATGGTTGTTTAGAATGCATGAAGGATTTTACCTGAAGTTCGAGGACAATGCCTGACCTCCAGCATTCAACGCACCTTGAACTTACTCGAAGTCTGAGAGACCAGTCGCTGTTTAAAAGGCAGAGGCCAGGATATTAAAGAACTACAGCCCTTGGTTCCATTTTTACCTATGGCTTATCCTGAGTTTAAGTCATTAAATAATTTATAGAATCTTATGTCACACAATTGAAAAACTCACAGATGGTTACAGAACATGGTACGATTGTTATTTTAAATATCACCTGAATTCTAGTTGATTTCATTGATAAAAATTTAATTTAGACAATAACAGATGTGATAAATATGGAGGACACTTTCTGTCGATAATGGTTTTCCAAAAAAAAAAATAAATATGACTTAACTTCGATGTAAAGCAAGCATTAACAAACATATATGCTATTTGAAACATAGTTTTCTTTTCTCTATTACAAAGACACCCCAAAGTTAGATTTATGTATAAACTTTATTATTGATTGTCAACAATTTCATGACTATTGCAAAGTCAATAACATTCCTAAATCTATGTTTCCTAGTTTTTATAGAGAAAGACTTGGATGGTGTGAATTTCAAAATCATTGCCTGCTTTAAGACAGCATTGTTTGAGGAATGCACAATTATTTGGATGCTTTAATGTGCTATTTGTTAAATAATCTTAGTAAAAAATAATGTTTATTTAGGATATATATGTAACTACTGTTAAATAAATATTATTTATAGTGGTCATTATTTTCAACTTAGATTTTTCTTGTGCGATTTAGATTATCAAAGAATCCAGAGTTTTTTTTTTTTAATTGGGGGAAGAACTAATTAGAAGCAGCAATGCCCATTTTATGACCTCCATATTAAGTCAACTACTTAAAAGAAATCCAGTGATCAGGACAGAAGTGTATGCAGCATTGGCAGCAGGATTAGATTATTAGAATCTTAAAATGTTTATTTTTATCAGTGTTTATACATTCTTGGTTTTCTAGTTTGGTGTCCTTGAAATGCTACTGGTAGAGCATCCAGTTTTACTCTATTCCAGGGAGTGGCAGTATTAAAATGCAGTTGTATAATAGCTGGACTTCTAGGCAATGCATATTTATTTGGAATTGTAAAATGGAGACAAACTAGAAAACCAGTTCACTTGTGTGAGAGTGAGTATAGGTAGGACTTTAAAACATCAACAAGTAGGAGGCATGAGTGGTGTTCATTTGCATCAAGCTTAAAGCTTTAGCTTTGAACAACAAAGACATTGTTCTTTGCCTACTTGCTTAATTCATGTTTGTGCAGATGTCACACGATGCGCACAGATACACTTTGCAGAAGATAGTGCTGACTTGCAATAGGAAATTTAAACTTAATGGTATCTTTGATCTTCTCAAAAACAAGATTAGAAATAATGAACATGTGTTTAAAAAAAGCTCATGAGCAGTTTAGATGTATATCATTTTATGTAGTAAATATAAATGTGACTACACATTGACACACACATATATATATATGAAGACAGATACGCAGAAATATATATACACACCTAATGATATTTTAAAAGAAAGTTCTCAAAATCACAACAAAAGTTGAAAATAGCACTCAGAAAATCTACAAACCTCTAGATGATACCCGAGATATTTTTTTTTTAGAAATGGAAAAATAATTATAAAATATATTGTGTTAATAAATCAGAAAAAGGCGCTAGAAATAATCTCATAAAATGTTATAGTTTAAATAATGCCCTTCATCAGTATTCTTTGTTTAACATTTTATGTTTATTGATAAATGAAGATGCATTTAAATAATTCAGAGAAAACATTAGCTGCAAGCAAGGAATTAATAATTGATAGGGCTGGAAGGACTCTTTTCACTTGGGAAATAGATAATATTAGCTTAATGTGGGGCTGTAGGAACAGAGGAAATGTAATGGATCTGCTGTTTTAAACTGATGATGGTTATTGTGGTCTAAAAGTTGCTACAAAGGCAAAAGTAAGACAGCTCGACCAGTGCAGTAGATTTCACTCATAGGAGCTGACAGTGCAAATTGTGGTCCGATGCTCCAGATTTATAGATGGGAGGAGACCTAACGATCGTGACATGGACTAAGGAGACCAGAAAGAAAAGAAAAATGCTATTTAACCATAATTGGAAAATGGAAAGAATCCTTTGAACACACAAGATGATGAAAATAAAGAGATTTCACTTTTCTCCTTCATGGTGCCTGAGGCTAGAGTGAGAACATGGCCACCTTGCTTTTGACAGGAATCACCCATCAGGGGGTTGTCGTTAGCTTGCCACGGTAGTGCTGCTGCTGCTGCTGCTGCTGCTGCTGCTGCTGCTGCTGCTGCTGCTGCTGCTGTGGCCACTCCAGCTGCACATCAGGCAGTGCCAGCATCTTCTGGGAGTCATGGAGGATGAACAACCCCAGACTGAAAACACACATCTGTTGGCTATTTTCATTTCACCTGTATTTGTCCTGCTCTAAATATTAGAGACTATCCAGTCAAAGACATCTGGGAATTTCAGAGCTATTAAACTTTTCTCTCTCATTTTCCTTTACTTCCCCACCCAGACAAAAGGCTTTCCCTTAAGAGTAGCCAGAGGGAGTTCAAAGACCCCCCCTTAGAAGTCAGTTTTTGCCACCAGAAAAGACTCCAATTTCTCATCAGGTGTGAGGTATAAACATGTCTTCAGCAGTCATGTTTAACTCAGCACAATCTGCAAAAACCACCGTGAACCAAAGAAGTAACCCCTTCCTCA
The DNA here is from genome assembly GCF_018167655.1 of Microtus oregoni. Classification (NCBI taxonomy): domain Eukaryota; kingdom Metazoa; phylum Chordata; class Mammalia; order Rodentia; family Cricetidae; genus Microtus; species Microtus oregoni. The sequence continues at coordinate 16,555,058 of NW_024543090.1, forward strand.
GTCATTTCTCACCGCTGTCATTTGGAGCTCAGAAATCCTGATCTGTGAATGTGTAGATGTAGACATACTTTCAGGAAAGGTACTTCTTTCTTAAAATTTCAGTTAAAAACCCAAGATAATTAGAATCTTAGGCAAGTGTGTGGCTAGAATTCCACAGAAGCGTAGACCTTTGTCCAGTGCCTCTGGTGCCTACTTAATTGGTCCACAGCACACCAACGGCACAACAGAACCTGCCTCTGGACCCCTTTCTCATGAATGCTTTAAACTGACCACTTATGGCATGTGAATAGTTCTGGACTGAATATGTATGGAACATATCCCATATCATATTCTAAGTAATTTTGAAGCTTATTTTTTATTCTTTTTGCTTATTCTCAGGATGAATTTTAATATAAACACACATCACACATATGTAATTTTCTACATATATGTGTATGTATACTTTGCAAATGTCAATTCAACAAACATTCCTCTATATCTTCTCCTAACTTCCCAAACATATATTCATTATCTCAAGCATTAGAAACCAATTACAGATCTCAGTGTTTGTGTATTACTATGCAAAATGCATCCAGCATCCAGAATCGCTGCGTACAAAGAAGCTATGTCTTAGGTGATGGAGATGCTAACTGACACTGAGTCTAAGGTTGTCCCCTTGATTCTTGAAATTTCTAAATGAATTTTGGATGTATTATAAGGAATAGAATCGAATGCTTACTTTTTGGGCACTTAGCTGTATTGCCAGTCTAGGTTATACTCTGAACTGCATTAAGAGCAGAAATGAGTGTATCTTTTGTCCATGGCAAGAACTTGCCGATGTCTTGAGTCAGTCATGAATAGAAACCAAAAGAACAAGAACAATGACGGTTTCAAATCCATGGGAGAAAATCATATGGCCAAAGGAGAAATGCATTTGTACCAGGGGTTCCATTGGAAGAGCCCACGACGTAGATGAATTTCTGCATGATGGATAGATGCTACTTTTGCCAATTACTTTTTTTTATGGCTATAGCCATTTCTATCGCACACCATAAAACACACATATGCATGAGAGTGCGTGTGTACATGTGCACATGCACGCACACACACACACACACACACCCCACATTTGACTTTTGGCTATAGAACTGTATAACTATCGATAAAATTAAGTCAATAAAATTAAGATATCAAATTATATCTGCAGACAAAAATTCAGAAGCTAAATTTGTTGTTCCTCCAGATTTATAAACTAGATGAAGCATTTTGCAAAAGTAAAGCATGATATAATTTAACATCTCATGTATGTAAGGAAAGTACAAATTAAAATAGCTTAAGGTAAATATTAAACATATATTATTACCATTAAATTAAATATCAACTATTCTCATGCTTTTTTAATTAAAATAATTCACATTGGGTTCTTTTTATCCTCAAACTTACTAACAAGGAAAGGAATGCATATGCAGGAAAAAATTCACATCATTAAATCCCTACCGACACTCCCTAACCTCTGTTACACAGAGATTTGATGCAGGGGAAACAAACCCCAAGACCTCCAACTCACCATGGCCACAATCTGAAGTGCACTAAAGATGTGAAAACATACTAGCCTCAGCCAAGTTTTCCCACTGGTTCCCAAGCTGGTCATGAAAGCAGCCCACTCAACCCTTAAAAAAACACACATTTCTCAGTCTCTCTAGGTTGAACTTTGGGCTTTCTCTAAGGGTTAAAATGGGACATTTTAGTTTAATTATAGGTAGCAAAGAGGAGGTAAGGGAGATAGAAGACACCACACCAAAACTAAAAAAGGACATTCAATGACATTTTGGTAATAAGGGTGCAATGGGAATATCATGGGCCAAGTCTTTGAATCGCGTCTCCTGCAGATTCAAAGATTTCTCTGACCTACAAAACAGTCCCCTGAGTTCTAAATTTATTGTTGATGTTATTACCTTAAAGTTGTGCCTCAGCATCTCTATATTCTATCACAAATCTATATCTAATATTGAGTTTCAGAATTGCAGTGTGAGGTTGTTGTAAGAAATTATCTTCTAATCCAAGCTGCTACCATTTCCCTGAGATCAGCTGTGCCTATCTGCTGGAGCCCATCATGAGCAGCCTGTGAACTGCTGACATCCCTCAGAGAGAGAGTGTGAGTGGAGAGGGGTGTGGGACTATCACCTGTGTGTCCAACTGCTCCTCCCAGCCATTTGGACGCAATTCTGGCCTAACTGTATGTGACCTTGGGGTCTCCGAGAAAGGCTGGAGCTTCTACAGGAAAGGGGTCATCTATAGGACTATAGAGAAAGCCATCATCTTCCAGAGTAGCTGTGTCGGGGTCACCAAGACTCTTGTCAGTAAGCCCTCGCCTATTCTCTGTAATTCAGCCCAGTAAAGTTGTTAGTTATCTGGCGTGAACCGTGCTGGAGGTATAGTACTCTGTCTCTTGACCTTAAGAGGAGCAAGATGGAATAGCAAACATTTCCCTCAGGGAAAGAATTTCAGCCACAGAGGTATTGGGGAGCAGTGATTTTACACCCTGCATTTTACTTACTCTTAGCATGCCATTTTGTTGGGTAAGCCACCAAAAATGGTAGACACACATGTTGGAGAATTTGCTTTTCAAACTGTGTACTGATTTTAATAGCATGGTTGCTGTTGTTCAGAAAGTGATGACTTGAAAGGATCAAGACAACAAACAGCTGAATCAGGAGGGGCCAGGGCGCGACACAATCGTCTAGCTATAGTCAGCTAATGCAGATAGAACACAGGGTCACTTTACAAAGGCGAGTTACCAGTAAACAAGCCAGGATCTCAGCCAAATGCTTCTCAGCCCGATTTATGTTTGTTAACCCATGAATGTTCTCTTCTCTCAAAGTTTCTTTTCTTTTTATCCTATGCACAAATGATGCACACATACACACAGTGCTATTTATGAGGAACAATAAGAAAATCAAATAAAGAAAAATCCATCATGCCTATCACAGGCAGACTGTGATGAAGAGCAGAAAATAGAGCATGGGCAACCAGAGAAACACTTCTCCAGCTCCTTAGCTCCAGCTCATCTGATCTGGAGGAGGAAGTCCAGACAGCGCCTAGAGTTTGCCTTTGTTTCGGCTATCTCTTAATTTCTTGTCTACTTGTTTTACTGACAAAGGCCTGTGAGCTAACCTGAAAGGTATGTTGAGACAGACAATGATGTCTTCATCAGAGATAGAATAATTAGATCTAATTTTAGAAGACTCAGAAGCGGCAGACCAAAACTGATAGCTAACACAGGCATTAGGGACTGTGGGCTAATGTACTATCCCCAAAGTAAGGCATATCTTTGAAATCTTCTATTTTAAACTAAAAGGTAATGCACAATCTACGTCACTAAATGGCTTATCCTAATACTAAAACACTCAAATTCAACACTATTTCAATTATCCTACAAAGCCTCCCAACAATTTGTTGCTCTAGAAAGAGGCACTGTTTTATTCTTTTATTTCAATGATACTCCAACACTGCAAAACACTTCCCAGGAGAGGATGTAGGCCATTTGAAGCCACATGCATCCCTATAAACTTCAGAATAGGCTTTACAAGGAAGATAAGTGAGAGAATTCTGGTATCATTTAGCAGATTTCAAAAATTAAGCTCAGAGAAATGAAGTTCATAATGCCCTCTTCTAGCCAGTTACAACCTCAGGATTTAAATCTGGGATCTTTCATTCCATCGATTTTTTTCCTCTTTGGAGAAAATGTGACAGTTAATTTAAAATTAATCAACCAACTAATCAGCATTTAAAAACTCTCACATTCTACAATCCTTTAGACAAAACTTTAGCTCCAAGATTTGACATGCCATTCACATACAGTCTGAACTGGAGGTTCTCTTCCCGATTCCTTCTTTAATGTAGTGGCTTCAATTTTTTTGTATGTGTTAAAAATGTCTGCTGTTTATATTAAGTTCTATTTCCAATAGTGGGGGAAGTAGGGTAGGAATATCAATTCTACAGATTTTATTTTTGAAGTATAAGTCATCTAAAAATATAAGTTCCAGGTTTTTGTCTTGTGATAAAAAAAACAACAACAACAACAAAAAAAACAGAAACAAAACTACCATCTCCAAAGTACTTTTCTCAATTTCTAGAAAACTTTATTTTAGTTCCTCACTTTTGTTCCTAAGTCAAGGACAATATTCCAGCCATTCTACTCCCAAAGCCCATAAGTCACAGGTATCATTTAATCAATCAGGTTTGCCCTGTGTTTTGAACAGCAAATAAATTTAGCTTGTGAAACTAGCAAGGATAAACCATTGCCAATACATGTATGTCAATAAGTCAATAGCCACAGTCTCATGGTCTGTGCCACCTCTACTCATAAATCTGTCTTTCACTCCTGCAGTATTTCCCTTGGATCACTATAGCACACTTCTTCCTGACTAGTCATCTACAAATGAAGCAGCCGAGTACTGTGCAGATCACTTAGTCTGGATGGCCGAGCCAAAGCTTCTATGGTCTAGCTTCAACCTTTGTCTCCTCAGCTTTCTCTGCTTCTCAGCGAGGACAGGCCTGGTTTTACTTAGCCTGACACATGACACTGGTGATACTCAGGCAAATTTTCTAGCCTTGCCTACCCTACTGATGGCTGTTGATTGGGCAAGACTCCAGAAACCTCTCTGTCCCCCCAACATGAGTATGTTATTGGTTTGTTTTCCCTTTCCTCCATCCTCTCTTTACTCCTCCCACGCCACTGTTAAAGATTCACTCCATCTTTTCCAGAGATCTCTGTCCTTGAAAATTCCCTTTGCCTTCTCCCCTAGATCCGGAGTCCCCTTTGGAACACTCACAGCGTATATTACACACGGTGTCATATGATACCTATTGCTGGCTTGTCGTAATTATCCTACTTGGTTCCCAGTTCCTCTGGGACCTTAATCATCTTCGTTTCACCCACAGTGTCTAATATAATATTATTCATAAGGCAATAACCAAATCTTGTTCCTTTTAGAGCGCTAATTGTATAAGAGGCTTATTATGTAACAGATAACCTAGAAAAATCAATCAAAAGGAATTCTATCTTACCCACTTCATGTCTTTCCCATTTTTATGTTCTCTCAAATTACAATGCTCCTGGTTTAATAATACCATAAGTTAAGCTCCTCATCAGGACATTAAATATAAATAAATTAGTTTAGATGAATCCAAATGATAAATTGTTTTCCATATAAAAATTATTAAATTCAAATTAAGAAAATATCTTTACCCAATTAATTCTCTGCACTCCAAGTAGAGATTTCGGTATTGTTTCTTGCTTGAAAATGGTGTGTTCTTCCCAGCTGTTTTTATAATCAGGATCTAATACCTCTTCTTGTCCCTTTTTATTTTTGTCCTCTCTTGGATTACATTGTTGACCTCACTGATTAGTGGGGGTCTTCTATACACCACCTGGGTCTCCCTAGAACAATGCATGGGGGTCTTGTTCTTAACTTCATGACATGTGAACTCTCTAGCTGCTTCTCCTCACACTTACGAATCCACAGATTACCAAAACTTACTCTTAACAGGAGTTAATTTCCAAACATTTTATCTGGAGGGCAGGCCATCCCAGAGATAATTCCCACCTCTCTTCCTTCATGTTGGCCCATCTTCCTCTTAATCAGACATAGAAAGGCAGCTGTGTTTATAGTCCTAAGTAAAACTGGATTCAAATACTGATTTTCTGTATCCTGCCTGTGTGCCTTTGGACAGAGTGTATAAATTCTCAGGGATTTAAACATGTTGATAAGAATACTTAAAACAATGTATGTAAAACATTTAAACACACACCTGATAATCACTTGATTCTATATGCAAAATTGATTCTGTGGCAAGGAGGAAAAACTATTCTAGATTAAAAACTATGAAATACAAGATTAAAGTGAGAAGAATGTAAATTAGGACCAGAGGGATTAGGATAACCTAACAAAGGAACCATGTTGATATAAGAAAATACAGCAGAGATGGACAATGGGGAATGTCACAATAAGAAATACAACAAAAGTATATGCTCAACTATGTTCATGGCAGCATTGTTTGTAATAGCCAGAACCTGGAAACAACCTAGATGCCCTTCAACGGAAGAATGGATGAAGAAAGTATGGAATATATACATATTAGAGTATTACTCAGCAGTAAAAAACAAGGACTTCTTGAATTTTGCATACAAATGGATGGAAATAGAAAACACTATCCTGAGTGAGGTAAGCCAGACCCAAAAAGAGGAACATGGGATGTACTCACTCATATTTGGTTTCTAGCCATAAATAAAGGACATTGAGCCTATAATTCATGTTCCTAGAGAAGCTAAATAAGGTGAATCCAAAGACAAACACATAGGCATCCTCCTGAATATTAACCTTCATCAGGCGATGAAAGGAGACAGAGACAGAGACCCACACGGGAGCACCGGACAGAAATCTCAAGGTCCAAATCAGGAGCAGAAGGAGACGGAGCACGAGCAAGGAACTCAGGACCACGAGGGGTGCACCCACACACTAAGACAATGGGGATGTTCTATTGGGATCTCACCAAGGCCAGCTGGCCTAGGTCTGAAAAAGCATGGGATAAATCCGGACTAGCTGAACATAGCGGACAATGAGGAATACTGAGAATTCAAGAACAATTGCAGTGGGTTTTTGATCCTACTACACGTACTGGCTTTGTGGGAGCCTAGGCAGTTTGAATGCTCACCTTACGAGACCTGGATAGAGGTGGGCAGTCCTTGGGCTTCCCACAGGTCAGGGAACCCTGATTGCTCTTCGAGCAGATGGGGGGGGGGGACTTGATCGGGGGAGGGGGAGGGAAATGGGAAGCGGTTGTGGGGACGAGGCAGAAATCCTTAATAAATAAATAAATTAAAAAAATAAAAAAAAAAAGAAATAAGTAAAGGAGCTCTCTTGCAAGTTCCAAAGGATGATGGCATATGTAAGAAAAGCATGCTATATCAAATGTTGTGTTATTTGAAAATGGGTTTACTTTATTTAAGTGCATGTGTGTGTGTGTGTGCGCGCGCGCATCCCACAGCACATAGGTGGAAGTCAGAGAAAAATGTGTGGCAGTTGGCTTTCGCCTTCTACCATGTTTGTTGAGTGCCTCTACAAATTAAGCTATCTTGTCTGCCCAAGAGATTACATTCTGTGAGTAGCTTGTAAAAGAGATTGAAGGTTGGGAAGATTGAGCTGGAGGATGTTAGGAAGTTCAGCAGCCTGCTTTCCTTGTTCCCCAACTCAGATGTAGATCTACTACAGTAGCCTGAGTTTCTAGAATGGCAATAGAAGCTAGCTTGACAAACACTTCTCTTTAATACATCCCAACTCCATTCACTAATGCATCAATGCTCACAGGCCCAGGTGCCACTGGAACTGCAATGGCAGCGATGCTGTCCTTATTTTTCCATCATAAAAGAGCTTTGCCTTAGAGAAAATCTCTACCCTTATATCTAATACAGCCTGAATTAGAATGGCTTTCAAAGAATTTATTGCTAGATTATTTACATCTCTTCAGACACCTAAAGTATCTAGGTAAATATTTAACTGATCATTGGGTTTTATGATTGATTTTTGAACACAGATAAGCATAAATGGATTTGTCCCAAAGCCTTGCCACCGGCATGGGTGGAAAGATGGAGGTTGTTCCATTTCTCCTTCTGGGAATTAAGATTGCAAAGTAAAAGACAGGCTTTCCATTCCTTTTCTACCCTTAAATGCAATGCAACAATCCCACTCTTTTTTTATTCAGCAAGTTTAGGGTTTTGTTTTTTAAAGAAGAAAAATATCTTGATAATTTTAAGGGTCTTACAAAAAATGCTATGCCGGACTTCCATTGATAAAAAGGAGAAAGAGAAAAGGAAATAGATTTGGAATGTCGGTTTGCCCTTAAGTGATGTATTAGCTACAAGAAATCTCATTACAATTTGATGCCTGAATACCTTGAAGGAAAGATCTTATATTGTGAAGGTAGCATATGTGTCATGTGAGGTAAGTACTTACTTTTATTGAATAGGTAAGTATATAATAGCTAAAAGCCCCATAAATCAGCTAAATGTTCTCTCAATTTATAGAGAATATTTGATCTGAGAACATTACTGTCTGGTGAGCGACGGGAAGGAAAAGGAGACACGAAATGCAATAGAGATGGATATGGTGACTAATTTCTCTGGATTCAAAGGATCCGATTTCAAGTCACAAATGGACAACCTGCCTTGCTTTTGTGCTGTCTACAGACTGCCCAGGCACTTTTAAAAATTGAAGACTTGCAAATTAGATGTGGTGAATGGTGAGTTACATGCATATAACCAAATCACTCCAGGGGGACGTCCAAAAATAACGGGAACAGATAGAGGCAGCGTGGGATATATTTGAGGAAGTCATTTTTCATTGGACTTTTTATTTAAGCAAATTGAATGGTGATGAAAGAAAAAAAGCAAGTGTATTTGGTCAATATCTGTCAGAATGCCGGGCTCATCAGCAGGGCAGGGACGTGCTCTGTCTGGCAGCTAGGAATAAAGGATGGATTTAAATTGCCCAGAGGGTGACCTGGCATTTGCCTAGAGACCAAAAACGTGTCTTGGATTATTTTCTCCTTTTCTATAGAAGAAGAAAGGTGGCAGCTACTTGACAACCTTAGACATTCCTCATTGCCTTTCTCAGCAACATTTTACTCTCCAAGAGACATACATTCTTATAGATGGAAAATCTCACTCTTTGTCTTTATTTTCTTTTATAATTAGCATCTTACTGCCCCTCTTTTTTTTTCCCCCTGTGGCCAAATATTTGACTGAGATATTTGGATCTACTGACTTCCTTTTTCTCATTACCTCCCTAAGCCATCTGCAGTCTGGCTTTCATCGCCATGGCTGACACTACTTCCTAGACACAAGAGGTCTATTTTCAAGAGTTAGGAGTGTGTTGCATTGTGGAAAAGACTCTTGAAACTGACATGAGACCTTCAGCTCATAACTATTGTTATTTGCTCACTAGAAGATTATTTCAATTAGCTATGCTCCCTTTTGTCCCCCATGTGGGACTTATCTCAGGGACCATCTCCTGGGTAGTTTGCAAGGTTAACTGACAAATTCATTGACCGGCTCACATCCCGGTGGTATTCTTTCTCTGAAGAATAAAACCAGTAACACAGAGAGGGAGAGAGAAGAATGAGGGGGAAAGAATAAAAAGATTCAAAATATCATGGAGGTTCAACAATCCTAAGATCTGATTCCCAAGGAAGACTCACAAGAAAGTCAATGAAGTGGTTGCAGTCTGAAGCCAGACAGGTGTGAGGCATAGAACACTTACCTTTCAGTTCCCATCACCAAGGTAAAAATACCACACCCAAGTTCTCTATCAGGTAGTTCCTCTCTTATTTGGGAAAGGTCAGTCCTTTATTCTCTTTAGAAGTCAATGAAGCTGGTCCATAAAGGAAAAGCTATTTGTTTTACTTAAATGTGATTGAAATGCTAGTCTCATCAAGAAGCACCCTCAGAGACACACCCAGAATAATCTTCACTACTGATCTGAGAAACCAATACAAGGTGACTTAATGCCCCATTGGAGCCTCAATGTTAGCAAATTTTTAATAAATATCACTTTCTTCAGAGAATTCTTAAACTGGTGATCCATTAGCAAATGTCAGCGTCCAATATTTTCTTACTGAGTAATGGCTTGGTTGCTATTTATTCTTGAATTTTGAGCTATAAGTGAGCATACACTCACCTGTGTGGTTCAGACAGAATCTTACCTATTCTAATACACAGGAATGTCAGAATATTTTCATGCCACATGCTTTTCTGGGGGTTTCAACTTACAACACCAGATAACCAAATCTACATATCATTGTGTTTCTTCTTCTTGCTCATCCTTATAGACCATTCGGAAAAAAACATGACAGTACCCAAATCCTCCTAGGTCTTCAAAATCCCTAAGCACTGCCTTCTCTTACTCCTGTTTCTTGAGTTCCCTGAACTAACAAATTTATTTCCTTGTCATTGTGATAACTGGCAAAGTTTTGAGGGGAGTACAGATGGATGTATTCATAGGTGTACAGACACATGGATGGATGAATAGGTAAATAACTGCAGAGTCGAAGCAGGAACAAGAACAGTGAGAACGATTGGTCTTTAACAGAGCATAGGATGGAAGATAAAAGGGAGGAGGGACTTCCAAAAAGAAACAACTCAACATACAAAGTTTGCAAATGAACATTGGGTAGGCTGATCCTCATCTTTACTGTGGTCTTAATGATAGAAAGAACACAATGCTATGAGAATTCAGTGGGTTAATGTTCATTGAGTTTGTTTTCGGTGCTAGGAACAGAATTAGCAATCAGAAAGTGTTCTATTACAATTATTATACTTGAAGAAAACAGTTCCTAAAATATCTACTTAAAATAAAATATGCCAAACTTGTCTTTGTTAATATTGAGCACGCATGGTTTAATTATTTATTACTCTAAGGAATATTTGGAAAGTGCGACAGCATTTTAGGAAACAAGAGGATACTTTAAAACTCCGTGTTCTCACCTGTTGATAACTTACCTTCAATAATTTAAAGTATGTATTATTTAAAAATGCTGCTCATGTAGAAGGCCATACTATGATAAATTCGGGTATTAGCTGCCTGTGAACTTTTGAACCTGTTGTGGGATTGAATCCACAACCAATACAGAAACGTTTCTTGTCATTTTATAATTCATGAAGTTAAGTATCTTCTGCGTGCTATGGTTATTGAGGGAAAGGTATTGAACTGGTAAGGTTGAAGTCCAAATGGATCCTTCAGGTACCTACAAAATGTTGATTTGTGAAAGCAGCGTTGTATATCTTCTTGGGTTTATCACCTAGTAAGATTTATATTGTGGCAAAACTTTCAATGTAGCCTGGTTTTGCCCTCTGATTATGAGGCCTCACTGTTTGATAGGGTCATTTTTCTTCCTCTTATTTCTTTTTCTCCCAGCTACCTTTTTTCCCTTTAATTAAGGTAACACATTCAAATCAAATTCTTCAAAACTTACCCTTTCATATTAGTTATTTTCTTTTGGCTAAACATTTCACAAATCTTCAGACTGGACCAGAAAAGAAAGTCCCCTTAATCAAATAATAATCAAACTCTCTACATTCAGAATAAAAAAAAAGAATATTAAGAGATGCAAAGGGAAAATGTCAAGTAACAATAAAGGTCGACATATTAGAATTACACCCGACTTCTCAATAGAGAATCTAAAAGCTAGAAAGGCCAGGACAGATGAAAAATGGAGACCTTGATGACTGGCACCAAAATATAGTTGGCTTTTATTGTTGTTGTTGTTGTTTTACACTTTGCTCTTTGGGGGCTCACCACCCAGCTCACAAATAAACATAAGGAGACATATTCTTACTTATGAATGCCTGGTGAGCATTCTTGAGTATGCCATAAGTGAACTCCATCACTTACTGGATGAAGGCTCTCTGTTGGCACTCACGGTAGTCACCAGTTTGATTACAGGAGACCAGTTCAGGCAACTTCTCCACTAATGCTAGGAATCTTAGCTGGGGTCATCCTTGTGGGTTCCTGGGAGTTTCCCTGGCAACAAGTTTCTCCATAACCCCAAAATGCCCCCCTCTATGAAGATCTCTCTTCAATACTTCCCCCTCCATCCAGCCCCCAAGTGGATCAACCGGATCATTGATTTTATCATCCCCCTATCACCTCTCCTCCATCTACCCCTCCCCGAGTTTACTTAGGAGATATCATCTATTTTCCCTTCCCAGGGAAATCTATGCATCACTCTCAGGGGTCCTCTTTGTTATCTACCTTCTCTGGAGCTGTGGGTTGTAGCTTGGTTATCCTTTGCTTTAAATCTAATATCCACTTATGAGTGAGTACATACCATGTTTGTCATTTTGGATCTGGTTTACCTCACTCGGGATAATTGTTTTACAGTTTGATCCATTTGCCTGCAAATTTCATAATGTTATTTTTTTTACCAATGATTAATACTCCACTATAAATGTACCACATTTTCTTTATCCATTCTTCAGGTGAGGGACATCTAGGTTGTTTCCAGGTTCTGGCTATTACAAATAACCAACCAGCTTTTCTTAAATCCCATTTACCTTTTGTCTCTGGGTTTTTATCTTCCTCTATTTCTGTGTATCTTTTCATTTCATCTTACATGAAAGACTGTGTAGCTGGGTGACTGGACCCGAATGTCCTTCTCTGCTTCTTTTATCGATCCTCGATCTCTTCTCCTCTCTTATTTATTCTCTCTTCCTTGCCAGCCTTGCCTATTTCTTTCTCCTGCCTGCTGTTAGCTGTTCAACTTTCTATTGGATCAATCAGATGCTTTAGACAGGCAAAGTAACACAGCTTCACAGAATTAAATAAAGGTAGCAACACATCTTTGCATTATTAAACAAATGTTCCACAGCATACACAAATGTAATACATCTTCAAGTAATATTCCACAACATTCTTAATCAAATAACATTCAACACATTAAGCATATAAACAAAGAATATTAAAAGCTGCAAGGGAAAAATGTCAAGTAACAAATAAGGGCAAACCTATGAGAATTACACCAGAGTTCTCAAAGAAGACTCTAAAAGCCTGAAGGGCTGAGACAGATGACCTGCAAACTCTGAGACCACAGATTCCAGCCGTGACTACTTTGTAAACAAAACTTTCATCACCATAGATGATAAAACAAGATATTACATGACAAAGTCAAACTTGACAGTATCTATCCACAAATCTGTCCCTATACAAGGTACTAAAAGGAATTAATACTTCAACCCAAGATGTTGAATTGCACTCATGAGAAGAGAGGAAAAAGAATAATCTCCCACCAGCACAGCCGAAAACAAGGAACAAACATAACACATACCACTACCACCACTACCATCAGAAACAACTAAAGAACAGTTGTGAAATAACAAAAATTAAATAGCATGGGCGAACAGAATGAATGAAAAACAGGATCCATCCTTCTGCTGTGTACAAGAAACATACCTTAATATCAAAGGTAGATATTTCCTCAAAGCAAAGGGTTGGGAAAAGATTTTATTTTTCATGAGTTTTAAATACCCCAATTCAAAGAGGAGGGAAAAAATAAAAGACTCTTTGCCAAGATATAAGGAGCAAACTAAGAAATCACCTTTTCAATGTCCAAAGCATCAAATAACCAGACCCTAAGTCAAAACACTCTGTTAGTAGTCACACTTTGGGTCAAATGTCTTGTCAATAACCTTGAAGGAGTATGAAGAGGCCTAAACTTGCTGACCTTTGGTCAAGGTGGGACGAGTTCACATCTGTGGTCTCCAACACTTCTACAACTGATAAATTCCTTCAGTGAAATGGCTGTGTACAAGCTTAAGTTAAAAAAAAAAAAGAATCAGTTGCCCTCCTATATACAAGTGGCAAGTGGACTGCAAAAGAAATCAGGGAAACAACACCCATACCAATATCCACAAATAATAATAAAAAATCTTGGGGTAACTCTAACCAAGCAAGCAAGAGAAGTATATGAAAAGAACTTTAAGTCTTGAAGATATCAGAAAATAGAAAGATCTCCCATGCTCATGGATCAGTAGGATTGGCATCGTTAAAATGGCCAACTTACCAAAAGCAATCTATAAATTCAATGTAGCTACCACCAAAACTCCAACCCAATTCTTTATGAACTGTGTTTGACCAATACTCAACTTCATATTTTCTGGAGAGAATGTGAAGTGAGGGGAACACGTATCCATTGCTGTTTGGAATGCACAACCACTTTGGAAATCAGTGTGGCAGTTTCTCAGAAAATTGGGAATGAACCTACCTCAAGATCCAGCAATACGACTCTTGGGCATATACCCAAAAGATGCTCAATCATACTACAAAGACATTTGTTCAACTATGTTTATAGTAGCATTGTTTATAACAACCAGAAACTGGAAACAACCTAAATGCCCATCAACCATAGAATGGATAAAGAAAATGTGGCACATTTACACATTAGAGTACTACTCGATGGTAAAAAACAATGACATCTTGAAATTTACAAGCAAATGGATGGAGCTAGAAAACACCATCCTGAGTGCGTAACCCAGACCCACAAAGATGAATATCGTATGTGCTCACTCATAAGTGGATACTAGCTATAAACAAAGGATATTGAGCCTATGATTCATGATCCTAGAGATGCTAAGTAACAAGGTGAACCCTTAGAAAAACACATATAGATCTACCTGGAAAGTCAAAGTAGACAAGATTGCTTGACAAAATTGGGACCGTGGGAGTGGGGGAGAAGGAAATGTGGAGGAGAATAGAAGGAGAAAAGAGGATGGGGGAGGAGAACTTGAGGGAATGGGATAGTTGAGATGTAGGAAGGACAGAGATGAGAGCAAGGAAAGAGATATCTTGGTTGAGGGAGCCATTATGGGACTAGCAAGAAATCTGGCTCTAGAGAAATTCCCAGGAATCCACAATGATGACCTCAGAAAATACCCTCAGCAATAGAGGAGAGGGTGCCCAAACTGACCTTGCCCTGTAGTCAGACTGATGAATATCTTAAATATCACCATAGAACCTTCATCCAGGAACTGATGGAAACAGAGACAGAGACCCACATCAGAGAACTGGATTGAGCTTCCAAAGTAGAGTTGATGAGTGGGAGGAATGAGATTATGAGCAAGGAGGTCAAAGCTATGGTGGGTATAACAACTGAAACAGTCTACCTGAACTAATGGGAGCTCACCAACTCAAGCTGGGCAGGGAAGGAACAAACATAGATCTAAACTAGTACCTCTGAATGTGGTTGACAGTTACATGGCTGGGGCAGACTGAGGGGCCACTGGCAATGGCATCAGGATTTATCCCTACTGCTTATACTGGCTTATTGAGAACCTGTTCTCTTTGGATAAATACCTTGCTCAGCCTAGAGATGGTAGGGAGGTCCTTGAACTTACCCTAAAGCAATGTGCCTTACCCTCTCTGGAGTGGATGGGGGAAGGGGTGGGTGATAAATGAAGGAATGGGAAGAGGGAAAGGAGTAGTAACTTGGATTGGTATATATTATGAAAAAAGATAGTTTGTTTTCTTTTTTTAAAAAAAGAAAAGAAAAATGAAAATACCCAGGATAATCAAAAGAATCCTATACAATAAAAGAATGTCCAGAGTTATCACCATCCCTGATTTCAAGCTGTACTACAGAGCTATAGTAATAAAAACTGAGAGTATTGGCATAAAAATAGGCAGGTTGATCAATGGAATTGAATCAAAGATCCAGACACAAATCTACACAGCTATAAACAACATGATTTTTATAAAGAAGCCAGAAATATATAATAAAAAGAGAAATGTCTTCAACAAATAGTGCTGGCATAACTGAATGTAGACATGGAGAAGAATACAAAGGGATCTAACTATCACACACACACACACACACACACACACACACACACACACACACAAAACCCAAATTCATGTGGATATAAGACTTCAACATAAATCCAAATACAATGAACTAGATAGAAGAGAAAGTGAGAAATAACCTTGAACAAATTGGCACATGAAACAACTTCCTGAATAAAACACAGATAATGTAGAAACTAAAATCAACAATTAATTAATAGGACTTCATGAAACTGAAAACCTTTTCTAAGATAAAGGACACTGCAAATAAGACAAAAAGCAGTTTATAGAAAGGGAAAATATCTTCACCAACCCCACATCTGACAGAGGACTAATCTCTAAAATATATAAAGAACTCAAGAAACTAGACACCAACAAACCAAACAATCCATTTTTAAAAAATGTGATACAGATATACACATAGAATTCTCAACAGGAGAGTCTCAAATAGCTGAGAAATGGTTAAAAAAATGTTTGACATCATTAGCTCAGAGGTAGATGCAAATCAAGTTGACTCTCAGATTCCTAATTACACCTGTCAATGACTATGACCAAGAACACAGTGACAGCTCATTCTGGAGAGGATTTAGAGCAAGGGGAACAGTCCTCCATTGCTGACATAGGTGCAAACTTGGAAAGGAATATGGTGGTTTTTCAGAAAATTGGGAATCAGCCTACCTCAAGATCCAGTTTTGAGCATATACCCAAAGTATGTTCAATCATACCATAAGGGTATTTGCTCAGCTATGTTCTCAGAAACAATCTGTAATAGCCAGAAACTAGAAGCAACCTAGATGTTGCACAACTGAATAATGGATAAAGAAAATGTGTTACATTTACATAATGGAGTATTACTTTGCTGATAAAAACAATCACATCATGAAATTTGCAGGCAAATGGATGGAACTAGAAAGAAATCATGCTGAATGAAGTAACTCAGAGCCAGAAAGGAACGCACAGTATGTACTCACTTGTAAATGGATATTAGCTTTAAAGTAAAGGATAATCATGCTACAATCCACAGACAGAGTGATGCTAGGTAACAAGGAAGGATCAAGGGGAGTTGAGCAGATGCTCCTGGAAGAAGAAATAATAAATTTTACGTGTGTACTAGGGGTGGATGGAGATGAGAATAAGCAGTATCAGGTGATGTTGGAAAGGATGGAGGGAGAAAGTACTGGGAGAGTTGACTGGAAAGCCTAGTGCAATGAAAACTCCCTAGAATCTATGAGGGCAGCCCTAATAAAGACTCCTAGTAATAAAAGATACAGAGCCTAACTAGCCATCTTCTGTAAACAGGAAAGGCTTCCAGTGGAGAGACTAGAACATCGACCCAGCCACAAAACCTTTGACCTACAAATTGTCCTACTTTCAATATGTACTGTGGTAAAGGGAGCACAGAACTTGTGGGAGTAGCCAACCAGTAGCTGGTCCAATTTGAGACCCACATCACAAGAGGAAACACATGCCTGGCAATGCCTGGAGGTTCAAAAATGAGAGCCTGGATAGCCCAGAGACTTAGGATAGAACCAAACACAATTGAACAACAATAACAACAAAAAAATTTCAGCAAAATAATTCCTAATGGTATTCTGCTATACTCATAGATTGGTGCCTAGCTTAATCATCATCAGAGAGGCTTCATTCAGCAACTGATTGGAACAGAGGTGAAGAAGCACAGCCAAACATTAGACCAAAGTTGGGGAATCCCATGGAAGAAGGGGAAGGATTATAGGAACCAGAGCAGTCAAGGGCACCATAAGAATACAGCCCACAGAATCATCAAACCTGGTCCCATAGGAGCTTACAGAGACTAAAGCAACAATAAGATAGTCTATATGGGCTAACCTAGGTCCTTTTCATATATGGTGCAATTGTATAGCTTGTTGTTCTTGTGAGATTCCTAACCATGAGAGTAGAGGCTGTCTCTGTATCTTTTGTCTGCTCTTGGGACCCTCTTCCTCCTGCTGGGTTGTCTCATCTAGCCTTGATATGTGAGGATATGCCTAGTCTTATTATAACTTGTTATGCCATATTTGGTTGATATCCTTAGAAGGCCTCTTCTTTTCTAAAGAAAAATGGATGAGTGGATCTGGAAAAGAGGGGAGGTGGGTGGTAAGAGTGACAGGGAGGAGAAGAGGGAGAATAAACTGTGTTTGAGATGGAATATGTGAGAGAAAAATAAAAATAAATTAAAAAAATGATTTTTGGATGGGTGAAGTGTAATGTATGGGTTGATTTTCATTAAATTTTAAGTAAGTTGAGTTTAAAAGTGCCTCTGCCCAAAGACATTGTTTTTTTCAATTTTCTGAAGTAAAAATGTTTGAGGGATTATATGGATAATGAATTGGGTTCATCAAAATTACGTGAAAACCAATCACAAATGAGTTTAAATTGTCTAAATTTCTTTAATGGCTATTTCAGCTTGTTCTTTTCTGACAATCCTTCAACAAAATAAAGCACACAAGCAGTTTAGATTATCTGTGAAAAATGAGCTGTTGGCACAGGTGCCAGAGCAGCACCAGAGAACAGATGTCTGTATCTAACTCACCTTACTAGCAGAAGTGTTTTACCAGTGACTCTGTCCTCAGTGTATCCATAGAGTATAACATAAATCAGCATGTCCCAGTAGACCAAGGTATGAGTGGAAAACTGCATATAGTTCTTTTGACGTGCAAGACAAATGGATTTTATATCTTAATTTAATATTTAGTGAGAATGTTTCTCCAGATATAGCTAAAACATTTTGCATTCCTAAGTATACTAAAATGTGTTCTTTGTTAGTGTTACAAGTTGACTAGGAAATCTTTTCAGTAAACTAGTAGAAAATTCTACAGATTTGGATTTTCAAAATGAATAAATTTATTTAAGGTTTTGGAGGTTTCTAATCATATGCATATTATTTAATCACACACATCCAATTACACATCCTTCTACAATACAATAGAATCACAAAGCATCTTTGTCTACCTAGAGAGTAGTAATAAAAGTAAGAATTTTGATTTGTAAATACTGAGCCAATTTGAGTATGGATATGATCCAACAGTGTAGCTAAAAATACAGCGTAAAATATAGAAATGGTTGTATAGTAGTAATAAACTCCAAGCATGACAAAAGATGGATAATGAAAGGGAAAATAAGCAAGTTTAATATGTCAAAGATAACAACATATCACAGCAAAATAATCCAGTTTTCTACTTCAGTGTCTGACAACAAATTCTAAAAGTAGATAGTTTATCAGAGACTACTAAATATTAACAATGCAAGGAAGTCCACAGATTCTAATTTTATTCAAATGATCCAAGAAATCCTATAAGCATCACTCAAGACCCTTAGTCCTTATAGAAAACCTGTTGACTATGTGTTTTTGACACAACATTGATGTGGGATTCTCCTCTATATGCTGTGATTACCATTAATGAATAAAGAAGCTGCTTTGGGCCTGTTGATAGGGCAGAATTTAGGTAGGCAAAGAAAACTAAACTGAATGCTGGGAGAAAGAACAGTGGAGTCAGAGAGAAGCCATGTAGCCCACTGGAGACAGATGCCAGTACTTTACCCGGTAAGCCACAGCCACGTGGTGATACATAGATTAATGGAAATGGGTTAAATTAAGATGTAAGTGTTAGCCAATAAGAAGCTAGAGCTAATGGCCCAAGCAGTGATTTAATTAATATAGTTTCTGTGTGATTATTTCTGGGCTAAGTGGAAGGGACAAACAAGCAGTCTCCTCCTACAACACAACACAGCATGAAACTCTAAAAGTAAATATTAGCCTAGAAATATGTGTTATAGATAAGTGTTTTTTTTTTCTCTTATGGCCAAATTTGCTCAACAGGATGAACGTAAAAGAGAAAAATGATGTTTTCTGACTCTCTGATGATAACCCACCTGCTCTGAAGCCGGACTGTGATACTCTATCACAGACTGAAGCAATCTACAGATTGCCTTCTAACCCTGCCAAGGAAAAGACTGTTTTGGCAAAATTAACAACCAAGCTTTTCAACTGTTTCATTATTACCTCTGGTAAAGAAAAGGATCTGGATTTCAATAAAGGGGGTGAAATATGTAAAGAATGAGCATTCATTTATATTCATTCCATTTATTTAGTCATTTTTCATTCTATAAAATGGTAGAGGACATCTTCCATGGAGAGAGATTTTGTTGTTGTTCTCCATTTATTGGGCATATTGTTAATTTATTGGTCATCTTGCGTCAAAACAGCACAGGATGAAAAGTGCACTGTGTCCGGCTTGGAAGGAGGTCATGGTCTGAAGGACTCCACCCTGCATCACCTGTTGCCTTGTGCCTTTTTGTTTTCTCTCCCACCAGGCAGCACCATAGCAGAAAGTAGGCCTTGACTACCATGATATCAGTCCCATGCCATGCTCTGGGGAGAGGCCATCTGGATTCTATTGCCGATTCTGAAATAGCACTACAGTTGGGCCTGTGCCATTCCAATTTGAATCAACAGGAAAGCACTAGGAACCAAAAAAAAAAGAAAGAAAGAAAGAAAGAAAGAAATGCTAAAGAAAAAAATCATGGACTGTTTAAGAATAGAAAAAAAAATTCATTTTTAGGAAGAGCCAAGAAAAGGGGCAGGGACACAAATGTGTTTTCAAAAGAGAAAGGGAAAAGGTTTAACCAGAAAACATGCGCAGGTATGTCTTGTACACTCCAGGTGGGACTGATCGAACAGGCTCCACAAAAGACTGTAGGACCACACCACTTCAGCCCATCATATCGCAAGTTCTACTGACACGCAAGCATAAAAGAACAAGTCTCACTTCATTTCCATCATGCAAAAGCTAGGGTGTCTGACGCGTTATACGATCCTCATCAGTCAATGCCATGGCCCTCAAGTAAATAATGATCTCTTCTTCTCCATGGGGCTGCCGTCAGTAATGAGCACATAATAGTGATATATTAGCATGGTAAATAATGGCAGGCAAAGTTGCAGTAGATGTGTTGACGCTGTCACCGCTAACCTGCTCCTTGCACTGAATTTGTCGTCCTCAACCTAATTTGTTGTTCCAGATGGAAAATCTAAATTTGCCTCGCTTCCCCGACTCACTCCCAGCGCTGGCTCAGAGCAACCCTCTTTAGATTCTGCCCTTCCTCGCTACCTCAGCCACCTCTTTTAATCACTCAGTCAGTAAGGAAACCAGACACAGGAGCTGACAGTGGTCACACAGATGGAGAAAGGACAGGCCTTCTTCTAGAGGCTCTGCCGTTACTTTGAAGTTTGCTCATCTGGGAGAAATCCAGGTCCAGAGTCACATTTGTGTTTGTTATGCAGCAGGGCAGCCATAGAACTCAGAGCGCAGTGAGGGAGAAACATATGGGGAGGCAGGCTACTCAGTGTCCCGGTGGGGTGCGAGGCATCCCTGATGGGGTGAGCTTTCAAAGTCATCAGGAATTACACACAAGCAGTGTACCTCCTGACACCATCTGGGAAAGGGCCTTGGAAGTTCAAAAGAAGGAAAACCACTTAGCATTCGATCCACAACTAGTGTTTAAATGATCATGGAACGTTGCATGCTTAAGATTAACTATTTTGTGATCAAAACTGCTACGTGGGGCTTTTCAAGGAAAGGATGCTTTGGGGGGTTCAAAGCCTATAAGTTCAGCTTGTGCTGTCCGGAGTTTTTTGAGTCTCATTTGAAATAGCATTTTTACTCTTCTATCACTTTATGCTATCTTTGCTTTCTCTCCTGAGTTAGGCCAAAACTTCCCTGTTCTCTCAGAATTGAGGGGGAAAAAAATGAGGCAAACGATTTGCCTGCTGGTGCAGTGTTATTGAAAGAGAGAGACTCAAAGACCCTGGGTCTTGGCTCGGTTTTCTTCTACACTTTTTGATCTTGCTGCTTTAGAAATGAAAGGAAGTATGAGCAATTGGAAGCAATGAAGAACACTTGCAGATTGATGTTTATTTAAAAACTAGGTTTGATATAAGTCCCCACATAGTGCAGAAGGTCCTTCGCTCTCTGGGCAAAACAACATGTACTAAACAGTTACTAAAATAAATAAGAGAGACTCTAGCTCAATGCTCTGGGCCACATATGCACACTGTTTTCAATAAAACAGCTGGAATGAATCACCAAGAGCCTAAATGGTTTTTAAGATATTTTCAGTTAAGAGAGCTACTCTTACAGCCAGATCCAGCAGGTTGATGTTTTCCACAATATGAGAGGTATATAATAACAAAATAAGCAAGTGTGGTTTTTTTTAGATGGCATGAAAAATTGATATCAAAAGGTATTGCTTATCAAAGTAGCAAATTAAGTTCCTTTGTATTTCTTTTGATACTTCACACTATACAGAGTGCAGTGTCTCCATTTGGTTATGTTCTGTACCTCTTTATGTGGCCTAGATTTTTTTTCTATTTGTCTGTCTGTCTGCCTCTTTCTAGATTAAGCTTAGGATAAAGCATTGCAAATCAGGCTTCAGCCTCAGAGTCATCAATAGACATATTCAATCGACTAGCCTGATTCTTTTACCTCCGTATAACTGCCATGACATGTTCCTGCCTGGTTTTGCAATGTCAACATCAGTTTGTTGTAATAAGTTTTATTCATAATATTCATTCAATTTTTAAAGGACCTGGCATAAAATACTAGGTACGTGATTTATCAAGCTGTACTGAATAAATTTTGGGAAATCCTCATTTGGATACAAATTTTACCAATAGTCATAGGCAAAAATATACCTTGAAATAAATGCTGGAAAAAAATCCCTTTCCCCATAGATGATCTCCATGGGACTTCAGAAAGAATGATTCCGGACAGGGCTACTCATTCTGACCAATACCAATGGCAGCTGCATAAGCCTTGCTTTAGTTCTTTCATCTTGCACATCAATTTTTAAGCCATCTAATCATAGAACCAACTCTTTTTTTCCCCCAACAACCAGTCCAACAAGGTCCTGCTTTCTTGAACCTGCTGTCAAATCACTTAATACAATGTACGGTCACACCTGTCCTTTCTAAGCCCATTGTTGTCAGAGGCCCCAAGGCTCTCCATGGTATGTCTGCCTCCATTGCAAGGAAGCCATAAAGCCAACTTCATTCAGGTGTATCTGTCTTCCCCAGAGTTCAGTGATGGAAAAGCATTAATTTATAGCAAGCATGTAAATAGCAAACTATTAAACACTTTTCAAAGTAAAACTACTACTACTTAAAATTATCTCTAAGCAGAAAAATAATCTCTAATATTTATAGCCATTACAAATTACAATATCCTATAGACGTCTTGGCAAAAAAAAAAAAAACTTGAAATAGTGCTTCAGACTGAGTCTCATGCACTGTGTGCCCACCCTGTGCCAGTTCCTTCACACACTCAAGGTATTTCCATTGAGAATACAAATCTGGTGACAATAGCTGCAGACACAAGAGTAATAATGGCGATTACAGCCCTTACCATGTTATTTCTGTCAACATATCAAACTCCTGATAGATACACTTTCCAGAATCATGTCATCCTTGTGAATCATGTGTTGAAGTGGGAAATGCCTCCATTGAACATAAAAGGAGTCAAGGTAAAGTAGTTGCTTTTGCATAACTTTGACCAAAATGCCTGTGAGAACACCTGGAATATTAATTTTGAATTGTGGTTTCAGACGATTTAGGGCATGGTGGTTCTGCCCCTGCACATGGGTAGAATAGAAGTGAAGTCAGGAAGTCAGAGTGTGTGCTGGGAAAAGTCCTTTATACCCAGAGAAACGAGAGGGAGAGAGGGGGGGGGGGAGGGAGGGAGGGAGGGAGAGAGAGAGAGAGAGAGAGAGAGAGAGAGAGAATGCAAGATTCTTCCCTCACCAATCTACTGCATCCAGCTAGGCCCTACCTCCCAAAGTTTCCAAAAACGTCCAAAGTCATCATTTAAATATATTCAATGTATGAGTCTGTAGGAGTCACTTCATGTTGAAAAAAATACCACAAAACTATGAGGACTGACTTGCTCCAAAGCATTTACTTTAAAAGACGGCAGAGTAAATTTGATGGAGATCTAACTGATCCTAAGGACTGACTTTTCCCATGCCTCTTTCCTGTCTCATATCTAGAAATGTCAAACTTAAATCCCTAAATTAACTAAGGATAGAAAAGGACATTTTATTTTTAGCTAATTTCTTAATGTTATATACACTATATTCACTTTCAGAAGTTTTTTTAAAATTAAAAATTTTCTCTACTACCATATATCCTGATTATCCCTTCACTCCTTCCAGTGCCCACACACACACCTCATAAAATGAGGGCGTCTACTCAATTCATATGAATAAAGATAAGAAAGCCATATCTGAAACTCAAATTTCAACCATTGTGAGAGAAGCTGATAACTAAAGTGTTAAGGTTTTAAAGGACCCTCTATTCTCCTGTATTTTAGGCAGTGCTGACCAAGTCATGGGCAGGGGACACAGGAGAGAGGATTAAACTCATTCTCTTTATTGTATTGTGTGCACCTTGTGACTACCATTGCACTTCCAATGGCATGGCTGTTGGGCAGATGAATCAATTCCAGGGAGGGACACCATGAAAATGTCACAGTCCCAGCTCAGCACAAATGCTCAGCCAGCCTCAGTTACCCTGTCCCTGGCATATGGGAATAGCACATCTCAGTGCTCACTTGCCAGTCGGTGTCAGTGCCAGGAAACCCGAATCCACATCCCAGAAGATGTTTGGAAGCATTGCAAACAAATGTCAGAGCAGGCATTATACCTCCCCTCATCTCGCTAATGTACATTTGTGGGTCAAGAGGGTGATGCTGGAAAAGATTAATCCTTTGCTAAGTATTATCCATCAGGATGCTTTTAAACGTTGGCATATAAGCAGCTAATAGATTATATACCATAAACACAGCTGTTGGAAGGAAAACTGCATTCCACAAGTCGTACAATTAAATTCTCTAATCTCTACAAGGGACTAAAATAAGAAGGGGGAGGGGAAAAGACAAAGATAGATATTGCTTTCTCGGAAAGGACTGTCTCTTTGATGATACCCTTTTTAAATTCTTGTTGTAAATAAGGACATTATCACTATGCTCTGAGTACAGGAGCCCCAGGAAGACCTGTACTATATAAAAGAATCAGAGCAAGGAGAAGATGGATTAGAAAAAAAAAAAAACTTTTGTATTTTATCTTTTAAATTGTTTCTTTTATCTTTTTGAAATTTTAAAATAATCACATCATTTCCCTCTCTCCAAACCCTTTCATATACCCCTCTTTGCCCTCTTCCAAATTCATGACCTCTGTTTTCATTAATTGTTCTTCCATACATACTCTTATGTACATATTTATACATACACTCCTAAATAGACAAATGCAACCTGCTTAGCCTATAAATTATTTGTATGTAATTCCTGGGTCTTGGAGAGGACCTGCAACCACCACTTTATACTACGCTAGCCTATCATTCTTAACTACATTCTAAATATTTGTCTTTGAATACACAGATAGGTGTAGTCCTCACAACTCATTGAAAAAACTTTGCTTTGTAACAGATGGAGACCTTTACAGAAAACTGTAACCGGTCAAAATGCAGAGTTCTGGAGCCCAATCCCAGAGGCTACATCTACAGTACAGTTTGTGTACTCAAAGGCTCAGGGATCATTTCAGAAGAGGAGATTGAAAGATTGCAAGAGCCAGAGAATCAGGGAGTTGGCCTTGAGAGTATGTCTCCTAGGAATGTCAAATGCTAACACTCATAATGTCTCGTCAGCATGACTGCCTGAACAAGAGCTAAACAAAGACAACAACAATAGACACATTAATATTGAAGGGAGGGAAACCCACAGAACAACACCCAATCTCTCTGTATTATTTTATTTTATTGTTATATAAAATGAATTGCAAATACAAATTAATAGTATTTATCTATTTAAGAGAAAAAATCAGTTAACATTTTATCATGACTTCTAAAGGTATTTTCATTCATCATTGTAGAAACTGAAGATTATTTAACCCATCTCAAAGATTATCAGTCCTGATTCATAATGAACACAGACACATTTTTAGTTATTGTACCACTCCTGCTTTTGCCATAACATATTCATTAACTCACTGAGTTATAGAATTCACATATGTCCATAGGGACAAATAATATATACCAAATCTACCACATGCTATCTACTTTTATATTTTATAACATTAGATTCCTCATGTATTAAATTATCATTTCCAAAACTTATATTATCAATGTTTCAAACATTTGCTAGTTTGAAAGTAAAAACGTGAGAGCTGTTAGAATCCTACAGTTATTAGTTTGTGTAAAGATAAAGCCTTTCTTCACTCTGAGACTATGACAAATCTATTCAGTATTTCATCTGATACTTCCCTTAGCATTAAACACTGAAAATCTTTAGTAAAATTCATCATGAAGTGTGAGGCAAATATCCAGTTTACCTTTTTAATAAAAATGCTTTTTATTTATTCTTTGGAAATCCCATACCAGTATTCAATGTATTTTGATCATATCTCCTTCCTGCAATATCACCCTCTATCTCCCCCAGAATCCTACAACCTTTTTCCTTCCTAAACTTATGTCCTATTTATTTTCCCAACTAATAATCTCTAAGTTCATTTAGCATTGCCTACATACCCACGAGTAGAGGGACATCCGATGAAGTGCAAGTAATGCGCCAGCAGTTACATCCCCCAAAATGATGCTTACTCACTAAGCAGGCATCAGCTCCCAGTAGCTACTTAGCTAAGGATGGACCCTCAGGAGCCTGTCCCTATCTATGCTGGAATTTGATAAGTTTGGCCTTCTTCAGTTCTCTTATGGATAGTCACAGTTGCTGGAAACTCATGTGTGATATGACCATCACACCATATATTGAAGAAATGATTTCACAAATAGCCTCCTCCTTCTTCCCTTATATCCTTTCTACACTCTCTTCTACAGAGTTAAGTTTTGAGGAGGCTTTCTGGCAATTTTCAGTGTTCTTTTGCTCTAGAAATATCACTTCGATTATTTTTAACTCAGTCTCTATATCTCTCTAGCAAATGTCTAAAACTGCAGGCTAGGAAATCCAAAATCATGGCTCTGGCAGGTTCAGAACTTAGTGAAGTCTACTCTCTGCTTCCAAGATGGTGTGTTAGATACTGTATTTCCCAAATACAAACACCATGTTCTCACATGGGAGGAAATAGGGCAAAAGAAGACAAAGTTTCCCCTGCTAACACCTTCATAAGGATGGCGAATCCTGTTCATGAATGGGGACCCTGCCTACATGATTCAGCCACTTCTGAGATGCCACACCTTCTGATAGTTTTGTATTTTGGAACATGAACCATGGAGAAAACAAAATTGTTCATACCATGTCACCAATGCCTGTATTCATCCTCACAGGACATTTTTGGAGTTCATGTCTATGTACCAATCCTTCTTCCCAATAATGAAGCCAGTCTACTTGTGTTAGAGACCTACCTTACCTCAGAAAGATCTTGTCCTAATTGAACAAACTACAGCAGAACATGTACCTCTCTGCCCAAAAGTACAGTTACATTCCATTTATATGAATCATTTACCTCTATGTGACATTGGGTCTGTAGTCTCAGCTATAATCCAAACAATAAGCCTGATTCAATACTGGATTCTTACAATGTTCTCAACTATTACACAATCAACTCAAGTTTATATTTAACTAAGCTTATATATCACAGAACCAAATGCCAAAGTGATTTCTCAAAGGAGAGAAAACATACATGATCTTAAACAACTAGTCATCTAGTAAAAAAGAGACTCACACAGTCCACTCTCTAGTCACCATGCCTGTCAGGGATGACAATTTGAGATAGTTTTCCCAGGGCTACTCAAAGATTCTTCCTTGGTATTTTAGGTGGTCGATTTGAGAAGGTAAAGGCTAAAAATGTCTTGAATAGTGGATTTTCAACCCCAGATACTTTTAAAATTACCAGAGAAACAAATTTAAACATCGCATTGTTCTGGCCTAACTTCAAACCAATAAAATCATGATGGTTCAGAATCTGAGCTTGGCTTTGCAATTCTCTGATCTTCCACTCTGTCTCTACCATTTAATAGGAGTATTCTTGACAAGTTACATAACTTCTGTAAAATGTACTTCTGTTTTGCTTAAATCTTTAATGGGACTAGTAAAGTATATACTGTTGGGATGTAGGGGTATTAAATAAAGTACATAAAGCATAATGCCTGATGCATAATGAATATTTGATAATTGTAACAAACATTTATTGAACATTTACTATGCATGTGCAACTGTTCTAAGCACTTTCTATGAATAAAACAACCGTTATGTTTGTAACTCATCTTTCCAATGAAGGATTGGTGCTCAGTATTATAAAGCAAATGTCCATGGTCAGAGCTTGGGTATGGTATTTGTGACCAGCAGACTTAGTTCTATAGTTCAGAATGCTATAAATACCGCAGATTGAGTGGATTAAACTGCAAATACTCATTAGTGTTCAGAGGTTGAAAACACAAGATCATAATGCTCTCATGATCATTTTGGGGATGGTCAGGGTTCTTTCTACTTTATGAATTATGTCCTCCAAAATTTGTGTGTTGAATACTTGATCTCCAGTATGGCATTATTGAGAGGTGTAACATGTTGCTGCTTAGGTAGAGATTCCATTCTTAAGAGTGGGCTCTTATCATTACAAGGTGAACTTTTTGAAGTGGTGTATTGGCACTGATTCTGTAAGGACACAAGGTTTTCTCCTTTTGCATTTAACTTCCTATCATGTGAAAACGAAGCAAAGCTGCCCCTACTCCTTTCCTGTCAGTGCTTTGATTTAGGGCCCCCAGTCTCCAGAAACACTACTTTTGCATTTATTTCTTTGTAAATTGTCCAGGGATAGTGCTGTAGCTCAGTGGTAGAGTACTTGCCTCTCCTAAGGACCAAAGTTTAATCCCCATCACTACTTAGATTGTTTGTGAAGGCACGTGCTTATAATTTTAGTACTTGAAATAGGGAGGCAGGAGGATCAGAAGTTCAACTTTATCCTGGGTCACACAGCAAGTTCAAGAAATAGCCTGGACTAGAAAGTGCCTCAAGACAATAAAACACATAAAACCATCCAGCATAAGCTACACATAGGTAGATTATTAATAGTAGCACAAAGGGAGTAAGAGACTGCTCTTCATGTTGATGATGTCACATTGTCTCTCATGTTTTTCAATTTTTACTAGCATCAACTCTGCAAAGGAATGAGTGTCCTTATGGCGTTTTTATTCATGTACATGATGTTATTAATACCCATTCCCTCTACCGTTTGGTGTCTTTTTTGGAGGATATGGACAAGTATTGACCTTGTCTCTGTCTCCCATCTTTAAAAACCAAGGGTGTTGATAGAAAAATGAGGTTCCGCCTTCCCAGCCTCATCTAGTTCTAATTGCGTCCACGGGCCCTGTCTCCAAACTTCATCACAGCGAGAATTAGTCTTCATTACAGAGCTTTTAGTAAACACAAAAGTATTAAGTCCAGGTTATTATTAGGACATGTAATCCTTTCTGAATGTCACATGAACAGAGATGACATGGCTTTTTGAGGTAAGTTTTAAGTTGTAAGGGTTTGGATGATGTTTTCGAGAATGTTCTTTTCTTTCTAGATTTGTTCTAGAAAAATATTTTTCTAAATAAAAACACTGATAATAGAAAACAGTTACTTTTCTTCAAATCTTTTCAGATAAAGACACTAAAGCTTAGAGAAAAAAATGAAAATTTTAAAGTTACGTACCTAGGGTGTAAACAAAGTTGGAAGATGAGTCCTTGTTTGACTGAATGTTTTGCTTCAGAAGTGGGAAGGTGACATTGAGAGGATCATAAGTGACGTGCCAACGTGTTTTGAGTTTCCCAGAACACGTGCATGCTCATGATGGATCAGCTGAAACCTCTGAGCAGTAAGCAGCCCCGGCGACAGTCACAAGATCACTCCAGCACGTTTGCTCCACTGGCAATGGCAGGTGTCTGGCAGTCTTGTCCCCATGCCTCTCTTCTCTTGTAAGCACAAGCCAGAATCAGTCTGTGCATTTCATCCTTTTAAAGGTGCATTCCTTTGTCTTGCACATAATCACACTTCCTGGATTTACGTCATCATAGATGAGATCATTTGCAGAAAAGTCCTGCACCAATATTCTTTTTAACAGGATCACATCAAACCCATTGCTTCCTACAAGTTCAAATGGAAACTCTACCATAGCTTCAAGTCTAATGTGAAGATATACAGCCTTCCCTATTGACCCAGTTAACAAAAAGTCTGGCTACCTTCTCAGTGATGTCCCCTCTCTGGCACCTTAGTGAGTCTCTGAAACATGACCCATCAACACATTGCTGACTTAGTGAAATGTTAGCCAAGGTAACCACTGTGGACAGGTGCCAAGTAGACCAAGAGTTCTCTCTGGAAAGAAACATGGTCTATGTATTTCCTTAAACATGCTTTCAACATCTATTGTAGTCTTCAAAACAGAACCACATGCCTCTGCCAGTGCCCTCATAGAATCCCAGATGAGATTCTCAAGAAATACCACACACTGCAATTTGAATCAAAGGATGCAAACTTTCCCAAGAATGCCTAGCAGGAGACACTAAGGGCAGCTGGAAGGATGCTGACAGACCACGAGCAATGAGACTGCAGGCTGGTCTGCTACTGGGAGGCCACTTCTCCCTCTGTTTGTCATGTTGTCTGTCTGTTCGTGGGTTCATCCTAAAGAGGGCTGCAACAGAAGAATGAAATGGCTTGTCATGACTCACGACCCATCCTCTCCCTTGCATGGCAATAGCTACATATCACCTTCTGTCTCCAAGTACAGGAAAGGCATGAACCAAAACATGATCGAAAGGCAGAAGCTGTACAAAATACAGACCTCCTTAGCTCAGCCTTCTTTTACTTGCTCCTGGCTTCTCTAAATCTGTTCTCCAGGAAGAAGCTAACAATAATCTTTATGACACTCATGTTTGCCTCTTTCAGGGGAAGGGTATAATGGGGAAACAGATGAATTTAATTTCACCACATATCAGATATCAGTGAAACAGTGGGTGGCATTTTTCAATATGTCTGAACTCCCACATGAACAACCTTTTTGGAAAGAATGTATGACCTGTTTTTGCTGCTATCTGCCCTTACTATTCACACATAGGGAGAGAAGCATGACCAAACTTGGTCCTGATCATTGTTTTGTTTATGTATGGTCATTCCCCAGAGTGAAAATAATAAAGAGCACCTGCCTTGATGTCATTTAAGCCCCTAGTTACCAATCCCAGGAGGATATACTTATTCTGAATTCTTATTTTTGTCTTTATCTGTCATGTGGTAAATGTATCTCATTTTTGTAGCACAAGGCCTTAGATTGAGATGCAGATGGTAGCAGGAATAGTAATGAAAAATGGAACAACCTTGCCATCATCTCTCTCTCTCTCTCTCTCTCTCTCTCTCTCTCTGTGTGTGTGTGTGTGTGTGTGTGTGTGTGTGTGTGTGTGTGTGCGTCTGCATGAGGTACATCATTTCAGGCAGAAGAGAGACTAAGTTTCATCTCAGCACATACTTTTGCGATCATACTTTATCTCAAGAAAAAGTATTCTAGCTACATGGGTGTTGGGTTCTGCAAACCCTAATCAGCACATAGACAGGACAGGGAGGAAGGTACTGGCGAGACTGTAATGGCAGCCCACACTAGCCCAGAACTGTCAGTGCTGAGTAGAAGACGGGCACCATAGGACTGGATACAAATATGCATCTGCATAGCATCGTGAGGCAGACAGTGAAGGTATACTGGCCATCCACAGCTATTTGTTGTGTGAAGATTTTAAAGGAGAGAACACACATAGACTACAGAGTCTTGGCCATTGCAGATATTGTATTTACAGTCCTGACTTCAGTAGTAATCCCTTATCAAGTCAAGTGCACGTTCTGCAGAAAAGCTCACAGCCATCACTTCTAAACCCACTGCAATGCGGTTGCCTTGTGTGCTGACCAGGTTTTCGTCAACTTGACACAAGCTCATGTCTTCCCCATAAAAGGAAACTCACTTGAGAAAATGTCTCTATCGGGTTGACCTAGAGGGAAACCAATGGGAACATTTCGCTAATTAACGGTTGATATGGATGAGTACAGCCTACTGTAGACCCTGCCATACTAGACAGATGGTCCTGGGTTGTATAAAAATTCAAGCTGAGCAAGCCATGGAATGAAAACCAATAGGAAACAGATTCTTTATTAACCAATGGTAATAAACATATCCACAGCATATATTAGCTCCCACATCAAAGTATTCCTTTGTGACCTCTGCTTCAGTTCCTGCCTCTAGGTTCTTGCCATAAGCTCCTGCCCTGAAGTCAGTCAGTGATGGACTGTGGTCTGTAAGCCTAAGCCTTTCCTCCCCAAGTTGCTGTTGGTGGGAATAGGCTATTGCAGCAACAGAAATCTAACTGGGATGCATTATTACCTTCCTTCATTCATCATCACATATGCTTTTCCTTGTCTCTCTCTCTCTCTCTCTCTCTCTCTCTCTGTCTGTCTCTCTCTCTGTCTCTCTCTCTCTCTCTCTCTCTCTCTCTCTCTCTCACACACACACACACACACACACACACACACACACACACACACACTGCCCATAGCTTTCTTTTCCTGTAATGGTCTTACTTAACCCTCCAAGAAAGATGGTGCAGGGTTCTTTTGATTCTGAAAGTTAATGAGTACCTGAGGGCTATGTAAGTATGATGGCCGTGAAAGGTCTTTATTAGAAGGAAACAAGAAAAAGCAAAAGAAGAACAAAGTACCGTGGAAAGGAAAGAAAAGCAGGGAGAAAAGACAAAGTAAATTTAAGTGATAAGGGGCAAGCAGCATAGAGAAAGATGGGCTTGCTCAAAACTTATTAATGACTAGAGCTGACTGACAACTGGGCATTTGAGCATATGGGAAGCACTGCTAGTGTTCTTCCAGAACTGCTTCAGAGGGAGTAATGTTCCCATATCAATTTCCAATGTGAATAGATAGTAGATTTCAGTCCCCACTCATTACACACAATTCAGTTATGCATGAACTTGAGTTATTTTGGAAGATCTTTTCTCTTTTATTAGATGCCAAGAAGTTGGGACACATTCTTGAGATGTCCACAGGACCTGTGACAGGGTCTTGTAAAATGTACGTGAAATCAAAGACCAAATAAATAAAAGAATCAAAGAAATCTGATGCATACAAACAGCCTATATACTAGAGAATGTAGCATAATAAACCAGAAATAAACTATCCTTTTAGCAGTTTCGAATTTCCAATGCAAATGCATTTTAAAAGATTGCTTCTGGAAAGAAGGCACCCTTTAGAAGGTAGGAGTCTCTTGCTGTGAAGTCTACAGCAGCTCCTTTTGCCACAAAATGACATGGTACATAAACACAAATAACTATAGCTGGTAACTTAGCAACCACAAATATTTACAAATATGCAAGCCAGGCCCCGTCAAAATATCTGGGTAATTATTGGCAAATTGCATGCCATGCAAGTGTTTTGCAACCAAGCGAAATAAGCTGTGTTGTGGGTGGTTGCCACAAGCTCTCTTCCCTGCTGCCTGGAAGTGTCATCCAGCATCCTAGGATTTGGTGGGTTGGATGGATGATACTTAACATTTCTGGATGTGTGTTTTAACACATGCACTTCCACAGGGGTCTTCCACGTGGCCACACTGCTGGGTTCACTTTAAAAGCTACAGCAATCACAAGTACTTGCTAGAGCATCTTTCTTAAAAAGACAGCCAATAATATTCTTAGAAGAAAGGAGGGTGAATTAGACATGGCTTGCAGTCGAAATAATTTTTCAAGAGGGAATAAATTCATTCTTTCCTAGACGATGTTTATGAATACATCTTGTGTCAAATGTCTCTAACATTGTTCAGAAATACTTTTAAAGATCCTATTAAATCCTATTTGATAGTGGGGTGTGTGTGTGTGTGTATGTGTGTGTGTGTGTGTGTGTTTAATGAAAGGGGAGGGGAACGAGAAAAGGAGAAAAGAAGGAGGGGAGGGGAAAGGATAGGAGGAGGGAAGGAAGGACAGTTGAAAATATATAATAAAAAAAAGTTGGTGGGAAAATTTACCCTAATGGACTTATCTGTTATGATGATTGTCATGGATTCATGGATGTGTCTGGATGATGACAAGAAGTCCAGTCAAAATAACTGCATGTTGAGGCAATTAGTAGTTGAACTAGAAACAAAAGATTAGTCTACGTGCCTCATGGGGGAGGACGAAATACCTAAAAATGTAAGGTAACTAAATCTGAATTCAATTTTACACTCCTTATACCTTGTAAGCTAACTTAATCATAAGGACATCTTTAAAATGTATTATAATTTTCCTTCTGCAAATCTTATTTCTCCTCCATGATAGAGCTTGGCATGGAAGCCAATTTATTTTGCTGTTCACAGCATTTCACATTCTTCAGAGAGAAGAGACATTTTCTGCCAAGATTCACACCAAAGCAACTTGATAGTCTTGTCCAAGAAGGATGGAACGTGAAAATAGACGACAATGAAAATTGTGTGATGTCCCTGTCTCTCTGCAGTCAGTCAAGAGCAAAGAAATCTGTGTCACTGCTTGTGGGAACCCTTTCAAATGTTCAGGGAAAACAGTTGACTGCAGGGCAGTGGCCTCTAGTGATTCCTAACTAACCATTTGTTTTCTTGTCTGAAGCTCTAGGGGAAGAAGGAAGGGTCAAATGTTAGCCTTGCATCTCTCCTTTGTAAGTGGGGTAGTCGTGCCAGATATTTTGAGTGACTTATTCAGCCCGATGCTAATAAGCCGAACAACTTGTTTTGGCTAGACATCCCTCCTCTCCATATGGAATTGCTTGTGTGAGTTTCTGGACTATTCTGCGGTCAAAGGGAGGATGTTAAACCCAGAAAAAAATTTCAGTCCTTTCCTTTTCTCTCACATAAATTCACGTTCAAGGCTAGAGTAAACTGCACGGATTGCCAAAATCCTGAGGCTGAAGCCATTACAGAGTCTCCCATAAGCACCATCTTTTATAAATTTGAAGGCATGCCTCTTAAATTGGCCTAAATTTACTGATAAATCCACCATATCTAAACTTGTCTACTTTGAGCCTAGCCTTGGGGACTCCTTGAGAAAGAAAGCATATTTTCACTGAACCAAAGTAAATCTTAATTATGTATTTGCTTGCCATGAAGAACCATTTGGTTCTGAATGGGAATTTGTAATTGACAAGCTGTGGAAAGTGAGTGGATGCAGAGTATCTTGCAGGAATCTACTAGAAGTATGTGGAAACAGGAATGGCAACTCCCACATGTCTGTGTGATGCTGTGTTCAGCAGGAGTGATGGTTCAGGATAGCTAACAAGTGTCTATTCAGCAATCGTGGCTGGAGCAATACAGCAAAATATACAGTGAAACACCACAGAGGGCCTCACATCAGTGGATGGATACAGTCATTTCTGGTTACGAATTGGTTTCCTGATATTTCTTCCAAATCCATAGATGATTTTTAAAGCTGTTTCATGGGCTCAACTGGGAGATGTCTCAGTTTGTTACACAAATCTGAGGACCTGAGTCTAGATCCTCAGAAACCACATAAAACCAGGACAAAGGTGAATATATACAATCCTTGCTCTTCCATCCAAAATAAGAGGTTTAAAAAGAAGACCATGTAAGTTCCAGGACCAGCTAGGTCCCAACATACACAACAGTCCAAGAGACCCCATCTCAAGAAAGGTGGTGAGGACCAACACTCGAGCTTGTCCTCTGCTTTGCACAAGTCTTCAGTGTCACTAATACAGGTGATCAGTCATAGTGACATGCACACATACTTACACATAAAAGATGAACAAGGCATTCCAAAATCTACAAAGTTGAGAGCTATTGTTCCTATATATGTATTGTGTCTTAATAATGAGGAAGGTATCTGGGGAAGACAGAACAACTCTGTGGACTTTTAAGTGAGTCAGCAGCCTTAGGGAACAGCCCTGTGAATGAAATTTTTTGCTTTGTTTACGTAGGCATTAATTCAAAAATTGTCTTAGTTTATGTTCTATTGTTAGGAAGAGATATCATGACCAAAACAACCCTTATAAAATAAAGCATTAAATTGGGAGCTTGTGTGGTCCATTATTATCATGGGGGAGAGCATGGTAGCTTGCAGACAGGGCAGGAGCTGAGAACTTTACTTCCTAATCCACAGAGAGAGAGGGGGAGGGCTGGGCCTGCTGGGGGCCTATGGCATGCTTACAACAAAGTCACACCTCCTAATTCTTCTAATCCTTTCAAATTTCCACTCCCTGTTGACTAAACTTTTGTATATGAGAGCTCACAGGGACCATTCTCATTCAAATCATCACAGAACGTGTGTACTGAAAAATTTCCTCAGACTGTTTCCTGCTGGGGTAAAAGTGTTCATAAGTCTGTGCTCAGCACAACATCTCCCCTTCTGTGTCATGGCCCATGATGCAAACTTTTAGGAAAGACTCCACAGCTAGAGGTCCTTCCCCTACTCTTCATTTTCCATCTCAAAAGGGTGAGGAAGTACATATGGATATGTCTCTTCACCAAGCTGTCGGGTTTTGGTTTGTTTTTTTGTTTTGTTTTGTTTTTTGCTTTGTGTCTCAAGTCTGTTTAAGTAGAACATATTTCACTTAAAGAAAAAAAAAGCACCAAATAATTACACAAGTTAAATGAAGACGGACGCTTACAAGAATTCCCACACTAGCTCAGAATTGAGTATAATAGAGGGTTATTTGTTTAGGAGTAAACTCATAGATTACAGTCCTCTGCTTGAACAGGGAACAGCAGCCAAGTCCTGCAGCTGGAAGAGAGGCCAGATGCATGCTTTACATTGGCATACATACTATAAGAGGCCACACCCAAGTCGGAGGGTAACTTAAAGACTATTGGCTGTAGGAATTCCTACAGCACATCCCC
Source organism: Microtus oregoni (assembly GCF_018167655.1). Classification (NCBI taxonomy): domain Eukaryota; kingdom Metazoa; phylum Chordata; class Mammalia; order Rodentia; family Cricetidae; genus Microtus; species Microtus oregoni. The sequence goes on from NW_024543090.1 coordinate 16,591,324, forward strand.
CTTTTATTTAAATAAGAAAGTTCGAAGCCTAATACAAAATTATATACAATAAGAACAAATATTTAGTATAAAAATTACAATTGTAACTGGCATAAACAATATCAAGCAAGAAACATGTGATAAATGTTTCAGTTATCATATCCTAATAAAGTCTTTTATAATAAATAACTTGGCCAAGCCATGAGAAAAAAAAGTAACTACAACTATCTAGTCTTTAACCCCATCGAAGACCCGAGAAGGGAAATAATATTACTTGAGTAAGCAAGAAGTGCAATCAAACAACTTCCAAAATGTGCAACAAATGACAGAGGCAACTGGCTACCTGGGCAATCAGCTAAAGTCTCATTTGCAATGTTGGAGCAACCAATTTTGGCTAGGGCCTAGAGTAACTGACAGACCATTTTCAGAAGTAGGAAATTTTTCAAAACCATCTTACCCTGTCTTGGCAAGATTTGACAGTCTTTTTTCTTGTATCCTGTTTGTCCTCTCCGGACATAATGCATTTTGTCAGTGATTGATTCATAGGCAGTTCCTTGCCCAAAGGCCAGTTTTGTCAAGAAGAAGAAAATAAGCTCTAAGTGGAGTGTCTTCAGTGCTCAACATTCTCTCAGAATAGATAGGTATTACAAGGTTACTTAATGCTATATTCTACAGCTCTTTGAAGTGGTTGAAGATTATCTATCTATTACCTATACATAGAGAATACAATCTCTATGTATCTAAAGAACCTGATTAGTCTAACTATAAGTATGACAAACATGGATGACTATTGACCTATAATTCTTAACACCTATATAATGTAAAGAATAAGACTTCATATTAGAATATTAAGCAATCTTTAAACAACTGTGCAATGAATGAAGACAATGACAGACAAAATGTAAACAAGGTATAAATATCTTGATGAGAGGTAGGAATGTATATTGCAATATGATAAATATATCCTAAAGTTGTAGCGATATACAAAATGTCTTAAGCAGTGATAGAAGCATGCATGTATACAATATGACAAAATATCTTTGCCTAAGTATACAAATATTATATTCAATTCATCCTGTCCACATGTGCCTCCTGTACTTTTCTCTTCAACAACAATCAATTCTTTTTCTGCTTCAGTTGTTAATTCTCTAGGGCTATTTAAGTCTTTGTTACAATCTAAGGTTTTGTTTAAATGAACTATTAGATCGGGTGTTATCCCAACAACTGGTCATAGACTAGAAATGTATCTTAAAGGATTTGAAAGTCATTCAGAGTCCCCAATTGGTCTCTCCTAATTTGTGTCTTTTGTGTTCTAGTTTTCTGTAAACCTATTTTATAACATAGGTAATTGACAGAATCTCCTCTTTGTATTGTTTTCAGGAGCAATTTGTAATCCACATTTTGAACATTCTTTCTAAAGTATCTATGTTTGAATCAGATAGTGAAATGTCATCCATGTAATGGTAAACTATAGATTTAGAAAAAAATTTATGTATTATTTCCAATGGCTGACTTAAAAAGTATTGGCATAGGGTGGGGCTATTGAAAATTCCCTGTGGGAGGATAGTCCACTGGTATCTCCTAGTAGGTGGAGAATTATTATAAGTAGGCACTGCAAAGGCAAATTTTTCTCTGTCCTCTTGTAAAGGTATTGTAAAGAAACAATCTTTCAAATCAATAACTATGAGAGGCCATCCTTTTGATAATAGAAAAGGCAGCGGAATTCCAGATTGTATAGCATACGTTGAATTACCTTATTGACAGCTCTTAGATCTGTCACCATTATCTATTTACCAGATTTCTTTTTAACAACAAATGCAGAAGAATTCCAAGGGCTGGTTCATTCTTCTATATGAGAGCATGTAGTTGCTCCTGTACCAGCTGCTTAAAGCCTGAAGTTTGTCTTCTGTTAATGGCCACTGTTTAACACATATTGGTTTTTCAGTTAACCATTTTAAAGGTAAGGTTGTTGGTATCTCTAAAGGTTTGCTAGTTGCGTTGTGTTCATATACAGTCTGAATAGCTGGTGGCCTTTGTATATAGTACCTTATAATATCCTTCCCAGAATTATGAATTCCTGGGACTGTAGGAATGTTAATCTGGGTATTCCATTGGTGCAGCAGGTTATGACCCCATAAATTCACAGCAATATTAGTCACCTATGGCCTCAAACTTCCTCTTTGTCCTTCTAACCCCATGCATTCAACCCATCTCTTGCCTTGATTCACTTGAGACAGAGTTTCAATTTCTAGTAATTGAACATCTGCCTCTAAGAAGCCAATTTGGATGCCAAGATTCTGGAGTAATGCCACTCATGTTTGTACCTGTGTCTATTAAACCCACAATTACAATGCCATTTATACATACTCTTTGCTTTGGTGTTTGATCATTTATAGAAGTCTGCCAGAATAAATTTTTCCTATTCCCTATTGGAATTTTTGATTTATCCTCCATGTTTATTACCTCATCCAGAACAGTATGGTCTTTTACAGAAGGCTCTGTATTTTTTAATTTTTCTAGTGAGACATGTCCTCCACAGTGACTGGGAATGACTGGACCACTTTTGGCTTGGGACCTATGAAAGCCCCCCCCCCCAAGGAGTTTCCTAATGGTATTGGGTTGCCTTGTCTGTCTTTTGTTGATCTGCATTCATTGGTCCCATGTCAATCTTTGCCACACCTTCTACATACACTTGAAGACTGAGTCCTCCTATTCTTTCTATTCCCAGAGGAGATAGTATTCTTAAGAATTCCTTGTCTACAATCCCCTCTCAGATGTCCTATTATATCATATTGGACACATTTGGCATTTTGATGCATCCTCATTCCTTTTGAAATTGCTTTTCCTACCCAAGATTTAGTATTATAGTCAAATGTCTCAATGTTCTTTGTATGCAGGATCCATTCATCCATTGGTGCTGATCTAACTTTAAAAAGCCCAAATATCTCTTTGCATTCTAAGGTAGTATTTTCAAAAGCCAGAGATTCTATAAGGGCTTGTTTAGCATCTGGGTCTGTTACTCCTATTTGTACAGCCTTAGCTAATCTTTGTAAAAAAAAAAGTCACTAAATGGTTCTCTCTGGCCCTCTTTAACCCTGGTATATGATTCAATTGTTTTCTTGGTTCTTGAATCCTGTTCCAAACATTTTAGTCTGCTTTGTGGCATAGGGACAATATTTGTTCATCATAAAGCACTTGAGCCTGTGGGTCAGCATAAGTACCCTCACAAAGAATTTAATCTTGGGAAGTCTCAAGTCCTTTTGCTTTTCCCTGTTGTTCTAAAATTTTAGTCTCTTCTCTGAAATACCATTTAAACATTAGTTGAGGTTCATCATCCAAGACTGCTGAAACTAACTAAAGCCAGTCATGTGGTATTGCTTTAATGCTAGAAACCCATGTATTTACCATCTCCCTAACAAATTCAGAGTGCAATCCATAAGTTAATATTTCTTGGTTAATTTCTTTTAGATCATTCATTCCTATAGGTATCCATCTACCTTTTTTGGGGCCATTAAAACTTGATGCTTTGTCAGAGTAGATTACAGGATAGGAAGCTTAAACCCTGAATAAGTCATCTTCGACAGCTACTGGCAGTGTTAAATCCTGTCCTTGTGCCTTCTTTCCCTGTTCACCAGCTCCAATAATTTCCTCAATCATTTCAAATCTTTTTAGTACTATCATTTGTAAAGCCTGAATCCCTGGCCTATATATACTTCTAGTGATTACATTGAGGCATCTAGCCTCTGGTCCTCATTCTCCACATGTGATTCCAAGGTCTGAAGTTTTTCCCTTACAAATAACACCTCATCCTTGGACATTATTTGGAAAGCATGCAGGCTGCCATCCTGGAGAGATACACTATCTGATAACCTATCATAACTTTTTAACAAATTTTGACTGTCAAATTCAACAGTATGAATTCTTTCAGATAATTTTTCAATATCCTTTGACATGGATTCAATTTTGTCTTTCAAATTAATGTTACCCTTTATAGTAATATTTGATTAATATTTGATGGTATTAATCCTGTCAGTTAGCTGTTTATTATTAGTCTGTAAAGACTGTATCATTTCTAAAAGTGACTCATTCTTGGCTCTGTTATCAAGCCATTTACTTAAGGATATAATATCCAATAAATGGATGTATCACAATAACCATGTACACCTTGCAGAATACAATCCATAGTATTTAGTAAAACTGTTACTAAAATTCTCTATGGTAATATTGTTTGCAATTATATAGCTTTCAAGTTTATTGATTTGTTAATTAATAGAATATTTACCTGGTATGAGGTCCGGTAAATTGTTTTAGGTGTAATAATCTTTATTGTCCAGCAGGTGTTATAGTTTCAGAGTCACAACAAGGGACGCAACCTGGTACCATGAACAGTCCTGAGCTGCTTTGTTTTCACCTTGGTACTGGTTCAATACTGAGAAATATGTTTTTCTTGACAAATTAAAAGCAATTAAATCAATTCTGTACACAGAGCAAGAAGCCCAGAACTCAGGAACCAGGAGCACAAACCAGAAGCTGTGAAACTCATCATGAAGAAAGAACATGGCAGTGTGATGGGGAGGAGTGAAACCTTGGGGAGTTTCTAAGTCACTGTATGCTGTTAGCTCTGCTGTGGTGGAGTTTTACAAAATACCACTTAGTAGATAAAAGCAAGTCAAGCGGGCAGGGATGGGAAACTTTCTGGGTTGTGGACCAGTTAGGCCTTTAAGCCAGTCCAACTGGTAGGCATGGAGTTTGGATCCAGATGAAGGCAACCCTTAATAGAAATCCCACACTAGCTCAGAATTGAGTAGCATAGAGGGTTATTTATTTACAGGTAGACTCACAGATTAGAGTCCTCTGCTTGAACAGAGAACAGCAACCGAATCCTGCAGCTGGAAGAGAGGCTGAACACATGCTTTACATCAGCATATATAGTATAAAAGGCAGGTAACTTAAAGGCTACTGGCTGTAGGAATTCTTACAGCAGTTAAAAAAATTTAAGAAACAGCAAGATGACGTGGTGGGTAATGGTGCTTGCTTTCAAGCCTGATGATCTGAGTTCAATCCATGAGACTCATGTAATGGAAAGCAAAAAAATAAAATAAAATAAAAAAACTTCAGAACATTGTCATCTAACCTCCACACATGCACCCTGGCAAGTGTGTGCATACACAATCACACACTAAATAATAATGAATACAATGTTTAAAAAAGTATAGTGTCTGTGCTTACTTTGGAGTTTAAGGCACTTAACAGCAATCAGAACGCCTGCCCAGAGTAAATCCACATTGTACTAAGGACATTAAAGAAAAAGTACAAAGGAAATAATATCTGCAGACTGAATTGCAAATGATGGGGGTGGGCACATTGGCCATGAGCTGGGGATGTGGCACAGTGGTTCTAGTATGTACAATGCTCAGAGCTGAATACATAGGATCACAAAAATATAATTTCAAAGTCATAATTCCCCTCAAGTTGGCATAGAACATTACAAATGCCACAAAATATCCTTCCTTTCCCTGCAGAATCAAGACTTTATTTTTCTTCTTCCAGAAATAAAGATACATGGCACATTTTCTTTCATACAGGGCTTCTTGCATATAACAGGGTCGCTGATGTATTTTAAGAAGAAACCCACCTTAGTGTGCACTGTTCAGGTTTGTTTCTTGACTATGTAGTATTCTATGTGTGACTACTCCATAAAAAATCTAGTTATTCTCCCACTAGTAGTGTTTCGTTGCCGCCTCTAATACCTACTACAAGTTCCACTGAAGATACAACTGTTGGGTTGTGGGGTATGTAGAGTAAGCGCATGACCAACCATTGCAGCCAACAAACTAGACTCCAACTTCACAGTCTGACAAGAAGTTTCTACTCTTTCCCATGAGCCATCATAGCTCATACTGCTGGACTTCACACTTTTTAATAAAGCAAAACACAGGATCTGTTCCTTTACAACATTTTCCAAGTCTGCATTGTTTTCTCCTTCACATTTAGCTATCTAATCATTTTGGTATTTTATTTTGTGTATGATGGGGAAAAGGCCCAATTGTATTTCATTTGCTTATTTAGTGGGGTTTTTTTTATGTAATCCAGGATAGATTCAAATTCACTAAGCAACTGATGATGACATTGAGTTTCTTATATATTGCTCTTATTGTCTAGTTGTTGGATTTCAGACATGTATCTTGATGCCCAGTTTGAGTTTCTTGTGTTTTTGCTTGTTTTTATGAATACCTGAACTCAAATATTAGAGGCTATTCCTTTTTTTAGTTAAAATTTAGGTTGTGGTGTCTTTGGCTATTTCAATGCACATGAATGTACTACTGGATAGCTCCATATTCTTACTTTTAAGTAGGCTGAGTTAAATACTTTTCTCACGATTACACCCCATGTTGTGGTTATTTTTAATTCTTCTTCTCCTAGTGACCACCTGACAATCAGTAAGTGCTCATAGAATGTGAGTGTGAAGCAGCAAACACCTTTGTTTCTCTCTAATGAATGAATGTAAGCAACTGCTTATATTTATTGCTGCACATGTAACTAGTCCTAAGAAGGATTTTGTCTTAAAATTCCTAGAATTATTGTCGTATAGTTTGCTTATATAATAACCCTCCAAGATGTTTAAACAAAAGAGAAGCATAAGCTGTGAAGATTGTGTGAAGCTTCTTCAATGAAAAACTGGAAAAGTAAAGATAATTCTACCTAAATCCAAGCATCATGAGATACATAGCCTGAACTATTTTCTTTTAGTTCCATAGCCTCTTTCTTTATAGTATGACAAATCGTATTGCTTTCAAGTTTTAAATAACCTCTAGTGTCTCTCATCTAAATTCTGTAAATCCAGAAAAATGATGATGAAGAGGTAAACAGACTGTAAAAAGACAGTGACTTGACTGATTCAAATTAGAATAAAATATACAAAACCAGACAGGAACATCAGCACATGTCAGGGCACTTGGAGTGACCTGTGCAAATGAAGGCATGTATACCATAATATATTAAAATCATAAATATACATTTTACAAATTTATAGAATATCTACAAAGATTGGAATAAACAAGGTGTATTATTTCAAAAATTATAAATATCTATCTCATGGTGCAAAATGTCCATTGTACTAGGAAGATGGATATATATATATATATATATATATATATATATATATATAATTTCTACCGCTGTTAAAAAAAAGTGTAAAAATGACTAAAAGAGAGTAAGTAAGAATACAAAAAGAAAAATAGAGCCAATCTCGTTGAGTAACCGATAAGAGAAAGAATAAAAACAAGTAATATCAATATAGAAAATCTAAACACAATGTTCAAAAGCATTAACCTAACATGACCACTAGAATTTTTGTACCCAATGACCACAAAATAAACTACTAAAGTTTGTTCTTCTTACTGTGGCATGAATAAGCTATAAAGATCAGCAGATATCTATGGAATCATACTTTTTGTGTTACATAAAATAGAAAATGAAACACATCCTGTTTCCAACTTAGTGATAAAAACATTACATGTCAGAATTCATGCTCTACTGCTTATGGTATTTGTAGATGAAATTTAAAATCTTAATTGAGTTTATACTTTTGAAAGTAAGCGTGAATGTCAATGATTTACATGCCACTTCAAGAAATTAGAAAAATCACACCAAAGTAAACCTCAGAAAGAAGAGGGTTTTTTTTATTTTATTTGTACACATAGATTTACCCAAATTAGCACAAGGAAAAAAATCCAGAAAATCTGAAGAGTCTTCTGTCTCATAAAGAGAACATGTATTGTCTAAAATTTTCCTTAATGACTAAAATTTGGAGACATGACTGGTATAGTTTAGGAGGAACACTACCACTGTTTTGCAAACATTTCTTGAAAATGACACCAGAGTATGCTCTTGGTGGGTTCTATGATGCTAATGCAATTTGTCTTTAAAAATTGACTAAATGTAAGAAGAAGGAATTACTAACCAATCACAAATATGAGAACAGATTTGTATTTCAATCCATCATGATATAAAATGATACTTCATTACTGTGCAACTTTTTTCAGTGAATCTCTTGCATTAGTGCACAGGTATTGATTGACATTTATTGTCTATATTGAGAAAGGTTTATGAAAAAAATACCCTTGAACATAGAATTAGTACCCCCTCCTGCACCAGCACAAAGCATGACAGGAAAGAATTCTCCTGACCTTTAAAATGTATCTGAATTCCTGTGACCTGGTATCTCTCCTTCATATGGGGCTTTGAATGTGATTGTGATGGGGAGTAGACAACACAGTTCCTCATTTTCCAACATGTTCCAGAATTCTCCTACCTACAATGGGTATGCATTTCTACTATCCAGACACTTCCTCCAACACACCCAAGCCCATGGAGCATTCCTTATGGCTAGACTAAAAGGAAAACACTTGGAGCCAATAGATTTGAAAAATATTTCTCAGGGTAGACCCCAAACCTGAGAATATTTGCATCTCATGAAAGTTCTCACTTACAGGCCTATGTTACTGAGAAAGATCTTAATAACCAAGTAGATAAAAGGGTGGCCTCCTAGAAGCATATAAAGAAAGGGACCAGGAAACAGAGAAGAGGTGGTGTGTGGATTAAAAACCTCTTTATTACTCCAATGTGTGTTTGTACATTCATAGTATGTGTGGAACTATGCATGCCACAGCATACATTACAAGTTGGAGGAGAACTCTCTGTAGTCAGGTCTCTTCTTCCACCATTATGTGTGTTTCAAATCAAACTCATTTATCCCATGAATAAACACCTTTACCTGCTGAGACCTTCCTTGATTAATGTGTCTTTCAAGCTCCTAAAAATGACTGACAAGGCTGCATATGAGTTTTGTATCCATATCAATGCAAGACATACCAACTGACTTTAATCCTATTGTTTTAAGGGTTTTGTACCTATGTACTATATCACTGTCTCACAATTCCCATAGTCTGGTCCATATATTTAATATGTTCCATAAATTCCTTGTTCCAAAAAGGAAGTATCAAATATTAAGGACTACAATGCTAACAAGGTGTACATTCCTAACTAAACAAAGAAGCATTTTGCAGCTATCATACAATGATACATGTATCCTTTGTGTGGGTATAGATGGGATTAGTGTAGGTGTGGATGCCTACAGGAGATTGACATCTAGGTGTCTTCCTTAATTGTTCTCCATCTTATATATTATATTATATTACGTTATGTTATATTATCAAGTCTCCCACTTGAAACCAGAGCAATTGATTCAGCTAGAATAGCTCCCCAGATTCCTCTGGGGATCTCTTGTCTCTGCCTTCTGGCCATCGGGATTATGAGCAAGTCACCATGCCCTCCTGGAACTTACTTGGGTACTGAGGACTGGAACTCGGGTGCTGCAGGAGAATTGTCTGTATTCTGTCAATCATGTTTTAAATAAATGCTGATTGGCCATGCAGGAAGTATAGGTGGGTCAACCAGACAGGAAGTAGAGGTGGGGTGATGAGAACAGGAGAATGCTGGAAAGGAGGAAGCCCATTCATCCCATTCCTGCCCAAACCACTGAGAAGCAAGATGTAACCTGCCCGGCTGAAAGGTACCAAGCCATGTGGCTAACATAGATAAGAACAATGGGTTAATATAAGCTACAAGAGCTAATAAGTAGCCTGAGCTAATGGACCAATCAGTTTATGTCTAATGCAGACTCTCTGGGTGATTTCTTTGGGGCTTGCCGGATGTGGGGTACTGGGCGGGACAGAAACCCCAACAAGCAAGCTGGTCCTCCATGTTACACTCAGGTCCTCAACTTGTGGGGCAAACACTTTACTCACTGGGTCATCTCGCCAGTCCAAGCTACCTCATTTGTAAACCAACAAGATTAGCATGTTCCAATATCCTTTTCATAAATGTCATCTCTGGACAAATATTGCAAAGTCATTTTTTTATTGCTTGGAACCTTGACAGATATAGAAGTATACATGCTACAAGATAACAGAATTTACTGGACTGAAAATATGGTAATCAGATAGATCTCCTACTTAATTCATAGAATTTTCTTTCTAAATATATATTAAATATGACAGAAGTGCTGAGATAAGATTGCCATTTTGACTTTGTTGGGCATAATTTTTCCACAGTAAAGATGTGCTCTGAAAAGCTTTAGCCATTTGCACGTGTGTTGACTTTGATTCTCACACCGCTTCTCATACCCAAGTTAACTCCACCCACTTCCCTCTTTATTGATAAGTTTACTACAACTTTCCCCTCTGACTTTCTCCCGTGTGCCATGATCTGGTAATTAGAGCATCCATTTGTGCAAGCAAGTGTCTCTAAATGCGTATGTCATCAGCTGAGTAATAGCAACCAAAACTATAATTTCCTGGCTAACGGCTTATTAAGTGTTACCTGAAACAGCTGTCTCATGCCAATAATCTGCATCATACCAGGTGACTCTATGCTGGTCAGTCCATGCCCACCAAATGGTTTGTTAATTTACCTGATGGCTAGGGTTCTGTTAATGATCCCTTGCCATACGCTCTGATTCCATGAAAGGCTAATCACTGCCTGTTAGCTAATTTTCTAAGCATACTCATAAAAATCTCTACTCTAGAACTCTATTTTCAGGTTAGCCAGCCAAAAGTTTGTGGTCTAATATTCACAGAAAGTATCCTAAATTTTAACAAAACTGACAAAAACAAACAAACAAAAAAGACACAATGTTTCTAAGTCCTCAGACTCCAGTGACCTCTACTTAACAACTTCAGAAAGTGAAACACACAATGGCACTATTCAGCTTGTGGCACAGCCATAACCTGCCATCTCGAAGTCACTGGGTCAAAGGTCAGTTCAATTGCTAACATAACTCGCACCTCTTGGCACATTCCAGGTTGGGACTAATAAGGATTTCATTAACAGTGCTGTTAGAAACAGAATACATAAAAATCAGACATACTCCGGTTTGCATCATCAATAATCAATTACTCTAATTTATGAGGGAAACATATCAACAATGGCAATAAACATAAAACACTAAAAAATATAATGGTCTAAGGCATTAATAGGAAAATGGTGAGATTTATAGAAAAAGAACATAAAAGTTCTTGGAAAATAAATGCTATGTTTAAAGAAAGAAACTATGACATTATTGGATGTTAATTCTGAAACTGATATATAACACAATTACAAACACAGCATAGTGATAATTTTGCCTTATTTTCCATTTTAAAAGCAACTTTTCTGACGTATTGTTCATGGACCATAAAAATCACTTCCTCTGTGGGGTGCATTGACTGCTTACCACTCTCACGGTGGTGCGGTCACACCTACATCATCTTTAGAAGGTTCCCACACATATTCCAAGAAGACACCGCCTCCTCATGATTCTCATTTTCATCCCTTCTCCCCCCACATAACAACTAGCTTCCTTCACCTGTCTGTCTCTACACATTTGCACTTCTATAAAATTGTAAACACGTGTCATATGCTTGTGCCTGGTTTTTCCACTTTCCGAACAGCGCTTGAGCAGCAGTTCTCAACCTGTGGGTCACAATCCTTTTCAGGAGTTGAAAGAACCTTTCATAAGGGTTGTCTAAGACCATTGGAAACATAGCTCTTTACATTACCATTCATAAAGTTAGCAAAACTACAGTTATGAAGTAACAATAAAAATAATTTTATAGTTAAGGGTCCCCACAATATGAGAAACTGTATTAAGGGGTCATAACATTAGGAAGGTTGAGAACCACTGTGTGGAGGATCACCTGTGCACATATCGGTAGCTTGTTCTTTTCTATTGGTAAATACTATTCCGCTGCATTGATATGGCTATCAAGACAACTCTGAGACAATCGATGCAGTGAGTATGTTAAAAGTCTCAAAAATTCCTGAAGTTGCAGATGAGAAATCTTGTTGATATGACATGGTAAGTCTGCAATAAAATGAATTATGTAGGTATATAGTCATTGTACTTATTGTATATAGTTTTCTTATGTTAGTTATAGTCTCCTTTTTTATTTAGACAAGTGACATTTCAATTGTATTTTAATAAATAAAGACTACCTGAAGATCTGAGAATAAAACAGTCCAACTGGTCAGACCAGGTTTGGATAACACATCTTTTTAACCCCACTAACCACACTAATTACCATAGAAATCAGATGATTCATGCCTTTAATCACAGTGGTGCATGTCTTTAATCTCAGCCCTAGAGAGGATTATAAAATGGGAGGAAACAGCTCTCAACACACAGCCACATTCTGAGATTCCTGGAGGCAAGATTGCCATTTCAGACTAAGGTCGAGGTAAGAGCTAGTGGCTGGCTGTTTTGCTTTTCAGATCTTCAGGTTGAACCCCAATTTCTGACCCTGAGCTTTTATTAATCATGCTTCACAGGCATTTCTCATATATATATGCACAAATTAATTTATCACCAAACAAATCAAACAGTATTTTATCAAAGACATTGAATCACTGGTACTGAAAACAAATAGGTTTTTGCTTGCTTGTAAGCTTGTTTGTTTTTCTTTGTAAGACAAAAGCTATAAGTAAAAAGACTACAAAAAGCACCAGGTATCCATGAGGAGAGATGTTGCCTTGGAGACATTGTTCCTTTTTCGCTGCTCGGTGTTAAAGAATCAGAATCTTTAAGAACAAAAAGAACATTACAGATTATCAACATCCACAATTTACAGTTATTTTGAGAAACAGTTAAGAATGCATAAGCCTAAAATTATTATTTAACACAAAAATTCATTATAGTTTACCCAAAGAGCATTAAAAATTCATTCAATGGTCCCTACAAGTTCATAGTCTGCAGAAAAACACATGTTACTCTTTTGACTAATATTGACTTGTTTTCAGTTGGACCAGAAGATAAACAACAGTACAACAGTGGTGAGATTTGGCACATATCATGTTCTTTGTATATATGCAAGTGTGTGTGTGTGTGCACTTAGACATGGCTAGTTAAAGAAAGTCCCACGGGCACAGACTGGGTCTGGTGTGCATGCCTCTGTGCATATATGTGTGTGTGTGTGTGTGTGTGTGTGTGTGTGTGTGTGTGTGTGTGTGTGTATGTCTATGTTCACGCATATGTACATGAGCATGTTTTGTCTACGCATGTATGTGTGCAAGTGCATGTGTACATGAATGTAGAGTCCAGAGGTCAATGAGGAGTCCCTTTCTATAATACCTCTCCTTTTTTTTTAGGTGACAGGGTCTTACATAGAACTTGGAACTCATCAATTTCTCTAGACCACTTGGCCAGTGAGCCCAGGAATTCTACTGTCTGAGTCCTCAGCGTCAGCATTACAAATGAATGCCACTATGCTTCCATGCTAAGCATTTCTTTAAATTATTTTATTGTATGTATATGGATGTTTCTCTTGAATGTGTGTCTGTGCACCATATGTATGCCTGGCCCCCACAGAAACGAGAAGAGGTCTTGGGCTCTCCTGGAACTGGAATTCCGGATGGTTGCGAGTCACTCAAAGTTGAGTCCTTTGGAAGAACAAGTGCTCATAACTGCTGAACCATCACTCCAGGCCCAGTGTGCTCAGAATTTTGGGGGTGAGATCTCATTTGCTCAGCAAGCACTTCAACAATGAAACCACCTCCCCAGTTTGTCAGTTTTAATTTTTATCTATACTACTTCTCTCATAATAAACATACTAGGTCTATACAGCATTTTTAAAACTAACACACTTTTTGTTAAACAAAATTTTTTAACATTAACTCTGTTTTACTTTCTTTGATAGTTTTTAGCTTTCTCTCCTTTTTTATATTTCCAACTTTGCAAAGATGGGAAGTATTTCAAATTAAAATATTTTTTTAAAAAACTTCACAGTTGTCAACATGAAGTAAATTTTCACAAGAACTCAAATTCATTTATCGTTCAGCTTCACAATCTGCTGAGTTTAGTTTCCAACCTTGATTGTCATCAAAAACTCAGAAGAGAACTTTCTGTGAACAATGCTTGGAGACAATTTAGAGGACAGAACCAGAAAGAAAATGGAGATGACTTGGTGCCTCTGGGTTGCAGAGTTAATTTTTATACATGAAAATGTGTGACTTACAGGCTCAATAACATGGAAGCCAACTTCATTCTTCCATGCGGTAGTTGTCCAAGCTCCCAGACATAAATCATATGAAACAGCTTTGTATCTGGCCCCTTGATCATTATCACAAAGGTTGACTCTTTCTAAAAACTTGGCTATTGCTAAAGGTTCTCAGAGTTTGCTTAAGGAACAAAGGTCATGGGGAAGCTTGTTTATGAGTACTCCAAAATTCAGGGAGTTGTCATTTTTTAGGTTTTATATCTCATCAAAGGTTGCTGGAAGGGAGTCCTTTCTGGCCCTGTAAAAAGGCCACAGCTGTTGCTTTGCCCCCACATCGTGGCTGCCATGTCAGTGCTTTCTCTGATCATCCTCCTTCTATGGACTGTGTGCTTACATCAGCACCAACCTCCTCTTTGCCAGTAAGGCCTCCGAAAAGCACATCACTGGGCCAACTCGTGAACAGGCCCTTACACACAGATGTTCTGGCTTGAATTCAGGATACCAGCTCAAATAAAATATCCCTGCAGATAACCCGAATCACGGTAAACAAATCCTGCCTGCACTCCAGGCACAAAACATCCACACACAAGACGAAGAGCATCCGATGCTTATAGGGGACATGTGTTTGTTCTCTTCCTCTTTAAGCTCAGCGCCCAATCCAATTATTCACTCATTGGGGATCTGCTCATGATTCATGCATCTCAGGGTTGGAGAATTGTTGTTTGAAAAAAAATATTTTTGGTATGACAAGTTGAAAATTTTAGCTCATAAGCTAAGATTACCTCAAAATAAATATGTTAAATAAGATCTACAAGATGCAAATGTAAGGACTGCAGGCACACAAGACAGCTAAAATACAATTTTTCATAAGGAATTGACATTTCTCATAAGATTCTTTACATTTCCCTTCTCACCATTTATTTTGAGAATGTCCAATGTGTGCATTTTTTTCATCAGCTCCTATGGTTAAGTGTAAAGTGTTTCCCCAGAAAAAGAATTCCTGAAAGATTTCTTGAAATTGCCTTCTGTGGTTTCCTTCCTTACTGTAGCTAACTATAAAATCCTTACACTGTGCAACTAAAAGCCTAGATTCTCTCCATAATTCATACTGATTCTTGAATAAAACAACCCTTCTGAGCTCCGAGCTACATAATCAAACACAACTATTGGCTTCTGATGTTAAACAAAATGATCCTTTTAATAGTTGGAGGGGGGGAGCAGGTGTCCACATTTTCCCGCAGGTGAAGAAGATAACCACCTACCTTCCCACCACTTCAGCACTATATCAGGTAAAGTACCCCTGCCACCGAGACTCGGTTTCCAAGCCAGCTCAATCCGTCACAGCTCCACAGCCCAGAACTACCTTCCATGTCAACCAGAGCTCTAGAGAGCTTCTAGGATGTTTAAGCCTCCAACTACTTCCCCAGAGAAGAAAAATCATGGTCATGAAGACATTTATCAAAAATGATATTTTTCCAGAGAATTTTCAACTTTGCCCAAATATCTTCTCCTTCCTAGTCTAAGCAAATCAAGACTTCAAGATGGCTCACGGTTGCTCAGGGGAATGAATCCCTTTAATCTAGAGGGTTCTCTGGTTCTAAGGCCCGTCTCCTCTTTCCTTTTATATCTACCATGCTTTGGGGGACACACAAGTTTGTTCTCTCCCAGTTAGCCCTTTTGTGCATTCCCATTCACCTGCTCACACTCGCCCTCTGGGCTCATGGGGTGTACCAGAACAGGCTTTCTTCTCCATGGTGAAAAGCTAATGGCTGTTCCTGATCCCTGGGAAACATGGGCCAGGCAGTCTTATGGGTGCTCTGCACACTATTTTGGTCTTAGTTCATGTGTCTACTCGTCGAAGAGGCCTTCTTTGATCACCCAAACAATGTGGTTTCAGCTATGACCCCATGTCTCAGACTCACTCTTATCTGGAGCTAACTTGGCTATATTTGTTCCCTTGTTTATTCTCTGCCCTTCCCATTCTCCATTAGTACATATGTTTTATGAGAACTGGGCTTTGATGTGCCCATAGTCAGCACACAGCACACATTTCATGGATCAGAGATTGCAGCAAATTGCATTGTGCCCAAGACAAAAACACCATATTCTTTGGCCTGTCAGTCTCCTTCTACTACCTTTTTGGCTTCCTCACCCTGAGCAAGAACTACTAGTCCTTCTGGCTGATCGACTCAGACATCCTTGAGTCACCGGACACTTACTTAGTTTCCACAAAGTGAATTCTGGATTCCAACCATGCCTTCTGTACTTTTACTATTCAACAGAGTCTTCCCAAATCCCGAAGGTACATCCCAAACCATCCTGAAGCATACAGAGCCTTCAAGGTTACCACACATCAATGCAAGCCCCACTGTAGGCAACTTCCAAACACAGTATCCAATTAGTCAAAGCAACTTGACTACATATCATATCTTTCAGAGGTTGGATTCCAATTTGTTAACTTTAAAATGCAAGGCAGGTTTAAAGATTAACAATTTGCTTGGATAAAATAAAAGGGGAAAAAATATAATTAATCATTTGCCTGTCCCCCAACACTAGTTTACAAAACCATGGTGCAACTTTATTGAGCTCAAAATTGAAGGGTGGCAAGGTTAATATGTAGCTTTAGACCTCACAGTTTCATTAACAAACACATTACAAGCTGTAAAGCTGAACTGACATTAATGCTAGGCCCAAACAAAGTAAATAATTACTGGCTTGGCAAATGAGGAAGTACTTGCAGAGTTTGTTTACATTGGGTTTTTGGAAAATTCATGTTGGCAAAAAGTCAAATACAGTTTGACTAGTAATTGTGACAATTGCTCGCAGATGGGGCTGGATGAACAACAAAAGAATGGATTTATGGCTTCTCTCTCTCCCTGTATTTTCCCCTTTGTTGCCTCCCCCCCACCCCGTACCATTTTGGATCAATAAAGAACGTGCAGCCACAAAGATAAGTGGGTTACATGGCAGATGGGCCTTGGAATGTCTAAAAATCTCATGTTGAATTTTGTCTCTTGGACCTAGATTGGAAAAGACACAGCTGCATTCAAGCTGCCGCTGAAAAAAAATCTACGCGCCTTCAAAATGCCCGTGCGTGCGGATGGACGCAGAACCTGGGCGGAGGCCTGCTTTCGAGTTTTCCAGCAGAAAAACTAGTTGGCTTTGTGTTAGCATACTGAGAACAAGCCACTGAGTTCCCAAGACTTGAGGAGAGGAGGGTAGCTAAAAAGGATCCATTTCATTTTCCCTAGCTGGTCTGGAAGCGTTAACAGGAATCAAGGAGGAAGACATTCGCCCAGCTGGAAAGCAGTTCTGCGGGGCAAATTGAGGTCTGTGACATGTAATTTGAAACGATTTTGGTTTTCTCTCATCAAAAGTCAGTATCTTGCCAACTAACAGCTAATACACACACACACACACACACACACACACACACACACACACACACACACCCTCATCCCTCCAAACCCTGGAATCTAAATCTCTTTATTCTCAGGAGATAAGATTTCAGTGGTTTTGAGTGTAAGTGCGAAGTCTCGATCTTTCGGATCCCTTTTCTGCTACCTTTGACTGGCGAAAGTCAGAAGATCCCGAGAGGTCGTAATGCTTAAGTGAATCGTTCATCACCAACCTTCTCAAAAGCTTTCCTTCCTAGTGAAATAGCGAGCTCCATATCCTTTGTGACTCAAAGTCACAGTCACTGTCTGTCCCAACTATCATGCTATCTTATTTTTTATTTTATTAAAAGATATTTAAACAATATATTCTAATCAGTTTCCCCCAACTCCTCCCAGATCCTTACTACCTCCACACCCACAGAACTCCAAGACCTTTATTCCTCTTTCTCTTTAGAAAGCAAAGAAACAAGAGGGAGAAAGAGAGAGAGATAAACAGAGAGAGAAAGAAAAAAGGAAGCAAGGAAGGATGCAGGGAGGGAGAAAAAGAAGAGGAGGGAAGGAGGGAGACGGAACGAAGGAAGTAGGAGAGGAAGGAAAGAAAGAAGAAAGGAAAAAAGAAAGGAAGCCACAAGACTCACACATACAGACACACACACAAAAAAAATCAAAAACTGCAATATTCAGTGAAATGACACATAAGACAAAAAACACCCAAACAAAGCAATATGAGACAGAAGACAAAAGTCTACAAAAACACCATTGGGTTCATTTGTGTTTGCCATGTAGTACTGGACATGGTGCCTACCCTAAAGTATATAGCTAATGAGAATACATTGAAGAAAACTATCTTTTTTCTTTGTAAATGAGTGTAAATGAGTGACAGATAGTTTCTTGGTTAGATTGGGAATCTGGGTATACTTCACCTTCTCAGTGTTTGGATCTCCTTTGGCTTGAACTTGTACAGGCTCTATGCATGTTGCTGCCACAATCTCTGTTAGTGCACACATGGGTCAGTCCTGTTGTGTGTAGACAAGAATATTTCCATCCCTCCTGACCCCCGCAATCATTCTGCCTCCTCTTCAGCATAGCTCTCTGAGCCCAAGGACTGAGGTTTGTTGAAGACATCCCATTTATGACTTTAGAGTGTTCCACAATCTTTTACTCTGTGCACATTGCCCAGCTGTGAGTTTTCATGTTTGCTTTCATATACTGCAAGAAAAAGCTTTTCTGATGATGGCTAAATAAGGCAAACGCCTATAGGTTTAGTAGAATATTGTTGGTAGTCTTTTTTTTTTTTTTTGTAGCAGAGGAGTAGGATCTGTATCTCCCCTGGGCCCATGGTCTATCTAATCTTAGATTGATGGCCCAAAGAGCCTTTTTAAGCATAGACTCATTTCTATTTTATTTAGAAGGCAATGATTATTCAGCCTCATGTAATAATCACTCAAGGAGTGTTAAGAAAGATGACTTGGGAAAGATAGACCCCAAAGAAGGAAAATAATATATATTATTATGTAATAATTTATATAATATATAATAAATAATACATGTATTTTCTACATATAGTTATAGGTATAGAGAAATAGGAGGGAGACTGGAGTTCTAACTGGTAGAGTGGATCTTAAATCCAATAAATAGGTGATTGGTCCCTCCGATGACATTTGTGCCACTATTGCTTTAGCATGCCTTGAAGGTGGGTCAGAGATGTTGATCACAGGGTTTGTATCTGCATTGATGTTTACCTTTCTCCTCTGGTAATATGAAAGTACCTTCCAGTAGAAATGAACACTAGAAAATAGGGGTGAAGATGTGTGGTGGCTCCCATGTGGGCCCCTTGGCCAACAATCAACTAGATATAGCCACTGGTGGCACTGGAGTTTTTATTTATTGGAAAAAAATATCTGGTTGTGCCATTCACATCCCCATTTTTATTATTCCAATTAGATTTCTTTCATCTAAGTATATATTTTAAGAGTCTTACACAATGAAAGGTTTCGATATGACTCTTCAAATGTCCCTTAGTGTTAGTTGTCCCTCTCCATATTCCCTCTCCTACCCCTCTAATCCATCCTCCTCCCCATTTAATACTCCCACTCCTGTCTCTCTATAACCATATATTCTATTCCTCTCTCTTGGAGGACACTCTCTGCCAGCCATCTTCCTTAATACTCCTTTGGATTATTATTACATGAGGCGCAATAAAAGATCATTGTCTCCTAAATAAACCAGAAGCTAGTCTTTGTTCAAAGTTTGTCACATTTGACCCCTAAGATACTGTGCCTAATTATTGCTAACATTCTTGATTGTATCATCCAAGTTTTGAGATTTATCATAACCCTACCATAAAAACTGTAAACATTGATTCGAAGGAAAAAACTGTCAAATTTACTAACATTTACATAAAATGTCAAAACCTATTATGCTTTTCTCCCAAATTCTCCAACTTCTAACATTTCCAATTTTCAACATCTCTGATCATGAAATTTGGATCATGTAAGATACTATGAGGAGCTGAATGGAAGCAAAATATTCGCAATTAGCTGTCATTCTTGCAACAGTCTCTGCACTTGATATGAATGAAGATATCAAGGCAAGGGAAGACATAGTATTCTTTGCTCACAGATTTTGGGAGCCTCATTAAAAGCTTTGAACATTATTACAGCAAAACTCTAATTTTGCATTTCTATTTATATCATAAAGCAGTATCTTAAGTTTAAAACTTTGGTTTTCAAGACAGGGTTTCTCTGTAGCTTTGGAGCATGTCCTGGAACCTGCTCTGTAGACCAGACTGTCCTCAAACTCACATAGTTCTGCTTTCCTCTGCCTCCAGAGTGCTGGGATTCAAGGTAATTTGTGGAGGTTTTTTTTTGGGGGGGGGTCTTCTCTTTTCTTTGGAGGGGGAGGGAAATGGGAGGCTGGGAGGAGGTGGAAACTTGTTTTTTTTCTCCTTTTCTCAATAAAAAAAAGAAAAAAAACCCAATAGACCAAAAACTAAAAAAAAAAAAAAAAAAAAAAAAACAACTTTTGAAGTCTTTATTTTTTCAAAATGCACTTTATACAAATTTGGAAACTCTATATTTTCTATTCTCTTCTTTCTTTGTAACATTTTAGAAACCACGGCAAGATGGGTAGGCAAGCCCTTGAATATTGAGTGTATATTTTGATTTTCTTAAGTCTGCAGATAGTTTACCTGTACATATGTCAGCACACCATGTGTATGCATGCTGTATGAGGAGAGAAGAAAAGGAAATTGAAATTCCTAAAACTAAAGATGCAGGTGGTGATGAGCCTGCTAACATGTGAGTGCTGGGAACCAAACCCAAGTCCTTGGTAAGAGCCATCAGTGCTCTTAACCATTGAGCAATCTCTCAGCAGTCAATTATCATGTATAAAACACCCCTGAATCAGACAATGTCATCTTTCTTTCAGGGCAACAGCTGCTGGTTGAGCTGAATTTAGACTGCTGAATAGCTGACATGCAGAAACCAGAATTATAACCACAGGTAAAAATGGATACATTAGAGGTAAATTCTGTAAGAAAAAAAAAAGAAGTAGAAAGCAATTATAAGGGGAGTGCTTAAATTAGGTATGAAGGGTTTACACTATTGATTAAAGCATCTTCAAAATCAATAAAGGAATACTCTGTAGCAACCAACTTGAAGAAACCTTCAAGAAAAACCATCTCATTCAGTTCAAAGTTTAGAAACTTCTGCTTTCACAGGTAAAGAAGCCCATGTTATGTCATATGTGTGTATATATAAATACATATACATTAATTATAATATATAGTAAATCAAATAACTACAAACTGAGAGTCTAAAATCAAATGTCTGTTATTGGGTCTAGACAACTTTTTAAAGAAGGAAGGCATTTTTTAAAATGTGAGAGTGAAAACTGCAAAATGTATTTTGTTATATTTAACTACATTGTCTCATTTTTTACTACTTTGTAATTTCACCAGATAAAGACTTTATATATTAAGAATTACAGTGCATACTATTGTATCCTTTTTTCCACATAGGCTAATAATGCTTATTTTGAATAGGACTATATTAATCCACAAAGACTTTTAGATTTCTTCAGACTGTGACTTTCCCTCATTCTGTTGTATGCCACCCTCGTTTCAACTAAGAACATATTTTATAAGTGAGTTTATAAGCAACCATTTCTATCAATCACGTTCCTGGAAACCTATTTATGATAGCTTCACCATGTGAATTCGACAACATGCAAGTCAAGATCAATGATAGTAACTGCCAAGGGCATCCACTGAACGAGATGCCAAGCAGCTGAACTGACTTGTAGGCATCATCCATTCCAGGAAAAAATTTCATCTCTAGAGTTACATAAAACAGGACAACGCATGGTTCCTTTGGTATAGTATGACTTCATAAGAGACTGAGTGTCTTGAGTCTCCCCGAAAGAAATATCTTCAGGGCACCATTAACTCAAGTAAAATCTGTGGATGTAGACTTCCTGATATCGGATATTAAGTAATAAGCAACCAGTCAAAGAGGATATCAAGAATGCTGTTAAACCCTGGTGGAAAACCTTGGGAAATACATGAAAGTATGTGTTAATCTCCAAAAAGATCCACAAAAGACTACTGTCAGAAGATACTGATGAGAATCTGAACATTCAGTAGAAGCACAGGGTACCAATGCCACTTTAACAAGTATACCAGGCAAGTAATACATTTCTTTGTTGGGAATGAGATGCGGGAATGTGATTGACCATATGCCTACAAGAAGAACAAGGTTTATCCTATGTGTGAACTTAATTTGAATTAGTACTTGGGTATTTTAATTAAAGTTGATAATACTTTCTACTGAGTAAAGTGTTACTTGGGAAGCCAGAGGATATATAGTAGATAACTCAGAATAAATCTAACCCTGAATAATGTAAAACACAAACAAAATAAAGAAAAGGTTTTCATGATTTGTTTCTAATATGAACCCGATAATCCTTAAATTTATTGTACTTACTTTTTCTTTTTGTTGCACTAATTCTTAACTTTCATCTCGTGCTTGGTGGCTACAGACTTGAAAAATCATGGTTTCTTGGCTGAGACATCATTTCTGAATTGTTATGGCACCATCATCTACAAAAGAAATATACTTCAAACTAGATTTAAAAAAAAAAAAAACAAGGTTGGTCCTCATGACTGAGAGCTGACAACTGTCTTACTTTCTCATTTTTCTTTTCTCCTCTATTAGGATTCCTTTCCTCGTTTGATTTGCATCTGTTACTCTGTCAGGCTATATGTCTATCACAAAAGCAGTCGCCAGGAACAAGAAAATAGTCTTTGATTGTCCAACTGTCCCTATACCCAGCTCTGTGGCACAGGTAATGCTGGTGAGGACATGACGAATGTTCCCACCACACACAGAGGAGTGTATAGAAGTGGCTGCCCCAAGGAAAAGTACATTGCTCAAACACCAAGAGGAAAATGGAATGGACAACTGACATCCCTTCTGATCACACAGACGTAATGGTGCACAGTGAGCTGCTCGTCTCAAATAAGGTAGGACTGCTGTCTTCTCAGATTTTTGGTTCTGAGCCATCTCTCCATCCCCAGATTTCTGTCCTCGATAAAGAAAAATATCCTGGTAGAAAACAGAAGGAAAGATTGCAATGAAATTCCCAACATTTTTATGATCTGTTAAGGTTTTTAAAAATAGATTCACAATTTAGTTAACACCCTTCCCTCCAAAGAGTGAAGCAGAACTCTTGTCTGCTTGAGTGTGGGCTGGACCTCCTGACTTGCAAAATGAACAGAAGGTTGTGAAACTGATATTTGACTTTTGAGGCTAATTCACAAGGAAGAGTTTCTTCCCCCGCCCCTCCTCTCAGAATATGAATAAAGAATATGAATATATATATATATATTCATTCTTCACTCAGAAGAATCAGTAGCCACTTCATAAAGATTTAAGAACCCTCTTGGAGGAGCTATATGGAAATGTCCCTGAGATGAAGCCCTCTATCAATATTCAACAACAATATTTGAAACCACCTTGGAATCCTGTCTCCTCTCCCTATCAGGTTTTTTTTTTAAATGACTGGTCATTCATAACTAAATGAATGCTAATGTCCCTTGCTAAAGACCCAAATCTACAGAGAATGTAAGAGTAATTTACAGATGTCATTTTTAACCACTAAGTTTCAGGGTTATCCCTTTCACAGAAATAGTTCAATACTACACATATCCAATAAAGTTAATAGTACATTCTCTGGGGATAAAAAGCCAAGAAATTGTGGTAAGTAACCTGTCTTCAGTGAGACTTGGCATAACATTAATATGATAATATAACTGGATTTACAGAAATAAAAAGACACAAAGAGACGGAGGAAAGACAATCCTTGTGATTATTCAAGCTTCCTTGATGGTATAATGTTGTTATTCAACTCTGTGTTTCTAAAGCATTTGGAAAACTCTGGCCCTAGACCATGTTTTGGGAAAGATAGAAAAGATACTGATTGTTCTCTCTCTCTCTCTCTCTCTCTCTCTCTCTCTCTCTCTCTGTCTCCCTCTGTCTCCACCCACTCTCCTTTACACAAGTAACATAATATAACACCTGAGGCCAGATCACCTAACTGATCAGGATAGTGTGAAGCATTGGCCTCAGAAACATTTAAAGAAGAAACACAAATTTCAATAACAAAAGTAAATAAAGATTAGGTATAATACTTCAAAAGAATGTTAAATCCAGACAAAAGGCTACTAATGACCCATGTCACCAAGCTATGATGACAGACAAAAAATGTTAAACATAGACAAAAGCCTACTCATGACCCATGTATGACAACTCCTCCCAGGTTGTCAGCACAGGTGTGAGCACAGCCACCTCCCGTCGGTCTTACAAGCACTAAGATGCTCTGTTCATGTACACAAGGTAGAACTTGGCATATCTTCTTGTTTTGTTGTTTTCAGTGCTGGGCTTTGAACCCAGAGACCTGTGCATGATGGGCCAATGCTGAGCTGTGTTCACAAACCATTAAAATCATCTTTTGGGCTCATATTAAGAAAAGATATCTGGATTAGTACATAGAAGCTCTCAGTTCTCTGCTTCTAACCAAATCTCACAGAGTGGGATACTGCAGCTCAGTATCCTCTCTGGTGAGGGGTATCATAGGATGTGATATCTTAGATTTTGTGCAGACAGACATTTTTCTCATACTTGTTCCACAGATGACAAGCCTTTCCCTTGGAGGTCTCCAGGGATGGGAGCCTTGACTTTGTTCTTAGGTGTAGAGAATAGAATATAACACAGCAAGTCCTGATGAAAGATAAAGAGTCAAGGTCTGAATAACCCAGCCTGTAAACAGAGCTGAAGGGTGCTGGATTTGAACCCCCTAGGAAGCATGGAAGGTGGAGATTGACAAAAGAAGGGAGGAAGGTGGATGTGGGAGACAATCCTGCCCTGATTGTGAAACTCTACACTATTCCCTAATTCATCCCAAGGAAAAATCAGTTTCTCGTTGGTGTGTTGGCTTATTAATTTACAAATTGAAAATCAATCCACATACATTTTTAACAATGTCCCAATTTTCTTTATGGAGTTTAGTGCAGTTCACAGAATGAAACCAAGGGTTGCTCAGCTTCTGATTCACTTTAGACTCTCATTATAGTCTAAAGGGAACATTTTAAGTATCACCCAGACGTGAATTACATCTGCAGGATTATTCTCCGGCTGCTATATAATTGATAAAACAGAAGCTGATTTCATTCTAAGTTCTTGTATCTCTTCAGATACTATTTATCCATCTTCAGAACTGTATGGATGAATGTTAACTTGGTTTGTTTGGCTTTGCTTTGTCTTCTGTTTTTCTCTTCATTGTGAGGAGGTTAGGATTTTAGGACTGGGCCTTCTTTTCAAACTGAACAGAGATCTGAGCAATAGGATTGTAACAGAGCCTCGGTGTGACTTTTGTCATAATGGCAGCAGTGTACAGCTGCCAGTCGGCCTGGCATCCTCCTCGGCAACTCAGCACAGGACCTTCTATTTTTTGCTCTTCTATATGAATGAGCGCTTTCTCAGGAAAATGTTATGTCTATAATTATCTCAGAGCTGCTCATTTCTTCTCCCAACCAGCAGGGACCACTTGTGGGAAAAGTAGGCGCTAGCTCTTGGCTTTTTTTTTCTAAGGTATTTATGAATACTGTTCTTGCTTGGTTTTATTATTCTTTTCAGCTCTATCTGACCTGTTTCTTCTCTTGAGATTCCATAGTATGGTCCCGTAATTCATGGATAAACCTATTTTGGGTTTTGGTTTTGGTTTTTTCATAAAATAATCCAGATAGTAAAATCATGGGTTTTGTCAGTCATATTGTCTCTGTTGCAACTCTGGTAGTAAATTCTGATATTATAGTATAATAGTAAATATAAAATGAATGGGAATTTGTCAATAAAACTTTATTCAAAAGAATATATGAACAAGATGAATTTGGTCCCTGGACTATCATGATGCATTTTATTTTAGTTTACAACCATGACATTGGACAAAGAATATGTCCATGGGATAATAAACTTCTTAACAATCAAAAAGCATCATTTTCTTTACTGGGTACTTATTTTAACAAGATTATGACTCTCCAAGGGGGAAGACTTTGCTTTTTTCATCTTTTTCTTAATAAAAGCTCTACGATTTGTCTCAACTGCCTAAGAATGAGCTTAAATGTGTCATTTTTTTCTATGATGTTTTCTACTTTTCTGAGTAAGATCTGTAAACCAGACTCAAAAAGTAATAATGGAACAGTCACTCAATTAAAACTAAAACATAAATTGTAGTTGACAAGATGACTGATGGATTGGTAGCACATCAACACAGGCAGGATCTGAAGGTCTGAGTGGAGATAGCTCCCTTCTACCAGGAACTGTATCTGTCCAGTCTTCAACTGGACACTACAGGTCAGGAATTTGAATATCACTGACAAATTAAAGCAAGGTTAGAGGGTGGTAATGGAAGAAGCAGAGGGACTTGCAATGATCTTGTGTGAGGAAGAAAGAAAACAGGACTGTTCAGTCAAGGGAAATTCAAGGGGAAAAAGAATTTTCTTCACATATTTGAAAGGCTGCATTTAGAATAGGGATTGAATTTTTTAGCAAGGTTTTAGAGATATAAACTAAAAGAGAAATTTTAAAGAAAATATCATCTAAACTTTTAAAAGTTTTCTAAAAAAGGTGAGTATGCAAAGTCATGTGTTTAAAGAGATTTAGTGATTTATTTATTTTGTTTAGCATGTGTTTGTGCATGTGTGTGCATATGTATGTGCATGCATGTGCATGTGTGTGCCCATGCATTTAATTGTGTGCACCTATGTGTATGCACATGTGTGTACATATGTGTGCACATGAATGTTTGTGTGCATGCATGTTTGTGTGCTCATGTGTGTTCGTGCATATTTATGTGTGTATGTATATGCCCATGTGTGTGTATGCATGCAAACTGCACCATAGTGTTAGTGGGAGTCCAAGGTCCTCCCCACTCCATCCAGATCTAGGAAGGTGAGCATCCAAACGGACTAGGCTCCCAAAAAGCCAGTTCATTCAGTAGAATCAAAACCCAGTGCCATTGTCCTGGCTTCTCAGTCAGCCTCCATTGTCAACCACATTCACAGAGTCTGGTTTGATCACATGCTTGTTCAGTCCCGGTCCAGCTGGCCTTGGTGAGCTCCCATTAGATCAGTCCCATTGTCTCAGTGGGTGGACACACCTCCTGCGGTCCTGATTTTCTTCCTCATGTTCTCTGTCCTTCTGTTCCTCGTTTGGACCTTGGGAGCTCAGTCCAGTGCTCCAGTGTGGGTCTCTGTCTCTATCTCCATCCATTGCCAGATGAAGGTTCTATGGTTATATGCAAGATATTCATCAGTATGGCTATAGGATAGGGCCAGTTCAGGCACCCTCTCCTCTGCTGCACAAGGAACAAGCTGGGAACATCTCCTTGGACACTTGGGAACCCCTCTAGAGTCAAGTCTTTTGCCAACCCTAAAATGGCTCTCTTAATTAGAATATCTACTTCCCAAGAGATGCCCTATCATACTACAAAAGCATTTGTTCAACTATGTTCATAGAGGCACTATTTGTAATAGTCAAAACCTGGAAACAGCCTAGGTGCTCCTCAATAGAAGTATGGATAAAGAAGGTGTGGCACATATACACTTTAGAGTTCTACTCAGCGGTAAAAACAACGACATGTTGAATTTTGGATGCAAATGGATGGAAATAGAAAACACTATCCTTCGTGAGATAACTCAGACCCAAAAAGATGAATATGGTATGTACCCACTCATAAGTGGATTCTAGCCATAAATAAAGGACATTGAGCCTATAATTCGTGATCTTAGAGAAGCTAAATAAGAAGGTGAACCCAAAGAAACACATATCGTTATCCTTCTGGATATTGGAAGTAGACAAGATTGCCAGGCAAAAGTTGGAAGCTTGGGGGTGTGAGTTGGGTGGGGGTAAGGGGAGATGGGGAAAGAGAAGGGAGAAGGGGAGGATTGGGGAGAGCTTGGGGGAATGGGATGGTTGAGATTGTTTTTTGATTTCTCTGTAGCTTTGGAAACTGCCCTGGAACTAGCATTTGTAAACTAGGCTAGCCTCAAACCCACAGAGATCTGCCTGCCTCTGCCTCCCGAGTGCTGGGTTTAAAGGTATGAGCCACCACCGCCTGACTCAGCCCACTTTTTTTACAACCCACAATCATCTTCCCAGGGGTAGCACTGTCCTCAGTGGGCTGGGCTTCCTCACATCACTAGTTAGTCAAGAAAATATCCCCACAGCCTCCCTACAGGCCATCTGATCCAGGTGTTTTCTCATGGAGGGTCCCTCTTCCTAGATGATTCTAGCATGTGTTAGCTAAGGTGACAAACTGACCAGCACACCAGCTTCCTTAGCCACTTTTCTCTTTGTTGTGGGAAAAATACCCAATAAAACCAATATTTATAAGAGGGAATATTTTTTTGCTTTAAAGATCAGAAGATACAGTCCATCATGGAAGAGAAAATACGGTGTCAGGAGGAGGAGATAGCTGGGTCACATTGCATCCATAGTCAGGAAGAGAGAAAAGAATGCTTCTGCAAGGCCTTCTTTCTCTTTTCTGTTTAGAGTAGGAGATCAATCCATTGTATAGTATGTTCACAGATATCCTCAGAGACATATCCAGGGATTTGTTTTCATGACTTTTCTAAGTTCCATCAAAATGACAGTCAAAATTTAGTATCATGAGTCTTTACAACTTCAGAAGAAGATTAAAAATCCAACAGTCACATGGTAGAAACAGTGGCTCTATCCAGGAAACTCTCTAACAATACTTAATCCTTCAAGTAACAAAATTACATCTTCAACTAAATTCCAGCTGAAGAGAGGTTACAAAGTAATGTTCAGAGTGTTAGTCAAACTTAAAACTCTACCTAAATTTTTACCCCTTTCTCCAATTTTCCTTGGAGTATACATTGTGCAGCTATTGTATAAATTATTTTGAGGAAGATAATTGTGAATTAAAGGCTTATATGGACTTTGTTTACCTAAGAACTAAAAACAGGCATGTATAGACATATTGCCTTCCACGCATGCATGTGCACACACGTACACACGCACAAGCCCCCGCGCACACACACACACACACAATACTGGTGCTGGCAGCAGTGTGGAACTGTGACGAGGGAAAGGGGCAAACACTGCACCAGCTTCTACCCACCGCTATGTCAATGCACATAAATTCTAATTTGTAACACCCCTGCAGTTCCATTGTATGGCTCCATTAGTCTATGCATGAATTATTTACACATGATACATCATAATGGCATCAGAACCATTTATGATATCAATTCATACTATTACAGAACAGGTAATCTTCAGCTGTCCAACACAACCTGTGTTAATTAGATCTCCAAGAAACTTCGCTAGTCAATCATCTCCACAAAGCCCGTTCCTGCCCCATCTCCTCAAGTGAGCCTCCCTCTCACTCCCTTCTGCATCTTTCATTTTCACCCTACCTATGGAATAAATGACAGAACTGAGTGGTTAAGACATAAATCTTTGTGTTGCTTTGCAGATTTAACTCTTGCATTCCCGAGTAAATGTGGGTTGATTATTGAAGGACAAAAACCCTGATCTCATGGTTTCTCTTTTGTGACTTCCACATTTTCCAGCAATGCTATAAATGCAGTACATTTCCAGTACATTCTAAGTGAATGACTTAACTGCCCCCACAAAGAAGGATGGCTTGCGAATTTTAACATGGTGGGTTTATTTGACAGATTCATTTTGAAGAGTCACAGAAGTTTTGGATAAAGGTTTAACATTGTTATGAAATGTTAGTCATACTTTGTTTTATTTTTTTTTCAATTAATTAATTGAAGACACATTTTTCTGTAACATTAATGAAAACTTCATTGCTTTTAGGTTAAGATGTGTATTGGTTCCATGGCCTACTGACTACCCTAAGCAGTCAGCTTGTTACTGTTTTTCCACTCTATAATTCTTCAGGGCATATAACAACGGGCAGTTACAACAGAGTTCTTACAGTGGAAAGACAATGTATGAGCCCGTCCTCCATGGATTTTTGTTAACTTGACACAAACTAGAGTTGTCAGAGAAGACGACCCTGAACTGAGAAAATGCCTCGCCCCCTTGCCTAATAGCTAGGTCTGTAGGGCATTTTCCTGATTAATGATTCAGACAGGAAGATCAGCTCACTTGGAGCAGGACCACCTCTGAGGAGGTGGATCTGAATTGTGTGAGAAAGTAGGCTGAGCAAATTAGCACAAGGAAAGCGTGGCTTCTGCTTCAGTTCCTGCCTCCAAAGTCCTTCCCTGCTCGAGTTTCCCGTTGATTTTCCTCAATAGTGGACTGGGATGTAGAAGTATAGGCAAAATAACTCCCAGCTGCCTATAGTCAAAATGCTGTATGAGCACAATAGTAAGCAAACTAAAACGGGGGAATCACGCAGCTCTGTCCTGTGTATTCAACCTAGAGTCAATAATTCATAAAGAGACTCTTAACTGCAGAATACAAATGCATACAGAAATATGCAGGTGCCTTCAGTTCTCATCTCAAAGAATGGTCATTAAATGAGCACACATATGACCAGCAGCAAGGCAAAGTGACAGGAAGTTATCAGCACTCCAAAAGCTTCTGCAATGTGTAAGTCACCACAACCTCACTGCTACCAAGAATAATGGCTATTCTGCCTTTTTTATAGCACTGATTATTTTTACCCATTTTTTGATGTTTTTACCCAGTTTTAGACTTTACAAAAGTTAAATTGAATTTATTGTATATTCTCCTGAATTGTTTCTTTCATCCAAGTACTTTAGTCAACGCTGTTGTGTGGATTTTTCCATTTACAGTGACATATGAACTCAATCTATGAATCTACCAAAATATATTTATATCTTCTACAGATATTTGGGCTGGTTGGGATTTTATTAAAAATGTCTTGAGCCAGGCATGGTGATAAATGTCTGTATTCCCAGCAGTTAGGAGGCTGAGCAAGAAAACTGTGAGGCTGAGGCTAGACAATGTCTCTGAGTAAACACATGCATCGTTCCTAAACATCACACGGGAGGTTACCTATGAGTTATTATACTCATATTTACAATAGAACATAATTCAGTATGTTTCTATTTTATAAGAAATGGCCAACTAAGTTTTCAAATTGATTTTTCTGTTTTACACAGCTACCAGTTATAAAGCAAACTTGTAATTTCTCAAGCTGTGGGTGCTGCCCAGTGAGTAAAGTACTTGATGCATGAGTATGAGGACCTAAGGTTGGATCCCTAGAATCCATATGAAGCCAGTGCTCCTCCGGTAGGACGGGAGTTAGGGACAGGAGAGTCTCCAGAGACACATTGGCTAGCTAGCCTGAAGGACACAGAGGTGAACAGTAGAGACCTGCCTCAAACAAGATGAAAGGTAAAGACTGAAGCCTCAGGCTGTCTTCTGGGCTGGGGTACAAGTTCAAGTCAAAGAGGAAAAGCATGAGATCTAATGTCCAGATGACAGCAGAAGAAATAAAAAAGGCTTGCTTGGAAAAAAAGGACCAAAAACAGATAACTTGTACCCCTTCTGCATTTTCATTCCATCCAGGGCCTCTACGGATGGGTTGTACCTATCTGCACTCAGCTTGGGGCTTCCTCACTCAGCTAACCAAAGGGTCAGATGTCTCTGGAAACATCCTCATGGACACACTCAAAAGTGGGCTTTATCAGTAGAAAACCTGACACTTTCATCAGGCTTAATTTTTCTTCCACTTCATAGTACATATCCGAAAGTTATTAAAAGCTTACATACAATGTCCTTTTTCAAAAAGTTTTATCATTTATAAGAAGTTAACTAGAAGGTTTGTGTGTCAAGATTTCTTTGTTTAATTTTCTTTTCATATTTGTGTTCCTGGCGATTGCCATGGTCATGTGTGTGCTGGGCAAATAATCTACCACTTGGTTACAGTCCCAGCTTTCCCCTAGACATATTGAATTTAATGGATCATTATCATTCACGCATTTGGGGAAATGCTTGGCCATTAGCTTTTCAATGTTACTTCTATTTTCCTCTTCTTATTTGTTAAAATAAGATACCTGAATGCATCTTGCAGCTTTGTATGTAGTACTACAACTCACATACTACAAACTATAAGCTCCTTATTCTCTTTTCCATTCGTCTAATCATTTCACTCTCTATGCTTCAGTATGGATATTTTGTATTAAACTGTCCTCCTGGTCACAAATCTTGCTTTCTGATGCATTGAATCTATAGCTACTGATTATATATTGAATACATAGCTAGTTGAATATATAGCTACTGAGTTAAATTCCTAAACTGTTATTTCGTGCTTAAACTTTCCTATTATTATGTAGAGTCCTCATTCTTTCATGAAATTCTCCATCTTTTCATCTATAAGTCTTCATCTTTTAATCCCATGTGCTCAACTCTATTATTAATACAATGTTATAAATGTAAAATATATATCCAGTCAATGGATAACCCTTGGTTAGGTTTCTTGTGTTCTTACAATGTATTGATTCTCCTGATTTTATCTTTCAAGCAGGCAAAGTAATTTCAGAATCAATGCCAAGTGTTTTTGTGTGAAGGTACTAGAGAGGCTGTGCTCATCTTCAATGATGCTTGTAGTCTCTTCTTCTGGAGTGCAGGGATGCAGAAAAACACTGAATGTGGTCAAACTTTGGTTCACATTTACTTATATGGCACAGTCCTCCTGGAATTTCAAAAGGAAGCAAGTGTACTCTTTATAGCAGGACATAAAGTCTTGATCTCCTGACCCTAGAGTTGATAAAGTGTGCCCTGTTTTTCTATCTTCAGCTAACCTGCCTATCTTCCCACAGACCAGATTTCAGAGTCAGAAAGTATCAGAGAGGAAAAACCAAGCTTGAATTTAAGGTGTCACATAAATTTCCCTAGATCCTTTGGTGATGTTCAATCTGGCAACCACTACCCTTGGTTTAGGGAAAGTCTAAACATTTGCCTTCGTATGTATTCCCAAACTTTGAGAAGGTAGGACAGTTTTAAAAAATTTCAAAATATAGTCCTACTTCTTTACGACCCTCTCATTTTTGTCTTCTTAGGCCCCATTATCCATTGCTTCAACATGCTCTGATACGACCAAACATGATTTTTTTTAACCAAATCACCTTTCTAATTTTTCTTAGTGAGAACTTTTGTATAGTAATAATGATGCAATGTTATAGAATACTTATAAATACATATTTATTTGCATATGAAATTGTTTTGAAAATTTGGCAGACAATATCTGCCCTGTATGAAAAAAGAATATTTGGAATTATTGGTTTGAAACCCAAATGAAGGTAATCCTGGTAGATGAGGCATTTAGCAAGGTTTTTAGTCTGTATTTCAGATGAACTTGGAAAAATTATAATTAAAACTTATTATCTAAGTCTAGCAGCAGTTAACCAAGCTGGCAAAGTAAGATTGTTTGAACCCATGAAGCACAAATAAACCTGAGAAAATGTCACAAGGATGCTTAGAATATCGAAATGTCAATACTCTGTTGTTATTACGTAGTATAATTTTTCAAAGTACTACCACTGGGGGAAACTGAGAAAAGGGTAAACAGTATTTCTCTGTGTTATTTCTTTAAAGTGCATATGAATCTGAATTCAAAAACATAGCATTTAATTTAATAAAATCGGTTCCTTACAGAAGTGGGATATACCAATTAACACTATAGTAAATGTTAGTAGAATCAAATTTTGCTGTGAATTAAATAAATGATATGCTTTAAGATGCTACTGAACAAATGTTTACTGCCCTCCCAACTTCCTATGTTAAGTAGTAACACACAAGGAGATGGTATTTGGAGGTAGCCCGTAAGTGGGACTGATGCCCTTCTAAAAGAAGCCCTAAAATTTCCTCATACCCTTCTGCCATTTGAAGTTAGAGACAGAAAGATGGCTTTTACCAGAGAGTACACTTGAAGCTGGACTTTCTACCCTTTAGAATGTGATAGACTTTCATCATTTAGAAGCCACTTGACATTTGGTGCTCTGTTGCAGTACCCCTAGAGAACTAAGACAGCTTATACAAATTGCTTCTTCTCATCGTGTCTGTACTATTATGCCTGGGCTGTTGAAGGAGTTCCTTCCTTGGAACATACTACTGCAATGTCTTTGCACATGATTCCAAAATCACTTTATCTAAAACACACCTTTGTACCTTTCCCATATCACTAATTATTCCTCATGTGTAGATAAATTGACAACTTTTAAAATGTGATTAATTTGTGTGTGTGTGTGTGTGTGTGTGTGTGTGTGTGTGTGTGTGTGTAATGTGGTGTGTATTTGAACTTATGTGCAATGTCTCATTGTCCTGGTAATGTCTTGTTGTCCTGGTCTTTGTTGGTTCATCCAAAAAGGGATGATCATGGGTAGTCATGATTAATTTTAGAACTTTACAGAGTATTAAGTAGCATGTTTGAAACTCTTACTATAATGACTTGCATGCAACATAACTTGGTTAAATCATTTTTCCTTCCTACTTTTTTTTTCTCATAACCAGGATAATTATTGGCCTATTCCTCTTTACTGTGGTTTTTCTTCCAAAGTATATTTTAAACCTATGTCTCCAGGAAATTCTCCAAATCACTTCTATTTTAGTCAATAATCTACTTAGAAGAAAACTTTTATTAGAAAATGAACTGAGTTTCCTTAAAATACTCCAGTGTCATTACCTTCAGAGCAAAATTTTGTAAAGCTCAACTCCACACCCACACATCATCCACCCATAGATCAAAACAATGCGGACAACTCAACAGATTGGAACCTGACTTAAGGAATCACATGTGGTGGATATTACCAAATCTCCAAAATGTGTTGTGATTCCTGAAGCAATAGCCTTGAACAAGCACCAAGTGGGTCTCTTGTCTCTGGAACACATCTACTCAGCATGCTTTAGGAACCTTTCAAGAGATAAAAAGGAGATGCGACCTGCACAAATTTCAGGAACAGTTCAAATATAAGTGGGGCCTGTATGAATGAAGGTCTCCCAGTGGAAAAACTGTATAACTAGACAAGTAAAATAACATTCGATTGTCCTTTTACTAGGCCAAAACAAAGAGACTGACTGACATTTCATCTGTCTGTTTTGAGCAAGCCATCAGCTCATGTGCCTTCCTGAGATCAATAGAAGAGATATGTGGGCCTACTCTTTCCCAACCTCAACACCCTGCCGGTCAAGAGACGGAGCTAACAGGAGTGAAGAAACACGAAAGAACAAAGACACTCTCAGAGAGGTTAAGCTACGGCAAATGCCATTTACAATGCCTTCGCACTACAGGGCAGAGAGGTGGATGATCCTTCTGGGACAGGTATTTGCAGGAAATTGTTTTTCACCAACAGTTCAAAGACCTGACTTCTGCTATGAGCTTTGTCTCCTGCCAACTCTGTGCTCTGTGTGTTTTACTTCTACTAAGTCTCAGTGCCTTTACATGCCTAGGCAGCGTGAGGTCACCACAGGCCTTTCGGCAATGGCACTACTGGCCTCAGATTTTAGTCCTTTGATTATGTGAAGGATCAGTAAGAGAAACACATGAAGAATTTTTTAAATTATTCATAATCTGGGTTAAAATTTCCTGTGTTTGGATGTTGAAGTGAAAATAGAATAAAGCTAAACTTTTATTTTATGTGATAAGGATGAGATGGGGAAGAATATAAAGGACTAAATGAGGCGGGTGAGTCTAGGAATGTGTGTTTCTTTCTCCACGAGGGTTGGGTAGGCTGTTCCTAAAAGCAGCAAATGACGCAGACTCTCTGCTTGTTTGGAGAAGATTGCCTTTGATCCTGAAGTATTACAGTGTGACTGAGAAACCTCTGAGCCCAGGGAGCCCTATGAAACAACTCTACTCATGATCAAGGGGAAAACAGATGACTCTCCCTTCTTCTAAGGTACAGAAAGGAATCATGTTGGCTACTTTTCTCACCACTGTGGATCAAGGATATGTAAAAAGGAAATTAAGAAATGACAGCTTATTTTGACTAATGGTTTGAAGGATATGGTCAGTCATGAACAAAGAGACGTGGCAACTGAATCCACTGGGTCTATGGTGGGAGATCTCGCACAGTTTATGGTACCCGAATAGATGGCAAAACAGAGAGAAATGGAACTAGGTCTCAGGCCAGATTATAACCCTTAACATCCTTCTGCTGACAGCCTGCTTCCTCTATGCAAGCCCCACCTCTTAAAGGTTCTACAACCTGCTGAAACTGCACTGTCCATGGAAACAAGTGTTCAGTCACAGGGACCTGCGGGGATGTTTCACATTGCAGCCTAACACTGGCTTTTAGGACTGCTTATCAGCGTGGTCATATTGTGAATTTCCACATCTAGGCATTTGGAAAAGGAAGGTGAGTCATTATTTCTGATTAATCTATGATTTAGTGTGCTGCTTACTTAAAATCAACAAGCTCCGCATCCTTTCAAAGGACTTGATTTTTGTCATCAAATTTTCTTCGAAACGTCTTGGTGAGAGCAATGGGGGGAGATTATTGAAAAGGAACAGTGGATGGCAGTGTTGGTTTGCAGCTCTAAAGGCAAGCAATGGGAAGTGCAATTTCTCAAAGAAAGTAGCACAGACTTGATCTTCTGAAAGAGCCATGTGGAAGTGGCTCTAAATTCATGAAAAGCACGTGTCTGTAGGTTCAAAACATGATGAGAGAACTATCCCAAATAAATCTGAGAATCCGTTTTAAAACATGGAAAAAAAACTATAAAAAACAATGATTCCTTATAACTCAGTTTTACGTGCCATCTTCATATTCCTCATAGTAGCTAAATGGTACTTAATTACCCCACAAGACTAACAAGTCAATAAACGGTGATCAAAGAATAGAAATGGCTGCAGATGGAGACTGCTCTTTTATTCCCCAGCAGCCCAGATCCACATAATCACACAGAAACTATAATAATTACAACACTGCCCTATTAGCTCAGGCTTCTTATTAACTAACTCTTGCATCTTAAATTAACCCAGTTCTATTAATCTCTCTATCCCTATGAGGCTGTGGTCTACCAGTAAGGTTCCACTGAGCCCTTCTCCTTCAGCAGCTACGTGGCATCTCCTTAACTCCACCTACTCTCTGAATATATCTCTTCCAGCCTGACTATATTCTGCCCTGCCATAGGCCAAAGGAACTTTATTTATGAACCAATAAAAGCAACACATATACAGAAGGACATCCCACATCAAGTGGCATACTAAAGCACATGGCGGCCTTGTGTCTTTATAGAGTGTGTGGGGAGATTTTGTTTTTTCCACAGTTTCTCCTCCCTTCCTCTTGCTTCTCCCACTTCCCCCTCCATCCACTCCTCAGAAAAAGTAAGGCCACCCAACGGGACTTAACAAGGCCTGACACATTCAGTTGAGGCAAGGCCAACACCCTTATCCCCACATCAAGACTGAGCAAGGCATCCCACTATAGGAAATGGGCTTCAAAAATAAGCTAAGAGAGAGGGACCTGACAGGAAGGGAATGGATACAGTCCATCCAGGGAACTGCTTGTCAATTTAATCTAGCAATGAATAAAGAGTAACATTCAAATACTTGGCTCCGGGCTGGAGAGATGGCTCAGAGGTTAAGAGCATTGCCTGCTCTTCCAAAGGTCCCGAGTTCAATTCCCAGCAACCACATGGTGCCCTCTTCTGGCCTGCAGGCATACACACAGACAGAACATTGTATACATAATAAATAAATAAAGATTTAAAAAAAAAAGGGCTGGAGAGATGGTTCAGTGGTTAAGAGCATTGCCTGTTCTTCCAAAGGTCCTGAGTTCAATTCCCAGCAACCACATGGTGGCTCACAACCATATGTAATGAGGTCTGGTGCCCTCTTCTGGCCTGCAGCATACACACAGAGACAGAATATTGTATACATAATAAATAAATAAATAAATAAATAAATAAATACAAAAAAAAACCAAATACTTGGCTCCTTGGATGTTTGAATTATGAGGCTTTGGGTTTTTTCCCCATATCTGACACTTTCTATGTCTTCCATTTTACCATTGTATACTAAATTGAATGCCGACTCATTCATGCATGCATGCCTTCACTCATTCAACAAAAATATTTAATCATGTGTGAAATAAAAGGAACCCGGTACACTAACTTCTCCATGAAAAAGGAAATAGACATGGAAAAGATGCAGTGTGAAGATAGCTAAGTTGTTTGTTCAGATGACTCTAGTGGAGTGAAAACACAATGCATTTTTCTCAAATCACTATCCTTTGGAATATGTCATACTTTCCTGTCCTGTGAATATATATGAAAAATATTTCCAGAGGGACCTTGCCTATCCTTCTAGGGGACCCAGGTTTAATTCCCAGAACCCATAGGGTGGCTCACAACCATCTCTAAGTCCCATGTAATCCCATGGAATATAATGCTCTCTTCCAAACTCTGTGACATAAGGCACATGCATGGCACACAGATATGCATGTAGACAAACATTCCCAAACATAAATAAAATGAAATTAATTCATTTTAAAATAAAAAAACTACACTTCTTGGGTATATTTTAAATCTTTCAAACATTTTCTGTTATTAAAATTTTTCTTTATTTTCGATTATTTCATGTTCAAAACATATTCTTCCTACCACATTTAAAAATACTCATTTCAGGCCAGGTATGTGGCTGAGGGGACTTGAAGAAAGAATAAGCAGGTGATATTTCTTATTCTTTCTTCTCAACTTTAACCTTATTTGGGAGGTTAGAAAGTGCTGGGGCTGTACACTGGAAGGCACACTCTGCCCTGAAACAGATTCTCCATCACGCATTTAAAGTTTAATTCTATAGTCATAACTCAATGCTTTCCCGTGCATTTCTGCCTGAATCAGCACCCCTGTGTGTGAAGACTAGGAGGCTTACCTCAACATTTTCCAGAGTTTCTAGTGCTTTCCTCCATAAAAATAACATTCAAATTCTTTTTCAATCCTTTGTCCCAGTCTCCTGGCCACTGCAGTGCCCACTGACACATGAAGAATTGGAATCCATTGTTGATGTCCAATACAAATACATTCTGCTAATCTTTTGATGTTCTGCGTCTCATCTCTTTCTTCGCAAGTATTTGCGTCCTACTCTGATAAATGTGGAGCAAATGAACAAGTCAGCATCTTAGCCAAAAAATTAATTGAGAAAAGAGAAGCCAATCTGCCTTCCCAGAAACATCCTTGACTTTTTAGACCTCCTCTCCCATGGGATTAATTTAAAGAGACTATGTCCTTAGACATGATAGAAGAATACATGTTAGAGTAAATACATGGTGTTGTGGCAATGAGGACACCGATTTGATACAGAAGGATTGAGAGGGAAACATAGACCAGGGACCCTGACAAAGTTTCTACAAGCAAGCACTTTGCTGGTAATGGCATCAAGATCGAAAGAAGGGACTTAGGACATAAGAGTCGGTAAGATGGGAGACACATATAGTTTGGGGCATAAGGTATTGAATATATAGGCTATATTAGATGCTAACAAGACTTGGAAAACAAATAAGGACTACAATAGAAGGAAGAGATTCCAAACCTGAATGAAGAATATAGACTTTCACTAAAGGCACAAAACTGTGAGGTGTACAAACTATCCATTCATCAAAGATTTTCTCAGGTTGGCCATGAACAAAATGAAGCATGAAGAGAACAGGGAAATAAGATCCAAATCTAAAATAAGGCCCTGAAAACCTGAAGGGATTGATAAGTAAAGAGGGTTTTTAAAACATATTTTCTACTTAGCAGTCTAAAATTGACAGGAGTAAAGGTTCAAAAAGACTAAAAGAAATAAAAGAAGAAGCTCTTTACAAATCTTATATTAAAGCTTTTTAAATGCACTCAAAAGAAACAGCAAACATAAAAACAGAGAACCAGAAGACTGTGGAGCTTCTCATAAAAATGGATGGAAATGTTTGGGCTAGTACACAACACACAAATCACTAACAGCGAAAAAAAATTTAATTAACATGGTGTCCTCCAAATTGAATACAGTTTCGTGTGTGTGTGTGTGTGTGTGTGTGTGTGTGTGTGTGTGTGGAGTGGATGAGGAAGTAAACACCAGGCAGTGTATAATTTCTAAATCAAAAATGTCATAAATTTATTTTTGAATTTCAAGAGTAATAATTTAATAACAATTTTAACTTACTTAATGTTTCAAGTTAGCATCTAAACAATGGAACTCATTAAGCCATTTCCATACCTATGTACCATTATGTTTTGTTCTCACTCACTCCCTTCTCCCATCCACCTGGCTCCCTTCTCACTGCCCTTCTACTTTATTACATGCGATTTATTCATCT
Source organism: Microtus oregoni (assembly GCF_018167655.1). NCBI lineage: Eukaryota > Metazoa > Chordata > Mammalia > Rodentia > Cricetidae > Microtus > Microtus oregoni. The sequence continues at coordinate 16,631,556 of NW_024543090.1, forward strand.
GTTTCCCAGTTTCCATAAGAAAGTTTATTCTTGCCGGGCGATGGTGGTGCATGCCTTTAATCCCAGCACTCGGGAGGCAGAGGCTGGCGGATCTCTGTGAGTTCGAGACCAGCATGGTCTACAAAGCTAGTTCCAGGACAGGCTCCAAAGAAACAGAGAAACCCTGTCTCGAAAAACCAAAAAAAAGAAAAAAAAAAGAAAAAAGAAAGAAAGTTTATTCTTCTTCTCCTCTTAAGATCGCCCTTCTACTTTTATTACCTTCACAGATACACAGAGACAGAGAGACACAAAGAGACATATACACATATATAGACATATGCATGATTTTAAATCCATGTTCTACCTAGAAAATGAGTGGTATTTGGCTTTTTCCGTCATGCTTATTTTATTTAATGCTTTCCAGTCGCACGCATTTTTCTAATAATGTCATGATTTTGTTGTTAGCAAATTTACATTTTACTACTAATTCTTTTGGTTAGCATATAAAATAATTGGTTACATTATGACATTTTCAAGTTGCAGATCATTCAGCTTTGCTCATACCTGGAAGAACAATACAGGAGAATCCATGGGTCCAAGTCCAGCCTTCTTCCACCAGCCACCAGTACCACTTAAGATCCTATGAATAACCTTTCTTAAGAAACCAACAGACCTTGTTGGGAAGAGTAGGTGTTATTCCTTCTTCTTTAAAGAAGATGCCAAACAATTTATCCTCAAAGTAACTGCCTCGAGTTTCCTATGACATTAATAATCTCTAGGCATTGTCATCTAAATGCTGACTTCGTTGCACAGAACATCTCATTTGTGGGCTGAGGATGTAGCTCAATTGGTAGAACGCTTGGCCAGCATCAGTAAAGCCTGGGTTCAGTGTTCAGCACCTGTAATTTAGGTGTGGTGCTGAGGACATATCAGGAGGATCAGGAATTCAAGGTCGTGCTCAAGCTATATAGTAAGTTAGAGGTCAGCCTGGGCTACTTGAGACACTGTCTCAAAATAGTAACAGCAACAAAACAACTTTATATACAGAAGATTGCATGCATATTTTGACTAGTTCCTATTCCGTACGAAAACCATACTTTCATGGAAAACTGAGAGTTTCAGATTGCCCAAATAAACAGCAGATGTACCTATGGTTTTCCTTGTCTACATTTGTCTCATATGATAAAGGAAATAGCTTTTGACAATTCTTGAGGAGATCGTGTCATGGGAAGGAAAATAGCAGCTAGGGACTAGGACCTAGGATGAGCACATATTCTCTTAGCAACCCATCATATTTAAGATATCAAGTAGAAAACAAAATCCTTGAGGCCTCCACAAGTAGCTGTAGCCCATCGGTTCTTGAAAATCTGTCTGGTGGACAACTCAGTTATGCAATGTAAATAGAGGTCATATTATGTGATAAATAGCTCATTACAAAATGCTAGAAAACTAGAGAATTACTGACAGTTCAAAGTTGGTGCACACAAATGGCCCAAATTACAACTTATAAAAGATAGTAATTGCTCAAGAAAAATGAATTGATGCCAATAGTTGGATTTGGTCATTTCACTTTTATCATGTGTTTGCACTCCCTCAAATGGATGACAGTTTTTGCAATATGAATCAGATGACATTTTGTAGCATAGCTGTTATACTGAACCAGACCCCTAACCTTCAAGTTCATAACTACTCAGACATAGTAATTTAGACTTTGACTTCTCTAGGTGCTTTCTTCCCTTGTTTGTACCCTGGAATACTATTTCAACAACAAACTTTAAGGTACAATAAAGCCATAAAATCTGCATCAATATACATAATTGAATAAATTATTGTAGTCTCTTGGCCACCAACCACAGAAACAAATTTCAAAGTGTGTTTGGGGACATGGTTTGCATTAACATTTGTAATATCTGTGATATCATTACTTTTGTGAATATCTTCAGTGAACTATTGTATCATTGCTCACATTTAAAGTGTCAGTTCTCTTGACTTCCTTATGGTGAGGACACCCTTAGTCTCAAGAGGAAAACAAATGACAGACTAGATGCCAAATTCAAGGAGTGCCATGTCATACCTTAGGGGCAAAACAAACTGTAAATTGTTAAAGAAGGCACAGATGATAAGGACAAGAAAATGATTGATCTCCCAAGAGCTTTGCTCCTGATGATAGTTAATCTTCCTTGTCAACTTTACCAGACTTGGAGTCAACTATGATAATTATTTCTGGCCATGTCTGCTAGGGTCTTCCCAGAGAGGTTTACTGAGGATGGACGGGGTCCTGGATGAAGACCCACACTGAGGATAAATAAGAAGAGTAGGAAGCCAGTCACACTCATTCCTCTCTACTATGTGTTCTGCCCAGTGCACAAACTGACTCCTGATGTCATGCCTTTCCTTCCATGGTGAGTTATATATGCTTGTACCATGAGAAAAACATAAACCCTCTCTTCTATTGCACTATGGAAATGAGAAAGCAACTAGAACAATCCTTATGGAACCACCTTCTTCTTCTTCTTCTTCTTCTTCTTCTTCTTCTTCTTCTTCTTCTTTCTACAAATATTAAAAGTTTCAGTGTTCACACTGTTGGGGAAACATGAACCTATACTCGTACTTGCCAATTGGTATCACAAGTTTCAAATATATAGATCAGTTTTATCACATATCTGTCAGTTACAAAACATTCTTCCTGTTATAGCTTGTTATTTTGGACATTTAGAAGGCAATTAAAACCCTGGTAGGCAAGGTGAACTGACCACATGCAAGTAGGCCAACAGATGCCAAGACGGTTGGTAAATTATATTTTACTATGAATGTCTACAAAAGCGCTCCTAGAAAACATGGGCACTGGAATTGATAGACGGAGTAAAGAAGATTGCTCTTATAAGCGCAAATTGACACTGAGAATGCTCATGATAGCATGGATGGAGCCAAACGGCATATAAAAATGAATTTACACTCTATTTGAGCCAGAAGACCTGAGAAAACCTGTCTTCTGTGCATGAAGGGCAATATCCTAGTTTTGATTTGAAATTAGAATAACAGCTCTCTTCCTATCCCATCCAGCTTACATCCAGATCCCCCCACCCCCTGTCTCCCTCCCTCCCTCCCTTCTTTGGCGGCATAGCGCCTCCCAGCTCAGCCTGCTTGGGCACTGGGACCGAAACCGAAGCGGAGGGCAAAGGGGAGGGCGGTAGCTCCTTTGTATCCATAGCCTGCCTGCAGCAAGCAGGGTGGGCCCTTTGTTTGCGAGCTAACCAAGCAGCAAGGAGATCCGATCTGGACACCAGGAGAAACATCACTGGGGAGTGACATCACTGGGAAGGTACATCAGTGGGCAAGAAGACCTGATCCTGTAAAAGAAGATCCATAGGGGAGTATTGGGAGGAAGAGATGGGCAGACGCCAGTGCAAGAATTCACCCAACAAGCTGAAAAACAACACGAAACCACCAGAAGCCAGCGACATCACAACAGGAGGACATGAACACCTTAATCAAGAAGAAGTAGAAAAAACTGACTTCATGAAAGTGATTGACACCCTTAAACAGCATATAAAAAACGCCCTTATAGAAATGGATGAGAAGTATAACAGAAAGTTCGAGGAACTGAGTAAATCAGTGAATGATACCCTAGGAAACCAAGGAAAAACAATCAAGCAGATAATGGAAACAGTTCATGACTTGAAAACTGAAATGGAGGCAAAGAAGAAAACACAAACAGAGGGCCAGCTGGACATGGAAAATCTAGGTAAACGAATAGAGACTACAGAAACAAGCATAACCAGCAGAATACAAGAGATAGAAGAAAGAATCTCAGATTCTGAGGATAACATAGAGAAAATAAACGCACTGATCAAAGAAAACAGCAAGTCCAACAAACTCTCATCACAAAACATCCAGGAAAAAAGGGACACAATAAAAAGACCAAACCTAAGAATAATTGGAGTAGAAGAAGGAGAAGAAGTGCAGCTCAACCGTCCAGAAAATATACTTAATAAAATTAAAGAAGAAAACTTTCCCAACCTGAAGAAAGATGTACCTATGAAGGTTCAAGAAGCATACAGAACACCAAATACGCTGGATCAAAAAAAAAATCCCCTCGCCATATAATAATAAAAACACGAAATATACAGAATAAAGAAAGAATATTAAGAGCTGCAAAGGAAAAAGGCCAAGTTACTTATAGAGGTAAACCTATCAGACTTACACCTGACTTCTCTATGGAAACCATGAAAGCCAGAAGGTCCTGGATAGATGTACTGCAAAAACTAAGAGACCATGGATGCAAGCCCAGACTACTATATCCAGCCAAGCTTTCATTCACTATAAATAGAGAAAACAAAATTTTCCAGGATAAAAACAAATTTAAACAATACGTAGCCACAAATCCAGCCTTACTGAAAATAATAGAAGGAAAATCACTCACCAAAAAGTCCAACAATGACCACAATAACTCAGACATCTAGAGACCCTTCACCAGCGCAACTCAAAGAAGGGAAACACACAAACCCTACTACTAACAAAATGACCGGAGTTAACAACCACTGGTCATTAATATCACTTAATGTCAATGGGCTCAACTCACCTATAAAAAGGCACAGGCCAAGAGATTGGATACGAAAACAGGATCCAACATTCTGCTGTCTACAAGAAACACACCTCAACCACAAAGACAGGCACCTACTCAGAGTAAAGGGCTGGGAAAAGGCTTACCAAGCAAATGGACCCAAGAAACAAGCAGGTGTGGCCATTACTAATTTCTAACAAAGTTGACTTCAAATTTAAATCAATCAGAAGAGATGGAGAGGGACATTTTATACTCATAACAGGAACAATTTATCATGAAGAAGTCTCAATCCTGAATATCTATGCCCCTAATATAAAAGCACCCACGTACGTAAAAGAAACATTACTAAAATTCAAGGCAGCCATCAAACCGCACACACTAATAGTAGGAGACTTCAACACTCCTCTCTCACCAATGGACAGGTCAATCAGACAGAAACCTAACAGAGAAATTAGAGAATTAATGGAGGTAATGAAGCAAATGGACTTAACAGACATCTATAGATTATTCCACCCAAAGAGGAAAGAATATACCTTCTTCTCTGCAGCTCATGGAACATTCTCGAAAATTGACCATATACTCGGTAACAAAGCTAACTTACACAGTTACAAAAAAATATTAGTAACCACCTGTGTCTTATCAGATCACCATGGATTAAAGTTAGAATTCAACAACAATGCTACCCCCAGAAAGCCTACAAACTCATGGAAACTGAACAGTCAACTACTGAACCATACCTGGATTAAGGAAGAAATAAAGAAAGAAATTAAAGTCTTCCTTGAATTCAATGAAAATAAAGAAACAACATACTCGAACTTATGGGACACTATGAAAGCAGTCCTAAGAGGAAAGTTCATAGCACTAAGTGCCCAATTAAAGAAAACAGAGAAAGCACATATTGGAGACTTAACAGCCCACCTAAAAGCTCTAGAAAAAAAAGAAGCAGACTCACCTAGGAGGAGTAGAAGACTGGAAATAATAAAACTGAGGGCTGAAATCAACAAAATAGAAACACAGAAAACAATCCAAAGAATCAATGAAACAAAAAGCTGGTTCCTGGAGAAAATCAACAAGATTGATAAACCCCTATCCAAACTAATCAAATGACAGAGAGAGAATACACAAATTAATAAGATCAGAAATGAAAAGGGGGACATAACCACAGACACAGAGGAAATTCAGAGAGTCATTAGATCTTACTACAAAAGCCTGTATGCCACAAAACTGGAAAATGTAAAAGAAATGGACACTTTTTAGATAAATACCATTTACCAAAATTAAACCAGAACCGGGTGAACAATCTAAACAGACCTGTCAGTCGCAAAGAATTAGAAGCTGTTATCAAAAACCTCCCTACCAAAAAAAGCCCAGGACCAGATGGTTTCAATGCGGAATTCTACCAGAACTTCCAAGAAGACCTAATACCTATAGTCCTTAATGTATTCCAGAATATAGAAACAGAAGGGTCATTATCAAATTCCTTTTATGAAGCTACAGTTACTCTGATACCAAAACCACACAAAGACTCAACCAGGAAAGAGAATTACAGGCCAATCTCACTCATGAATATCGACGCAAAAATCCTCAACAAAATACTGGCAAACCGAATCCAAGAACACATCCGAAAAATTATCCATTATGATCAGGTAGGCTTCATTCCTGAGATGCAGGGCTGGTTCAACATACGAAAATCTATCAATGTAATCCAGCATATAAATAAACTGAAAGAAAAAAAACCATATGATCATTTCATTAGATGCTGAAAAAGCATTTGACAAAATTCAACATCCAATTATGTTAAAAGTCTTGGAGAGATTAGGGATACAAGGGTCATACCTAAATATAATAAAAGCTATATACAGCAAGCCGACAGCTAACATCAAATTAAACGGAGAGAAACTCAAAGCCATCCTGCTTAACTCAGGAACACGACAAGGCTGTCCACTCTCGCCATACCTCTTCAATATAGTGCTTGAAGTTCTAGCAATAGCAATAAGACAACATGATGGGATCAAGGGGATTCGAATTGGAAAGGAAGAAGTTAAACTTTCATTATTTGCAGATGATATGATAGTGTACATAAGCGACCCCCAAAATTCCACCAAAGAACTTTTAAAGCTGATAAACAGCTTTAGTAATGTGGCAGGATACAAGATCAACTCCAAAAAATCAGTCGCCCTCTTATACACAAAGGATATGGAAGAAGAGAGGGAAATCAGAAAAGCTTCACCACTCACGATAGCCACAAACAGCATAAAATATCTTGGGGTAAATCTAACCAAGGAAGTGAAAGATCTATTTGACAAGAACTTTAAGGCATTGAAGAAAGAAATTGAAGAGGATACCAAAAAATGGATGGACCTCCCTTGCTCTTGGATTGGGAGGATCAACATAGTAAAAATGGCAATTCTACCAAAGGCAATTTATAGATTCAATGCAATCCTCATCAAGATCCTATCAAAATTCTTCACAGATCTGGAGAGGACAATAATCAAGTTTATATGGAAAAACAAAAAACCCAGGATAGCCAAAACAATCCTATACAATAAAGGATTTTCTGGAGGCATTACCATCCCTGACTTCAAACTCTATTACAGAGCTACAGTAATGAAAACAGTGTGGTACTGGCATAAAAACAGAGAAGTCGACCAATGGAATCGTATAGAAGACCCGGATTTTATCCCACAAACTTATGAACACCTCATTTTCGATAAAGGAGCTAAAAGTATACAATGGAAGAAAGAAAGCATCTTCAACAAATGGTGCTGGCACAACTGGATGTCAACCTGTAGAAGAATGAAAATAGACCCATATCTATCACCGTGCACAAAACTCAAGTCCAAATGGATTAAAGACCTCAATATCAGCCCAAACACACTGAACGTGATTGAAGAGAAAGTGGGAAATACCCTACAGGAGATGGGCACAGGAGATCGCTTCCTATGTATAACCCCAGAAGCACAGACATTAAGGGCAACATTGAATAAATGGGACCTACTTAAACTGAGAAGCTTCTGTAAAGCAAAGGACACTGTCACTAAGACACAAAGGCAACCTACTGACTGGGAGAAGATCTTCACCAACCCTGCAACAGACAAAGGTCTGATCTCCAAAATATATAGAGAACTCAAGAAACTAGACTTTAAAATGCTAATTAACCCAATTAAAAAATGGGGCACTGAACTGAACAGAGAATTGTCAACAGAAGAAGTTCAAATGGCCAAAAGACACTTAAGGTCATGCTCAACTTCCTTAGCAATCAGGGAAATGCAAATCAAAACAACTTTGAGATATCATCTTACACCTATCAGAATGGCTAAAGTCAAAAACACCAAGGATAGCCTTTGCTGGAGAGGCTGTGGAGGAAGGGGTACCCTCATCCATTGCTGGTGGGAATGCAATCTTGTGCAACCACTGTGGAAGTCAGTGTTTCGGTTTCTCAGGAAATTCGGGATCAACCTACCCCTGGACCCAGCAATACCACTCCTGGGAATATACCCAAGAGATGCTCTATCATATGACAAAAGCATTTGTTCAACTATGTTCATAGCAGTATTATTTGTAATAGCCAGAACCTGGAAACAACCTAGATGCCCTTCAATGGAAGAATGGATGAAGAAAGTATGGAATATATACACACTAGATAGAGTACTACGCTGCGGTAAAAAACAATGACTTCTCTAATTTTGCATGCAAATGGATGGAAATAGAAAACACTATTCTGAGTGAGGTATCCCAGACCCAAAAAGATGAACATGGGATGTACTCACTCATAATTGGTTTCTAGCCATAAATAAGGGTCACGGAGTCTACAATAGGTGAACCTAAAGAAGCTAAGTAAGAAGGTGAATCCAAGGAAAAACATATAGTTATCCTCTTGGCTAAGGGAAGTAGACAAAATT